>NC_044551.1:19201-646578 GCF_007565055.1 Rhinopithecus roxellana
GATGAGTGAGCAAAGCTTTCTCTGTATTTATAGCCACTCCCCATCACTCACATTACCACCTGAGCTCCACCTCTTGTCAGATCAGTGGCAGCATTAGATTCTCATAGGAGCACAAACACTATGGCCAACTGTGTATGCAAGGGATCTAGGTTGTGTGCTCCTTATGAGAATCTAATGCCTAATGGTCTGTCACTGTCTCCTATCACCCATAGATGGGACCATCCAGTTGTAAGAAAACAAGTTCAGGTCTTCCACTGATTCTACATTCTGGCGAGTTGTATAATTATTGTATTATATACTACAATGTAATAATAATAGATGTGCACAATAAATGTAATGTATTTGAATCATCCCCAAACCAAACCCCATCTCCCAGTCTGTAGAAAAATTGTCTTCCACGAAATCAGTTCCTGGTACCACAAAAGCTGGGGACTGCTGCCATAAGCCCTTACTCTGACCAGTGGACCATGATGATGTTTTGGGTCACCTAAAATTAGTTTCAGTTTAGAGCCAGTGTCTGAACATTCTGATTATTTCCTTTGCTTTAGTGCACAGTTACCCTGGTAAACAGCTGTAGGTAAACAGCTATAGGTCCCTTTGGTGAATGTTGGGAAAAAGATTAACATATAAATTTTTCATAATATACTGGGGTCTTTCCTCAAGGGGATCCCACCTCCTCCTCATTCAGAAGGTCTTGGGTGATTAAACTAGTTCAAGTCATGGAATTGATTATGGAACTGTGACTCTCTTTTTTTCTTATGATTCAGATTAGACTTCCGTTCACTTAACCTAAAACTTTTCTGTTTATGTAGATCAAGTAAGAATTTTGTAGGTTTCCTGTTTCACGTCTAGGAACACCATGATCAACTAGTGAACAATGGAGATCTACAAACTAGGTCATTCTGATGGCTGCTTTGACTCTGCTTTTCATTATGGTAACCACGCCCACCTTGCTGTTGGTGGTTGAGTGTTGCAACTTGGCCCCTACAACCTGGGATCCAATTATGCCCATCTTATTTAGGTTTTTAAATTCAGTGACTGTGGTTCTCACTGTAAGGTCTGGCCTACACAGAAGAGCAATCATGAAGCTTTTCAAGGATACTGGGGCTTCTCTCACAAACTAATTTCTCACTGAATTGGAGTATGTTTTCTGGACCCTCCCTGTGTGGGTGACATCTTAAATGACTAATCCACTTGAACATTTCAGTCTCCCTAAGCCTTTGCATTCTTTCCTCTACATTAAATCAACACACATCCAATATGTCCAATTCACTCACTGTGGTTCAACTTTTGTCCATGTTTCTTTTATTTATTTATCTTTTATATTTATAATTTTTGTTTTATTGAAACAGTCTTGCTCTCCTATCTGGGCTGGAGTGCAATGGTGTGATCATGGCTCACTGCAGCCTCAGCCTCCCGGGCTCAGGTGATCTTCCTGCCTCAGCCTCCTGAGTTGTTGGGACTATGGGTGTGCACCACTATGCCTGGCTAATTCTTTCTTCCCTTCCTTCCCTCCTCCCTCCCTCCTCTTCTTCTTCTCTTCCTCTTCCTTTCTTCTTTCTTTCTTCTTTCTTTCTTTTCTTTCTTTCTTTTTTTTCTTTCTTTCTTTCTTTCTTTCTTTCTTTTCTTTTTCTTTCTTTTTCTTTCTTTACTGTGCTTTCCTTAATTCCTTCCTTCCTTCCTTCCTTCCTTCCTTCCTTCCTTCCTTCCTTCTTTCTTTTCTCCTTCCCTCTTTCTTTCTTTCTTGTAGAGACAGAGTTTCACTGTATTGCCCTAGCTGATCTCAAACTCCGGGGCTCAGGCAGTCTTCCCAACTTAGCCTCCTAATGTTCTGGGAATAGAGGCATGAACCTGGACCTTGTATTGTTTTTGTTTGTTTGTTTGTTTGTTTGTTTGTTTGTTTGTTTGTTTTGAGACAGGGTCTCCCTCTGTCGACCAGGATAGAGTGCAGTGGTGTGATCATGGCTTATTGCAACCTAAATCTCCTGGGCTAAAGCACCCCTCCTGCTTTGGCCTTACAAGTAGCTGGGACTGACTACATGTATGTAAACCAAAAATAAAATTCTAAGGCCCGCCCCCAATCATCTGAATGGGCCCCAAAGGAGTTGCCCGAACTCAGAGCTAAGGTACCAGCAGGGGCCCATTGAAAGCTTCCCCAACTATGAGCTTCTCTGGTGGAACTGATAAGTCCTGAGGCATGGATCTCCCTTGGGTTGACCATCCTTGATTTATTCTGAGCTGGTTGGTTTGTTTGTTTAGTCCTAGGAAGTTGTTGTTTAGGATCCTAATACAGAGGTGCATTCTAAAGAGTCTTCTCCATTGCCTTTTTCCAAAGACAAGGAAAATGACTCCCTTTTGGGCACTCCATTTGGTTTCTAGTTTGGAAGTGCATTCTAAAGGGTCTTCTTCATTGCTTTTTTCCCCAAAATTAAGCTCAATTGGCATGTCTGCACATTTTTGTGAGGAGCTGAACTGCGTTTTCCTAGATAAAAGAGAGACAGAGCTTCCTCAGCTTGGAAGAGAAAGGGCATTTTGCTCCTCTCGGCAGAAAGGTGCCCCTGGGTGAACAGGAGCTGACTGAGAGTGTTTGGGGCTTCACTTCCCATGACATGCAGCAGCCCCCCAACAAAATTAGTTTAAAAAGGCTCATCCAGAAAATGCATATAAGAGCTGATCACTTTGCATTTTGAACTCTCTTAGAGATGCCAGACCTCTGGAGAGAGAAACTGAGACATGTAAGAGTGTGGAAATGACTCTGGTGAAACACTGAGGAGTCCCTCCCACAGTCAGCACACTTTGATCCACTACACTAAACCGTAGGCCACAGCTCAGTTCCTCCTTTTAAGAAAGAAAAAGAGGCTGGGCATGGTGGCTCACGCCTGTAATCCTAGCATTTTGGGAGGCTGAGGTGGGCAGATTGCCTGAGCTCAGGAGTTTGAGACCAGCCTGGGCAACACAGTGAAACCCTGTCTCTACTAAAATACCAAAAATTAGCCGGGCATGGTGGCGTGCACCTGTAGTCTCAGCTATTTGGGAGGCTGAGGCAGGAGAATTGCTTGGACCCAGAAAGTGGAGGTTGCTATGAGCTGAGATCGTGCCACTGCACTCCAGCCTGGGGAGCAGAGCAAGACTCCAACTCAAAAAAGAAAAAGAAAAAAGAAAAAAAGAAAAAAAGATGCAAATCAAATATGCAGAAAGACAAGAAGAATGACCTCTTTAGGGCACCCTGTTGGTTTTATGGTGTCTCTACTTGCAAGTGTTTGTGTAAAATGAAAAAGTTTGAGGGCATGCCAGGTTTCCTAGTACTCCAGCTGGTTACACATTATGGTATTTTTCAGTATATCTTAAAGTGGTGGGCAAATTACATCAAGGAAAAATTCAGAGCCCAAAGGTTGATCCGCAACTATAGAATTCCTAAGTTGTCGTACTAGTCTGTTCTCACACTGCTATAAAGATACTACCCAAGACTGGGTAATTTATAAACAAAGGAAGTTAAATTGACCCAAAATTCCACATAGCTGGGGAGGCTTCAGGAAACTTACAATCATGGTGGAAGGAGAAGCAGGCATCTTCTTCACAAGGTGGCAGGATAGAGAAGTGTAAGCAGGGGAAATGCCGGACACTTATAAGCCATGAGATCTCATGAGAACTACTATCACAAGAACAGCATGGGGGAAACCACCCCCATGATTCAATTACCTCCCTCCCTTGACATGTGGGGATTACAGGTCCCTCTCTCAACATGTGGTGATCACAAATTGAGATTAGAGTGGGAACACAGAGCCAAACCATACCAGCTCTTGATTTTTCTATTTTCTTTTCTGCTGCTTTAAATCTGCTGTTACTTTTCTACTGACATAAAAACCACTATTTGTATCCAACTGTCTTTTTGTTTTTGCAAACCAGTGAATTTGTATTAATATCTCATGGCCAGAGTTCTAAAGTAAAAGCTACAGGATCTTTGTTTGAGTGTGTATGTGTGTGTTTATGTGTACATACACATATTTTGTTATGTTTTGGCCACAAGGTACCAAATTGGCTTAAAGATAAAGAGTACTCATAAATTAAATGATAAGCCCAAATGCTTTTCAAGTTCACATGACTTAAATAAAATCTTCAATAAATAAGCTGGCTTTAAAATTGTTGGTAAAGTAATAGCAGAAAAATCTTCATGTGGGCTCAAGAGATTATTGTGTCTCAGCCTCCCCAGTAGCTGGGATTACAGGTGCATGCCACTACTCCCGGCTAAGTTTTTTGTAATTTTTTAGTAGAGATAGGGATTCACCATGTTGGCCAGGCTGGTCTTGAACTCCTGACCTCAGGTAATTCACCTGCCTCGGCCTCCCAAAGTGCTGGGATTACAGTTGTGAGCCACCACGCCTGGCCTGTTTGCATTTATTGATCAAGCAGTTTCATATTTATCTCTGCAGAATACAATAAGGTGTCAAAATTTGTCTAAGGGTTATAAAACTATAAATCCAGCCCAAAACAGAATTATCTTTGCTTGTGTAATTTTTCATAAATGACACGTTTAATATAATTGTTGGTTTAATGAAAGCAGCTAATGAATTATTGGTAAAATACCCATATATTTAACCTTAAGTTTTTTACTTAGGTAAACACTTGAAATTCATAGAATATAAAAATGATGGGAAGGCACAGTGGCTCACACCTGCATCCCAGCACTTTGGGAGGCCAAGGTGGGCAGATCACTTGAGGTCAGGAGTTTGAGACCAGCCTGGCCAACATGGCAAAACTCCATCTCTAGCAAAAATACAAAAATTAGTTGGGTGTGGTGGCATGCTCCAATAATCTCAGCTTCTCCGGAGTCTGAGGCAGGAGAATCACTTAAACCCAGGGGGCAGAGATTGCAGTGAGCTGAGATTGCACCACTGCAGTCCAACTTGGGTGATAAAGTGAGACTCTGTCTCAAAAAAAAAAAAAAATGGCTAACAGGGAAATAAATTTAAATAATGACTATTGCAGCTTTCATAAATAATCTAGGTTAACTATTAAATAATCAGGTAAATGTAATGGAATAAATGCTTGTAAACAAAATTTCATATAATTTAGAATCTAAGGTTATATTAAGTAATAGATTGATATCTATTATTAAATGAGTTATTTCCAATTTAAAAATTATAGGAAAACTTTTTAAAAATGTTTTCTTATTAAAAGCTAAATAATTGCTGGGTGTGGAGGCTCATGCCTGTAATCCCAGCACTTTAGGAGGTCAAGGCAGGCAGATCACGATGTCAGGAGGTCGAGACCATCCTGGCTAACATGGTGAAACCCCGTCTCTACTAATAATACAAAAAGAAAAAAAAAAAAGAATAGCCAGGCATGGTGGTGGGCACCTGTAGTCCCAGCTACTCAGAAGGCTGAGGCAGGAGAATGGCATGAACCTGGGAGGCGGAAGTTTCCATGAGCCAAGATGGCACCACTGCATTCCAGCCTGGGCAACAGCACGAGACTTTGTCTAAAAAAAAAAAAGCTAAATAATTTTTGTCTAATTCAAAGATTATTTAAAGGTTATATATAGAACAAGGTAAAAGGCACCAGAAAATTAGAGAGATGTAAGGAAAGTTACAGATATAAGGAGGTATTTTTGGTAAGAAAGGTTAAAGGTAATTTTGTATGAGAAAGAACCTTGTATGGTGAATTTTGGTCCTAAAATAAAATGACTGGTTGTTTAAGAAAGAGGAATATTTAGGACAATCCAGGAAGTTCAAGCATGTCATGAATGGTTTGTGTATGCTGTAATAAGGTTAGTAAAAAAGAAATTTCTTTTCAAGTTATATAATTAAGTTGGGTGTAATTAAAAAAATTATAATAGTCTTTCTGGAAATCTGACTTTGATATTAAAAATACATTAATACAAAACTTTGCCAGGTGGGATGGTTCATGCCTGTAATCCCAGCACTTTGGGAGGCCAAGGCAGGAGGATCTCTTCAGCTTAGAAGCTCAAGACCAGCCTGGGCAACAAAGGAAGACCCTGTGTCTATGAAAATTTTTTTAAAGTTTTTAAATACATTAATACAAAAATAAATAATTGGTTAAAACAAGATTTTATTGAAAATATGGAACAAGAAGTTTCTAATTTTTAAATTCTATAATCTATATTTTTTTAATTCTTCAGATTGACATCTCAGAAGTTCCACTTCTGCTAAACTCTGCTACTTCAGCTCTTTTCTCTTTTGAGAAGGCAAGGGAAGGCAACACTCTCCTTCACCTTTTGTTTGCTCCTGTAATTTTGTTGTTATTATTGTTATTAATAGTCTAAAGTAAGGAAAAGAATTTTTGAAAACAGGCAAATAAGAAATGTTTTGGATCTGCCTTTGTCTGTGTCTGTTATATCTTTATGTTTATATGTGTCACATGGAAGTGATATTTCACTACCAAACTATATGAAAGAGCGCTAATCAATTGGCTGAAAGTAAGTGCTTGTCAGACTGATAGAAGATGCCTTTTAATTCACATTACTTTGGTAAGATTAATTTGGTAAATTTAATCTCAGTTTCTCTCCAATAGTTTAAAATCTTAAAGACATGTTATTTATCAAGTTAAGTAACCTTGGTTTTTTTCACTGTGAAATTGGGTTACTAAGAATTAAAATAGTAGGGAAGTAAAATGTATTTTTGGTGAAGTTTATAAAAGCAAGGATGTGGTTTTTGCTAAAGAAAATGTAATTTTTGGCTGGGTGCGGTAGTTCATGCCTAGCACTTTGGGAGGCCAAGGCAGGCAGATCATGAGGTCAGGAGTTCAAGACCAGCCTGACCAACATGGTGAAATCCCATCTCTACTAAAAATACAAAAATTAGCCTGTGTGGTGGTATGCACCTGTAATCCCAGCTACTCAGGAGACTGAGGCAGGAGAATCACTTGAACCCGGGAGGTGGAGGTTGCTGTGAGTCAAGATCACACCACTGCACTCTGGCCTGGGTGACAGAGTAAGACTCAGTCTCAAAAAAAAAAGGTAATTTTTTTTTCTATTTTAGGGACTAAGAGTCACTCGAGGCCTCAGAAGGAGGAGCAGGCAAAAATTTAAAAAGAGTGTCTCTCTAAAATAAAGGGAAAAATTACATAGATTTAAAAAAATGGATACAGAGAAAATTTTTAAGGTGTAGAATGAAAAACCTTGCCTCTTGGGTGGCCATGTGGCCACTCATCTTAAGGAGCTGCAGCTGGGCTACATTCAGTTACAAAAGGTAAGAGTTACCAGTGGAATTTAGACATGGATCATGCTCACACTCCCAGGGCATTAGTTCACCGAATGCATAAGGAAATGCAAACTAGTAAGAAAAAGGCAAAATATCCAACCCTTTGGTTATTGTTATCTTTAATAGCTAAAATGAAAGTAAAAGTGTGTTGAGTTGGGCCTTAAGGCTGGACCAAGCTCAGATGTGGGTCTACCTCAGGCCACTAGCCTCAAAGCTATCCACAAAAGGAAAAGTTAAGCCAGGGCAACAGAAGTTAGTTCTTAGACCTGTGGTTACCAAGAAAATAGTCAATGTGGGGGAAGGGGAAAACCAAGTAACTATTAAAACAAGAGAGTATAATGTAAAGGAATTGTTCCATTTTGTAGATTGGTATCATCAGCTTCCTGAGAAGCCTGTACTACAATGAATTGTAAAAATAACTACTTTAAGGTCAGTGTTTTAAATTTCAAAATGCTAGGGAATGAAAGAGCATGTTTAGGTTGATGCAGACCCACAGCTCACTATTAAACACCAGTTGATGAGTATATGTGGTCCAGATGCACAGGAGGTTATTCCTGATGGAACGACCAGCCTTGCGGATTAGATAAATGCCACTGTAAGGTCTGTTTACCTGAGAAGGGAACTGCCCAACTCTCCTTATAAAATGCCAAGTGGAGCACCCCAGATGAAGCAGCTGATATGCTTCATATGCAAGCCATGTGGGACTGGCTTTATGAGGACCGGGATATTCTCTGACTGTGTATGCTTATTACTCAGGTCATGGTAAACGTTGGTTGGGGTTAAGGGGTCCCTATTACATGGGCGTTCTGAGTGACATTGTTCCCACAGAATTGTACAACTGTTTGAGAAGCCTTATCAAATTTGCTGTCCCTCATGGGTCCTACAGATGCTTAATAAAACGTATGGTATCCGAGCACAGCTGCATTTTTCTTTTTTTTAAAATAAATGTTAGGGTAATTAACAACAATAGAAAAAAATGAGAAAGGCAAAAGAGAGTCAAAGGACTCACTCCAGAAGGCTACTGGAAATCTTTAGACAGTTACTAAGAAATGAAATAAATAAAATAAAAATTGATAGGGTTAAAACAAAGGTCTTTACAACACTATCAAAGGTTGGGTGGACCATGTGGGAACCCCTGCTGGTCCCCCAACATTAAAGGGCCCCACACCAGTTTTCTGCATTTGCCCCAGATTACAGAAGTTTAAGAAAAATTGTTGGATGCCGTGGCTCACACCTGTAATACCAGCACTTTGGGAGGCCAAGGCAAATGAATCACATGAGATCAGGAATTCAAGACTGGCCTGGGCAACATGCTGAAACCCTGTCTCTACAAAAAATACAAAAAAATTAGCAAGTGTGGTGGTGTGAAGACTGAAGTGGGAGGATCACTTGATCCTGGGAGGTCAAGGTTGCCGTGAGCAGTGATGGTGCCACTGCATCCCAGCCTGGGTGACATGGCTCAAGACCCCCATCTCAAAAAAAAATTAAAAAAAAAAAAGGCAAAAGTTACAGTGAGGAAGCTGACATTGCCTGGGCAATGCTGAGGCAAATTAAGATAAAGATTGATAAAAGGGCCTAAGTCCCTAGGCTCAACTTCCTGCTGGGAACTCAAATCCCTTTTCACCAGACAAGGTAAAATGTTCTCGGAGCAGAAAAGAAAAGCTCCCGGGACCAGAACATAAAAATGTACAGGTTAATAGGATGATGAAATTTGACCTGCTTAAACAATCTTTATGTAAGGTAGTTGTTACTTCTTTACCTAAATGTCTTATGAACATGGGTACTGTTGTAGGAAATAATGTATATGGTGGTCCATTTCCAAGACAAAGTGCCTCAAATAGGCTTGGGCCCGCAAACTGTGGAAGAACTGGATACACTAGGTCCCTGCTTTAATAGCCGGTGCCTGCTTGTCAGGGCCCCCTTAGATTACCCTCACTAGAACCAAAGAGTTTAGTCTAAAATGAAAGTTTACTAGCCTGCAAAATAGCTTGCTTTATCTATTCTTACCAGCTTGCCTAACTACCTGGGTCATAAGTCAAGTACTTGAAGAGCCCCAGAGCTGACCATGATTGCAATGCATTATGGGCTGCAACAAAATGCAGCAAGACAACCCTAAAGAAAACACCTAAAAGCTCCAACCCAATGACCAATAGGCGACGTCCAAGAAGATTGTGACCCCAAAGTACTCACCCTATGAGGAACCAGGGGAGGGACTTGTGCACTAGGGGATAAATTGCTTGTTGTGACTGTACTGGGTGTGCCTGCCTACCAGACACCCAATCTTGCAAGACCATCATGAAAAGTCTTGCTTCCAGCCTAGCACGTTGGCTCACGCCTATAATCCCAGCACTTTGGGAGGCCGAGATGGATGGATCATCTGAAGTCAGGAGTTTGAGATCATCCTGGCCAACATGATGAAACCCTGTCTCTACTAAAAATACAAAAATTAGCCAGTCGCGGTGGCAGGCACCTGTAATCCCAGATACTCAGGAGGCTGAGGCAGGAAAATCGCTTGAACCCAGGAGGCAGAGGTTAGAGTGAGCCGAGATTGCACCACTGCACTCCAGCCTGGGCAACAGAGCAAGACTTCGTCTCACTAAAAAAAAAAAAAAAAAAAAAAAAAGTCTCACTTCTGCTATTCTCCATGTCTCTGAGTCCATTTCATGGGTTTGGATGGATGACTGTGTTTCTAACATTGTGTCTGACTGGGGGACGTTTCCCTTATCTAGTACTATAAAACTAAAGTCATGTAAACCTGCCCTTTGAGAAATATTAATTGGACTTGCTAAACGGGAACCAGTAAGATTGCCTGAGCCCACAAAGTATAAGGTAGAAGTTTTAGTGCTGGTCAGGACAAATCCTCCACTTGATAGCCCTTGGAGTGTTTATTGGGGCTTATGGTGAAAAGCCTGTGAACACTTCAGTGACAACTACTGGGACTGTGGACTAGAGAATTTCCACTTCAGGGGCATTTACTGCCTTGCTATGGAATGCTAACTAAAGCTACCCCTATGCTAATGGAAATAATGTTACCCAAAAGAGTTCTATGATAAAAATAAAAATGGTTTATATAGGATCTTGCTATCTGGGGATGCAAGGAGGAGATACTCATGAGCAGGAAGGCTCTTTTTCCTAGGACTGACTCTCACTGTATGATGGGCTGTTAGACTCTAGCAGTGCTCACCTAAAGAGAGCTGCTTGGCTTGTGAATGACAGTTTCAAGGTGAACAAACATCTTGTTTGGAAGGCTGCTGCTATGGTTAAAGAAGAGTCAAGGAAATCCTTTCCTTTTGAGTTATTTATAGTTCAGAGCAATTGGGTAAAACATGTTTTTATGAGCAAATTTCTTTCTATCTGAGTTCAACAAAATTTGGAACTGATTTTATGACAATATAGTTATTTGCATAAATTTAGTAAGAGTCTTTTCTTTTAAAGAACAATTGGAGATATGGTGATTGATCATGGTGATTTTACCGAGGCTTTGTAACACCTTTTTTTTTTTTTTTTTTGGTAATGGAGTCTCACTCTTACCCAGGCTGGTTACCAAGGCTGGAGTGCAGTGGCGCGATCTTGGCTGACTGCAACCTCCGCCTCCCGGGTTCAAGTGATTCTCCTGCCTTAGCCTCCCGAGTAGCTGGGACTACAGGTGCCTGCACCATGCCCAGCTAATTTTTGTATTTTTAGTAGAGATGGGGTTTCACCATATAAGCCAGGCTGGTCTCGAACTCCTGGCCTTGTGATCCACCCGCCTCGGCCTCCCAAAGTGTTGGGATTACAAGCGTGAGCCATCGCACCTGGCCTGAATAACATATTTTTAAGTAAAGTTCCAGCAAAGTCAACTTAAAAAGACCTATATGGCCAATCAATTCTTGCTGCAGTTTGTGAATTATCAGGCCAAGTATAATAAGCCTAAAACTTACTTTGCAGATCAGGCATGGTGGCTCACACCTATAATCCCAGCACTCTGGGAGGCCAAGGCAGGCAGATCGCTTGAACCCAGGCATTCAAGACCAACCTGGGCAGCATGGCGAAACCCTGTCTCTACAAAAATACAAAAATTAGCCAGGTGTGGTGTTGCATACCTATAGTTCCAGCTACTCAGGTGACTGAGGTGGGAGGATCACTTGAGCTGTTTGAGGTTGAGGCTGCAGTGAGCCGAGATTGTGCCACTGCACTCCAGACTGGGCGACAGAGACAGATCTTTTCTCAAAAACAAGCAAACAAACTTATTTTGCACATAAATTAGTCTTACGATAATTTCTCTTTTACAGGAAAGGAGGGCTAGAGAAAGGGAGAAATCGTTTCAAAGGAAAAGTGTAACACTTGTTACTAGACTTCAGCCCTCACTTTTGCTTTTGAGTGCAGATTGAATCATGGATTATTTATTAGCTACAATAATCCTCTAAAGAGTACCAGATTATAATTTTTCTTCATATTTTTAGCTAGTGCCCTAATAGAATAAGTTCCTTTTCTGTTCTGACACACGCTCTTTTGATTGTCAAATTATTAATGTTATTTATCTCTCCTTGTTTTACTTTCAAGGAAACCAGAATCATCGTATTCTGAAGACTAGAGATGCAAGTCTCCCTCATTTGGCATCCCACTGGGCCCAGTCTGTTTTTCACTGCAAATGCCCCGTTGCCAAAACTATATAAGCACCCTCCCTCTAGCCCCAGGGACTATTGCAGAAGAGGTGGGCATATGTGATTGTAAGAGCCAGTTTTGAAGGATAAAACTAGTTCAGATCCTCCAAAACAAGGATGGGTATACAGATGTCTAAACAGCTGGTAAAACAAGGGACTTTGCCATCTGAGCTATTATATGGCATCTTTTTGTCCATCTCAACCATAGAGAATTTTCTGTCTTCTATAAAATTAAAAGAAAATCATTAATGAGAGGATATAAAGATACTTTGTGATAAAACCTCCTGGGTATGATGCTCCTAGTTATGAGATTTATGCAGGTAGATATATATTTCAAAAATTTGGATCAGCTACCTTAGGACAAATTACTAAAAGACCACAAAAAGCATTGCAGCACAACAAAAGTCTCTAAAGTATCTTAGCTTAAAATGTTTTAAAAATGCTTATGTTTTATATACGTAATTGCTATAATTCTGTAACTAAAACCAAGATTACAGTAGTTCAGTCCGTTTTGTAACCATGCCCTTGGGTTTTTGTTTGCTGGCTTTTCACTTAACATTTTTTTTAGTAGGTGTCAAATTGATTGGATTTAGAAAAAAAGAAAAAGAAGAAATGTTAGGTTCAATGAATGCCTATCCACACTCATTCCTGTCTGGCTTAGAACATTTAAACTGGCTATAAGTCTTTTAACTATAAGTCCCTTGACCAGAGGGGGTCCCACTAATAGACCTGCAGCAGGCGGCCATGCAATGCTACCGGACAAAATTAAAGTTTGGTGGCCATGGATGTTGCCTCTGGTTAATCTTGGTCAGGGGTGAGAGAATGTAAACCAAAAATAAAATGCTAAGGCCCCCCAACCACCTGAATGGACCCCTCTTCTCAGCCAAGGGCATTCCAAAGCTAATCTGAAAAACAATTCAGACCATGATGGGAAGGGGGAGCCAGACATGCCTCATTATACCCTCCTCCCTGTTGGTATTACTGATAGAACAGACTCTTTAATTCTGGTAAAAAAAAAAAAAAAAAAAAAAAAGTTTACAATCAATTATCTCTGAAGCCTGCTACCTGGAGGTTTCATCTCCATGATAAAATCTTGATCTCCACAACCCCTTAATGCAACCAGACATTCCTTTCTACTGATAACTCTTTCAACCAATTGCCAGTCAGAACATTTTTGAATCAACCTATAACTTGGAAGCCCTGCTTGCAGTTATCCTGCCTTTCTAGACTGAACCAACGTACATCTCATATGTATTTGATGTCTCATGTCTCTCTACAATGTATAAAACCAAGTTGTGGCCCAACCACCTTGGGCACATGTTTTCAAAATCTTCTGAGGGCTGTGTCACAGGCCATTGGTCACTCATATTTGGCTCGGAATAAATCTCTGCATATAGAGTTTGACTTTTTTCATCAACAGGTGCATGCCACCACACTCAGCTAACTTTTTCTTTCTTTCTTGTTTTATTCATTTATTTATGTATTTTTGAGATGAGTTTTTACTGTGTTTCCCTGGCTGTTCTGGTCTCAAACTCCTGGGCTCAAGAGATCCTCCTGCCTTGGCCTCCCAAAGTTCTGGAATTACAGGCATGGGCCGTCACGCCTGGCCTGGTCCATGTTTCAACCAACCAACCAACGAACCCACCAACCAACCAGTTAGAGGCCTAACTCTCCAAGCTGTAACACTAAATGTAGAATTTCTACTTAGTGAGTTCATATCAATAAATCAGTCTAATCAAAGTTTATGTTCCTTGTACCATTATTCCACACTCTTAGTATCCATCCCCACGTTTCCCAATTTTTTTCTATATAAATTAGAAAACTCCAGTAGTTCTCTGGAAGTGTAGTGCGCTTCCTCATTTTGTCTCACCTTTAGGGGTCTTCTGGGACTCAATCCAGTTACAGATCTAGAAGCAAAGAAAAGGGATGGGGATGGGCCCTGAGAAGAATCAGCATTGTCTTGCATGGGAGGTCACTACAGTTTCCTCAGGGAATGCACGGTTCATCCTCTCAGAAGGGGGTGGAAAAGCTGCTCTCACTAGGGGTGGGGAGGCCACTTCTACTGGAGGTGAGGAGACCTCTTCTACTGGCAAAGAAGGTGCATTAGAATATAGGGCTCAATATCCCCATCCCAGTGTATAGGATCCCATTCTTTCCCAATTAAGGTCCTCACTTTAACAGAAGACATCATACAAAGCTGAGAGTTCAGTTTGGGTTTTAATTTAGCTAGTCTCAGGATGAAATTACATGTTTGACTTTCAGCAATCTCAGTTTGCAGAGCATAAAGGTCTCCCTCAGGGCACACAAAGAGGCCTTCAGGTCATCTATACAGTGCTTGAGCTGGGAGCTCAGATATCTGAGCTCATCTTTTTCTTTCACAATTTTGTCCAGCAATATTAGGAGCAACCAGCCAATCTTATAGTCATTAGTTTCCCAAAAATGTTCAAAAGCATTAAATACACAGTCACTGAACACCTTGCTTCTTATAAGTGGTTCATAAGGAGTATCCAATGCAGATACTTTGCATATCTCTATTGCCAGTTCACACCATAAACTATCAGTGCTCTCTGTAACAGTCATTAGTGTCTTTAAATTTAATCAGATTAGAGAGCACTCCAGAAACTTCAGAACCAATTCAGAAAATTCTTCCTGTCAATGAAAAAGAGTCAAAGTGTAAAATATTTAAAGAGGTTTATTCTGAGTCAAATATGAGCGACTAAGGCTTGAGGGCGAGTCTCAAGAGGTCCTGAGAACTTGTACCCAAGGTGGTTTTACAGCTTGATTTTATACATTTTAGGGGGCAGACATCAATCAATACATGTGAGGTGTACATTGGTTCGGTCTGGAAAGGTGGGACAACTCAAAGGGGTGGGGGACTTCCAGGTCATAGATGGACTCAAAGATTTTCTGACTGGCAATTTGTTGAAAGAGTTATAATCTAAAGATCTGAAATCAGTAGGAGTGTCTGGGTTAAGATAAAGGGTTGTGGAGACAAAAGCTTCTATTATGTAGGTGAAGTCTCATAGGTGGCTAACCTTAGAGGCAATAGATAGATGGCAAATGTTTCCTATTCAGACCTTTAAAAGGTGCTAGGCTCTCAGCTTATCTCTTCAGGATCAGAAAAAGACCTGGAGGCAGGGTGCAGTGGCTCACACCTGTAATCCAGCACTTTGGGGGGCCATGGTGGGCGGACACGAGGTCAGGAGTTTGAGACCAACCTGGCCAACATGGTGAAAACCCATCTCTAGCTAAAAATACAAAAATTAGCCAGGCGTGGTGGTGTGCACCTGTAATCCCAGTTACTCTGGAGGCTGAGGCAGGAGGATCACTTGAATCCAGGAGGTGGAGGTTGCAGTGAGCTGAGATTGTACCACTGCACTCCAGCATGGGCAAAAGAGCAAAACTCCATCTCAAAAAGAGAAAAGAAAAGAAAAAGACTTGAAAAGAGAAGAGGATTCACTCCCATCATGGCCTGAACTAGTTTTTCAGGTTTAGTTTGGAATCCCCTTGACTGAGAGGAGAGGTCCATTCGGCTGATTGGGGAGCTTAGAATTTAATTTTTGGTTTACAATTCTTAAGACTCTGTTCCTCTAGAACCACTCCTGATACCAAAATGCTTCCACAATAACTTGCCTGCTTATATCAAAGCACCTAACACTATTTTGCATTTATCAATTATTTGTGTGTCTCCTCCATTAAACTAAGAACTTCTTTAGAGCAATGAGTTAGATGCTTGGGTTTCCATTACAAAGTACAATAGCGTGGGTAGCTTAAACAACCAATTTATTTCTCAGAGTACTGGAAGCTGGAATGTCCAAGATCAAGATGCCAGTGAGTTTAGTTCCAGGCCGGGCATGGTGGCTCACACCTTTAATCCCAGCACTTTGGGAGGCCAAGGTGGGCAGATGGCTTGAGGCTAACAGTAAGAGACCAGCCTGACCAACATGGTGAAGCCCTGTCTCTACAAAAAATACAAAAATAATCCGAGTGTGGTGGTGCCTGCCTGTAGTCCCAGCTACTTGGGAGGCTGAGGCAGAAGAATCATTTGAACTTGGGAGGCAAAGGCTGCAGTGGGTCCAGATTGCACCACTGCACTCCAACCTTGGTGACAGAGCAGCACTGTGTCTCCAAATAATAATAATAATAATAATAATTTAGTTCCCAGTGAGGTCTCTGTTCCTGACTTGTAGATGGCCATCTTCTTGCTGTGTCCTCATATGGCAGAGAGAGCGAGCGAGCGCTGGTGTCTCCTCCTCTTCTTGTAAGAGCACCAGCCCTATCAGAGTAGGGTCCATCTTTATGACTTCATTTAACTGTTATCACGTCCTCTCAGGCCCCACCTCCTAATACAGTTACATTGAGGGTTAGGGTTTCAACATATGAATTTCGGGAAGACACAAACATTCGGTTCATATCAGGCAGGGCTAGGTCTTTCATCTCTGAGCCCTCAGCACTATGTGATGGCACCTAGTCACTCAGTATGTGTTTATTGCTACATACACGCATTAAGTGAATACATATGCACATAAATGAATCATTCTATCAGTAGAAACATACTAAGACAAAAGTTCTCAAATACTGGTAATCAGAACTACCCAAGGAAACTTGATAAAAATACACAGACTCAGACCCTGTCCCCATTCTGCTTCAATGACCTTGGGATTCTGTATGATTTATTAACTGTCCTGGTGATTATGATACACACCAAAGTTTGAGAACCCTTTTAGGTGAGAAAGCAAATTCAAAGAGGTTAACTATTTGTTCAGCTTGACTTAAGCAGAGGTAAAACTGAGATAGTTTAGCATAGTTTGTGACGGTTTCCAGTTCAGTCTTTATAATATGCATGAGGAGACTACTTATGATAGAAATATAAAGCTATGATTCTGTTTTAGTCAGTACAGTAAATATACAAACCCATTTACTCATTTGTTTGAATCAATAATTTGTTTGGAATCCTTCAGTTTGTTGAAGGATGAAGTCTGAACATTATCCATGATACTTGAAAGTCACAGATTATAGTTACAACTTAACATGGGTATAATGCAGGTACGTGTTTAGAACTGTGCTCAAAACAGACTACATTCTGCAAGAAAATAATGAGACTATAACATTTAAATTTTGAATTATGTAAAAAAGCTATAGAGACTGATAATTATTATTTTCTACCACCCGATTTACACTTTATAGCAAAAAAAATTATTCTTTTTTTATTTCTATTTTTATTACACTTTAAGTTCTAGGGCACATGTGCATAACGTGCAGGTTTGTTACATATGTATACTTGTGCCATGTTGGTGTGCTGTACCCATCAACTCGTCAGCACCCATCAATTCGTCATTTATATCAGGTATAACTCCCAATGCAATCCCTCCCTCCTCCCCCCTCCCCATGATAGGCCCCAATGTGTGATGTTCCCCTTCCCGAGTCCAAGTGATCTCATTGTTCAGTTCCCATCTATGAGTGAGAACATGCGGTGTTTGGTTTTCTGTTCTTGTGATAGTTTGCTAAGAATGATGGTTTCCAGCTGCATCCATGTCCCTACAAAGGATGCAAACTCATCCTTTTTTTATGGCTGCATAATATTCCATGGTGTATATGTGCTACATTTTCTTAATCCAGTCTGTCACAGATGGACATTTGGGTTGATTCCAAGTCTTTGCTATTGTGAATAGTGCCGCAATAAACATACGTGTGCATGTGTCTTTATAGCAGCATGATTTATAATCCTTTGGGTATATACCCAGTAGTGGGATGGCTGGGTCATACAGTACATCTAGTTCTAGATCCTTGAGGAATCGCCATACTGTTTTCCATAGTGGTTGAACTAGTTTACAATCCCACCAACAGTGTAAAAGTGTTCCTATTTCTCCACATCCTCTCCAGCACCTGTTGTTTCCTGACTTTTTAATGATTGCCATTCTAACTGGTGTGAGATGGTATCTCATTGTGGTTTTGATTTGCATTTCTCTGATGGCCAGTGATGATGAGCATTTTTTCATGTGTCTGTTGGCTGTATGAGTCTTCTTTTGAGAAATGTCTGTTCATATCCTGTGCCCCCTTTTTGATGGGGTTGTTTGTTTTTTTCTTGTAAATTTGTTTGAGTTCTTTGTAGATTCTGGATATTAGCCCTTTGTCAGATGAGTAGATTGCAAAAATTTTCTCCCATTCTGTAGGTTGCCTGTTCACTCTGATGGTAGTTTCTTTTGCTGTGCAGAAGCTCTTTAGTTTAATACAAAATCAATGTGCAAAAATCACAAGCATTCTTATACACCAGTAACAGACAAACAGAGAGCCAAATCATGAATGAACTTCCATGCACAATTGCTTCAAAGAGAATAAAATACCTAGGAATCCAACTTACAAGGGATGTAAAGGACCTCTTCAAGGAGAACTACAAACCACTGCTCAGTGAAATAAAAGAGGACACTAACAAATGGTAGAACATACCATGCTCATGGATAGGAAGAATCAATATCATGAAAATGGCCATATTGCCCAAGGTTATTTATAGATTCAACGTCATCCCCATCAAGCTACCAATGAGTTTCTTCACAGAACTGGAAAAAACGGCTTTAAAGTTCATATGGAACCAAAAAAGAGCCCGCATTGCCAAGACAATCCTAAGTCAAAAGAACAAAGCTGGAGGCATCACGCTACCTGACTTCAAACTATACTACAAGGCTACAGTAACCAAAACAGCATGGTACTGGTACCAAAACAGAGAGATAGACCAATGGAACAGAACAGAGTCCTCAGAAATAATACCACACATCTACAGCCATCTGATCTTTGACAAACCTGACAGAAACAAGAAATGGGGAAAGGATTCCCTATTTAATAAATGGTGCTGGGAAAATTGGCTAGCCATAAGTAGAAAGCTGAAACTGGATCCTTTCCTTACTCCTTATACGAAAATTAATTCAAGATGGATTAGAGACTTAAATGTTAGACCTAATACCATAAAAACCCTAGAAGAAAACCTAGGTAGTACCATTCAGGACATAGGCATGGGCAAGGACTTCATGTCTAAAACACCAAAAGCAATGGCAGCAAAAACCAAAATTGACAAATGGGATATGATTAAACTAAAAAATATATTATTCTATAGGCACTATCCAAAGATTAGAGAGTAATTAGGAAAAACAGATGCTATAGCCCAGGCTAGACCTTGGTGCTACTTTAGATTCTTTTTTTTTATTTTTTCTTTTAAGACAGGGTCTTGCTTTGTCACCCAGGCTGGAGTGCAGTGGCATGATATTGGCTCACTGCAACCCCCACCTTCCAGATTCAAGCGATTCTTCCACCTCAGCCTCTAGAGTAGCTGGGACTACAGGCATATGCCACCACACCCAGATTATTTTTGTGTTCTTTGGTAGAGATGGCTTCACCATGTTGCCTAGGCTGGTCTCGAACTCCTGAGCTCAAGCAATCCACTGGCCTCAGCCTCCCGAAGTGCTAGAATTACAGGCATGAGCCATTGTGCCAGGCCCCATTTACCACTTCTAATGCTGTATCAGATTCAATAAAATTATCTAAGATGTAATGATCTACTTTATGATACTGATTTATATCATCTTTGTGCAGAGAGGCTTCAACCTCTTGTTTGTGCTGGGCTGGGCCAGAATCCAATTAAAAACTTTTTTGGTCTTTTACAGTCTTTCTCCAATCCATGTGAGACAAAAAAACAACCGTGACACCTAGCTTTCATGATTTAAAAAAATAAAAAATTTAAAGATGAATTGTAGATCCAATTGTGAAAACTAAAACTGTAAAAAACAAAGGAGAATATATTCATGGGTGGATAAAGATTTCTTAAAAAGGAAGAAAAAGTACTAACCATAAAATTACAAAGTAATACATTATAACTTTCTTTTAAACTGAAATTCTCCATTTTTATAAACATTAAAATATTTACTCATTTGCTCTATCCTGTAATACACAGAAAATGTTTTCTACTTCATAATACCAATATTACAATTAACTATAAAACTATTAGTGTTCCAGGCTGGGCACGGTGGCTCACATGTGTTAATCCTAGCACTTTGGAAGGCCGAGGCAGGCGGATCATGGGGTCAGGAGTTCAAGACCAGCCTGACCAACATGGTGAAACCCCGTCTCTACTGAAAATACAAAAATTAGCCAGGCATGGTGGTGCATGCCTGTAATCCCAGGTACTCAGGAGGCTGAGGCAGAAGAATCACTTGAACCCAGGAGGCAGAGGTTGCAGTGAGCCGAGATCATGCCACTGCACTCGCCTGGGTGACAGTGCGAGACGCCATCTCAAAAAAAAAAAACTATTAGTGTTCTCCAGAGAAATAGCATATACAAACTCCGTCTATCTATCTATCTACATACACATATAACATATATAGAGAGAGAGATGGGGTGGGGAGTGGGAGAGAAGGAGAGTATAAGAAATTGGCTTACACACATTTTGAGGCTATGAAATCCCAACCTCTGCAAGCTGGAGGCCCAGGAGAGCTGGTAACATAGTTCTAATCTGAGCTCAGAGGCCTCAGAACCAGGGGAGTCAATGGTGTAAGTTTCAGCTTGACTCCAAGTCCAAAGACGGTAGAAAACTGATAACCCAGCTTGAAGACCATTAGGCAGAGAGAGTAAATTTTTTCTTGCTCAGTCTTTTGTTCTATTTAGGCCTTCAATGGACTGGATGAGTCTTGCGCACTTTGGGAAGGGCCATCTGTTTTACTCAGTCTTACTGATTCAAATGTTAATCTCATCCAGACACAACCTCACAAACACATCCAGAGTAATGTTTAACCAAATTTCTCAGCACCCAGATCCCAGTCAAGTTGACACATAAAATTAATTATCACGATTGCTGTGAGGTTGAATTTCTTTCCAGTTCTTTTTTTCTTTAAATATATTTCATTAAGGCTGGGAGCAGTGGCTTATGCCTGTAATCCCAGCACTTTGGGTGACCGAAGTGGGAAGATCACTTGAGTCCAGGAGTTGAAGGCCAGCCTGGGCAACATAACAAGACACCATCTCTAAAAATAAATGAATCCTATTAAGATTGAAGAATGTGCATATTGCATTCAAAAGTCATCTGAAGACATTATTTCTGTGTTAACTTTCATAACTTGATATACAGTTACGTTCCTGTGTTTTCAATTTTAGGGTTTGCTTTTTTCTTTTCCTTTAATTTTATTTTTTAATACAGAAAATGTTCAAAAGTCAAAAGAACTGAAAAGGTATACTGTGAGAAATCTTGCTTCTTCCTTTATACGGCAACCCTGTAAGTAACCTGTAAGTAAAAAAAAATTTATTGTTTCTTCCATTGTTTACTTTTTTCCCCCAAATCAGTCTCTCTCTCCTACTTACCTTTTCTCTAACACAAAAGGTAGCATATCGCATATGCTGTTCTTCATTGCTTAGTACTCTAACGCTTTAAACAATATACACAATTTGAATTTGTTCAATTATTTCACTTTGATTATACACAGAAGTTACAGGTGCACTGAGAGGTAATGGCAAGGGAACAGGATAGACAGCCTATAGCACTAGCTGTTACCATTTGCATTAGTCAACTATTGCAACAATAATGCTGCATAATAAAGTACCTTAAACTCAGTATCTTACAATAACAAGCATTTATTTTCTTGCTCATGGGTCTGTAAGTCAATTGTATGGGCTTGGTCACATAGCCTTATGACTGAAGACAGGGTTTAGGATTGCTCCACATGTTGGTTCTGGGGTCCATACTCAAGGGTCTATGGCTACCTAAGGCATCTTCCTTTCATGATGATCACCAAAGAAGGGGCATGATAAACCATACAAGCACATTTAAGTTCTCTGCTTATCTCACATTTGCTAATATTCCACTGATAAAAGCAAGTCACTTGGCTGAACCCAAAAGCAATGGGCAGGAAAGTATCCTCTGCAAATGGTCAAAGGCAGACGAAATGGATATTTGCTGAACAATAAATCTAAACTATCCCCCAATATTAGGGTGTGCACCCTCTCTCTCGTTTCCTTCTTTCTCGTATTTTGCTGCCTATCCTCTTTGTGCCTGTGCATGTTTCTGTATTCTAGTGATTTTGATGGCTATTGCCTTGGTCAGGTTAGGGCTAAGGAAGTAGATTACAACAGAGGTTGAAGAATGGTTAATTCAAATACTAACTTACATTAAGCACTGCCCCAGACTGAGATAACTTCATCACTCCTGAAATTTTTACTCTATTCTTACATTTGGAAAATAAAAATGGCCAAAGAAACATTTTGTTTTTTTCTGTGTGTTCTGCACAGCTCAAATATGTAAGATGCCTAAGAACTAGAGAAAGAATGGTACGAGATAAATTTTGAGAATAGTGGCAGACTATGTGTGGTTTTGTTGGTCAAAGTAGAGTGCATTTTATTTTAAATGCAATGGGCAGATATTAAAATGCTTATGTAGGGAAAACTTGCTTTATTTTATTTTATTTTTTATTTTTTTATTTTTTTTGAGACGGAGTCTTGCTCTGTCGCCCAGGCTGGAGTGCAGTGGCCAGATCTCGGCTCGCTGCAAGCTCCGCCTCCCAGGTTCACGCCATTCTCCTGCCTCAGCCTCCCAAATAGCTGGGACTACAGACGCCTGCCACCTCGCCCGGCTAGTTTTTTGTATTTTTTTAGTAGAGACGGGATTTCACCATGTTAGCCAGGATGGTCTCGATCTCCTGACCTCGTGATCCGCCCGTCTCGGCCTCCCAAAGTGCTGGGATTACAGGCTTGAGCCACCGCGCCCGGCCGAAAACTTGCTTTAAAAAAACAAAAAACAAAAACTTGTGTGGAGCATGAGTTGCAGGAGGCAAAGTGGAAATGGGGAAGTAAGTTAGGAAGCTGTTATAGTAGCCTAAGTGACTGACGATGGTCGTCTGGATTAGGGTGGCAACAGTAAATATGCCTAAGTGGTCAAATTCAGAATCTACTTTGGAGGTAGGACCAATAAGATTTATTGATGATTTGATGTGGGAGGTGCTCTCAAGTGTTTTGACTTAATGGTGGATGGAAAACATTGTTCTGTCTTAAACATGGTATATCTGAGGTGCCTGTTAGTCATGTGGATAGAGATTCTGAGTGAACAGCTGAGTGTGTTTTTACTGAGCATCAGGTGCAGAGTTGAGACAATCATATTCCTTAGTAGTCAGCAGCATCGTATAATGGTTATGAGCACAAAGAACGGAACAAACTGCCAGGGTCTGTGCTTCAGCTTTGCCACTTACCAGCACTGTGGTC
The DNA here is from genome assembly GCF_007565055.1 of Rhinopithecus roxellana. Classification (NCBI taxonomy): domain Eukaryota; kingdom Metazoa; phylum Chordata; class Mammalia; order Primates; family Cercopithecidae; genus Rhinopithecus; species Rhinopithecus roxellana. The sequence continues at coordinate 42,297 of NC_044551.1, forward strand.
TTAGGTAAGTTACTTAACCTCTGCGTGCCTCAGTTTTCTGGTTCTGTAAAATGGGAGTAATAGTATCTGCTTCATGTGATCAAATGAGTTAATATAAGTAAAGCACGAAGAACAGTGCCTAATGTATATTAAAGGCTATCTAAACATGATATATTATTAGCACATTGTCATTTTCAGTACATGCAAGACACTCTCATTGATTTTTCTCTGATCTTTACTCCCATTCTCCTTCTCCATAAACGTATGCACTGTAATGTTGAAATATGATCGTAAATATGCATATTTCTTTGCATTATATATCATGTGTGCTTTTCCTTTTAAATTTTGTTCCATATAGCAAATACAGAGAACCATATACACCCTACATGTAAGAAGACAGACCCTTGCTCCCCACCCTAGAAATCTACTATTTGCCTCCTCCCAACAATAACCCCTTTTCTGCAAGAATGACCACTATTCTTTTTTTAAAAATTATATTTATTTATTTTGTATTTTTAGCAGAAATGGAGTTTCACCATGTTTGCCAGGCTGGTCTCAAACTCCTGACCTCAAGTGATCCACCCACCTTGGCCTTCCAAAGTGCTGGGATTACAGGTGTGAGCCACCTCACCTGGCATGGAATAACCACTATTCTTTTATACTTAATTCCTTTCCTCTTCAGTTTCACTACCTAAGCATGCACCCCTAGACACTATTGTTTTGCCTACTTTCCTGTGGGTTTTTCGTTTGTTTGATATGTCTCTTAGGTTTCTCTTAATCCAAAGATCCCCTTATTCTTCCCCCCACCCCTTGGAGTTTATTTGTCCTTTCATTTCCTATAATCTGAATTTTGTTGATTGCATTCTGTGGAATAATTTAACATGTTTTTCTGTCTTTTGTATATTCTGTAAATTGACAGCTAGATCAGCTTGGGGTCAAAAATTTATGTTTCTGTTTAACAAGAGTATGACGGATTTAACAGACCAGGAGAAGACATTTGCAATGACTAAAATAGGAAAGAGATTAAGAATAAAAACTATCACATCCGGGAATCCATCTATTAAAGAATGCACATGACCTTCAGAAGGTTTTTAAAATGCTATTAAAATACATAAAAGATTTGAAAAAATAGATGCACTATGTTCATGGAGGTGAAATTTTGGGTAGGTAAGGTAGATTGGTACTCAGATCAGTTCCAATTTCTTTCAAGTTTGCCTCCCTGTACTATAAATTTGGAAAGTTAAAAACTGTATTTTCCAGATTTCCTTGCTGTTACCATTCTAGAAGTGAATTATTTTTGCCAACTAAGTACATTTAAGTAAGATTTGGAAGGTGGAAGTGAGGCTAAAGCCTTTCTCCTGCTGCTTTAATTTTGCTGGCAAGCATGCTCATGAGATAGATTTTCTGCAGCAGCTTTCCAGAGCTCAGTCATTAGCTTTGTGGATGTTGAGGAGTACTTCCTACAGTTATCTTCTTGATTTCTAAATTGTAGCTACAGTGGTGCATTCTTAACATCAATAATTCCAGTTGTAAGGTCCTGATTCTCCATCCTCCTAATGGGTGAAAACAGTTGCAGCAGGTCCCACGACAGCCTAGTTCTTGAGTGCAAGATGAGTACCTATTATGTGAAATGCTTGGAACCAGAAATTTTTCAGACTTGGGATTTTTTTTTTCCGGAATATTTGCATTATGTACATACTGGTTGAGCAGCCCTAATCGAAAATCTGTAATCTGAAATGCTCAATGAGCATTTCCTTTGAGCATGATGCTGGTGTTCAAAAAGCTTTGGATTTTGGAGCCTTTTGGATTTAAAATTTTTGCATTAGGGATACTAAATCTGTATTATCTTAGGACTCACTTCTGACAGGCCAGGCCAAAGCCCACTCCTCCAGTCCTTCAAACTTTGTAAAGCACCAATTCCCTATATTATATCCCTATATATTAAAAATAGCCAGATTTCCTACAAGTGAATGCAGAGGCATACAATTAGAAAATATATACAAGTTTCCCAAATCAATCTATACAACCAATCCTAATCAAAATTTCAAAATGAAACAAAACCTAAAATGTATATAGAATATCCGTAAATATGTCAGTTTCAAAAGTGAAAAAGGGAAATAGCCCTACCATCTATTAAGAATCTTGAGTTGCCCAGGCGCGGTGGCTCATGCCTGCAATCCCAGGCAGATCACTTGAAGTCAGGAGTTTGAGACCAGCCTGGCCAACATGGTGAAACCCCGCCTCTAACAAAAAATACAAAAATTAGCTGGGTGTGGTGGTGGGCACCTGTAATCCCAGCTACTCAGGAGGCTGAGGCATGAGAATCGCTTGAACCTGGGAGGTGGAGGTTGCAATGAGCCAAGATCGCACCACTGCACTCCAGCCTGGGTGACAGGGCGAGACTGAAAAAAAAAAAAAAAAAAGACAGAAAGAAGCATTATATGAAGGGGATGTTTTGACTTTTGCTGAAGCTGACTTAAATCCAGCTGAGAGATGAAAACAATTCATGGACTTTGATTAGGCTATAAACTATAAACCAAGGAGGGCAAACAGGGTTCACCTTTCTTGCATTCTCTATTGACAGATACCATCTTGAGTGCTGAGTAAATGATTCTTAGGCTCCTTGAAGCCCAGCAGGAAAGCGTGGGAGCCAATTACTCACATTTGCCATAGACATTGGGAGCATACTGGAAATGGCTCCCACATTAGCACAAGTTACTCTTTTGGCATCCTTGAGCTAAGAATGCAATGTAGTAACATTTTTTGAAACAAAAAATACCATATTTTTGAAAAGTCTAGTATATAATTATTAGAGGAATCAGAATTTCCTGACTACTCATAAAACAAGCAGAAGCAGCTGGAGTCAAAAATCAAAATTTTGGCCAGGTATGGTGGCTCATGCCTGTACTCCCAGCACTTTGGAAGTCCCAGGTGGGAGGATGGCTTGAACCCAGGAGTTTACCAGCCTGGGCAACATAGCAAGACTTCCATCTCTGAATAGAAAAGCACAAAAACCAAACCAAAGCAGAACATAAAAAGAAAATCAAAATTTTCTTTTTTACCATTAAGGAATCTTTTATATTTTCAACACGCGGCAAATCTTTAAATTCATGAAAGAACAGGAGAGAAAAGTAGGAACGAGAGTAAATTTTTTTTTAAAAAATGTCGTAAGCCAGGGAAAATGGTGCACACCTGTAGTTTCAGCTTCTCAAGTGGCTGAGACTGAAGGATCCTTTGAGCGCAGGAGTTTGAGCCCAGCCTAGGCAACAAACTGAGACCCCATCTCTTAATATTTTTAAAGTTTTACATTTAAAAAAATTATAAAAATAAAATTAGCAGCATCCCTGGTTTCAAAAAATAAAAATAAACAAATAAAGTAGCTCACAATATTTCCTGAAAACAGGTGTATTAAAAGATGAGTCAGGGCAGAGGGGAAGGCAGGCAAAAAAAAAAAAGAAAAAGAAAAAAAAAAGTCAGGTGGCAGGTTACATACATAGAATCTTTTTTCTATAAAAGCTCAGAAAACACCACGTGACTAGGACGTTTCAAATGTCTCCAATATAACATGGAGGAGAGGAAAAACTGTTCCTGGACAGACATTTCTCTCAAAAGGGGGAGTCTTTCTGTGTATTTTGTAATATCTCCAGAGCACAGAACTGTTGGTACTGCCATTTTGGCCTTTGTCATTAGGAAGGTGATCCATTACGAACACCCTTTCCTGAACTAAACTTCACTCATCTTTAACTGAAGCAACATTGTTTTTTGTAAATATAACTGTAACAATTATTCTAAAAAGCAATACAGCTGTCCTCACCAGTTATGTTCTTGAGACATCAATTTCAACAAACTTATACGTAAAAAGTATTCAAAAAGTTTAAACATTGATCTTAACTGGAGAGGAGTCTGCACTTACACAAGTTTTCTTGCTATATACATTGTATTCTAAGATTTCGGACTCACTTTTGAATACGCAAAAACATTTCATGGTTAAGACCACAAAAAGGCTGATCAGACAGCATTTTTATTTAAATTGCCATTTTAAGTATCAGCAGTTTTGTCTTAAAGCTTGTCCTGGGGTTTAGCAAAGTTTAACTCACATCCACGAGTTGTCTCTCCAAACACAGTAGGCAGAAATTTTCCTTTGATTGGATTAAGATAGATAAAGTCTGCTTAACCGTGAACTGCTAATTGTCAAATCTATGCCAATTCGGTATCTAGGAGTCAATTTTTTTCCTGATAAACAAGATAATTGTGTAGAGGGTTTTAAGGTGGTTAGTCATCTGCTATATTGGCTGAAATGCGCATTACCAGTTCCTTCGTCGTATGGAGTTGCATTCTGAGGTGTGGGGCTCGGGGCTACAGCCCCCAGAAATTCTGAACCTCGGTCCCGCAATCTACCACACCACCTCATCTTGGAGAGCAAAACTAACTTCACTATTTTTGACAAAATGCTTTGGTAATGGCCCATTCGGGCCGAGAGGGAAATTCTACAATTCCCCAACCTACACCTCCAGCAAGGGTAGGGCTGCTCGAGTGGTGAGCACAAGCTGGGCACCTCCAGCGTCTCCGGGAAACGTGAACAGGCCCTTTCTTCGGAGGGTACAGAACTTCAGGATCAGGGCCCAATGGAGACTGAGCGGACTTAACCCTAACTGCACAGGACCGCGCTCTCCGACCCCTTTGTGGCCTCTCCCAGAGGTACGGGCGGCGCCCGAAGCCAGAAGTCCTTCGTGGGGCCTGCAGCCGGCAGCCACTGGAAGAGGAGGAGGAGAGAACGCACTAGCCCTACCGTCACATACGCTGGCGCGCGTGCGCAAGGAAGAACTGAGCTCGCGGCGAAGTCAGTTTCCTGACTCTTGGAGGAAGGGGCCTTGTGTCACTTCCGGCCTCCCTTTAGCTGCCATCTTGCGTCCCCGCGTGTGTGCGCCTAATCTCAGCTGGTCCACCCGAGACCCCCTGAGCACCAACCCTAGTCCCCCGCGCGGCCCCTTATTCGCTCCGACAAGGTACAAAAAGGCTCTGGACGGCGGCGTGGTAGGAGGACGGGAGCGGGGGCGGGAAGTTCCCTGAAGGAGCGAGACAGGGAGGGACAGGGCAGAGGAGGAGAGGAAGGCGATGCGACGGACAGGCGCACCCGCTCAGGCTGACTCTCGGGGGCGAGGTCGAGCCAGGGGCGGCTGCCCTGGGGGCGAGGCGACGCTGTCTCTACCTCCACCTCGCGGCGGAACCCGAGGACAGGAGCCTCAGGTACCGCGAGGCTTGCGGAGAGTGACCGGGCCGGGCAGGCCCTGGCTAGGCCGAGGCCAGGCCAGGGCCACGGGTGGGGGGTGCTGGCCAGGCGTGGGGTAGAGCCCTTGATCCGGGCCTGCCAAGAGCGGGGAGCTGTGGGGGAGTGTGGGGAGGCGGGTGCTCTTTGGGCTCCCTGGAAACCCAAATTTGGAGCTTTGCGGGGTGGATTTGGGGTCCAGGTTTCGGCCTGTGTAGGACGTTTATTTTCCTGCTGTTATCTTGGGAAATAACGAGCATGGAATGCTAGAGTGAGCTAAACCTATCCTTGCTGAGGATTTCCTCTTTTTCTAGATGAAAGAAACAATCATGAACCAGGAAAAACTCGCCAAACTGCAGGCACAAGTGCGCATTGGTGGGAAAGTAAGTTTTAATAGTTCGGGCTTTTTTTTTTTTTTAAAGGCTTAGGTATTTTTAAAAACATATTCTATTATCGGTGACAAACTTTGCCTGTCGAGGGAAATTCATGGAGCTAGCAAATCCCGAGTAGCCGGGGAGACGAGAGTTACAGACACGTCAGTGAGACGAGCTAAAAACATCGCTTTTGTGTGAATATGTTTGTGTTTTCAGTGTTACAGTGTATAAGTAGAACAAAAGTGTTTCCTAATTTAATTTGTAAGGAAATTGTGTCATTTCAGTTAGATCGTTGTGCACATCATACCCTTGACTTGTTTTGGCCCAAGTTGTATAAAGTCAGTGCTTGTTTGTGTCTCTTGTAAATTGAGACCTTTCTGTACTGCTTTCTGAACCAAATATTCTTTAGGGTAGTTGCATATTTTCAAGGGTATTTGAAGATATAGGTACATTTTGGAGTTTAAGAGCAGTGACCGTTAGATTTGAAAATACAACCCAAGTAGGTGTATTTCCTTTTCTGACTTTATATTACTATAAAAATGAGGGAATTAAAGTGACTGATTTTTAAATGATCAGTTTTTGATTAATTGTTTCTTTCTGGTGGAAGGGGATTCTTTTTTGAAGTTGATTTTTAGATTGTCCTGTAATTTACTTAAATAAGAACTCCACTGTAGACAGAGGTCTACCTAGTTTGTATTGTTAGCACATTCTTAGTATTTAACAAGGTGTGGCAGCTTGTTGAAACACAGCATGTCTCTACTTGGTAAAACTTGTAAAGCTTCCATAGTACGTGTTTATTGCCTATTAGTTTTTCCCAACTTTAAGCGTTTAACTTAGAGTCAGCTGTGAGATAGCCAGAAGTTGCACTTAGACTTAATAATATACAGCTTTGTTAAGTTACTGAACTTTGCCAGCGGTGAATTTATCCTGATTTTTTTTACTTTTTATTTTTGCTAATGTTAGCAGTCTTCAAGATCCACACCCACATATTTAACAACGTTAGGTGTTTCTTGCCCTTTTTAATCAATTGTTACCAGACTGGACTTCAAGTGCCAGCAAAACTCAAATTTTTGTGTATCAGTGTTTGGATGCTCTTATATTGGTGTTTTTAACCACTCTTACTTTCAGTACAGTTTCAGAAGCAGTAATTTGAATAATATGCTTATGTGCAGTCTTTTTGTTGTTACTCTCATCATTAGGCTTTAACTTTGGGAGACATCACTTTAGGGTAAAGGAAAATCTTGAGATTTGCTAGGATATTTAAAGCTGATACAAGATTAAATTTGTGTCCTAACATCTTAATACTCATTTAGCTAATAATACAAGAAGTATTTCTGTAGTCACAGAATATGGAAACATTTCTACACTGTTTAAGAAGCGTACTTATGTGATGTGAAATTAGGTGAGTTAATTTTGCTTTGGAGAAAACTGCAGGTGTTAGGTGCTCTTAGGTAAATGTTACAAAAGCCTTTTATTTTCATATCTAATCAGAGCATTAATAATAAGTGAAAATTGAACTCGACATATGTGAAGTGTCTGAAACCTATAGAAGGTATGCTGGATTTGTCTTTACAATCTTAGAAATTCCTTTGAATTTCTTAGAGAAGATTCTTTGGAAACCAGATACATACATGACCATTTCAAAGTGATTTTTGTTCTTAATAGTTGGGCGAGGTTAGTAACCAGTACTTTTTTTTTTATTTTTTTGGTAGCTATAGATATTTTCTTCAGTTAAATAACAAGATTTATTTAAGCCTTTACTATGTTGTATCCTGAGAATATAAAATTTAGGAAGTTTAAAGTCCCTAGGTGGGCTTTAGGCCTAGCAGTGGTGATAATTTGATTATTGTCTTTTTAAAAAAAAAAAAATCTGTTTTCACGGTGTAATATACATAGTACAATAGTAAAAGCATTTTCAAAATCTAGAGATGGGAATGATTAGGCATAGGGAAAGGGGGTAGTTGTAGAATTTAGGAAAGGCACACAAGAGGTAATGACTTGAGTATTTTAAAGGATGAATAGGAATAGGGATGGAGGTTGGGGGAAAATGAGGTAGTTGAGTGTGATAGCCTTTCCTTGAGTGCTTTCAATGAGCTAGACTCTGTTATAGATACTGGGTTTATAGCAACAAACAGAAGTCCTTATGGAGCTTACATTCTAGTGAAAGGAGATGGATGATAAAATGTATTTATCTCTTATAGTAATAAATGTTATGAAGAGAAATAAACCAGGATAGAAAGAAATTGATGGGTGAGTGTGGAAGTTGCTATTTTACTTTGGATAGTTGAGAAAGACCACTTTGACCTGGTGACATAAGACTTGAGATCTGCAGTGAGGGAAAGAGCCATGTAGATGTTCCAGAAAGAGAGGAACAGCATGTGCAAAGACCCTTGGGTCATAACCTGCTTGGCCTGTTCAAAGAACAGCCAAGGTTTATTTGGCTGAAGAGGGGTGGTAGCAGATGCAGTCAGGAGTGGCATATTAAGGGCAGGACAGTTTGTGTACGGCTCTTGTAGGTTAAGGTGTAAGGACTTCAGACTTTACTCTGGAGTGCTATAGAAGTCTATATACAGATTCATTTGATTGTTCCATACACTATCTTGCCTGTAAATACTAATTTGGGTGTTGATTTTTATTTAATATAAAAACAGAAAAGGAGTCAGGCACAGTGACTCACGCTTGTAGTCCCAACACTTTGGGAGGCCGAGGCGGGCAGATCACTTGAGGCCAGCAGTTTGAGACCAGCCTGGCCAACATGATGAAACCCCATCTCTACTAAAAATACAAAAATTAGCCAGCCATGGTGCGAGTGCCTGTAATCCCAGCTACTTGGGAGGCTGAGGCAGGAGAATCGCTTGAACCTGGGAGGCGGAGGTTGCAGTGAGCTGAGATTGAGCCACTATAACCTGGGCAACAGAGTGAGACCCTGTCTCAAAAAAAAAAAAAAAAAAAAAAAAAACAGAAAAGGTTAATAATTCTGGATGTGGAGTTCTTTCAAATGCTTAATTTAGGTTGACACATGCTACCTCTTTGATCACTTCTAGAGCAAATGTAAAAGTAGAACTTTGTAAAGATGATTCTTTTCCTTTCCCATTTTTTACTTCTATCTTTGCCTTAGCCTGCCTGCTCACTGCATAAGTTTATGATTATGGTAATGTTCTTATACAGATCCAAAGGTCAGAAATGAATTGGAAACTATTCCCATTTGAAAAATATCTGTTGTGGTATAAATGTGCTGTTTTCTTTCCTCTTCTCCCTGACTTTAGGGAACTGCTCGCAGAAAGAAGAAGGTGGTTCATAGAACAGCCACAGCAGATGATAAAAAACTTCAGTTCTCCTTAAAGAAGTTAGGGGTAAACAATATCTCCGGTATTGAAGAGGCAAGTGTCAAATTTTGTTTCTTTAAAAAAACAAGATTTGGCTGGGAAAAGTTAACATTCATGCATTAAATGGGTGTTTTTGTTTTTGTTTTTGTTTTACCTAGTGACTTCAAAGTCCCTACGATGTGTTTCTACCATAAATTAATAAATATCAGGGAGATCATTAAAACTGACTATTAGAATGCATATGCCATTCCAGGCAAAATTTCACCTGTGCTTCGCAGCAAAATACTAGATTAGTTAGGCAGACTTCGTTTAATAAAACATTTGTCTTTTAAGAGACTTTGGTCAGCATTGCTAATTAAAATTTTTATTTTCTTAATAGGTGAATATGTTTACAAACCAAGGAACAGTGATCCACTTTAACAACCCTAAAGTTCAGGCATCTCTGGCAGCGAACACTTTCACCATTACAGGCCATGCTGAGACGAAGCAGCTGACAGAAATGCTACCCAGCATCTTAAACCAGCTTGGCGCAGATAGTCTGACTAGTTTAAGGAGACTGGCCGAAGCTCTGCCCAAACAATGTGAGTTTGCTAGTAATGGTTTTGCCAGGGAATTACTCATTTAGCAGCTGATTTCTGATCTCAGGGCTCAGAATGGATATGAGTATTTTTAAGTTTAGAAATGCAAGCTTTAAAAATAACAGATTTGTAACTGATTTTAAGCAAGTGTCCTTGCTCAAGTTTGCAGTAATTGATGTAGCATACTATGATCGTTACACTTGATTTTGTGGAATGTTTTCTACTTACTTGATTTGGATCAGACACTTAATATTAACTAGAAATGATGAAAATCTTAATTTGGTGCTTTGCCAATAACTACTTGTAAGTTTGGAATTGAAAAAAAATTAGTGTAAATTATGAAATTACTTCAGTTTCATCTTATAGTTGATATTACCAGTAATCTTTTAAAAATGGCCTGCCAATATTCTGGCATTTTTAATTACAGTGTGATAGGGATTTTATTCAGGACAGAAAATAGTGTAGCTGAGTATACATCTGAGTATGTGGCAGTGTTACGCTGTTTTCTGCCTTCTTAAAATTTTGAAGAATGGGAATGCAGGAGCAAGTCAGAGGCTTATATATGGCTCTTTAGTTTACCCATGTTTTTCTAGGTATCGACTCAATCTGCCTCAATTTTCATTTTCGTTGTCACGTTGAGTTGCAGGTTCTAAACTGTCAGGGCTTTCAGAGCTGAAGTAGGCTTTTGAAGTATCCCACTGATGCTTGTATGGGGCTAGTACATAACTCTCCTGTGTACGTTCATATTCTTGTGTGATAGAGTAGAGTGGATGCTTACCACTCACAGACTCTTAATTTTTTTACTTTAATTTTTTCATTTCAGTAAGTGGTTGAGCATCACCCTTATGCCACACACAAAGTAGTTGAGAAAATGGCATCTTCATTTGTCTCCCAAAATAAATCTTACCATGATTTGGTATGTGGGTTTTACCTGCACTCTAAGAGCTCCCTACTGCCTTTATACTACCTCAGGGCCTATGGTGGCCCAGAGGGATTGAAAGGATGGGTATGGAATTTTGTTTGTTGGCTGTTCCTAGTATTTTAACCCATTTGTAGACATTAGAATATCATGTTATTGATAGTATCGTAGATAAAATCCCAAATGTCCCTTATCACGGAAATAAGATGTAACAACACTTGGCATTTCATCTGTTTTTTTTGGGGGGGAGTGGTTATTTATTAAAAACCTAGACAAATAATGTTTACATTTTCCTTTCATAGCTGTGGATGGAAAAGCACCACTTGCTACTGGAGAGGATGATGATGATGAAGTTCCAGGTAGGAACATTTACTTGAGGTTAACCTAGGGAATCTTAGCAAGGGAGAATAAGAAATCTTTGTAGGATAAACTACCCGGGGAAGAGAGGTGGTAAGTTAAGATGGACATAGACCTTACTTAGAATGAGAAAAATAATGCAATATTAGGTAATTGAGAATTATGTTTATAGACTTGACTTGGCTTGTTTCTGTGTGGGATCCCAAGGATGTGTAGGTATCTAATCTTAAATATTGAGTAAATAAGTATATATAGTACCCTAAATATAACTATTATCTGCAGAGCACTAATGACCCTTGCTCCCTACTTTGAAATTCATGAATTTACAAGACGGTGTGGAGTAGTTCAGGTATCTTGGGATATATATATATATAAAAGCATTCTAAAATCTGTAGCAGCATAACTCCTTTGGGAATCATGGACATTTTTGTCTCTTGTTATTGGATAAATTTACTTTCTTCTAAAATATTTATTGGGCAGGAGAATCACTAGACTCACAAATATTCCCATTTTGCATAGACAGGTATCCTTAGGAATCCAGGAAAATTTTAACATTCTGTGTCATTGTATTCTTTGGTTCTGCTTCCCCATATTATGTTGACCAGTCTATGAGAAGGGATGGGGTGGCGGGGGGGGGGGAGGGGCTTTTTTTTTTGCCCCTCCATTCTTGTTCTTGGGGCTATGACACAGTATTTATTATCACTGGCAAATGAATGTCTTTCCCTCATCCCCTTTCAAGATTGATGATGATTTGTAGATTTGGCTTTTTTAAGAATTTCTACTCTTTTCCTTTTCCTAGATCTTGTGGAGAATTTTGATGAGGCTTCCAAGAATGAGGCAAACTGAATTGAGTCAACTTCTGAAGATAAAACTTGAAGAAGTTACTGGGAGCTGCTATTTTATATTATGACTGCTTTTTAAGAAATTTTTGTTTATGGATCTGATAAAATCTAGATCTCTAATATTTTTAAGCCCAAGCCCCTTGGACACTGCAGCTCTTTTCAGTTTTTGCTTATACACAATTCATTCTTTGCAGCTAATTAAGCCGAAGAAGCCTGGGAATCAAGTTTGAAACAAAGGTTAATAAAGTTCTTTGCCTAGTATACAGTTTTTTTTTTTATTATTATTTTATTGACACCGATCTGTACACAGTAAAACAAAATTGCTTATAGAAAGCTAATCATGGTATGTAATATGGCTGATAACCTTTGGGATTTGATTAAAGATTTAAAATCACAGTGTAGTGTAACAAAGGTGGTATAAAGTTCTCATGTTTGAAAACTTTTCTCTCCAACAGTCCTTAGTGCTTCCATGGTATGTGGTGGGTGTAAATATGAGAATAGAGTAGATAAACAGACTTTTCCCCGTGCTATTCTCTATTGTAGGCATATGTTAAGTGCCTTTTCTGAATTACCTTGGTGTTACCTCCTTTATTCCTCAATTTGTGAAGAACTAATAGTTCCTTTTTGTAGATGTAACCTGAGGTTTAGAACTTGTAAAAAGTAAAAGTAATTTCCAGATCCCTTCTTTGTAGGCTATTTTATAAGGTGACTTGGAAAAGGTAGTGTTTAGAATAGGAATGGCTCCTGGGTCACTGTCTACCTTAAGTGTCAACACTAATGAATAGGGTTATGTTTTTATGTAATAAAAAATGTACAGTAAAATTGAGCATATACAGTTAAAAGAATTTGTAATGCCTGCCACCATAATCAGGTTACCAAACAGTTTCATGGTCCCAGAAATCCCTCATCGGGTTACTTTAAACATTCTTACAAATTACAAAACAATTGTGTAATCTGAACCAAGGCCATTTGAGGAAGAAAATAGTCTTAGTTTCTACCTGTAATGATAATTTATTTTAAATCTTCATAGCAATTTGCAAGTACCTTTTGAAAGTACTATACAGCTGTATCTAAAAGCCACTATTAACTGTAGGGAAAACAAAGTTTTGAATAAATAGTATTTACACATATTTACATTGTATTTTCCTCAGGGTGTTTTTTATCAGTTTTGTTGAAGTACACTGCTACAGTGAGAATCCTGAAGTCTCAACTGCAACAAAATTATAAAAACTAAATGCACATTTGCAGACTCTTGTGGGTCACGTTGGGCTGTGTCTATATAGTCACGCTAGGTCCCACACTGATGCTAGCACCTGTCTGGGACATTCAGCTTCCTGGCAGAGAAGATGGTGGGTCATGTGCTTGCTGGCCCTTAAAGCTGTTACAAACATAACCAAAGCAAGTGGAATGCCTAAGCTGGAGGGCAGTGGCATGGGGCCTGAGGATTTATGTTTCTGACAAGTTCCCAGATGATGCTAATGCTACTGGCCTACTGGCCCTGCTTTGAGTAGCATGATTGGAAACATTCTCAGCTCAAGAAGTATTGGGGGTGACTGACTGACTGACAAGCTTGTGGAGAATGCCACTGTCTGAATATCTTTCCGGTTTGATCTAGGCGTAGCAGAAAGGGACTAAACAAGTGCAATCGATTTCCAGGTGAGGCCTGTCCCAGCAGATCTTGCTTATTGGACAGATGTTGTCTAAGGTTAAGCCTGTGGTGCCTGCACTCAGCAACTTCTTTCCAACAATCTAAAATTATTTCTTCAGCTTATTGTGTAAATAAGGGTGTGTGTTGGTGGCTGTGGATTAATTTGACAAGTTTTTCTTGTAGTCTCTTCAACATCAAAATAGGTAGGGTTATGTTTCAGTTAGAAAGGACCAAAAGTCTAGTTGCTACAAAGGTTTGTCACATTTGAAGTTTGTGGTTTGCCCATGGTTGGGCTCTGCTGTACTCAGAAACATCTGACAGGGACATTGCCAATTTCATGATAGGGAAAAGATGGAGAACAATCAGCTGCCTCTTTCAAAGTTATGCTGGGAAGTGATGCATATCATTAATAAACTTCCTTAGCCAGAGCAAGTCACATACATAGTAGTGGCTGTGGGAATGAGGAAGTATAACCCTCCAGGGTAGCAGATATTTTTGGATAATAATGCAATCTACCATATCCTTGCAATTTTTCTTTAATTGTCTACAGTCCCTTTAGCTGCTGTTACATATAAAAAGCACTCTACCACTTGTTTTGTGTCTTCTTTGCTTATAACCCCAAGAAAGAGCCTCATTGTACAGATAAGAAAATTATCTTGAAGAGGTGAAATTACTTACCTCAGGTCACACAGCCCCCCAGGTGTTAGGATGAGATTCAAATCCAAGTCTGCTCTTTCAAGTTCACTACCTGCTGGAAAGAATTTTAGACCCTGGCAGACTGGAGGGGCAGACCGGAACAAACTCGTTTTCAGCTGGAAACTGAAATAGACATCTGTTTTGATCTGAGAGCTTTTAGGATTAATACCCTTTATTTGTTGAAATAATTGAACTAAAATACATTTGTTTCATTCCCATAACCCTATGGTTCACAGAACAGAAAGCTACATTCTAAAATTTGGAAACAAATGAGCTGAAAGTAAGATTTTGGTCTGATTTCTACTAATCATTCTTTTTCTCCATTAATGCTAGATTCATGTTCTTCAGTAGCTCTTCCCTCCCTCTGCCATCCCAGTAAGATATATGTGAGTGTATGTGTATTATATATAATATATATGTTACATATATTATACACATATATACTTTTTTTTGAGAGAAGTTTTAAGGCAACTAATAACAGTTTTCAGCTTTTCCCAAAAAATGATTAGAAAAGTCTTCTATTTACGTAAGTTTTCATCGCTGCAATCAGCACAGTCTTGAATGCCATTTTTGCAGCGAGTTCTGGGAATGCAGGCACAGTCAGCAAAGAAAACAGTATCACATCTCCAGCCTGAACACTTTGGGCACTGTAAAACTAGACCATTTTATTTATTTTTAAAACCATAACTGTTAAAATGTCAAGGTGGACTGAAAAAGATACTATTGGAAAAGAAATTGCCCCCTGGATCTTAAAGGTATTAGTGAAAACTGCCCAGCAGGGAAATTGCAGATGTTTATTAAAGATTCTACATGTTTGGGTGAGAGAATTTGTACTTTGAAAAGCCAAGACAAGTACTACCTCTCACCATCAGCCTAAAAATAAACATACTGACATATTACATAATAAGAAAGGGTCCCTTTGAGTTTGTATGTTCAATCAGCAGGGAAAAGAATCACTGCTAATTGGCAGCTAGCAAGAAGAAAAGGATCTCCTTATACTTTTAGTCTTTATTTGCCAGAGCATTGTTATCTGTAATTCCTAGCATTTCTATTTCTACCCTCCACAATGACCAGACAAAAGGCAGGAAATTGTCTATTTAATGTATTTCTGATAGGGCTTTCAGATACTAATTGGGGCCACGAGGTATTGGAATTGCACCTCTGCCATAGTTTTATGAGATTGTGGGGTGATCAGGTGTCTGCCAAGTATTAAACTACTGTAGGGAACAGAATGAGGGGAGGAGAGAAGGAGGAAAGTGAGGGAGGAAAAGCAAGGAAATGGCAAAGTCAAACAAAAAATTTTTTGAGAGCCAAAGCACTCAACAGAATTTTGTTTGATCTTCACCAACATTTGTAAAGAAATATAGAAGGAATTTGATAGCAGATAAGAGCTATCAAGATTATTTCCTTTGGTAATTCTTACAGAACTGGCTGTATTCTTAGCTAGAGAATTCATCTAGTTTAAATATGCACAAACTACTGGAAATGATAGAATCTTAAAATCATGGATGTATCCTTAAGGAAGGCTTGTAAGCATGAGTTAATTTATGTAATTGAAGTATAAGGGTAGCTACTCCAAGAAGCCATGAAAAAATTAATGACATTTTCATTTTTACCTGATTCATCTGAGCAATCACCACAGTCATTTCTTGTGTCACACACCTTGTCCATATATGTCCAAATCTTCTGGTTGGGACACTTGAATATTAAGTTTTGTGGGAGATACTCTGTTGGGCATTTGACCTGTATTAGACAAAGGCATTAATTCTAATAGAAAGCATTCACGTACAATAATGTTTTCATATAATTCTGAAGTTTAGTTATTAGTTGCTGGTGACTGTTTTTAAATTTTAATTACTTGTCCACCTTACCACAGTAGGTAGCAGATTCGTCTTCCCCTTGACTGCAGTCCAGTTTGCCATTACACAGCTGGGAGGGTGGCAAGCAAGTGCTGAGGTCCTCTCATAAGAAGCCCAGTTGCTGTGAAGCTGTCTTACATTGTCGAGGTGGTAAATCTGGAAGATATTTATTTATTTGTTTATTTAGAGATGGAGTTTTGCACTGTCATCCAGGCTGGCATACAGTGGCACCATGTCAGCTCACTGCAACCTCTGCCTCCTGGGTTCAAGTGATTCTCCTGCCTCGGCCTCCCTAGTAGCTGGGATTACAGGCACCTGCCACCACACCTGGCTAATTTTTGTATTTTTAGTAGAGATGGGGTTCACCATGTTGGCCAGGCTGGTTTGAACCCCTGACCTCAAGTGATCCACCCGCCTCAGCCTCCCAAAGTGCTGGGATTACAGGCATGAGCCATCGTGCCTGGCCTAAATCTGGAAGATTTATAAGACAAGTATTAAATGTTGACACACGCATTGATGATCATGAACATCAGCTTTAATAACAACATGCCTCTCTTCCCCCTTCTGCTTCTTACCATCATTCTTTTTTTGACTGAAGTTTTAGCTGTAACCATTGTCCTTTTCCCCATTATTTCTCCTCCCTCTTTTCTTTCTTATTCTCCCTCATTCTTCTTTGTAATACTACTGTATGTGGGCAAACAAGCATATACTCACTACTGGTGGAGAAGTACTGGAAGGTGCCTGGGAGAGGGTCCATAGGCCTAGGCTCCGGCTTGAGCTTTACCATGGGCTGGTTATGTAGCCCCCTCCGTTATTTTCTTAGCTAGAAATGAGAGCAAGGATAACTATGCTGACTTCATGAAGATACTATGAGTTAAATTGATCTTATTGTTTAAATGTAATTACCCCATCGAAAAACGAATGGGAGGTAGTCAAAATAATGTGAAAGGTATTTTTAAAAATTTCAAGTGCATAAAAATTAGATGGTAGAAGTTAAGATGTAAATAGCTCATTGGTAACATTTGTATCTCAGACACATTTACACCTAAATAATGTATACCCAGAAAATTCCAGATGGGTGTGTAGAGTGATAAACAGGCTGGAAATACTTTAGGTGCCTGATTTAGAGGGGATGAGGGCTTGGTAAAGGTGCATTTTACATCTTAAATATTTTATAGTCGGGACTATGTTGACAAGAGGCAGATAACACCAGTTTATATCCCTTAATCTAAGAGGTGCCTGGCATTGTGGTTTTAGGGACAAGAACTGTTATGCTCTGATAATCTGCAAGAACCTGTGTCATTTTTCGTCCTCTGAGAAATTAACACCAAACTAGATTAGAAGTGAATCTAACTTGGAGGATTATAGTTTGGGAAGGAAGCAAAGGTAGGTAATGGGACCTATCCTGATGCAGTTCTAATGCCTATGAAAGGAGGGGGTTAATGAAGGTCTGCGTAGGAAGCCTTAGACTGCAGCCAGTTCTTTTTTTTTTTTTTTTTTTTTTTTTTGAGGCAGAGTCTCACTCTCTTGCCCAGGCTAGAGGACAGTGACGAAATCTCTACTCACTACAACCTCCACCTCCTGGTGTCTAGCAATTCTCCTGCCTCAGCCTCCCGAGTAGCTGGGATTACAGGTGCCTGCCACCACACAGGACTAATTTTTGTATTTTTAGTAGAGATGGCATTTCACCATGTTGGCCAGGCTGGTCTCGAACTCCTGACCTCAAGTGATCCTCCTGCCTCGGCTTCCCAAAGTGATGGGATTACAGGCGTAAGCCACCGTGCCTGCCCTGCAGCCAGTTCTAAGAAAGTTTCTGACAGGCCAAGGTGGAGTATTTGAGGTAAAGTCACCCATTAGCAGGGTCCCATGTCTTGAGGGATGGGTAGCACTAGCAACCCCACAGTGCTCGGTCATTGCCTAGGAATCGCGTGGGGAAGAGTAGCCTTGGCATGAATGTGGTGGTGGGTCCAGACAGGTGGTGGCTGGTGCTGTCAGTTAATGGAGCTTCCTGATGCAGATGCTCTTGAAGGAGACCTGAGCAGAGCACTATTATTGGCACATAATATGTGCTCAATAAATGCTTTTCTGAATGAGTGTTCAAAAGGTAAAATGAGAATCCAGATCTTACCCTTAATGTCCCATTGTGTAGAATCCTACTAACTCCCAAAGCTGGCTAGGATCGTGAGTCCAAAACTGGTCTCATCAGGAGATCAACACCCTAAGCCTTAGGTTTTTTTGTTTGTCTGTCTGTTTTCATGGCAATTTGATGAGTCAGTTTCCCATATTTCAAATCTATCACTTTCTCTACACTCCATTTCCTTCATTGAAACCACACAAACATTACTTGCTTTTATCATCTCAAAAGACTTCCATGGCCCTACTTCTGACAGCATCAAGGTTCAGTTCTATGATCAACATGCATGACTGAAGGCATTTGTCCAATAAGCATGTAGCAGGGCTGGGATTAGAAGGATATTGCTTGTCTTCGAAATGCATTACAGAACAGAAAATTACTGCACCGTGTGGCCAGGAGCTGGGTTAAGGTTTATGCAGGGTTTGTGGAAGCACAGAGGTGGCACACCTCGCTCAGTCTGGGGACACCTGAGATTAGCCTTAAACCCTCTATGAGCCAGCCATATAAACAATGGAAGAAGGGCATCATGGCAGAGGGGAGAGCATCTGCCAGAGTGTGGCAAGAGGAAGCGTGGTGTGAATGTGCGGATGCATGTGTGTAAAGCAATTTAGTGCTACTGGATTGCATTACCTCCCTTATAAGGGAGATATTGCAATACCTCCCTTATTTTTCACTCACCCGCACCCCTTAAGTACTCAGTGTTATTTTTCACCTCTCTTCCTCACATACTTCAAGTTTGGTGAAGGGCGAAGTCCTAATCCTTTGTGTCCTACCAGAGGGTACACAGTTTCCATCTCTGGCAAACTTCTTCCCAAACCTCAATCTAAATCTGAAACCCCAGGTGTGGCTCCAGTTCTCACTTTCATGACCTTGTCCCTTCAGCATCAGTTCTAGCTGATTTCTCTCAAATTACTAGAAAATGTATCATCTCACTCAATCTAATTCCTGGTCGTATGCTGTTCTGTGTTGTCCACCACTGTTTCACCAGTTTCCTAATCACAGCGGAAACTCCTGGAAGGTGGAAACTGTATCCCGACTTCAGAGTCAGGCTGACCTGGATCAGAAACCTGGCTTATTAATGTATTTGCAATATGCTCTGGGGCAAGTTGCCTCCCCCCACCGACTCTCAGTCATAATGGTAATAGCACCCTGCAGGTTTGTTAAGAATAAAATAAAGACAAGATGTGTGAAATGAACAGAGCAGTGGCTGGCACCTACTACATGCCGAACATTATCAGTAGACTCACCCATTTTGGAAATATATGGAGTATAAATATACTCTTGTTGGTTGAGTGAATTATTGACAGATTGGTCCCCCAGAGGTGACACATACTTGCAGGTTTTACAGGTATTCCAAAGGTGATCCCAAGACCAATCACAGTGGTGATCGCGCCCAGCACAAGGACTGCCATGCAGGAAATCAGAAGACATAGCCTGGTGGGAGGCCAGCTGTGATCTGTTACCGCAAAACACACAAGCACAAAAGAGAGTCTCCACCACAGGACAGAGGCTCACAGTGGGCATACAGTGTTACCTAACCAGGTGTTGCCCAGGTTTTCTCATTGTGAAAGGCAGAAGCCAAAATTATTAGACCTTGAGTATGTGCTTTGAGTGATAGTGGTGCTTTTCCTGTCTACGGTTTCTAATTGGATCTTCTGGTAACCAGCCTTATAATAAGTGAGTATTGCTCCCCTCATTGTAAAAATGAAGCTTTACCATGAAGAAAGAGGTACCAATGAGGTGAAGTGACTTCTCAGGTTTTTGCTGATATAAATGGAGCCCAGTCTTCTGGTTCCTATCTGGGTAGGGCTGCTTCTACTATGCCAATGTTTCCTGGGCCCCACCCCAGACTACAGAATCAGACTCTCTAGGGGTCGGACCAGGAATATGCACATCTTCTGAGTACCTTGAGTCATCCTTAAACACACACAAATTTGAGAACACAGCCCTATACCAAAGATGCCAGTCTGGGCAACACAGTGGGACCCCATCTCTACAAAAAAACAAAAATAAATTAGCTGGGTGTGGTGCTGCACACCTGTAGTCCCAGCCTACTGAGGAGGTTGAAGTGGGAGGATCACTTGAGCCCAAGAGGTTGAGGCTACAGTGAGCCATGATAGAGCCACTGCACTCCAACTTGGCAACAGAATGAGACCCAGGCTCATAAACAAAACCAGGCCAGGCGTGGTGACTCACACCTGTAAACCCAACACTTTGGGAGGCTGAGGCAGGCAGATCACTTTGAGGTCAGGAGATCGAGACCAGCTTGGCCAACATGGTGAAACCCCATCTCTACTAAAAATACAAAAATTAGCTGGGCATGGTGGCATATGCCTGCAATCCCAGCTACTTGGGAGGCTGAGGCAGGAGGACTGCTTGAACGCGGGAGGCAGAGGTTGTAGTGAGCTGAGATCGCGCCACCACACTCTACCCTGGGCGACAGTAAGACCCTGTCTCAAACAAAACAAAGCGAAACAAAACAAAACAAACAACAACAACAACAAAGCAAAGATGAAACACGGACCATGGTTTTGGGATCCAATTAGACATGCCAAAGCACAGTCAAACATTTGCCATCTGCTTGGTAGTTTCTGGAGTAAACAAGGAAGCGGGAGCTGCTTCTGTTTTATTTAGAGTGGCTTGGCACCATGAGCAAGAACTTGCCTGGCCAGTTTTTTTGGCACACCATGAAGAGAAGGAGTGCTCAGACCACTTGTTATTTTATTTTATTTATATTTTAAAATAGAGACAGGACCTCATTATGTTGCCAGGCTGCTTTTGAACTCCTGGCCTCAAGCAATCCTCTCACTTTAGCCTCTCAGTGTTGGGATTACCGGCATGAGCCACTGCACCCAGCCTCATGATTATTTTTGTCAGTTATAGCAGCACTACCTTTTGCAAACAACGATACCCACCTTTGATATTTCCAAAGTGACCCATTGGCCAGAGTTGCTGAACAGCTCTGAACCTTCCTCAGGGGCTGAGTCTGGAGTTGTGGGATCTCTTGGGCCCCCACCTGAGGAACTAGCACTGAAACCCCCTTTTGGGTAAACAGTATATTTCAACAGAAGGGAGATGGAGTGGTGTATTTTCATAAGAGCCACTTCTAGACTCTAATCTTTTGTCCCTTTGGAACTATGTCAAATATACACATTAATGCTTTTAGCTCTACCATTGGGATAGTGCTTCAGAATTAGCAGCCCTGTCACATAGCTATGAATATTCATATTCTTGGTGAAGAAACTTAGGCTTGAAGAATCTAAGTGTCACAGCCTGTCAGTGGTAGAAACAGGGACAAGAAGGCAATCAGACACTCCGAGTCTATTTGCCACACCAAAAAGCCCTGTGGAAGATCCTCACTCTGCCAAACCGCAAGGACCCTGCAAGCAAGGCCTTGCTCCTTGAACCAGATCTGGGTTCAATGTTAATTTATTCTTCCCACAATAGCTACAGCCTTTAAAATGTTCTTACTCTCTTGGCTGGTCACAATGGCTCTTGCCTGTAATCACAGCACTTTGGGAGGCCAAGGTGGGAGAATACTTGAACCCAGGACTTTGAGATCAGCCTGGGTAACATAGTGAGACCCCGTTTCTACAAAAAGTTTTGTTTGTTTTTGTTTTGTTTTGTTTTGTTTAATTGGCCAGTCGTGCTAGTGTGTACCTCTGGTCTTAGCTACTCGGGAGGTTGAGATGGGTGTTTATTACTTGAAACTGGGAGGTCAAGGCTGCAGTGAGCCATGATTGCACCACTGCACTCCAGCCTGGGTAACAGAGTAAGACCCTATCTCAAAAAAAAAAAAAAAAAAAAAAAAAAAAAAGAAAAGAAAAGAAAAGAAAAGAAAAGAAAAAGATTGCCATAGGGGAAAAAGACAATAAAAGTTTTTACTCTTTGACTTAGAAAACCTGTCTTTTTTTTTTTTTTTTTTTGAGACAGAGTCTCACTCTGTCGCCCAGGCTAGAGTGCAGTGGCGCGATTTCAGCTCACTGCAAGCTCTGCCTCCCAGTTTCACGCCATTCTCCTGCTTCAGCTTCCCGAGTAGCTGGGACTACCGGCACCCACCACCATCCCTGGCTAATTCTTTTGTATTTTTAGTAGAGACGGAGTTTCACTGTGTTAGCCAGGATGGTCTGACCTCGTGATCCGCCCGCCTTGGCCTCCCAAAGTGCTGGGATTACAGGCATGAACCACCGCGCTGGGTCCTTTTTTCCTTTTTTTTTATTTTCATGACAGAGTTTCACTCCTGTTGCCCAGGTTGGAGTGCAGGGGCACGATTTCGGCTCACTACAACCTCTGCCTCCTGGTTCAAGTGATTCTCCTGCTTCAGCCTACTGAGTAGCTGGGATTACAGGCGTCCACCACCACACCTGGCTAATTTTGTACTTTTAGTAGAGACGGGGTTTCACCATGTTGCCCAGGCTGGTCTCGAACTCCTGACCTCAGGTGATCCAACCACCTTGGTCTCCCAAAGTGCTGGGATTACAGGCATGAGCCGCCATGCCTGGCCCAAAAATCCTACTTCTGAGGCTCTATTCTAAGCATACAATTGGATATACACAAGAAAGCTTTAGACATAAAGACTTTTTTGTTGTTGTTGAGATAGGGTCCTGCTCTGTTCCCCAGGCTGAATTCAGTGCAGTGGTGCGATTACAGCTCACTACAGCCTCCAACTCCGGGGCCCAACTGATTCTCCCACTTGGCCTCCCAAAGTGCTAGGATTACAGGCGTGAGCCACTGGGCCCAGCCAATATTTTTAAAAATAGTATCATTGATAATAGGAAATGCTAAATGCTAAATAATGCTAAAATGCATATTAAACAACTGTTTACTAAAAGCAATCAAAATAAGGTACCCAATTTTATATATAAAAGGTTCTTGAATGTGTAAAACAATTATATGAAAACAGTAATTATGAAAACAAAGACTAGGGGAGTCAGAGGCTATCTCTGGGTTGTGGCTCATTTGTTCATCATTCATTCCTCCAGCTAACATTTATGGAACATTTACTCTGTGTTAAGCATTATGCTATATATATAGATACAAAGGTGAACAAGAAAGATATCTACTTTGCCCTTGGTGAACTTAGTTCTAGATAACAATGTGGTTTTTAGCAAGGAGGTTTGTGTCAGAATCATCAGAAAGTGCTTGTTGAAAATACACATATTCAATACCTCACTCCTGAAGGCTGGGTTCACTGAGTCTGGGATGGGGTGAGGCATAATGTAATTTATTTAAAAATCTCTCTTTTTTTTTTTTTTTTTTTTTTTTTTTTTGAGATGGAGTCTCGCTCTGTCGCCCAAGCTGGAGTGCAGTGGCCTGATCTCAGCTCACTGCAAGCTCCGCCTCCCGGGTTCCCGCCATTCTCCTGCCTCAGCCTCCGGAGTAGCTGGGACTACAGGCGCCCGCCACCTCGCCTGGCTAAGTTTTTGTATTTTTTAGTAGATACGGGTTTTCACCGTGTTAGCCAGGATGGTCTCGATCTCCCGACCTCGTGATCCGCCTGTCTCGGCCTCCCAAAGTGCTGGGATTACAGGTTTGAGCCACCGTGCCCGGCCAAAAATCTCTCTTAGTGATTCTGAAATACAGGCAGGATGACAGTTACTTTTTTAGAATAAAGGTCTCCAAACTTTTATGATTCTATATCCCTTCAGTAACAAAATAACTAAATAAAATAAAATTAGCATTCTGGCCTGGCACAATATCTCACGTCTATAATCCCAGCACTTTGGGAGGCTGAGGCGGGTGGCTCAGTTGAAGTCAGGAGTTTGAGACCAGTCTGGCCAACATGATGAAACTCTGTCTCTACTAAAATTACAAAAATTAGCTGGGCATGGTGGCATGCACCTGTAATCCCAGCTACTGGGGAGGCTGAGGCAGGAGAGTTGCTTGAACCCGGGAGGGGGAGGTTGCAGTGAGCTGAGATTGCACCACTGCACTTCCAACCTTGGTGACAGCAATACTCTGTCTCAAAAAAAAAAAAAAAAAAAAAATTACATAAAATTAGCATTCCCTCATTATTTATTTATAGATTATGAACCTGTACTAGTCCACTAATATGCATATTATTGTAAAACATTGTTTTACAATATTTAACTCAAAATTTAAATTTAAGAAGGAGATTAAATATACAATGTAAAAATAAAGATAATAATATTTTCTCCTCTAATCCTACTAGATCGTCTTGCCCACATTGTGTGATCCATTTGGAAATTAATTCTCTCATCTAAAGGATAATGAAGCTGTGAGAGACAAAAAAGAAAGAAAGCTACTTTTATTTTGTTTTGTGTTTTTGAGACGGAGTCTTGCTCTGTCGCCCAGGCTGTAGTGCAGTGGTGGAATCTTGGCTCACTGCAACCTCCGCCTCCCTAGTTCAAGCCCTTCTCCTGCCTCAGCCTCCTGAGTAGCTGGGACTATAGGCGTGTGCCACCATGCCTGGCTAATTTTTTGTATTTTTAGTAGCGACAAGGTTTCACCGTGTTAGGTCTCGATCTCCTGACCTCGTGACCCGCCTCGGCCTCCCAAAGTGGTAGGATTACAGGCGTGAGCCACAGCACCCAGCCCAGAAAGCTACTTTTAATAAGTCATTGCTTATTTAGCATCATAGCCCTCAAGGGTATCCAAAAATCTAATGCAAACATTAATAATTAAAATGAAATTAGGTCTAAAAATAGGATTAGACATTAAAATAGACCTGTGACATTAACATAAAGGTAGAACAAAGCATGTTGTCTTAGTCCATTTTCCACTGCTCTAACAGAATACCACAGACTGGGTAATTTATTTTTAAAAAGGAAATTTATTTCTCATCGTTCTGGAGGCTGGGAAGTCCAACACCAAGTTGCCAGCATCTGGTGAGTGCCTTCTTGCTGCATCACAATATGTTTCCAACACATGAAATGTAGGGGATACGTTCAAACCATAGCACATGTATTTATTACTCCAGTGCTTATTATATAATTGCAAGTCATTCCACTGCAGGTCAGCAGACATGAGAAAACGTTGTAGGGTCTCTGTGTCCCCAAATCTGTCTTATATAAGCCATTAACAACCAAGAGAGGAGGGGGAGGACTTGTATAGACAGTTCCTTCTAAATGATGAGGAGCTTACACAAAGCCTGAAGGATGAGGTTGGGACAGTGGGATCCTGAGGAGGGACTGGGGGTAAGAAATGGGGAATACTTGAAGTGCAAATCCTCACTCACCTGTCTTTTGGCGGAGGCTGATACATGCACATACGCGCGCGCGCACACACACACACGCACACGCACAGGCACACAGGGCAAGGGTTGTCAGGAAATTGAGCTGAGGTGCCCAGACGGCTTGCACTGTCTCTCCTAACTTGCTGCTGAGACCTCATCTAATGCAAGGCCAATTTCTATACTCAAGAGGGCAGCAGAGAGCAATGAATTGGCCTGATTCAATTTGCGGTCTTCAGCACACGGGCCAATAACCACTACCCTTGTTGCTTGAAGGGAGCATCATGGACCCAAGGTCTGGAAGGGCCAGAAGATACTCATGCCTGTCCCATGCTACTCAGGGATGGTTGACCAGGACATTTTAAGGCACTTGGAGATAAATCTCCAGCCACTTACCCCTGCCATTATGATTGTGTGTTCCATTTGTAAGCACTGTGAGAATTGTTTAAGTACCTTCAGACTCTCTTGTTTACTTTCAGAGAGGCTGCGAGGTAAATGGAATTCGTAGGATCATTTTATAGATGAGAAAACAGATGTCCAAAGATGTGAACACTTGCCCAGACTTCAATAGCTAGTTAGTGACAGGGCTCGACTTGAACCCAAATCTCCTTAAAAAGCAAATTTAGTTTATCCTGTGAAACTCAACAATTCTCAGAGTTCTTGGACAGTATGTCAAGAATCTGCAAATTCTCTGTAAGAATTAAAATTGTTGACTTCACTGTGATAATTATCTGTAGCACAGATGAATATCTTTAAATAAAGAGGCGACTCCACAGAGTTGCCGAGTGACACCTGTACTGCTCACTAACAGTGTTGGTTAAGTGAAAGGTTTCTTTCTCCTAAGTTATAACCAAAGGCTGGAATGTATTAGAACTTCTGTTGTGCATGGAAACAGGCATTCTTATAAGTTATGTTTTGAAACTCACAATAGAGAAACAGACTAAATGAAGACCAGACTTGACCTAGTATTTTTCTATCATTAGCCCCCAAAGTAGCAATTTAGTTTCTACAAAACATGTCCATCACATTAATTGAACACTGAAAATTTGAATTTTATTAGTCACATGGTATTTGGTTTCAGTTTTTTTCTTTAATTATACAGTAATTGCTATGTTTTGGATGTATAAGCCCCTATGAAATTCATATGCTAAAATCTAATTACTAAGATGATGGTTTAGAAGGTGGAGCCTCTGGTAGTGCTTAGGTCATGAGGGTTGATGAGGGCTCCAGCCTTGTGAACAGGATTAACGTCCTTACAAAAGACTGCAGTGAGCAGCCTCGCTCTTCCACTCTTCCACTTCCGAGGATGCAGCAAGAAGGCACCATGTTGGAAGCACAGAGCAGCCCTCACCAGAGACCGAGGCTGCTGGGGCCCTGATCCTGGACTTCCAGCCTCCAGAACTGTGAGAAATAAATTACTATTACTTACACATTACCCAATCTGTAGTATTTTATTACAGCAGCCCAAATGGACTGAGACAGTAATCTACAATCATGGAGCTCATACACTGTTTTATATGTGTAGGTATTGAAATAACATTATTATAGAAATGAAAATGATAGTAACATGGTGAGAGCTGGAGCCTGCAGTAACTTTTCAAGAATATGAAGGGATCCATCCATCACTTGGGTTTGAGGAACAGACAGCAGAGGACCCTGCCTCATCTCCTCCCAGTCCAGGACGTCTCATGTCGAGAGCTGCTCAGGCTTCTTTTGCTCCTCTCTCCTCTTCAGCATATCAGCCCTTATTCTTCTGTAACTCTGACTCCACACTCAGCTCCTGGGCACCTCAGGGGGGTGTCCATCTTGGGAAATATTTTGAAACCCTAATCTAGTCCAATTACCATAATTTACACATGAAGGAACTGGGGCCCAGATGGATAAAATGACTCATTCAAGGGCACTGGAGATTGGAGCTGGCTCTCCTGATCCAAAGTCCAGAGCACAGATCCCCAGGAAAAGCACAGAGAAGCAGCACTCACTACTTCCCACAGGCCTGCTAATTTCCTATTTCAAAATGGGAGCAAGGCTAGACCACAGTCACGGCTGCAAGGCATTATAAGAGGCATGACCACTGGTGTAGAGTTCTCCCCACCCACCTCCAACACAGTGATTAAAGGCCCAGCATTGCTGGCCAGGTGCAGTGGTTCATGCCTGTAATCCCAGTACTTTGGGAGGCCGAGGCGGGCAGATCACCTAAGGTAGGGAGTTCGAGATCAGCCTGGTCAACATGATGAAGCCCCATCTCTACTGAAAATACAAAATTAGGCGTGGTAGCACATGCCTGTAATCCCAGCTACTTGGGAGGCTGAGGCAGGAGAATCATTTGAACCTGGGAGGCAGAGGTTGCAGTGAGCTGAGATCGCACCATTGCACTCCAGCCTGGGCAACAAGAGCGAGACTCCATCTCAAAAAAAAAAAAAAAAAAAAAAAAAAAAAAAAAAAAAAAAAAAAAAAAAAAAAAACACAAAACAAAACAAAAAAAAAACGGTCCAGCATCAAAGCCTCCCTCTTCCCCAACAGATGTTAAATGATGAAGGGCAGTCATTGCCCTGGGGGTCAGCAAACCTCAGGCTGGACTTGGATCTGCCAAGGAGGAGCTGGACAGCCTTGGGGAAGCTATTGCTACTCTTCAGGCTTCCATTTCCTCTTCTGTAAAATGACCAGGATTACAGCAGAATGTCAGTGTTTCCTAATCTTTCCTGAAGATAAAAATCCCTTGGAATAGGCCAGGCATAGTGGCTCACGCCTGTAATCTCAGCACTTTGGGAGGCCGAAGTGGCAGATCACCTGAGGTCAGGAGTTTGAGACCAGCCTGACTAACATGGTGAAACCCCATCTCTACTAAAAATACAAAAATTAGCCAGGTGTGGTGGTGGGCATTTGTAATCCCAGCTACTTGGGAGGCTGAGGCAGGAGAATCGCTTGAACCCGGGAGGTGGAGGTTGCAGTGAGCTGAGATCGTGCCACTGCACTCCATTCTGGGAGACAGTGAGACTTCGTCTCAAAAAAAAAACACTTAAATTTCTGAGCCCCAACTCAAATTTGGACTATCCAGGGGAGATGCCTGGTAATCTGTATTTAACATGATAATCTATATTTAACAAGCGTTCCACCTCATTGTTTTCCACCAACAAACAGAACTGGATGATCGGGCCTTAACATTTGGAATCAGTAAAAGCTCCAGATATACTACAAGTGTGAATATGAGAGGGAGAATCTGGAATTAGTATCAGCCATTCACACATGACAACAGAGATGTCAGCTTTGTTAGTGAGTCACTCAGCAAGGCTCTGAGGCACTGGGAAAACAAGATGGGTGAGTTTTCATCAGAAGTGTGAATGGAGAGAGGTCAGCAATGTGGTGCACCCTGAGGGCAAGGGAGGGCCTACAAGGAGAGCCAAGATGATTGGCTTGGGGTGCCAAGGAGCAGCCATGCAGTTTCCAGGGAGACTGGTGGTAGGCATGCAGAGGAGGCCTGAGTTAGCCTGGAATGGAGCCCTCTACATGTCTTTCAGGGCCTTAAGTGGAGCTGGCTCTATTGCTGCATTTCAGAGGATGGGTATTTGTCCAGTGTGGCATATGGATTAGTGGTAGCCTGGCTTCAGGGGAATCAACTGGTCTTTCCCAATTACACATCCTAACTCTATGGGAGGCCAAGTTCCATTTGATGTCTTTGTGGGCAGTAGCACCATCCAGTCAGAGAGAAATGAGGGATGTTAAAGAAACATTCAGACACTTTGTATTGGTGGGTTCTTGCTTTGCTACAAGGAAATACCTGAGGCTGGGTAATTTGTAAAGAAAAGAAGTTTATTGGCTCACAGTTCTGCAGTCTGTACATGAAGCATAATGCTAGCATCTGCTTCTGGTCAGAGCCTCAGAAGCTTCCAATCATGGCAGAAAGTGAAGGGGAAGCAGGCGGTGTCACATGGTGAGAGAGAGAACAAGAGGAGAAAGGGTAGGTCCCAAATTCTTTTAAACAACCAGATCTCTTGTGAACTGAGTGAGAACTCACTCATCACCAAGGGGATGGTGCCAAGCCATCCCTGAGGGATCTGGCCCCATGATGCAATACCTCCCACTATGCCCCACTTCCAACACTGGGGATCACATTTCTACATGAGATTTAGATGGGACAAACATCTAAACCATATTACATTTGTGAAAACAATAAGAAAGACTTCATTAAAGACTATTGAAATAGAGAAGAAAGATTGAGCTCAACTCTCAATATAGCAAAGCCAGCTGGGAAATTATAGCCAATGAGTCAGAGTGAAAGGTCAGAAGATGGAAAAATACTCAGAGGAAACTGATTAGACATCAAGGGTAGGTGGATTCTCAATAAACTGGCTTAGGGGGATTCTTTGCTAAAACTAGGCTCAGCAGACAACTGTCAAGGGTGAGAGGCCAAGGTCAAGGCCTAGTCGAGAAGATGGCTCAGAGGATCCCAACTAATGTTTGGCCAAAGAGGAAGTCTTTGTCAGGGGGGCTGAGACCTCCTATGTTTGAGAGGAGTTAAGAAAAAGCTAATGGAAATGTGAATTTCTTTCTGTTCAGCTAAGAGGAACGATCCTTACATAAATATGGAAGATTGAACTGGGCACTTGTACTGCTTGACAGAGGTAATATAATAACAATAAAATAGTAATAATAAATTATAGCTCTCAATTATTAAATAATCAACATATGTTAGTAATTTTTTGTACATTATTCCAAATCCTTTGAATAATCCTGCAAAGGCAGTGTTATTATTTTCATTTTATAGTGCGGAAACTGAGGCTCAGAAAAAGTCTTTTCAAAATCAGGAATTAAATTCCGGTTTGTTTGGTTGTAAAACTCCAATTCTTTTCACTATGCTATGAATTTTTTTTTTTTTTTTTTTTTTTTTAGACAGAGTTTTGCTCTTGTTGCCCAGGCTAGCGTGCAACGGTGCAATTTCTGCTCTGCCTCCCAGGTTCAAGCAATTCTCCTGCTTCAGCCTCCCAAGTAGCTGTGACTATAGGCATGCACCACCAAGCCCAGTTAATTTTGTATTTTTAGTAGAGATGGGGTTTCTCCATGTTGGTCAGGCTGGTCTTGAACTCCCTACCTCAGGTGATCTGCCCACCTTGGCCTCCCAGAGTGCTGGGATTATAGGCGTGAGCCACTGCACCTGGCCTACAAATCTTATACATAGCAGTTGGTAACTGAAATGAATTTGTAAAGTGATTGAATACATGAACACATGAACTTTACTTCAAGTCTAAGGTAGGTTTCCAGGTAAAAGGACTCTTTTTCTTCCTAACCATTCTCAAAAATTCTGAGGCTCTCATCCACATTAATATTCCCCACCCTCTGCCATTGTTTTACTGCCTCAACTTCAACAGTGTAGATTTATTAGAAATGTGACTGAGGTGTGTAACAGGAAGTGTTGCTTCACTTGTAGGTGCTAGTCTTATCAAAGGAAGGCATATAATTCAGTGAGCAACTGGGAACTTGGGAACCCTGGTGACCAAGGAGGACTTGGTGTATCATACAGAACTCCTTGGTGTGCTGATGTCCTGGGGTTCCGTACTGATTAAAGAATGCTGGTCAAAGTGGTGAAAAAAGAGGGGGTGTTTGTGCCTCACATGTGGAGGGCCTTCATTCCTCAGTCTGCTGTCTATGGTGACACAGTGTGTTCCCAGAAATGCACCATTGATTTGAACACCCAAATGGCTAGGAATATTAAGAGCTAATCCAAACCATCAGAACTGCTGGCCCCAACTCTAGCAAAGAAAGATAAACAAAATCTTTCTAAACTTAGAAATGGTTCAGGATTATTTTTCTTTCTTTTCCAGCTCATCAAAGATTAGCTTTCAATGCCAGAATGTTTTATTAAAATTTTTCTAATTAGCCTCACCATTCTGTTAATCAAGCTTGTTACAAGCATGGCATCTTTGTATCTGTTTTACTAATCGACATGTTTCAAACCATGTTGACATTTCAGTGGCTTTTGAACTGCTCCCCCTCCATGAAATGGGCCATGTCCTACTCGCTTCTTTGAAGATTGGCTGCCTTTCTTAGGAACACTTTTTTCATACTGATTTGTGTGCTTATAAAAGATGCAGTGAGAACAGATGGACAGAAAGTTGGAGTGGGGGAGAAGGAAATAATTATCTGCCTAGTGCAAAGTGTGTACTTGCAAATTTCTAGTTATGCCACAGACTATGAAAGGTCAAGAAATAATGGCATGAACTATTTAAGCTAACATAGCAGATAAGCTTAAGAGTTTCCACATTTGTTTGTTAATGGAAAATGGTGTCTGGCAATCAACTTCAGAAAAGTGGATAGACTCTGATGTTAAGAAGGCTGAGTAAAAACTTTTTTACTTCCTTTCTTTCAGTTATTAGCCTGAATAACAACAAAGAGAAAGAGAAACAGAAGCTCGACTCCATCTTTAATGAAACTGAGTGGCATGCATAACCTCAGTTGCAATGCACGAAGACTGAAGGAGGCTGGGCATGATGGCTCATACCTGTAATCTCAGCACTTTGGGAGGCCAAGGTGGGCGAATCACCTGAGGTCAGGAGTTTGAGACCAGCCTGGCCAACATGGTGAAACCCTGTCTCTACTAAAAATACAAAAATTAGCCAGGCATGATGGCGGGTGCCTGTAATCCCAGCCACTTGGGAGGCTGAGGCAGGAGAATGCCCTGAACCCGGGAGGCTGAGGTTGCAGTAAGCTGAGACCGTGCCACTGTACTCCAGGCTGGTGACAGAGCCATGCTCCATCTAAAAAAAAAAAAAAAAAAAAAAAAAAAGACTGAAGGTGGATGCATGAGTGACAACAGACTTAGCAGAATGGAGTATGGTGAAGGCTTCAGGGAGGACGTGATGAGAAGCAGGGCAGCTGGTACTTTCATCACTTTGGGAAGCCTTGAGAATCAGAGGTTCTGGGTAATGTAGAAGACAGGTGAGGAGTCGGCTCACAGTGGGGACACTGGTTGAAAGTCTCTTTGAAAAGCAGTTCGACTTCAGGTTCTCACCCCACTCTGGGAAGCCAGGCAATTGAGTCTTTTCTACCCCCAAAAGAGGGAGGCTTATTTTCTGGAGAAATCAGACCTGAGAAGCTCTGGGCTCAAAGGTATCATGTACACTGGAGTGTGGGCTGAGGCAAAAGGTGGCAAACGTGAAGCTCTCTCTCAGGATGTTAGAGAATCCTCCCTTATAGGATCGAGCTCTCCTACATGTTCTGATAGCTGGAGGCCCCTGAAAGCCCCCACTCATGCAGATATAGCTTCCCAGCTTTTTAAGTGCCTCATTCTTACATATGATGATAGCCAGTGATCATCAGATGTTTCAGGCAATCCAATGTGAGATGCAAATCAAGAGAAAACTGGAATCAGGGGAGAAAAAAGTCCATTCAGGTAGCAGGACAAAATGTAAAACAAATTATAATTTAATGTCCTCTGAGAGACATGAGAAGAGATGCAGCCATGAAACATAAATATGATGCGGCTGGGCGTGGTGGCTCACACCTCTAATCCCAGCACTTTGGGAGGCCGAGGAGGGCGGATCATGAGGTCAGAAGTTTGAGACCAGCCTGGCCAAGACGGTGAAACCCCATCTCTACTAAAAATACCAATATTAGCCGGGTGTGGTGGCACTTGCTTATAATCCCAGCTACTCAAGAGGCTGAGGCAGGAGAATTGCTTGAACCTGGGAGGCAGAGGTTGCAGTGAGCTGAGATCGCACCGTTGCACTCCAGCCTGGGCAACAAGAGCAAAACTCCGTCTCAAAAAACAAACAAACAAACAAGCAAACAAACAAACAGGATACTATCATAAAAGAGACTCTCAGAGAACAAGAAAAAGTTCATGAAAAGTAAATGATAAAAGCAAGTCAAACTATAGGAAAATAAAGTTGAAGAATTCTCTCATAAAGTAGGACAAAGAGAGATAGAGGGAATTTAGAGCCAAAAATGCAAGGAAATTAGAGAATTAATTCAATATCTATCTTCTGATTAATAGGTAAAATCAGAAATGAGAAAAGGGGAAAAGAGAAAGCTGTGGAGAAGAAAATATCCAAGAAATAATATTTAAAATTTTCCCAGAATTAGAGGCTTAAGTTTCAAGATTGAAAGGGCCCACTGAGAGCTAAACCAATGAAGGAGAAGAAGATACTCAAAAAAGCAAGTCGGTGTGAAATTTCAGAACACTAAGGTTAAAAAGAAGATCCCAAAACATTCTGGAATGGGGAGGGATAGAGTGCACCAATAGGTCACACACAAAGGGTGAGGAGTAAGCAGGATAGCTGATTTCTCAATAGCAACACTAAACGAAAAGACAATGGAGAAATGTTTTCAACATGGTGAAGGAAAATGACTTTCAGCCTAGAATCTATACCTAACCAAACTATTAATTAAGCATTAGAGTTGAAAAGAGATCTTTTCAGACATGCAGCATCTCAAGGAAAAAAAAAGATCTTCCTGCACCCTTTCTCAGTGTATTCTCATGTGATACTGGATGGTGTGTTGCACTGAAATGAAGAAGAAAACCAAGAAAAAGGAAGACATTGCAGCCACGTAAGAGGAACTGCAACACAAGAGAACTATGAAAGGGATTCTAGGATGATAGCGAGCATCAGGTCTAGAGCATAAACACTCTATATTAGAACAATAGGAGACTGTGCTCTGTGAGAGAGATCTCTAGAGAAATGAAACTATTTCTCTGGCTTGACTATAGGGAAATTGTATTGAGAGGTTGTGATAGGGGCTAAGAAAACTTAGGAATAGCATTTATCTAAGCAAATAAAAAACAAAACAATTATTAAATTTAGGGTAAGCAAAAAATAAGCATAAGAAAACAAATATAATTAAGTTCACTCCTTAGGCCAGCAGGAAATAATATTTGTATAGCTATAATAATGTAAGCAGTGAATGCCAATTAATCAAAATGATTAGGAAAGTTGGCAGGAAATGAGAATGTTGTGATAGAGCAGTTAAAACCTTATCAATCCTAAGAAGTCCCTGGATTACGCTTAAAATTAAATAAAATAAAACAGCAACTTAAGCATGTTACTTAAAAATATAGAAGAACAGATCAGAAAAAAAGCACTAAAATTCATTGCCTACAAGAAGCAGGATAGTACGTTGAGAAGGGGAAAAAAGAGTAATTTTTTTTGTTTGTTTTAACCTTTGCGTAATTTGACTTTTAAAGCTGTGCGCATATCACTTTGGTTAAAAAACAAATTAATTTCCACTGTCTTGGTCCTTTGTCCTTCCCTTTTATCAGAGTTCTGCTTTGGGTATCTGCTATAGACTGAGGCACCAAGCCTTCTTAAATTCTAATTGATTCTCAACAACATTTCTGCTCTCCTTTACCAAGATCTGGCTCTTGAAAAGTGAACTTTCAGGAAGACTTATTGAGTTATTTTCCCTTCACCCCAGTTCTCCAGTCAAGCACTCTGATGTAAGCATTGGAGATGGTCTGGTCTGTTTCCAATAATATAATTATGTGGAGAAAGTGTCAGAGCTACAATCTTCTCCCTAAGGATAATTACAAGTAGAAGGTAAATATGTGTCTTTCTGAGCCATTCAATAAGTTGAAGGGTTATGCAAATCTACATTTTAGACGTTATTTCCGTAAGTCAATTGTGTTTTTTTACTTCTACTGCATTACTCCACAAAGTATTTTAGGCAGAATAAAAACACATGCAATACAACAAAATGAAATAAATTAAAATAAGCATGGAACACAACAAGGGGAAAATAAAGATGTGAAACTAAGAGAGACTAAGAACGAGGTTGGTACACACAAAATACATGCAAATAATTCCTATATACTTGATAAAATGGGCCACAAATTTGGTTTTACTCGTTAGTCAACATGTGGAGAGAGGCCCGATCAGACATGTCATTCCTAAGGCTTATAGCATAAAAATAAACCAGCCCCTATTCCTGTAATGAAGAGAGGATGCCATGTAATGGGAACAACATACTCAATGTACTCAATGCACCCTTATAGTCAATGCAATGATCATTTCACTGGACTATTCCTAGACATGGCTGAGAAAGGAAAATACAATTCTAAGACCCCAGTGGACTGAATGG
Source organism: Rhinopithecus roxellana (assembly GCF_007565055.1). NCBI lineage: Eukaryota > Metazoa > Chordata > Mammalia > Primates > Cercopithecidae > Rhinopithecus > Rhinopithecus roxellana. The sequence goes on from NC_044551.1 coordinate 77,538, forward strand.
ACCCCCTCTTGGCCAAGAAGACCCCAGAGAAACCTTAGAAGCTGAGTTTCCAGCCATGATGTAATGGGAGGTGAGACATGGCTCATTATACCCCTCCCTCCTTAAGCACCATTAGGCTTTCTTTCCTAAGGGCTAAACAGAAACTAGTCCTTTCAAAATACTCCACACTGATAACGTTGGTTACTAGCTTATTCTCCCAGGCACAAAACAAAAACAACTTTGGGAGGCCCAGGCAAGTGGATCACTTGAGCCCAGAAGTTCAAGACCATCCTGGGCAACATGGTGAAGCCCCATCTCTACAACCAGAAAATACAAAAAGTAGCCTGGCATGGTGGCATAATCCTATAGTCCCAGCAACTCAGGAGGCTAAGGTGAGAGGATCACTTGAGCCCAGGAGTTTGAGTCTGCAGTGAGCGAAGATCATGTCGCTGCACTCCAGCCTGTTTGACAGAGCAAGACCCTGTCTCAAGAAAATAAAAATAAATAAAATTTAAAAATAAACAAAACAAAGACAAGAAGAGATTAATCATTCCTTCACCCCTCCCTGACATCTGCTTCCTCTCTTCCCCTTTTCTCTAATGTTCACCTTATCTTATGTAAAATGTAGATGTAGTGGGCACCAACCGAAGTCTCACAAGTACGTAACCATTAGTCTCACTGTCACGCTCCCTGCCGCCCCCTCCCCCATTCTCAAGGAAAATGTAGAATACTAAACCTCCTGAGAACTTCTTTGGAAAAACAGCCACAGATATATCTGTGACTCATGTTCTTCCTGGATGCACCCTCAAGCTGGATCAATAAACCTCAGTGCATTGGGACACTTGCTTCAGTCACCCATTTGGTTGTCCATAGCTCAACGGCATGAAGACAATGTAAAATTCAGCTAACATATTTTGGGTAGGAGAATGATGCTGATGAGCTTTTATTCAGCCTCTTCACTCTATAATTATCTGATTTAGCCTAAGGCTAGCTTTTAAGGAATTGGATGTGTGAAAGGAACATAAAATTTCAGGACCCCTAAGTCACTTTGCCAAAAGGAAAATTTAAGCTTGGGAACTGAGTTGCACAAAACTGCCTTTCATTTTGTTCCTAAGTAGCTGCAAAGCTAGAAGGTCACATATCTCCCTAGGGGAACTCCCTCACAAATTGCTCACAAGGAAATTCTCTGTGGGCCCCAAGATCTTTACCTTGAAACAGAGTTCTGTTGAACTTCACCTTGACAATGTAAATGAACAGCTTACCTTCACAGGTACAGGACAAAGACAGGACTAGAAGTCATCCCTCTGCTCACATGAGACAAATGCATAGTTGACTGTTCCTCTGAGATATGAATAGCATGGGGTAGTTGCAGGAGGATGGAAAGTAAGAACTATGTTGGGGTCCGCGTGTTTCCTAAACAAAGGAATGAACACACAAGACAACACAAGACAAGACAAACATGGCGGTTGCCCCAATGGCGCACTCTGCTTTATTTTATACGGTCGTTTGTGGAATGTTGCCAAGTCACAAGACATATTGTTGTTTTTCTGACCTTTCCCTGACTTTCTGGATTTTCAAGATGTTTACACATAAACAAGCCCCCAGGGTCTGCTGTTTGCAGCTGGCTTCTATCGGGAACGCCCTGCTTCGTTTGCAAGAGCAGGACTTATCGGGAACGTCTGGTTTGCGAGCACGTAGTCCTCTACAAAACTAGGCAACTAACCGTAGGATAACAGAAAACCCAAAATAAGGGAAAGAAAATGGCCAAACTCCAGTCAGGGTGACAGGTCCACGGTTCTTCCAGGCAAACCCAAATAAGGGAGAAAGGGAGCCATAACTGGGAGGTCCCTGAAATTCCCTCTTTTTCCAGAATACCTAATGATTATCCCACCTCCTAATTAAAGAAACATCCACAAAATTAGAAACCCAAGCTCCATTGTGTGTGACTGTTCTCATGAGCATGCCCACACTTCTTTGTTAGTGTGTGCTTTTGTTTTGCAATAAAAGCTTCTTGCCTTTTGTTTCATTCTAACTCATCCCTGAATTATTTTCCTTTTTTCTTATTTATTTATTTTTCTTTTTAAAAAAGAACAGGGATGGGGTCTCACTATGTTGCCCAGGCTGGTCTCAAACTCCTGGGCTCAAGCAATCTGCCTGTCTTGGCCTCCCAAAATGCTGGGATTATAGGTGTGAGCCACCGCACCCGGCCAGTTGTCCCTGAGTTCTTTCTCATGACAGTGTGAGAAATCTGGACACTGGCTGGGACTGGGGTCTCACTGGCATCTGAGGATCCCCCTGAGCCCCTTGGCACCATCTCTAGCCCCTTCTTTCACAGTAAAATGTGGATTCAGTAAGCATTAATCAAAGTCTCAAAAGAATGTGACTGCTTGCCTCTTTTACTTGTCCTCTCCCTCTTTTTCTTTCCTCCTTCCACTACTGCCTGCTCTTTCTCCTTTAAATACTGAAGTCTTCAAACCCTCTTTGGAAAACGCATGGATCACAGATGTTCCTGTGATTTCTGTTCCTTTTTCCTGGGCACATCCTCAACTTTGGCAAAACAAACCTCTAAATCGGTGGTCCCCAACCTTTTCGACACCAGGGACTGGTTTCATGGAAGACAATTTTTCCACAGACAGGAGAGGTGAGGGTGGGAGGAGGGATGAGGAGGAGGAAGATGATGGTTTTGGGATGAAACTGTTTTACCTCAGATCATCAGGCATTAGATGCTCATAAGGAACAAGCAACCTGTGCAGTTCACAGTAGGGTCCTGCTCCTGTGAGGATGTAATGCTGATCTGGCAGGAGGCCGAGCTCAGGCAGTAACGCTCACTCACCCGCTGCTCACCTCCTGCTGTGTGGGCGGGCTCCTAACAGCCCACAGACTGGTACCAGTCCATGGCTCGAGGGCTGGCGATCCCCGCTCTAAAGTGATCAAGACATGCTCTTTCTTTGGTTTACAGATGGCTGTCTCAAGTTCCACTCTTCTTTAAACTATTTTGAATATCATAAAGTGAAATTAACTTCATTTAACTCTCCTGTTTTCGCTATCATCTGCATTTGAATTGACCCTTGTGAGGAGTCTTATGTGTGATTTTGCAGGTCCAACTATAAGCAAAGACAAGGTTTTGCTTTGCAGACCTCGTGGGGAGAAGGTCCCCTCCCCATAGCAGACTTGGTGCTCAGCCAGTGCACTGCAGTTTTCTGGAAGAAGTTGCAGCCAAGGACTCAGACCCCCACCCTTTCCCAGGCTAGCCACGCCCACAGGCACATCAGTGGTCCTAGCCCAGAAGCCTCCCTTCATAGGTCTTCTTATTGGTGACCTTGGATAAGGCCCTTTTCTCTACTTTGACTCAATATTGATACAGGAGCTAGAAAGAAATTATTTTAAGCAGATAGTGAAGGTAAAGAAGTCCTCGGCAAGGCTTCCCTTTTAACAAAAAGCAGCTCCCCACGAAATTTCTTTTCTAACAAAGAGCAGCCTGAAAAATCGAGCTGCAGACATAGACAAGCAAGCTGGAAGTTTGCACGGTGAATGCCAGCAGCTGTGCCAATAGGAAAAGGCTACCCGGGGGCCAGGCATATTCAACATGGAGGCTCCGTCTTCCCTTTTCTTTATCACCACGTGTATAGTAAAGAACCAAGTGGGCCGGGCACGGTGGCTCACGCCTGTAATCCCAGCACTTTGGGAGGCCAAGGCGGGCGGATCACGAGGTCAGGAGATAGAGACCATCCTGGCTAACAAGGTGAAACCCCGTCTCTACTAAAAATACAAGAAAAAAAATTAGCCGGGCGTGGTGGCGGGCGCCTGTAGTCCCAGCTACTCTTGAGGCTGAGGCAAGAGAATGGCGTGAACCTGGGAGGCGGAGCTTGCAAGTGAGCCGAGATAGCGCCACTGCACTCCAGCCTGGGTGCCTCAAAAAGCAAACAAACAAACAAACAAAAAAGAACCAAGCAACATAGCCTCAGCCAGGTACAGAAACCATTTCTTAATAAAAAAAATTAGGGTGGGGCGGCCAGCTTCTTCTCGTGCTATGCAGATGGCATACCTGGTCCAACCAATCTTTTGTGCCCCTTGTTAAGTCAGACACCACCCCGTCAAGCTCATCTATAAGGCCTTCTGCGCTTCACTGTGGAAGCGGCAACCCATTTTTTCAGGGACCCCTCTATGCGCAGAGAGGACTTCTCTTTCTTTCGCCTATTAAACTTCCATTCTTAACTTCACTCTGGTGTGTCTGTGTCCTAGTTTTCTGTGGCGTGGGACAACAAACCTTGGGTATTACCCCAGACAATGACACTGCTTCAGTGTCTTTCTATTCTTCAAATCCACCTATGATCTGGACCTTTCTGCTGTTGGGGATCAGAAATCATTACTCCCACGACAGCATTTGGACATACTGAACTGAAGAAGACTGAAGGTCTCAGTGACCTCCCCCTCCCCTCTGTCTCTCCCATGGAAGTTGAAGTTCCTTTACCTCCCAAAAATCCAGACCCACTGAGGAGAATAATTGTATTTTCTTCCCCTCCCTCTTGTTATCTATTGCAGAAAACAAAAACAAAAACAAAAAACAAGAATGTAGCCACATCTGAACATACCCTTTTACAAGTATAATGACTGCCTCCAAGGATCATTTAAGTTCCGAGGATAACTGTTTACAAGGTAATAACTGTTCCCAGGTCCATTCATTCTCCCTGGTAATCCCAGCAATAGAATTCCTGTTCTTTCCTCTTCCATCCTGTTTCTAGGATCCAAGCCCCCATTCTTTCTGTAACTTCAAGATGGTATTGAAGACTAAACTCTGACGCTTTTCCCTCTCTTGCCCAAGTTCCTATCTAAGGGATCTGGGGAGGCCCATCCTACAAACCATAAAATCTCATCAGATGGGCATATAACATGGCTTACTTTCCAATCTACTCTGGCATAATGTCAAATGGCAGATGAAGGAAACAAATATTTTATGCCAAAATATGTTTCTTTCTCATATTTTGAAATGGCTCCACAAAGCCTTCTTTTGTGGGAGAAAATTTGCAGCTGTAAAGAATCTCTATTAACCAGGTTTTTAGGTAACTTGACTCTTTCAACCAATTGCATATCAGAAAATCTCTGAATCCCCCTATGATCCGTAAGCCCCTCACTTTGAGTTGTCTTGCCTTTTCATATGGAACCAATGTATATTGTACGTTATGATTGATGTCTCGTGTCTCCCTAAAACATATAAAACCAAGGTGTAACCCAACCACCTTGGACACATGTTCTCAGGATCTCTTGAGACCACACCTTGGGCCATGGTCACTCATATTTTACTCAGAACTAATCTTTTCAAAATTTTATGGAGTTTGGCTCTTTTCATCCACAGTATACAAGCTTCTGTACCTCACTGGGAGCTTGGGTCTTCATTCTGAAGGCACTTATATATACACATTAAATAAATTCGTATGCCTTGTCTCCTATTAATCTGCCTCATGTCAGTAGTTTTTTCAGTGAACATTAAGGGAGTCAAAGGCCTTGGCCCCCACACTCTTCTCTCTCCCCAAGCCCACAGGCATTCATGAAGAGGCACAAACCTTCTATTCTTGACTTCTGGGCAGTGTGGTGACTCACCTAATTTGCTCCATGCTGTCAACTGAAGAATGATGAAGTCCCTACACGTGGAAAGGAGAGCTTTATTTCTCATAAACGGTTGCAGCCTACAGGGTGGCCATTCTGACAGGCTGGGAAGCATAGCCTCTGGCCAGAAGCCAGAAACAGACACTTTGAGGAAGAGGCAAATGTAACAGGAATTCATGCTGAGCAGGGTGGTCAAATATACATATTCAAGGAGGAGTCATGGATATTTTTGAAAGAAAAAATACGTGCATGTGCAATGGAGCTTCATGCCTCTCCATGGGACTCACATTCAAACAATGTCAGCATTAGTATCATCTGAGGGTGGAGTTTTCAGCCCTCTGATGTCCAAAGGTGGGACAGAGGACACAAAAACCCTCACTGTGCATTTCTGTAGACTGGCCAGAAACACTGGTCAGTGGTCACTTATCAGGCAAAAAGGGAGGGGCGGTGTCAGGCTCTTGGTGGATATCCATGGTGGGGTCTTTGAAAGGGCTGGTTTCTGTTAAGCCCTTGTGGAGGAAAGCCCAATGGTAGTCAGTGAGGGAGGGAAGGTGCATAACGAGGTATGTCTGCCCTTCCATCCCATCACTGTTGGGAACTCAGGCTCAAGGTTTCTCTGGGGTCTCCTTGGCCAAGGAGTGGTCTGTTCCATCAGTTGGGGGGCTTAGGATTTCATTTTTATTTTTCAGTGCTGTTCTATGATGAAAATGGAACCCTAGGAAGCCAGCACTTCTCTTGCTTGCACTATTATAATAAGTGAATAAAGCCTTGAGTGTTACTATCAGTGTGGGTTGTTGTTGTAATTGACTAAACTGATTGCTCAACACCTCACATAGTCATTAAATAAATTCTGAGTATGTCCTTGGGTGTCAAGGAACCAGATTATGGGTTCAGTTTAACATAAGGATTTTCTCAATGAACAGAAAAAGAGGAATGGGGACTCCTATTATACAAAGATTGTATCCTCTTCTTGGATTGAGATGGTTAAACAACTTGGTAGAGTAGTTACATGCTGAGAGCTTAGAGAAAAGCTCTGTCTGTGCCTGGAACTCTCTGACTCTGGAAAAACCACAGTAGGAGGAGGAAAATAATCAGAAACTCAGCAAAATGAAGGCAGCTTAAAAAAACAAGAGCAAATAATTGTCTTTTAGTCAAAAGACTTCCCATAAACCATCGAGACAGAGAGAAAGTAAGGTGATAGACACTCTGCGAAGGCTGAGGGCGGATGTTTTTCCTCAGGAGGAGGACTGAGGTTAGCTATTGAAAGGGAAAAAGACTTGTAGCAGATTTAGTTATTACAAGGTTGGGGCAGTGATGAGTACAGAGATTTATGGCAAATTGAAATGACTTCCTCATCCTGGAAAGAAATTGAAGCACCTTTTTAACACCATAGATGGGAGACAGTAATGAGCTCAGAGCCTCTCTTTGAAGATCGTTGCAACCACTCAAGGAGAGCTATGCCAAGGGATAAGAGAAAGGGGACCCTGTCCCTAAAAAATTTTTTTTTAAATTAATTAGCTGGATATGATGCTGCGTGCCTGTAACCCCTGACCTCAGGTGATCCACCCGCCTCGGCCTCCCAAAGTGTTGGGATTACAGGCGTGAGCCACCGCGCCCAGCCAACGATTACTCTTCCTAACAGATGTCAGGGATTTTTCACATTTCGTACTTCATCACGACTGCCACCTGGCGGACAGTTGTTGTATGACAGCATTGACTGCATCCTGCTTTCAGAGCGGTTAAAATGAGGGGGAAGAAATTTACCATAGTACAATTTTAAATAATGATCCTGACCCTAAACTATAATTTGACTTCCTGAATCCTAGCTGGCACACAGCATTGATGGCATATCACTGTTGTGCAAAGCAAGTGACAAGTGTGCAGCTCACTGCGTGGCTGCCTCTAAGCTGCTGAAAGAGAAGGCTCTTATGTCAGTTTAGTCCTGTTATTCTTTCCTTCTTTCTTTTGGAAAATGTAGACAATAGGAAATTATTTACAGTTGGCATCTTCTCTCTCAAATAAAAAATGTAATAGCAGGTCTCAGAAGATAGCCTTCCTGTTTTGTTTGTTTGTTTGTTTTTGCCTCAGCTTAGAAAATTTCAACTTAGAAAATGACAAGATAGAGTCCTCCATTTCTACTTTGAGCATGAGCTTTGAAAACGCTTGCGAGGCCCGAGCGCTTTCAAAGTCTTTATAACCCTTTGGGTCTTAGTTTCCTCGCTTGTCAAATCAATCCTTCCAAGTCCTGCGAACTCTGAGGGTCTCCTGGGGGAATCCAATGAGGCCGTGTGTGGAAACATGTTGGTAACTTTTTTTTTTTTTTTTTTGAGACAGAGTTTCACTCTTGTTGCCCAGGCTGGAGTGCAATGGCATTAACTCGGCTCACTGCAATCTCTGCCTCCCAGGTTCAAGTGATTCTCCTACCTCAGCCTCTCAAGTAGCTGGGATTAAGGTATGTGTCACCATGCCCGGCTAATTTTGTATTTTTAGTAGAGATAGGTTTCACCATGTTGGCCAGGCTGGTCTCAAATTCCTGACCTCAGGTGATCTGCCCACCTCAGCCTCCCAAAATGCTAGATTACAGGCGTGAGCCACTGTACCCAGCCTTTTGTTTGTTTGTTTGTTTTTGAGACAAGTTTCACTCTGTTGCCCAGGCTGGAGTGCAGTGGCTCGATCTCTGCTCACTGCAACCTCCACCTCCCAGGTTCAAGTGATTCTCCTGCCTCAGCCTCCCCAAGTAGCTGGTACTACAGGCATATGCCAACATATCCGGCTAATTTTTGTATTTTTTGTGGAGACGGAGTTTTGCTGTGTTGGCCAGACTGGTCAGCAACTCTTGACCTCAAGTGATCCGCCTGCCTCAGCCTCCCAAAGTGCTGGGATTACAGGTGTGAGCCTGTGCACCTGGCCATTGGTAACTATTTAAAGTTCTATACAAATGTATGATGAGAATCACTGAAATAATATTTGAAGAGTGTTTTGCCAAGTGCCTGGCAGTTGAAACAAATTTTTTCAGGTAAATTTTTTTTTACTTAAAATATCTGAGGTCAGGTGCAGTGGCTCACACCTGTAATCCCAGCACTTTGGGAGGCCGAGGCGGGTGGACCCCTTGAGTCCCGGAGTTCAGGACCAGCCTGGGCAACATGATGAAACCTCTATCTCTGCAAAAAATATAACAAAATTAACCTGGCATGGTGGCGTGTGCCTGTAGTCCTAACTTCTCCAGAGGCTGAGGTGGGCCTATCGCCTGAGCCCAGGGAAGTCGAGACTGCCATGACCCACGACCATGCCACTGCACTCCAACCTGGGTGACAGAGTAAGACCCTGTCTCAAAAATAAAATAAAATAAACTATTTGGAAAACAATCAAAAAGGTTGGTTGTAAATCTATGTAGAGTAAAGAATGTAGTCTATTTTTAGGGTTTAAATTGATGACAAATTATTTTACTAAGGGATTGCCATTAGAGCATTGCCAAGGACTTAAAGTCCTGCTCAGTGAGTGGGCTGAGGAACACAGTTTTCTGTGTAAGCTGCTGAGACTTTAAGCCCTAGGACTCAAGAGCAGGCTTGACTCTCTCCCAGGTAAACTTGCATTTACTTGGCAGGTGCGTAGGGACCTCCTGAGCTGCAGCACATACCTCTCTCAGAACTTCAGAAACCAAACCTCAGAGCCGCCTGTAGTTTCCAAAATGGACCCTTCTAGAAGCTGTAGGAAAGCTAGTTCCTTGGAGACAATGAACCTAGATCTGCACAAAGTAGGTGAAGACAGAGGCATCCACAAACTGTCGTGGGGTGGGAGGGGTGGTGTCACTTGGGAATTCCTTTCCCCTTTCCCTCGTGATGGAGCTAATTTGAAATAATCCTTCCCAGGTCCTGACTAAATTTCTGCCAGAAGGCTTTTTTCTTTTTTTCCAACAGAGTCTCATTCCATTGCCCAAGCTGCAGCGCTGTGTCACAAATTGGCTCACTATAACCTCTGCCTCCCAGGTTCAAGAGATTCTTCTGCCCCAGCCCTCCCAGTAGCTGGGATTACAGGTGTGCACCACCATGCCCAGCTAATTGCAGTTTTAGTACAGGTGGGGTTTCACCATGTTGGCCAGGCTGGTCTCGAACTCCTGGCCTAAAGTAATCCACCTGCTTTGGCCTCCCAAGGTGCCGGGATTACAGGCATGCACCACTGTGCCCAGCTGCCAGAAGGATTATAAACCAGCATGACCCAGGCACCTGGAGATGCAGAAAATCTGACCCTCCAGTCCTGTGGCCTGTGAAAAGTGTGCTCAGGTAAGGATCACAGAAAGTGGTCTTCGGCAGAGAAAAGATTAGTGCTGGGTTTTATTATTTTGTAAATGGTTTAGTCTATTTATAACTTATGAAGCAAAAACTAAAAACAGCTTAAGTATGTTTATTTTAATTGGAGATGGGCATATGTTTATGTACACCAATAACTTTTTGAAAGTATGTCTTTATAATGAAACTATTATAAAGATGTGCATATGGGTGCATGTTCTATATATGTCAGCAGCAGACACATTTATGCAAAGTTGGTTATTGGAAGTGACTGGTAGTGGATATAACTGGCCTGTTCTTGTGCATCATCTTTGGTCCCTGGAAACCCTGAAGGACTGAGCGTGACCCAGGCAGTGGGTTTCTTCCTCATCAGCTTGGTTGCTTGGCTTTTACCTGCAACTGTCCTCCAGGTAAAGCTTCCCAGGAACTAGAGTCTGGGAAAACCTTACTGGGACTTTAGGTGCCTTTAAGCCATTGGCTATGACAGAGAGAAGTTGTTACTGGACGGCTCTTGTGACATAACTGAGGGGTTCCTGCTTAGGAGGGCTCTTTTATTTATTTTTGAAAAAAGGAGGAATATCATCTTTTTTTTTTTTTTTTTTTTTTTTTTTTTTTTTTTTTTTTTGAGACAGAGTCTCGCTCTGTTGCCCGGGCTGGAGTGCAGTGGCCGGATCTCAGCTCACTGCAAGCTCCACCTCCCGGGTTTACACCATTCTCCTGCCTCAGCCTCCCGAGTAGCTGGGACTACAGGCGCCCACCATCTCGCCCGGCTAGATTTTTGTATTTTTTAGTAGAGATGGGGTTTCACCGTGTTAGCCAGGATGGTCTCGATCTCCTGACCTCGTGATCCGCCAGTCTCAGCCTCCCAAAGTGCTGGGATTACAGGCTTGAGCCACCGCGCCCGGCCGGAATATCACCTTTTTTATGATTCAGATGATCTGAAGGCACATCCTTTGCAGTGGAAAGAGAAGAGGCTCGCCGGGCGCGGTGGCTCAAGCCTGTAATCCCAGCACTTTGGGAGGCCGAGACGGGTGGATCACGACGTCAGGAGATAGAGACCATCCTGGCTAACATGGTGAAACCCCGTCTCTACTAAAAAATACAAAAAACTAGCTGGGCGAGGTGGTGGGCGCCTGTAGTCCCAGCTACTCGGGAGGCTGAGGCAGGAGAATGGCATAAACCCGGGAGGCGGAGCTTGCAGTGAGCTGAGATCCGGCCACTGCACCCCAGCCTGGGCGACAGAACGAGACTCCGTCTCCAAAAAAAAAAAAAAGAGAAGAGGCTCCTAATAGCCTTGACTGCACTGAACGCAGTGACTCGTTGTGGGTTACAGGACATACTGGAGTAAATGCACCTTACTAGAGTGAGACTTCAGTGACAGAGAGTTGAGCTGAGACTCCATCATCTTGTCTCATTCCTAGGAGATGCTCAGTGAATGCTTATGAAAAGGAAGGGAGGGAGTGTTGAGGGAGGGAGGGAGGTAAGCGGCAGGGTCTGAGCCTTCAGGAAGCAGGTGTCAGGCTCAGCTGGAATAATTTAGCCCTGCCAAAGATAATCTGGAAGGATCTTTTCAGAAAAAGGACAAAGTATTTCCCAAAGTAATTCATTTCTCAGTATTTGGGGGGTTGCAAACTAGGTACAACTTGTGTCCTCGCCTGGAGGTGAGTCTGGGCATGATGGATGAACCAGTGGAATGGGTGGCCCCAGGGCTCTGCTGATGAAGGCTGTGTTGTACGGGGTGGAGCCTCTTCTCAGGGAAGGTCTGTGGAGGATGTTGAGCCAGTGAGGGATGGTGGGAGCGTGTGGTGAATGTCTCTGATGCTCGTCCCTCAGAGAGGAGAGGAGGAGGGAAAAAAGGAAAAAAGGAAGGAGGGGAGGAGGGGAGGGAACAAGACAGCAAACATGACCAGAACCAGATGGACTGTCTTCACAAAGGACTCCTGGTGCTCAGGTGGCAAAATGGGACACAGAGTCTAGGGCAGGGATGTTCTCTTTATTTCTTGTAACTGTCAACATTCTTAGCATCAGAAACCAACTCTGGTTAAACCAAAAAGGAACCGACTGAAAAGCACCTGGTTCACAGAAACATGGGGAAATCTTGAGAAGCAGACAGGAGAAAGGGTCAGGAATTAGCGAGACCAGGCGGCTGCAGGTCCACAGCCAAACTCTTGCCAGTGAGGACATGGCCGTCATGTTTTGTGCAGCATCTGCTGCTCCCGGAAACCAGTTATTGCTGTAGCCACTCTGACTCCATTTTTTATACTGCTTTGGATCAGCAGCCACCAATTCAAAACTCCGGGGCTAGCATGTCTGACTGGTTAAGCCCAGATCACATCCTTGTACTTCAGCTGCAAGGGAGGCTGGAAGAGGAAGGCTGGGGTGGAAAGACTGGACCCTTTGACTTTCCTAAAAGGAAGTGGAGAGTCAAAAAGGCCCACAAATGCCCACCATTTTCCTGCTCAGTAGCATGTGGTTTCCCAAAGGAAACCCACACTGCTTAGCCAATTTGAGACGTTGTTTTGGGAGCACCAGAGTACTGGTAAATTTACACACACACACATACACACACACACACACCACAGCCTGCTCTGAAAACATCAACATAAAGCTGAAAGATAAATTGGCTGTTGGAATAAACTTCCTGGAACACATTGTTTCAAGATGAATCAGTCAGCCATCTATTTACTCACCTTTATGCACAAAAGGAGAAGAGAGAAAGAGGGTGTTCTAAGATGATTGTGCTTAACAAAGAATAGAACGGTAGTTTATACTTCTTTTTTTTTTTTTTTTTTTTTTTTTTGAGGCGGAGTCTCGCTCTGTCGCCCCGACTGGAGTGCAGTGGCCAGATCTCAGCTCACTGCAAGCTCCGCCTCCCGGGATTACGCCATTCTCCTGCCTCAGCCTCCCGAGTAGCTGGGACTACAGGCGCCCGCCACCTCGCCTGGCTAGTTTTTGTATTTTTAGTAGAGACGGGGTTTCACCGTGTTAGCCAGGATGGTCTCGATCTCCTGACCTCGTGATCCGCCCGTCTCGGCCTCCCAAAGTGCTGGGATTATAGGCTTGAGCCACCGCGCCCGGCCTATACTTCTAAAATTACAAATCTCAGTTTGAATAGAGTTCAGTCAGCATTCAAGGTTTTTAGAGATTAGTATCTCATTTTGTAGGAGTTATATCAAACTTTGAAAGCCAGATAATCTTGGAAAAGGACTTTTTACAGACAACCTCACACGGAAACTTATGGTTACTAAATATAAAACAGGATTGCATTTTTGTAAACATTTTAGCCTCCAAATTTAATGAAAATTTTGAAAATTAGGTCTAGCATTTCATCTTTCTTGCTGGCATCAGTAGCTCTTTTCTCTATTGTCTGCAGTTAGGAGGACTTGCCTTTTAAAGCCACAGATTTCCATTTGCTAGAATTGAGTCCAAAAGCTCAGGCAGGCCTTAAGGAAATCGATGACTTGGTAAACTCATAAGAGACTCTGAGGCTGTACTGGTCTCCTCTTATACAATGGATGTTCATAACCTCCTGATCCTGAAGTTGTTCATAGAGGCTCATCTTTCTTGGGGGAATTTTTAATTCCCTATTCTCATTTATGTACTTTGGGTAAGGGGTGGATCCTAATTGACTTAAACTAATTAGCATGCTCTCCCCCCTTGAGCAAACTGATTAGATCAGGAATGGGTACATGATCATGTCAGAGAGTGTGTGTATGTGTGTGTGTGTGTGTGAGAGAGAGAGAGAGACAAACAGAGACAGAGATAGAGAAAGAAAAAATCCCGGGACTTGGGCAGGAGCCCCTGGAAGACAGAATCTCTCTCTGGAAAGCATAGAGTGAGAGTGAGGTCTTGCAGTTGCTGGAGCTGATGGATGAAGCCAACCATGTGGAAAGCAGAAGACAGGGAAATAAAGAAATGAGATTCTTCAGTTGCTGGATCAGGTCTCACCTAACATTGTAATCACTTTTTAATTTTGTGAGCCAAAAAATGTCCTTTATTATTTATTTATTTTTGAGACAAGGTCTTGCTCTGTTGCCCAGGCTGGAGCGCAGTGGCAGGCCTCACTGCAGCCTCAGCTTCCTGGGCTCAAACAATCCTCCCACCTCAGCCTACTAAGTAGCTGGGACTACAGGCGCGTGCCACCATGCCTGACTAATTTAAAACTATTTTTAGGCCTGGCACAGTGGTTCACACCTGTAATCCCAGCACTTTGGGAGGCCAAGGCGGGCGGATCATCAGAGGTCAGGAGTTTGAGACCAGCCTGACCAACATGGTGAAACCCTGTCTCTACTAAAAATACAAAATTAGCCTGGCCATGGTGGGGGGTGCCTGTAATCCCAGCTACTCAGGAGGCTGAGCCAGGAGAATCAGTTGAACCTGGGAGGCACAGGCTGCAGTGAGCCTGAGCAGAGATCATGCCATTGCACTCCAGTCTGGGCAGCAAGAGTGAAACTCCGTCTCAAAACAAAACAAAACACAAACAAAGCAAAAACAAAAAAAAAAAAAAACATTTTTTGTGGATACAGAGGTCTCACCATGTTGCCCAGGCTGGTCTTGAACTGCTGGACTCAAGTGATCTTCCTGCCTTGCCTCCCAAAGAGCTGGGATTACAGGAGTTAGCCAACACACCAGGCTCATTTGTTGTTTAGATGAGTTGAGTTCTATCTCTTGTAATTGAATGATCTCTCATTGATGGACTGAAGAAAACAACACTTGCAACTAAACAGTCTTTAAGTATCTCAGTATGTAGGTATTAAAATATTCCTTAGTATAAAAAAGTATTTCTTAGTATATAATTTTCATGGTATACAAAGAATTTTTTAAATTAAGAAAAAGAATAATAACCTAATAGAAAGCAAAGAACAAAAGCACTTAAAAAGAAATAGCTAATAAATATGTGAAAAGTGTTCTATTTTATTTGTGATTAAAGAATTGTACGTTAAAATGAAAATGGACTACCATTTTTAATAATTGGAATGATGAAGATCAAAAAGTGAGAAACCATACAGGTTGGTGAACAAGGGGCAAACATGGACTCAGTACTGGCAGGGGCTGGCGGTTGGGGGTAATAAATTGGAAGACAATTGGCAATATCTACCAAGATTTTAGGTGAACATATCCTGTGATCAAGCAATTCCACTACTAGAAATTTATCTCACAGATAAATTCCCACAAATGCACAAATATGTACATAAGAGCTCATTACAATATTATATGAAACAGTAAACTATAGTGAAGGAGCCCAGGGAATTTCTATGGCACTCTGACATGCCGATATTTTAAATTTAAGACTCTTGAAGGTCAGCAGATGCTGCAAGAGGCTCTCCTCTGATATCCCCTTATCTACCTAAGACTGGACCCGCCAAAGAAAGCCCAACAGCATCCCCTCTCCTCCCTGAAATCTCATAGTTATTGCAGAAAAGAGGACTGGGGTATGCAACCACGCCCGGATGGACTTTTTCACATAAGGCATGGATTGATGCATTGGATTTCTCCCCAAACAGGATGCTGTGTCAAAGCTGACCAAGTATACAATGCTGTCTTTGGGAGGACCCTATAGCATCTCATCATTGTAGGCATGGCAACATTATCTTTCAAAGAAGAATCTAGAATGGCACAAGGAGAATGGCTTATTCTTTTTAGAGGGCAGCAAGGCCAATCTTTGGCTCAATTGGGTGGGCAGGCTCCTCCTTAAATACTGACAACCTGTTCCTGAAGTAGCTGAGAGACCTTCGAGGCAGGGGCTCACTGAGCGAGGGGTGCAAGCAATTGACCTCTTTGTTGCTGACGGTCTCCTTGGCAGAGGGGCAATGCCAGGCCATGCAAGTAAGAGGAGAGAGATTTCATAACAGACATGCATCATGGAGGAGGGCTTACCTGGCCTTGTAGATAGACTCTGTGAGCTGGCATGAGTCCTGGAAGGGCAGTGCTTCAGTCAACACCCATCTCTGATGTTCAAGGAAATCCTAGAACAAAGGAATCACAAGACAAGCTCTTAAGCTTTTGTTGGTACAAACTGCTGTACTGGATGTTCAGGACTCCTTTTTATCCAGAAGATAAACAAGGGAAGCAAACAGTCACGTGGCATCTGAAGTGGGCTCTCTTTCACACGCAGATTCATAAAGGACGCTCAACCACAACAAGCAATTCATTGAGTTACAGAAGGTGAATTAGTAACTCGCAGTTAAGATTACTATTTCAGAATTTCTTATTTTGTCATATAGGCTTAAAAGGGAACATGTTCATCTTTACAAAAGCATCGTAGCAGGTACCAATAGGCCAGAGACAAAGGATAAATGACTAAGTTCTTTCATACACAGGACGGCAATGCAAGAGGCAAGTGTGAGAATGTGGCTTGTCCACCTGCCAGGAGATAATTGTCCCTAGAGCAGGGGTTCCCAGCCTTGATGTACATTAGAATCAACTGAGAAGGGATTATAAGTCCCCATGTGGCAGCCCAGGCTGATTAAATCAGACCCTTTGGAGATGAGACCTGGCTTCGGTATTTTCAAACCTCTCCAGATGATTCCACTGAACATCCTAGGCAGCGAACCAGTTCCCCTTGGAGTGGAACTTTCTTCCACCACTCTAAGGTCTTCAGTCCTCTCATTCTCAGGAGATAGAGGCTTCTGTTGAATCAATTGATGTTGATACAGCAGCACGATTAGCATAGAAGAAACCTGTAATAGGCATATTACAAGTGCAAACATACCTTGGTTAACACATGACATTTTTAACTTGTCCCCAGGATGTATGGGTTGAGGGGAGATCATTCTGAGCAGGGCAGGGAACCATGCTGTGTTGGTCTCCAGTGTCCCCAGGGCCCAGCCCAGTCTCTAGCCCAGAGTACATGCTCCATAAACATTTGCTGAAGGGTTGGATGACTTTAAGGGGAAATTTCCTGTTTCCTACATTAAGCTTTTGCAGAAGAGATGGTGAACAGGTCAAATGAGCCCCAAGAAGGTATTTATAATGCTTTCCATAAATTGATTGTGGGAGATGTAATATATCCAATTATAACATCCTCATGGATGTGAAGAGGGGAAATAACAAACACCTAAAAATTTAACGTGCTTTACATTTTTTAAACAAAGTAACATGAGTGAATCTGTCACTTTGGAGAACAACTAACATTTGGAACCTGTCACATTGAGAACAATTTCACTGAATTTATGAGTAAAAACTAAAACATGGAAAAACGTATCATACAGTGGCCTGAACTCTACAGAGAGGAGAACTCAGTAGGCAATGACTATGCAACAGTTTATTTCCAGTGTAATAATTATGAATCTGATTTGAATTTCAATTCCATAGAGCATAAAATCCCCAGCAATAGTTTCTTGCTTCCAGATAGCAACATGGCATAAAGCATGTGGATTGCATTCCTGTGCATGCCAACTGGTATCACATGGCTCTTACTCCAATAGGAAGGACTTTACTATCTGAAGAGGAAAATGTATACAAAAGACAAAATAAACCTTCAAAGTTTACTTAAATCAAAGAATAGTTACACAATTCTCTTTGCAACGTACCTCTTTTCTTAAATGGTTGCATTCCCTGTTTAAATGCACACCCAAAAATATTTCAATCATGCTATAGTTCTTTTTCATATCTTTAGTGTTATTATTTATTTATTTATTTATTTATTTATTTATTTATTTATTTATTTTTTGAGACGGAGTCTCCCTCTGTCACCCAGGCTGGAGTGCGCGGCGCCATCTCAGCTCACTACAAGCTCCGTCTCCCGGGTTCACGCCATTCTCCTGCCTCAGCCTCCCCACTAGCTGGGACCATAGGCGCCCGCCACCGCGCCTGGCTAATTTTTTTGTAGTTTTAGTAGAAACGGGGTTTCACCGTGTTAGCCAGGATGGTCTTGATCTCCTGACCTCGTGATCCGCCCGCCTTGGCCTCCCAAAGTGCTGGGATTACAGGTGTGAGCCACCACGCCCGGCCTCTTTAGTGTTATTTTTATTATAAAACCAACACACACATATGGTAAAAGTTTCTAGACAATAAAAAATGTAGAAAGTTACTGCTACCAGTTTGAATTTTATTAGTAGTATCTACCACAAAGGAGTAAGGTGATAACTTTTAAAGCTCTCAGTAGGTATGTAAATATGAGAACTGGTCACAGAAAATATTAAAGAGTAAACCAACAATTAATTAATTTAAGAATTTTACAATAGCCAGAGTCTGTCCTGTCTTTCATTCTTTTTTTTTCAAAAGGTCAATTCTCACTCTGTCACCTAGGCTGGAGTGCAGTGGGCGTGGTCACAATTCTCTGCAGCTTTGAACTCCTGGGCTCAAGTGATCCTTCCACCTCAGCCTCCCAAGTGGCTGGGACTACAGGCATGTGCTACCACACTCAGCTACTTTTTTTTTTAGTTTTTGTAGAGTCAGGGTCTTTCTATGTTGTCCAGGCTGAATTTGAACTCTTGACCACAAGTGATCTCCCACCTCAGCCTCCGAAAGTGCTAGGATTACAGGTGTGAGCCAGTGCACCTGACCTTATTCTATTTTTATTTAGTTTATAACTCTCATATTTGTAAACATTTTATTCATTACACAACAAATCACTTAACAGCTATGAATACAATGCCACTTAATAGAAATATTAATATTCAATGATATAACTTGCACAAAACATTTAGATATGTATAGTGTATGTATATGTATCCAACTGGTTAAAAGCAGTTTGTTCTAACACAAGAATTTCAAGTTTTAACTTTTTGTACATATAAAGATAAAAAGGTATGATAATGAAATCTTAAAAGAATATTTTCTAAAAATTAGGAGGCTAACTTACATTTTAGAGAAAATTTCAAAGCTAAAAACTTTTAAAATCTTTACCGTATAATGACTAAAAATCATCCTTTATAATTTCCCTAAAAATGTATACATGTATCTAAGCTATTGGCATGCTTTTGTAAAGATCAAGAATATTAAAAATATTAACCTTTTCACTCAGATTTGCAGCTTTGTAGCTTCTTTTGCCAAAAGTAACTCTGGAGTGAATTTCGTTATCTAGTCAGCAGGTGATGTAAGAAAAGCGTTGTCACCAACACTTCAGGACACCTACATTACTATACCTCTCAGGTCATGAAAGAAGGGAGATTAATTACAAGGGTGATTACCTTAACCCCAGCTGGCTTTCACTGAAGTAGTTAAAGGTCATGGTGACATGTCCTTTCCATGTCACAAGGCACAAAGGCTGCCCAAAGACACTATCTAGAAAAATGTAATTTGATTCAGTCTTTACTACTTTTTTTTTTTTTTTTTTTTGAGACAGAGTCTTACTCTGTCATCCAGGCTAGAATGCAGTGGCACAGTCTCGACTCAGTGCAACCTTTGTCTCCTAGGTTCGATTGATTCTCCTGCCTCAGCCTTCCGAGGATTGTAGCTGGGATTGTAGGCGTGTGCCACCATGCCTGGCTAATTTTTGTATTTTTAGTAGAGACAGGGTTTTGCCATGTTGGCCAGGCTGGTCTCGAACTCCTGACCTCAAGTGATACACCTGCCGCGGCTTCCCAAAGTGCTGGAATTACTGGCATGAGCCACCGCACCTGGCCCTGTCTTTACTATTTATTCAAGTTCTTAGAATTAGTGAAGTCGCATGTTAATTTGAAGATTTTTGTCTGGTAAAGAAGCAAATAATTTATTTTGCCCCCAAATGGTAATTTATGTCCCTGTTGAACAGTAGCTAGGTTTGTATTCAATCCAGTAATCTTATCTTAATGTTGCCAAGAATTACCCAGCTTCTCAAATGCTCTTGGAGTCAGTTTTCATTTTATTGTTTTCCTCATTAATTAATGAGTTGAATAAAGTCCTTGTCATGTGTTTATGTGTAAGAGAGAGTCATGTCTTGTGACCTTTTGGAAATCACACGTGATCATTTTTGAAGGTCATGTACTGAGATGTTCGAGAGGATTAGCCTGGCGGAGCCCAAGACACTGATTTGCCTGCTCATCTTTTCTTGACCTCCGAAGCGAATCCTGGGTGGCGACAGAACTTGAACTTTTCTGACTCTCTAGTTCTTTTGCCCTTTCTGATTTTATGTATTCATATTTGTTTTTGTTTCTGGTTTGTACACTTTCAGTAACTTATTCCCTATTGGTAGCAACAAAACAATGATTGGGGACTTGCTTTTATGGTCTATTTGGTTATCTCAGTTGGATGAATAAGGGAGACCTGTTCTTTGTTGGGTGAGATTTGACAGAGAATTCAATTTATTGGTCTTTTTTTGTTTCTGTTTTGTTATTTTAATCTGTTTGTTTATAAGCAACCTTAAAGCAACCAAGAATTACTTGCTATGTTAGTCTGGCTTCTCCAGAGAGACAGAACCAGTGGGATACATGGAAGGGCATTTATTAGGAGGAAATGGCTCACACAATCACAGAGGTAGAGAAGTCCCACCACATGCTGACTGCAAGCTGGAGAAGCAGAGAAGCTGGCAGCGTGGCTCAGTCCAAGTCTGAAGCCTCAGAACCATGGAAGCCGACGGTGCAGTCCCCAGCCAGGCCTGAGAATTCTGAGATCTGCTGATTGTCAATCTTGAGTCACACTGGGGTGAAATGGTTATGCTAGTCAATTCTGGCAGAGATTGTTTCATTGCTCTCCAGTGGGGAAAGCACTTGCAAGCAATACTCGGAGTGATGTGCCCAAATAGATCACTGGATTTTGTTACTGTATAATACGAACAGGAATCAACACTTCATGGGTAAGTACCATTAGTAATAAAAGGAACCAAATGGAAGGGTAAATGGTTTTAGGTTAACCCACCAACAGTACTAGAAAATCAATTTAAAGTATATGTCTTACAGACTGTGGGTGAAACATTAGTACTATTTTCACATATTATTTATTTATTTAGAGTCTCACTCTGTCACCCAGGCTGGAGTGCAGTGGTACAATCTTGACTCACTGCAATCTGTCTCCTGGGTTCAAGCAATTCTCCTGCCTCAGCCTCCTGCGTAGCTGGGATTACAGGCATGTGCCACCACACCCAGCTAATTTTTGTAGTTTTAGTAGAGATGGGGTTACACCATGTTGGCCAGGCTGGTCTCGAACACCTGACCTCAAGTGATCTGCCCACCTTGGCCTCCCGGAAGTGTTAGGCTTACAGGCATGCACCACCACACCCGGCCTCACATAGTATTTAGATTTGCATTTGGTGTAAACATCTATTGTTTTTCTTTCCCCCCTGCTTTTCCTTTAGGTAACCTTTGCCTGCCACATTCCCTGTGGTCTGGGGGCAATGCTGGGTATTGTTAATCAGTCACCCCTTCCCCCCCAACTCAGCGGTATATTTATATGCCACGCTTAACAGAGTTCTGCCTCCTGGGAATGTAAATCCTGAGCAGAATGACAAACAAGGGGTTTAAAGCTAAACATCATAGTAACAGCATCCGAAATGCCTGGCCGTGGTTTCCTGACCGAGATCCTTAGTTGCCTTTCATTCCTTGGGACTGCCTGCTTCTTCAGCTTTCTCTTCCATTCTGTATCCTTCCATTCTGTTTAGATTAGCTAGATCAAGTTTATGTGGCTTACAACCAAGTACCATAACTCACAAAACATCTATTTTCCAGGTGAAGTGATTTAAGTCAAGTCCTATACTCAGTGGTCAAATCAACCCATGGCTCTTTCTTCATGGCTTCTGTGAAACACAGATTTATAGTGCTCCCTTTGTGCCATTAGAGAATATCGCACTTGTACTGAAGAACTGACTTCTCTTCACAGAGGTCTTTTCCTACTGAAAAACTTCCTGAAAAGAGAAAAATATTCTAAATATACTTCTAGAAATGACAATAAGTCTTTGTTGATTGACTTAGATTCAGTTTATTTTAATTACATATATTGTTTGATCTAATGAAGTATTACAGCAGGACAGAAGGGTGAAATTAAAAATCCTAAAGAAATCTCTAATAATCTCGTATACTTAAAAAAAGTATTATACAAACTCACAGAAAAAGTATTTTATTTATTTATAGTATCATTTGTAAACAATCACACTGTGCACTTTTTAATTCAACAATAAGAAAAATTTTTTTCTAGGGATTTATAGCAAACCCTATATAAAGTGAATGACTTAATACATGAGTGAAGATGACTAGGGTAGAATAATTTCTGAAAATGTCAAATTACAGCACTTGATACAAAGACCGATGATAACTATCTGTACCATAAACATTTACATGCCATGAAACATTAATTTATAATTTTAAATATACAGTAAAACATAGTTACAAAAAGGGTATTAAATTTATTATAAACCAGTGAATTACTCAGAGAAATATTTATTAAAACCTACTAAAAACCAGTAAATATTGCAACTGAGGTAAAAATTTATAGGTAAACAAAACTATCACTTATAAGGACCAAGAAGTAAACAAAAGGGCAGACACTTTCTGGCGACTTGTCTACTCCTTGATATTTTGAAGCAGCTTCAACAAATGTGACTCAATAACCTGTTGAACTAGAACAGACAGATAATCAAGATTACAGCACACTGACTATAAATTTCTTAAAAAACTATCAAATTTAACTTATCCCCAATATTTTCGTAAAATAAAGTTATTTCTAAGCAGGATACATGCATAGTCTGAGGGCGATAATACAATGCAACACTTTAAAAAACTTGAAACTTAGTCTGTCCCTGAGTAACTGTCCAAGTTACTGGACGTTGTATCTTGGTTTCTGTATTTTTGAAACTGAAGGAGTCCAGAATACAAGGTTATCCTAAGGTTGCCCTATAAATAGTTTGCTATCAAAATATGAAATAAATCTTATAAACAGGTATGCACTTATCCTCCGGTAACTAATTATTTGGTTTGGTGAAAAGTATAGTAACAAACTTATTTCTAGACTTTATAGGAATTTGTGGACTTTTCCCAAAGTTAAAAGTGTATGTCAGGAGTTGGGATAACGTGTTTTAGGATTACAGTGATAAAGATGGTTTGGAGTACTGGCTTATACTATTTACAGAGCTTTACTAAGATGAGACACAAGAGTCCGAACATACTTACCACTTCTATAGCCCAGGGCTACAGCTAGATCCATAGAATTATATCCAGAGTCAGTTTCAATTGTTGGGTCAGCCCCACTTTCTATACCAAAATAGAAAAATCTACATGAATGAAATGAAAATGCAAGATATGATTGTCTATTATTGGCTCATGTAGAAATAGCTGGAGAGAGTCTTCAGTTTGGAGAATGTTTTTAGGGTAGTCTGACAAAGTACAGAATGCATGGGGTACTCAGAATTTATTTTAGTGGATTGGAGGGAAGACACTTCAAACAAACAGCATCCTCTGGAGTAGCTGAAACTCATACACAGTGAAAGATAAAGCTCATACGTAAGGACACTGTAGAAAGAAAACAATAGTGAATTCATTTTCTTTTCTTCTTTTTCTTCTTCTTTTTTTCTTTCCCTGACAGAGCCTTGCTCCATTGCCCAGGCTGGAATGCCACGGTGTAGTGTCGGCTCATTGCAACCTCTGCCCCTGGGGTTCAAGCGATCCTCCTGCCTTAGCATCCTGAGTAGCTGGGATTACAGGCACCCACCTGCCTGGCTAATTTTTTTTTTTTTTTTTGAGGCGGAGTCTCGCTCTGTCGCCCAGACTGGAGTGCAGTGGCCGGATCTCAGCTCACCGCAAGCTCTGCCTCCCGGGTTTACGCCATTCTCCTGCCTCAGCCTCCCGAGGAGCTGGGACTACAGGCCCCCCGCCACCTCGCCCGGCTAGTTTTTGTATTTTTTTTAGTAGAGACGGGGTTTCACCGTGTTAGCCAGGAGGGTCTTGATCTCCTGACCTCGTGATCCGCCCGGCCTCTGCCTGGCTAATTTTTATATTTTTTGTAGAGATGGGGTTTCACCATGTTGGCCAGACTGGTTTGAACTCCTGACCTCAAGTAATCCACCCGCCTTGGCCTCTCAAAGTGTGGGATTACAGGCATGAGTCACTGTGCCCGGCCACATAGTGGATTCACATGTGACCCCCCAAATGAAAGCAACAAGGGGCCGGGCGTGGTGGCTCAAGCCTGTAATCTCAGCACTTTGGGAGGCCGAGGGTGGATCACGAGGTCAGGAGATCAAGAGCATCCTGGCTAACACAGTGAAACCCCGTCTCTACTAAAAAAATACAAAAAAACTAGGCGGCCGATGTGGCGGGCGCCTGTAGTCCCAGTTACTCTGGAGGCTGAGGCAGGAGAATGGCGTAAACCCGGGAGGCGGAGCTTGCAGTGAGCTGAGATCCGGCCACTGCACTCCAGCCTGGGCCACACAGCGAGACTCTGTCTAAAAAAAAAAGAAAAAAGAAAAAAAAGAAAGCAACTGTGGTATGTGATGGAGGTGCTTCCCACATGGGCAACTTTATGGTGGCAGGTGCTCTAGGGGTGAAGAGCAGCAAGATTGATGTATTTAACAATAGTTAATGATTCTCTTGAGTAGCACCAGGGGAGGCCAGGTTGAAAAAATAAAATCAAGTTCTCACATGGCATTTTCTACATAGTATTCACTTTTATCTGCTTACCTAAGAGCATCTTTACACATTTCACATGATTTCCATGTACAGCATAAAGCAGAGGTGTTCCTCCATTCTGCAAAACGAAAAGGTGATTCAGAGTTTTTCAGAGTGAGCAAGACTCTAATTTAATGCTGCTGTGAGAAGTTTTACTAGAATTGGACACACAATCATTTAAAGTAATTTTAATATTTTGTGAAGGATACTTAAATCAGAACTAATAATTGAGTCTGTGATATTAACTTTTTCTTCTAGGTATTTAGCTAATTAATTATTCTTCTTTATTTATTCTTTGATTTATTTTTTAGAAACAGGGTCTGTGTTACCCAGGCTGGAGTGCAGTGGTGCAATCACAGCTCACTGCAGCCTCAAACTTCTGGACTCCAGCCATCCTCCCGCTTCAGCCTCTCAAGCAGCTGGGACTACAGGTGTACACCACCATGCCCAGTCTATTTCTTCTTTAGTAAAACTTACTGCATCTCTCCTGAACCAAACAAATTCTAAAACTTGTTAGAGTAATTTTAAATATAGTATCACAAACTTACCCAATCATATTCATTTACATCAACTCCACAATCAAGCAGCATTTTGACAATATCTGTGTAGCCTTTACTACAGGCCAACGACAGTGCACTTTCTCGACCTTTTCCTAAAAGTTGGGGATCAGCGCCCTGGTATGGGAAGTAGAGATAAAAGACTTCTCAATTAGTTTAAACAAGAGTATTGTTATCCCTGTCTACAATAATTATAGTAAAACACTAGGCCTGGTAATGTTCTGGGCTTAACATAGAAATAATGAAAACTTTTACTCATGGATGCTTTTATTGAGATTGCCTGGATGCCTTCCTTCCTCTGTCCTGTATCAATCCTAATTATCCTCATTCTGGAGTCAAGTCACAGCTCCTCCATGAAGCCTTCTCCTTCAAAGCTGACAGTACTTCTGTTCCCGTGGGACTTAGAGAGGGCTGGGCCTTAAATTATTTCTTACTGTTGCATGTATGATTAGTCTTGTCTTCTCAACTAGATCCAAGTTCCACGAGAATATGAAAAGCATTAAACTTTTTTTGGTAGCCTCTACCATATACCTAGCTGGCTGGATATATAAAAACTCTACTAATAACTTAACTGAAGTAACTATACATATACATTTTCTGAGGCATTTTCCTTACATTCTGAAGTAGGAACTCTACCACAGCTATTTGCCCGTGTGCTGCAGCCCACATCAGAGGAGTAAATCCTTCTTCATCCGTGTGATTGATAACATTTTCTATTTAAAAGAAAAGCAATTTTTGTGATCTAATTTAACAACCACATCTTAATATCACTATGAAAAACTGGCATTCCGAAGAGTCGATTATAATACTCAACAAAGTTCACTTTTTGCTGACTTTTCATTGGTGTCCTATTGCATGTTGTTGTAATTTGTAGTCTGAATGTATTAAAATATGCCTCAGTGTACATAGCCGGGTTCAGATAACATATTACTTAAAGTACAAACTACCAGACATGAAATAATGCCAGGTACAAGGCAGTCAAAAGAACATTGGTCTCAGAATCAGGAGACCAGAGTTTGAATTCTGGCTCTGTCACTTTCTAGCCATATGACCCTGGGCAAGACACTTAATCTCTTCAACATACAGAATTCCTTGCTTACCTCAACGTACAGTTGGGAGGATCATAATAAAAATGAGATTATATGATAGCCCTCAGCATTACAGAAATACATAAACTTACTGAATCTTATTAAAGCTATCTTCTACTCCACAGCTAACATTGCTGCCTGTGAATTTCTCTCATTCTTGTGGTTCGCTAACACAGTGTTATGTGGATGACAGATAATATAATGTGAATGAAGAATAGTCTCAAATACAGTACCATGCAATTCTACCTTGAACCCCATTTTCTTCTCTAGATTGTCTACTAGTTATTAAGTCCACAGCCTTTTCTCTAAATTTATTTAGTAGATTGAAGAAGCCTCCAAATATTCATAAACAAACAGAAATATAATGATTAAGTCTTTCTTATAAAAATGATGTGATTAAGCAAAATAAAACTCTTTGATCAGACTCCCTGTATTCCATAAACAGTTTTGGGACAACTGACTAACTTTTAAAGCATGAAAATAAAAATACAGCTCAATCTTTACTCCATTACAACAAAACATATTCCATGTGAATTAAAGATTGAAATGTAAAAAGGAAACCCCGGAAGTTCTAGAATAAGGAATGAGTGAATTTATTTATAATCTTAAAATGTGAAATCCTTTCTAAGCAAGATATAAAATCCAGAAGTCACAAAGAAGAAAATAAATTTATGACTTACAAATGTTATGCTTTCAGAACTTCATAAAGGAAGCCAAAGGAAAAATGACAAGCTGGGGAACAATATATGCAACATAAACAACAACAAAAAGCTAATTTCCTTAATTTAGAGTTTACATACCAGTATATAGCAGGCAGTTCACACACAAAAAATTCCAGCAGACCATAACTTAAAAAATGTAAATGAAACTATTCTGAGATGCCATTTTTCACCTGTCAGATTAGCAAAATTTGGAGTCTGCTAATATCCTATATCAGTGAGGGCATGGGGAAACAGAAACTCTAGCTCTGATGTAAGGACACACATCTGGTTTTACATATATATTATATATTTACATATATAAGTTGTATGTATATATGCACATATATGTATGTATATATGTATGTATGTGTATATATACAAACATACACACACACCCTTTGACTCAGCAAATCTACTTGTGGGAATCTGCCCTATAGATATACTTTAAGTTTTAAGTATAAACCTAAAACTTAAGGGGGGGCAGTTAAAATAAATAACATAGAACATGTACATGCAATACAATGCACACTTATGGAACTATAAAAACAATAAAATAGGTCTTTAATATGTGCTTATATAGAAAGCTCTCCACAGTATTCAGTGTAAAATGGTGCAATGTAGTATATATTTTCCCTTTTGTGTAAGTAACAAGCACATACACATTCTCACACATAACCTGAAACACAAATAGAAATGTTTTCCATAAAAATTTTCTGAAAATGTAAGAAACTTATAATGTTTGCTTTTGGGGAAAAGGCAAGGGTGGTAAAGGAACTTTTACATTTTATATTCCTTTTTTTTTTTTTTTTTAAACTATCCATTGGGTTATCTGCCTGGTGAGTTTATGTAACTATTTGTTTTTGTCTTTATACATTCTTATATTAAAATAAAATAACAAATCTAATAAATCCTATTGAATTTGTTTAAATATTTTTAAATAGGCTATTACCTTGTTCGATACGAGTAGCCAGATACAGCATCTCTCCCTGAGCAGCCAACTGGTGAACAGACAAAGCTGAAACAGTACAGAAAATACTTCATGCATTATCTATAGGGTACACTTGCATCATCCCAGGGTTCATGTTTGTGTCACAATTTTCTTTTCCAAAACAAAAACTATAATTTTATTGTTTTAAAAAATATAACTTAAAATGTATCCTAAAATTAAGGCTGGGCGCAGTCGCTCATGCCTGTAATCCCAGGACCTTGGTAGGCAGAGGCAGGTGAATCACTTGAGGTCAGGAGTTTGAAACCAGCCTGGCCAACGTGGCAAAACCCTGTCTCTACAAAAAATACAAAAATTCGCTAGGCGTGGTGGCGCACGCCTATAATCCCAGCTACTTGGGAGGCTGAGGTGGGGGGAATCACTTGAATCAGGGAGGCAGAGGTTGCAGTGAACTGAGATTTCGCCACTGCTGTCTAGTCTGGGTGACAGAAAAAAAAAAGTATCCTAAAATTACAAGTACTCATTCTGTATCTGAGAATTGATTCATATTCACTTAAGGTAATTTTGATATCTACAATTTTATTTTTATGAGACAGGGTTTCGTCATGTTGCTCAGGTTGGCCTTGAACTCCAGGGTTCAAGCGGATCCTCCCACCTTGACCTCCCAAAGTGCTGGGATTACAGGCATGAGCCCCCATGCCTCGGCCTTTTTAAAAAAATCTACAAATTGTTATTATCAATGAAATCTATTCTGAAGAAATGGCTTAGGTATTTAATTTTTAAAATGCTATTTCCGTATCCAAACTTAAGAGGAAGATGGGTCTAAAAGACAGGAAGACACTTCTTGTCTTTTTATTGACGGACCCCATTGTGGTCTTAAATATTTTTATTTCAAGACTCTATGGGGTTTTCTTTTTACAAGGAATGAGGTCATAAATGAAAAACAGGCCTTGAGAGTAAATTTATTTATTTATTTTGAGACAGGGTCTCAATTTGTCACCCAGCCTCAATCTCCTGTGCTCAAGTGATCTTCCTGCCTCATGCCCCCAAATAGTTGGAACTACAGGTGGGTGCCACCACGTCTGGGTAATTTTCATATTTTTTGTAGAGACAGGGTTTTGCCATGTTGCCCAGGTCTTCAACTCCTGAACTCAAGCAATCCGCCAGCCTCAGCTTCCCAAAGTGCTAGGGTTATAGGCATGAGCCACTGTGCCTGGCCTGAGAATAAATTCTTGAGTATAGGCCCAGCTGTGGCTGATTAGCTGTGTGATCTTGGGTAACTTTAAACATTTTTGTCTGTAACATGGGATGTAAATCAAATGATCTTAGGTATTTGTTTTTAGCTCAAAAATTCTATGGTGGATTATTTTAAGACAACTTCCTTAAAGACAATGCCAAATAGGGAGAGTTCTCCTTAAAAATTAGTAGCATTTGATCATTGACTTCAATGATACGATTGGATGGCCTTACTACAGAAGGAAAAGCAACTGGTGTCCTATGCAAATTTATGTAAGTAAACCAGAAATGGCCAACAGTGGGGTGAGAGTCCTACAGGAAGATTCTTCCTAGCTCAAACTGTTACAGTATGTGACTCAGAAATCAGGAGGGATTTAGTGTTTCCAAAGAAAAGACAGATTTTGTCATGCTTTAGAATATAGATATATTTATATTACATTCTCAAATACAGTGACTAACATATATACAGTTAAATACTAACACAAATACAGTTGTTTTTCTCTTTTGAACATACTTATGCTACATAGAATATTTTTGTAGTTTAAATAGAAAAACTTTACTTCCTCTAGAATGATTCTACATTTAAAAAGTTGTGGATTCAAGGTATTAAAAGAGGCAGTTTCATATTCATATTATATTCAAATTCAAAATTACAGTGCAAATCACTCAGCTTTTACTATAAAATCATTTATTGATCAGTGATCTGGTTTATAAGTAAAATGTGAAGCCTTGAACTCCAAGAACATGAAAACACTGACAGTGTTTTAATTTCAAAGGGCTCAGAATTATTATCTGTAATCTCATTAACTCATTTTTATAGTAAAACTTTTAAGTTTTCATAATATTTTAATCTGTATTTGCTCTCAACAGAGAAATATAACACATGAACTCTTTATTTATTATTGATTGGAATCAGGGTCTCACTCTGCTGCTCAGGCTGGGGTGCAGGGGCGTGATCACAGCTCATTGTAGTCTTGACCTCCTGGGCTCAAGTGATCCTCCTGCCTTAGCCTCTTGAGTATCTGGGACTACAGGTGCATGCCACCACACCTGGCTAATTAAAAAAAATTTTTTTGGTAGAGATGGGGTCTTGTTATGTTGCTCAGGCTGGTCTTGAACTCCTGAGCTCAAGTAATCCTACCTCAGTATCCCAAAGTGCTGGGATTATAGGTGTGACCCACTGTGTCTAGCCCCACGTGAAATATTAAAAAATGTAATAATATATGAAAAAGTTTTCAATTGCTAAAACTACCAGGACATCACTTAAGCTTTCAAAAAACTTAAGTATAGTGCATTTATTTATTTATTTTTAATTGACAATAATTGTGTATATCTATGGAGTA
This sequence comes from Rhinopithecus roxellana, assembly GCF_007565055.1. NCBI lineage: Eukaryota > Metazoa > Chordata > Mammalia > Primates > Cercopithecidae > Rhinopithecus > Rhinopithecus roxellana. Next base: position 107,791 of record NC_044551.1, read on the forward strand.
CAAAGGGGTATTTTAATATATGTTTATATTGTGGAATGATTAAAGCCAATTAACAAATCTATCACCTCACATACTTACTTTTTTGTGGTGAAAACATTTAAAATTTACTCTTTTAACAATTTTGAAAAATAAAATACATTATTATTTTTTATTTTTATTTTTCTGAGACAGGGTTTCACTCTGTCACCCAGGCTGGAGTACAACGGTGCAATCTTAGCTCATTGCAACCTCCTCCTCCCAGGTTCAAGTGATCCTCTTACCTCAGCCTCCCAAGTAGCTGGGAACACAGGCATGCACCACCACACCTGGCTATTTTTAAAAAGTTTTTCGTTTTTTAATTTTTGTATTTTTAGTAGAGACAGGGTCTTGCTGTGTTGCCCTGGCCAGTCTCGAATTCCTGAGCTCAAGCGATCCACCAGCCTCGGCCTCCCAAAGTGTTGGGATTACAGGTGTGAGCCACCATGCCCAGCCCTCACTGCATTATATTTATTATAGTCACCATTGTGCACAATACGGCATTAAGTAGTCCTCCTGTCTAGCTAAAACTTTGTATCCTTTGACCAATATCTCTACCCTTTCAGCATCTACTCACCTCTCCCAGCCTCTGGTAAACACCAGTTTACTGTGTACTTCCACTGAGTTCTACTTTTCCAGATGTCCCATATAGTGAGATCGTGTGGTATTTGTCTTTCTATGCCTGACTTATTTCACTTAGCATGATGTCCTCCAGGTTCATCCATGTGTCGCTAAGTGACAGAATTTCCTTCTTTTTTAAGGTTGAATAGCATTCCATTGTGTAGTATAATACATTTTCTTTATCCAAAGAATATGCATTTAATGAAAATAATGTTTTAAAGTCAAATTCTTGAAAGTATTATATTAAGAATATAGTAATACATCAGTGGCAAATACTTACAATTTGCTAACAGAGGTGTGGTAGAGACCTCATTTCCTCTGTGTTTGTTGGTTAAAGTAGTTGACTGTTTTATGGGTGAGAAATGCTTTGTTGTAGATGGGGTGTAGACATGCCTTACTTGAATTCCCGGAGAAGGAGATGTATGGATGTTGCATTCAGCTAAGTAAAAAACAAATGTAAACACATTAAAAGCATTTCAATAAGAGTTCTATGTCAATGCCTACATTTAAAAAGAAATACATGAGGTATAATAGCTTCAATTAAACTATTTATCAAGTGATACTAAATTGTTCGTATCATAGAAAGTCCATACTTCCTTGTTTGCATAGTGGCGAGTTAATCTAGGCTGGGCATGGTGCTCAAGCCTGTAATTCCATCACTTTGGGAGGCCAAAGCAGATGGATCACCTGAGGTCAGGAGTTTGAGACCAGCCTGGCCGACATGGTGAAACCCCGTCTCTACTAAAAATACAAAAAATTAGCTGGGCATGGTGGTGTACGCCTGTAATCCCAGCTACTCGGGAGGCTGAGGCAGGAGAATTGCTTGAACCCAGGAGGTGGAGGTTGCAGTGAGCCAAGATCTCGCCACTGCACTCCAGTCTAGGCGACAGAGCGAGGCTTCCACTCAAAAAAAAAAAAAAAAAAAAAAAAAAAAGTCTGTACTGTACTACCACAGTGAAAGTTCTGGAAAAAAATATTAATCTTGAGTGATGTTATCCTAAGAGAATAGTTTTATTATTCAGGGTATCATTATAAAAGCAAATCTAGGGCATGATGACAGACTTCAATGCATTAAAGCATAGAAACTGAATGCACATTAAATATTCATAGAACAGGAATATTCAGGAAGGGATATTACACTAATTCATTTCTAAAAGGAACACGAATTTTTTTTCTTATGATTTTATTTTTTGAGACAGAGTCTCACTCTGTTGCCCAGGCTGGAGTGCAGTGGCATAATCTCAGCTCACTGCAACCACCGCCTCTCTGGTTCAAGCAATTCTCATGCCTCAGCCTCCTGAGTAACTGGGATTACAGGTATGTGCCACCATGCCTGGCTAATTTTTGTATTTTTAGTAGAGACGAGGTTTCACCATGTTGGCTAGGCTGGTCTTGAACTCCTGACCTCAAGTGATTTGCCCGCCTCAGTCTCCCAAAGTGCTGGGATTACAGGCATGAGCCACTGTGCCCAGCCCTATGATTTTTAAAGGAACAATAGGGAACTTCATTAGGGAATTTGTAAACAAACATTAAAAAGGAAGTTTTTAAAAAAATCAACATGTACTTCCTTTAAATATTATATAATCTGAAATTATTTTAATTTGGCTTCTGTGAGATTCCAGAAAATCATATTAAAAAATGACTTCTAAACTGTCTTCCCAAACTTAAAATTTCATGATTGGGAAAAAAACCCAAATACACAAAAACAAAAACAAACGCAGATATTTATACCATAACTTTCAACCTTTAAATAGGACAGATGCCACCTCCAGGTCAGAGTTAACCTGATCTTGAATATTTTTACTATCTTCTTCATTTAAGGACTTCACAAATCGAGAACACACATTCATATCAAATCGGTTAGGCAATATGAATTTCATTCCCATGGCAACACCCGGAGCTGACCCTTCTTCTGAATTTGGGTCCAGTGGATGTTCTATTTTAATGTCTGGCATGCCAGTTAGGCTATAAGTGCTGGGACACTCTTCCACTATAAGCTGGGCTCCAATATCCAGATTTGTTGATGTAGCCATGATTTCAACTGTAGTTTCAATAATTAAAACATTTCTTCATGATTTCCTCTTGGTTTTATAAGAGCAGTATCCAGTGTATTCTTAGAATTTGGATATTTAAAAATCTGAAAGAAAAAAATTAGAAAATTAAAAGTATTCTATCAACTTAGGCAAAAATACACAAAATAATCATTTTCAATCCAGTTTTGAAACAATGCTCTTGAAAGCACCTATACATAACAGAAAGCATATAATGTTCAGAGGTAGAGAAACCTGAGTATGTATCCAAGCTTTGCCATTAATTAGCTGTGTGACCTGTATAAGTTACTCAATCCCTCTGAGTTTCCGTGTCATTTATAATATAGGGATACCACCATTAACCTTACCGGGTTCTAGTAAAGACCAAATGAAATACTGGACAGTGACATTCTCACCTCCATCATTAAATTCCAATAAATTTTAGTTACTGTTTCTCCCATTTCCTATACCTGAATATTGCCAAATGGATAAAAGATCAGGCTAACAATGAAAATAAACTTTAACTTCTTACCTAAGGTTAGTTCTTTAATATGCTATGTTTATATAGATGGCCCTTAGTTTGAATTTAGAAATGATATAATTCATGTTGTATCCAAGTTTATTGGCATTGTTATCTGTAACACCTGTGATTCCTAGACCGTGAAAGACTTTACAAAACTTTGGTTTTCATGAACTGAAGGTACATTTATCAATTTTTGTTCAGATTAAGCATTAGCAACTTAATGTAGGTTTCATGACAAATAAAGTAGGTAGATTATCGATTGGCTTTCCAAGATGTGTAATTGTCTTAGATACATTATCATTTGGGACAGGAAGGAAATTAATAACATCCAGTTAATTTTTTCACGTTAGGGTTTATTGTCTCTTAGAAGTTTTGAGAGGGTGCAAGGTGTTATAAAATTGGAATTCGAATTAAAAGAAAAATGCATTAGGATCACAGTGGAGCAAGGGTCACCAAACCCTACATTTACAGATAACCACCGTTTACAATTTTAAAAACATTTTCAAAGATTAATCCTTATAACAATCCTTTGAGTAGGCAGGTCAGATAATCATATGTCCACCTAGGAGAGGAGAAAAAGGAAACTCATGAATTATGAGGGTTTACTCAGCTCTTCTTACTCCATCACTCTGACCATTAAAATGAGGCAGCACTGAACAAAGCCAAAACCTCTACGAGAGAGTTGAACAAATAACACATAGTATAGTAAGGGGGGAACAAAAAAAGGGCAGGAAGAAGGTTAATACATTTCGGCAAAAAGAAGGAAACCAGAAAAGAAAACGAGTTCAGTGATTCAAAGGGAGATGGATGTGCAATGCATTAGTCCATGCTGTCTTAAAAGGTACTAGACAATCCCAACTGTGTTTCCTGAGGGAAGAACCATCTCCCCCTTTCTCCTATCCAGCAGTTGGCTAAGTGCAACTCCCCTAAGTTCTCTGAGTACCCTGCATATATCTGTATTTTAGCATTTACCATTCTCTTGACCATTTAAATAGCATCTAAATTGAAAACTCCCCTAGGATGGGGACCACTCTTACCAATCTCTGCACACAAAACAGTACTTGGTCCTACCAGGTGCTCCGTAAATGTTTTCTGATCTTAACTTTAATAATTTTTTCCATACTCTTTTTTCTATTTCTAACATTTGCTGATTAGACCTGGCTTTCCACTCCCAATATCGCTACTAATGAGCTGGGCAATCCTGGACAAATAAATAATACAAGTTTTCTGAAATTCACCTATTATAAAAAGGTGTTGAAATAGGCCTTTCTAACATTCTTTCCAGCTCTAAACAGCTTCCATGTTACAAATCAAGATTTATAGATGGAATTACAGGTCTTCGAGAGGAGAATAGCAAATGTGCTTAGGGGAAGGCGGTGGGTGGAAAAAGAACGCTTATCTTGGCACAGCAGTCTAATGAGAGGAGAAGCAAAGTTGATTGGTAAGACAAAATTTTGAAGAACAGGAGAGGGAGGCGGGGGTGAGGGGGGTGGGGTAAACACAACTTAGAAGAGGAGGTGGTGAGAAAAAGGGGGTAAGGCAATAGATAGCTAGGTTCACCTTGATCTGTCAGAGCCCAGGGATGAAGGGATAGAGAGTCTAAGGAGATAAAGTGGGCAGCTATGCTAGTTCCTGCGGATGTTAATAACAGGAGCCCCTCGTTTCTTCCTGATCCTGGAATTATCCTACAAGGAGAGGAAGGTGCTATGAAAATAAACGATGCCTCACAGGCTACAGGTGTCCCAGCGTCCCGAGACAGGAGCCCGCTGGAGGGGAGACTCTTGTAGGAAAAGAAGTCCGTTCTGTCGCCACCGGCCAGCTGTGCCCGAAAAGTCCCAGGAAGAAACTCTCGCTCATCCGCGGCGAGCGGATCCCGGGCACGGGGGCTGGAGGCCGACCCGGTGAGAGTGCAGGGTCTCGCGACCACCGACGACAGCAGACAGCGAGTCGAGCCTTCCCATCTGAGGCCAGCTTCAGTACAGGCCTCCAAGTCCGGCCTTGTTTTGGCCGCGACGTCACTTCCGAGTTCTTCTTTCGCCTTCTGGCTGAAAAACGTTCTGTAGCAGTGCAGCTGAGACTTTCAGGTTTTCTTTTCTTTGTCTCTCTCTCCTTTTTTGTTTTTTTGCCGCCTTTACGCGCCAAGGCCCATCCTGCAGGAGTACTACACAGATAGGGTAATTTCAGTTGACGGTTCTAGGTCATCAGAGCAGAGGAAGCCCTAATTTCGCCCTCCGGTCACGCCTCCTGCTCCAGATCGCCCCGCCCACCTGGCTCGCCTCTGCGCCGCCGGGTTGCGTGAGTATCTTGAGCGTGCGCTTGTACGTCATTTTCGAGCGACGTTAGGTTAGCTGTGTGTGTCGGCGGCTCCTTGAGGGTCCACGTGATTTTTACGCCAGTGCTGCTGAACTGTCCAGGGGTTAGGGAGCTGGCCCAGTCCAATTAATTGTCCTTGGGTCGAGGTGTCTCGTCGGACCCTTTGGGGCTCGGTGGAGGTAGGTGAAGGCGGCTCCCATTGAGGGAAGCCCACACACCCGGCCTTCCTGTGTTATCTGGCATGCTCTTCTGGGGCTTCCCAGGCTGTATAGTAGAGTGGCTAAATTCTTTAACCGGTTCAAGTTCCCCTCAATTAAGCTTCGACCTAGATTCTTCTCTGCGATTACACCCTCTCCTGTCCACCGCTGTTAGTTCCCGGAGTAATCAGCAACTCTCCAAGGCAATGGACACATTTCCATCTTTGTCTTTGCTTACGAGGTTCCCTCAGGTGAAGTGAACGTAATGGAGTTTTAAAAGATTTGGGAGATAAAATCAGCAGATCTTGTTAACTATTTGGATGTAGGGAGTGAGGAAGAAGGACACGGAAAGGCTGAGTCTAGGTTAATATCTGGTGCCAGTCACCAGCCAAAATGGAGTATACTGGAGTAAGCGAGGGCACAGACCATGTCTTTATTTCATCCATCATTATATCCCCAGTGCCTAGAACAGTGTCCTGCACATTGATAGGTACTTTAATGAACAGAAGAGTGTTCCCCCTTTAATCATTGGTCGTTGTATTTCATTAAAGCCCCTTTTAAATATATGTTATATATATGTTATAAATATATGTTATATCGTGGTGTTACTGATGTAAAGTTTTCAGGCTTCTTGGAATAGATGATGAGTACCACCTCTGGAATCATTTACCTGATAACATTGAATCTCTTTTGCAATTGAATCGTTCTGGGAAGATGTTTTGGCTCGATTGCATGTTATTTAAAAGTTTTGTCCTATTCTGCCACTTTAATGTTGAATTTAATTTCAGGATTGCTTTATTACAGTTTTCGTTCCTACAGTTTAAACCTTTTAAAGTAAATTTAATTTTAAGCTTCTACATTAGAAGCTTTGTGTTTCTTAATTATTAGCATTTTTAGGCTTTCAGGAAATCAAGTCCGTAACTATAATCGTTATAGATTAAATGTCATCCAAAACTTGGATTCAGGAAACTTGTATTTGCGGTTTCACCTTAATATTTCCTGTTGCCAAAAAATGGACACTCAAAACAAGCATAATCCTTTTTGCTTTGGCTACTGTAAGGCTGTGCTAGATTTATTTCCAAGTGTTGTAAAACGGTTGGCTAGGTGTAAGAACCTTTGTGTACAACTGAATAGATGGTGCGATGTGATAGCCCTTACTTTAATTATTCCTGCTTCCTATAGATTGCCTTTTCTGGGTTACAATTACATGGCTTATTGGTCTCTAATCTATATACTTCCACATAGACTTTTTAAAGAAAGCAGAGTGGAAATCAACTATACGTACAAGTTTATAATAGGTATATAAAATATTTTCTTTTTCAGAATTACGACAGAGTCACTGCAATTATTTCTAATACCAATTCCAAAATAGTGACCCTTGGACAATAGTGCAATTATATGGAATTATGGCTGGTTATAAGCCTGTAGCTATTCAGACATATCCTATACTTGGTGAAAAAATCACGCAAGATACACTGTACTGGAACAACTATAAGGTGAATGTGGGAGATAATGAGGGAGGAGGGATTTGTGTTTATGCCAATTTCTCTAGCATATGTTATACTCTTTATGCTCTAACAGAGAATTGTTAACTAAAAACTATCAGCAGCTTATAGTTTGGGCAGATAATTTGATATCTATTTTTTCCTGGAATTTTATGTAAAAGTCCATACTGCTTCATCAGATTAACCATACAAATACCTAGCACAGAATAGATGATCAATCAATGCCAAATGAATTAAATTTTAAAATTTGAATCTCATGTATGTAAAGATGTTTAATGAAGTATTACTTATAATAGTAGAAATCTTGAAAAACCTGTGTCTATTAGTAGTGGACTGGTATAGTAAATTACAGTGTGTCCTTAAAATGGATGGTAAGTCTGTTGCTCCTATGACAGCTAATATGTGTTACTAAGTGAAAAGAAGCAAGATGTGGAACAACCTGCATGGTATGATTATCTTTGTGTTATTTTAAAAGTACATGGTTATTATTGGCTGATATAGACATGATAACTTTTTTTTTTTTTTTTTTTTTTTCTGGTAGAAATCACAGTAAACTCAATAGCTGAAGAGACAGAGTGGAGTGTGGCTTTCTAACCATACATTTATTTCAGTGGCAACAAGAATAGTCTGGGTGATGAGATATGGACCTTTTTTGCTTTCTTTGTAATTTTATGTTAAATACAACCTAAGAAATGTTACTAAGAACAAAGAGAAATGGTCTGTAAGAAATTATGTATTGCTTAAATAGGTCTTACCAGCAGTAACTCTGTTAACATGCTATTATTTTTTATTAAGACCCCTGTTCAGATTAAGGAATTTGGTGCAGTTTCAAAAGTAGACTTTTCTCCTCAGCCTCCATATAATTATGCTGTCACAGCTTCCTCAAGAGTAAGTATAATATTGAATTTCTTTATTTTACTTTTGTATAGTTTACTATTGATCTTGAGCCATCTGGTGAAATACTGTCTTTCATCTTGTAGATTCACATTTATGGCCGATACTCCCAAGAACCTATAAAAACCTTTTCTCGATTTAAATACACAGCGTACTGTGCTACTTTTCGACAAGATGGTAGATTGCTTGTGGCTGGCAGTGAAGACGGGGGAGTTCAACTTTTTGATATAAGTGGGAGGGCTCCCCTCAGGCAGTTTGAAGGCCATACAAAGTAAGAGACAGTTGGTTTTTATGTGTTCTGGTTTTATTTTGTCGTAAGCTCTTTTTTTCTCTGGGCTTTGATGAAAAACATAGAGCAGTTTTATGAAGATTATTTGCCTGTGTGTACTATATTTCCTGATTGTTCTAAGAGTGCTTAACTTGGGTTCCGTGGTCCAGTTTCATGGGGCTTATGAATTCCCTAGAATTGTATGTGATATTTTAGGAAATATATGTTTATCTAGGGAGCTATTCTGTAGCTTTTGGTTAACTTTAGCGGGGTCTGTGACCCAGTTGAGGTGATGAATTACTGATCTAAAGACAACCTTACAGCTAGTAATGAGAGCTCTATCGGCCTGTACTGTCTTGGAGGCTCTCATGTTGAAGTCAAGTTGGAAGGTGGATTTTCTTCTTGGATTTATAGTATTTTGCCCCTTGATAATTTAAGTGGCCATCACAATTTTGTATTATAACTTCATTTTCAGGATTACCAATGTCCTTGCTGAAATTTGATAAAATATAACAGAAATTTATGTAACATGATTCTATTTAGTGGTAAATCTTTTTAGAGTTTTTTAAAGAACTTTTTGAAATTTTAAAAATTGAACTGCCTTTGCGCCCATATTCAGCAGCTAAATGGAATTGTTAACATATTAGAAAATATGATTTTAATGCTATTCTTTAAATTTTTTTTAAACTTTACAATATAGGAGTATTTACATTTCTTAATTGGCTTGGGGGAAACACTTGTAAGTTTTCTCTGTCTTTCATGATTTCTCTCTATGAAGATTCCCTAAAACTCAGCTGCTTTTTTTTTTTAATCTGAGAAAAAGGAACATTTTATGTTAGAAGGTACCAGAAAAATAATTTTCTTGCTTTTTAAATGTACTGATCTTCGATCTTTCAGAGCAGTTCATACAGTAGATTTTACAGCTGATAAATATCATGTGGTCTCTGGAGCTGATGATTATACAGTTAAATTATGGGATATTCCAAACTCCAAAGAAATTTTGACATTTAAAGAACATTCTGATTATGTGAGGTGTGGATGTGCTAGCAAACTTAATCCGGATCTCTTTATAACAGGTTGGTGAACTCTATTCCCTCCTGAAGCAAATAATCTCATGGGGATGTACTTTAATGTTGCTAAGGGACTCTTGGGATGGAGGGGTTTAAATTTTTTTTTATGAAGGAATATGTTTCTGATTAATTCTCCAGTTTTTAAATTAATTTTTATGTATATATGTTTGTATTTATTTTGAGACAGGGTCTCACTCTGTTACCCAGGCTGGAGTGCAGTGATGTGATCACAGCTCACTGCATCTGCTACCCCCAGGCTCAAGTGATCCTCCCACCTAAGCCTCCCAAGTAGCTGGGACTACAGGTGCCCACCACCACGTGCAGCTACTTTGTATATATATATATATATATTTTTTTTTTTTTTTTTTTTTTTTTTTTGTAGAGACAGGGTTTCGCCATGTTGCCCAGGCTGGTCTCAAACTCCTGGGCTCAAGTGATCAGCCTACCTCAGTTTCCTCCCAGAGGGCTGGGAATACAAGTGTGAGCCACCGTGCCTGGCTTCCAATTGTTTTTTATTTTCTTCTTCTTCTTTTGTGGATTGTTCATGTCTTCCAAATGTGTTTGGAAAAATCAGGCTGTCCTGAAAACATAACAGACTCTCAGAACTGTAGTGGATAGTTCCCTGCCTCAAGCAGCCAAGAAACAAAGACAGTGCAGTTTAGCCTTTGTAGGTGCCTTTACAAAGATGATCCAGATGATTCAGTAGTGACAGTAGTCCAAAGAAAGGAATATTTTAAGATCAGAGCAAGTTAGATTCTGTATAGTATTGTGTAGTACTTCTTCAGGCACGATCAGTAGTAGAGGGTTTGGAGGTCCTGTGTCTTCATGAATATACATATATGTCTTTTTAAAATTCCATCTAAACTTTTTTTCCTTTTAAAATTTGTACCTGGATACATAACAGTTTTTGTTGTTTTAAACAGTCAAACTAAAAATACAAAAATTGACATTTTAGGATCATATGATCATACCGTGAAGATGTTTGATGCACGAACGAATACGAGTGTTCTCTCTGTTGAGCATGGGCAGCCAGTGGAGAGTGTCCTGCTTTTCCCCTCTGGAGGTCTTCTGGTGTCAGCAGGTACTTCTTAAAAATAGCTTTCACCAATATTGTTGGTTTTGAATCACATTTGTTTAAAATCAGTTGCTCTTTATAATTTATCAGTGTGCACTTGAATTGCGTATCTAAGTTTTTGTTCAAACAGTTGATAGGTAGGACTGGCAAGCAGTTATCATTTATTGTGTACCTAATGTGAGCCAGGCACTGTGCTGTTATATACATATTAACTCTAATGCCCTAGATGATGCTACAAGGTAGTTAGCTTTTTCCCTGTTTTACAGCTAATGAAATGAAAGTTTTAACTGATTTTTCCAAGGCAAAGTGGTAGTGAGCTGAAATCACAGAACTCGAGAGCCTACCTTATGTATTTAGCCCTGTGCCATCTTTTTTAACCCCAGAAATTTAGCTCATACTCCTTTTACTCCTACCTAACAGATCTGCAGCAGCTTTTGAAAATCATGTTATTTGAGATCTGGTAGGCTTGTCTCTTTTTCTGTGCCTCTCTTGGTTGAAATGCCCCTACCCAGCGAATAGCTGCTGGTACTAGAGAAAGGAGATAATGTGACCTCAAAAGGGGCCTTGGTACATTTTTCAACAAGTTGGGACTGAGATGTTTTTCTCATTTTGTACATATTGCATTTTCATAATTACAATGGAAGAAGTAAATTGGTTTTTTCATTTGTAAATAAAGTAAAATGTGTTCATATTAGAAGAATGTATTGGTAGTATGTACACTTGACAACATATATGTTGCTATGTTGCTGTGTGTGCATCCTTTTCTTTTTTTTTTAATTCTAAAATCTGGCTAGAAATTACTCTGTTTTATATTATTTTCCCCAGTAGCTATTTGATTTAAAAATAAGTTGAGGCGGGGCGTGGTCGCTCATGCCTGTAATCCTAGCGCTTTGGGAGGCCGAAGCAGGCGGATAGCTTGAGTCCAGGAGTTTGAGACCAGCCTGGGCAACATAGCAAGACTCTAAGACTCATCTCTAATTTAAAAAAAATATATGGTTGATAATGTCAGATATTTCTACTTTTCTTGCTGTTATTCTGACAAATGGAAAAAATATCAAGTTGAATAGGGAGAATAGAATGCTAATCTCCACTGTGTGTCACTAGCTAATTGTGACCTTGGGCAATCCCTTAAGGTCTCTAGACCTTGAAAATGAGAGGGTTGGACTAGATCAGTGATTTCAACTGTGATCCCTCTTGTGAGGTGCCACATAGGAGTGGAGAGGTGGGAACTGTGAGTTGGGTTCCAACTCCTGTTCCCCAGTCAAGATTTCGGTCTCTCCTTCCATCCCTTTTTCTGTTTTTCCATATTAGACTTTTCTGCTTGATATTTTGCTGCAAATCTACATTATTCACTCCCACCGCTATATAGAATTTCTTTTAAAAAATGATTTTATTACAATTTTCTTCAGATGAACTCTTCATTTCTTCAAATGAACTCTCATTTATTTTGCTGGAATTTCTGTATGCTTCACAAATATTATTTGTCATAACAGTTCTGTGAGGTAGGAACTGTTATTACCAATAACCCAGGAAGTGGTGGAGCCAGGATTTTACCAGGCAGCCTGGCCTGGGCTCCCTCACTCAGCCTGCAAGCTTTGTGGAGTGTCCAGGGAAGAATGCTTTTCAGTTCTTTAATATGTTGAATCTGTTGGCAGAATATCCAACTAATGATGATTTCTTTTTATAGGAGGTCGTTATGTTAAAGTCTGGGATATGTTAAAAGGAGGACAATTGCTCGTATCTTTGAAAAATCATCACAAAACCGTGACATGTTTATGTCTAAGCAGCTCTGGACAGAGGTTACTCTCTGGCTCACTGGATAGGTTGGCATTTTAATTTTTTTGTATATTATTATTAGTGTACAGATGTTTACTGTTTGAGGAAATGAGTTATTTCAGCAATATTTGTGATAAGTATTCTGATAATGATTTCCAGGAGATAAAAACCTGTTGAGTTGAAAATAGTTTTGACCTTTTGTTTACATATAGCTACTTATTTTCTCTTTTGACACAATTTGTTTTAACTTATATACTTAAACAACATTATTGAACCATTTGAATGATAACCTTTTAAATAATGTTATTCTATAAACCATATTTTAAAACCATTATTGTACATTCATATATTTTGAGGTTTTCTTTTTGTTTTTGTTTTTTTTTTTTTGAGACGGAGTCTTGTTCTGTCGCCCAGGCTGGTGTGCAGTGGCACAATCTGGGCTTATTGCAACCTCTGCTTCCCAGGTTCAATTGATTCTTGTGGCCCTCCTGATTAGCTGGAATTACAGGTCTACAACACCACACCTGGCTAATTTTTGTATTTTTAATAGAGATGGGGTTTCGCCATATTGCCCAGACTGGTCTCGAACTTCTGGCCTCTTGTGATCTGCCCACGTCGCCCTCCCAAAGTGCTGGGATTACAGGTGTGAGCCACTGTGCTGGACCTAAAAAGTTTTTTAAAAATTAGATAATTTTTTTTTTTTTTTTTTTGAGATGGAGTCTCACTCTGTTGCCCAGGCTAGAGTGCAGTGGTGTGATCTCAGCTCACTGCAACCTCCACCACCTGGGTTCAAGTGATTCTGCCTCAGCTTTCCGAGTGGCTGGGATTACAGATGCCTGCCACCCTGCCTGGCTAGCTTTTGTATTTTTAGTAGAGATGGAGTTTTGCCATGATGGCCAGGCTGGTCTCGAACTCCTGACCTCACATGATCCACCCACCTTGGCCTTCCAAAGTGCTGGGATTACAGGCATGAGCCGCTGTGCCTGGCCTAAAAGTTAGATAGCACATTTTGTTTAGCCTAATATCTAATGTAAAAATAAAATATATATTTTATATAAAATTTAATTTTAGCATGTAATCTGTGTCAAAATTGTTAAGATACTAGAAATAAATTAAGCATCTAAACATGTGCACTGTGATACAATAATCATGTTTTAGGTTGAGTGCAGTGGCTTACACCTGTAATCCCAGTGCTTTGGGAGGCCAAGGTGGGAGGATCACTTGAGGGCAGGAATTTGAGACCAGCCTGGGCAATATAGTGAGACCCCATCGCTACAAAAAATTTAAAAAATTAGTTGGCCACAGTGGTACACACCTTTAATCATAGCTACTAGGGAGGCTGAGGCAGGATAAGCACTTGAGCTCAGGAGTTTGAGGTTGCAGTGAGTTGTGATAGTACCACTGTACTCTAGCCTGGATGACAGCGATACTCTATCTCTAAAAAAAAAAGAACGTTAATATTTTATAAAAATTACTGTCTCAGGCCGGGCGCGGTGGCTCAAGCCTGTAATCCCAGCACTTTGGGAGGCCGAGACGGGCGGATCACGAGGTCAGGAGATCGAGACCATCCTGGCCAACACGGTGAAACCCCCGTCTCTACTAAATATACAAAAAATTAGCCGGGCGATGTGGCGGGCGTCTGTAGTCCCAGCTACTCGGGAGGCTGAGGCAGGAGAATGGCGTAAACCCGGGAGGCGGACTTGCAGTGAGCCGAGATCGCGCCACTGCACTCCAGCCTGGGCGACAGAGCAAGACTCCGTCTCAATTAAAAAAAAAAAAAAAATTACTGTCTCAGTTTTTAGATTAAAATTAGGTAAAATAAAAAATTTAGTTTCTCATTTTCACTAGCCACATTTCAAATGGTCAGTAGCCACATGTGGCTAGAAGTATGGCACATTTTTAGAATTTACATGATTTATTATTAGTATTTTTTTTTTGAGACAGGGTTTTGCTGTGTTGCCCAGGCTGGAGGGCAGTGGTATGATCTTGGCTGACTATAACCTCCACCTCCCGGCTTCAAGCAATCCCCTCACCTCAGCTTCCTGAGTAGCTGGAACCACAAGCATGTGCCACTGTACCTGACTCATTTTTGTATTTTTGTTGAGATGGGGTTTTGCCATGTTGCCCAGGCTGGTCTCAAAACTCCTGAGTTCAACAGATCCTCCCGCCTCGGCCTCCCATAGTACTGGGATTACTGGCATGAGCTACCATGACTGGCTTACATGATCTATTTTTGATTATTTTATTTCCATATTTTCATTTTTTTCTGCTGTTATGAAAAACTTTAGTTTTCAGCATGTTCATTAAAAAGTATACAGTCACCCCTTGGTAACTGAGGGGAATTGGTTGTGGATGCCCGAGTCCCTTATTTAAGATGGCATATTTGCGTATAACCTACACACATCCACTATATACTTTAAATCATCTCTAGCTTATTTGTAATACCTAATACAATGCAAATGCTATGTAAATAGTTGTTACACTGTATTTTAAAATTCTGTATTGTTTTATTTATGTATTTATGGATATTTTAAATCCATGGTTGGTTGAATCTGCAGATGTGTAACCTGCCATAAGGATTGAATGTATATATTTTAAAAGCTAGAAAATATTTTTAATACAAAGGAATTTTTTGTGTAAATACATGGCAAGTATTTACACATGTTACTGAAATCATGTTACTAGGCAATTTGGGACTTGATTCTTAGGTATGTTCCTAAAAGCTAAGTGTAAATTGGCTCTATTTGTGGTGGTTTCAACCAAGAGTGATTTTTGTTCCTCAAGGAATGTTTGACAATATCTTGAGAAAGTGTTGTTTTTTATCACAACTCGTGGTACTTGCCATATAGGGGATAGAGGCCAGGAAGGCTGCTAAACATCCTACAATGCACGGAAGAGCCCTTACAAAAAAGAATTCTGTGCCCCAAAATGACAGTAATTCTGAGGTTGAGAAGCCCTGATCTTTGGCTTCATATGTACTTTATTTCTTTCTCTTTATTTTGATTTATTTTTTGTAGAGACGGGGTTTCATCTTGTTGCCCAGGCTGGTCTTGAACTCCTGGGCTCAAGCAATCTGCTGATCTTGGCCTCCCAAAGTGGTGGGATTACAGGTGTGAGCCATCACACTAGGCTTTCTGATGTGCTTTCATTGATACTTTTTCTTTTTTTTTTTTAAGACTGAGTTTCACTCTTGTTGCTCAGGCTGGAGTACAATGGCGCGGTCTTGGCTCACCGCAACTTCTGCCTCCTGGGTTCATGCGATTCTCCTGCTTCAGCCTCATGAGTAGCTGGGATTACAGGCGTGTGCCGCCATGCCCGGCTGATTTTGTATTTTCAGTAGAGACAGGGTTTCTCTATATTGGTCAGGCCGCTGTGTAACTCCCGACCTCAGCTGATCCACCTGCCTCGGCCTCCAAAAGTGCTGGGATTACTACAGGTGTGAGCCACTGTGACCGGCCGATACCTTTTCTTTACTCCCGAGTTTGATCTTCAGATGACAGTGGCTCATGGTCTATCCTTTCGTTTTTTTTGTTTTGTTTTGTTTTGTTTTTTTAAAAAATTTTTGAGACAGAGTCTTACTCTGTGACCCAGGCTGAAGGGCAATGGCATGATTTTGGCTCACTGCAACCTCTGCCTCCCAGGTTCAAGCAATTCTCATACCTCAGCCTCCTGAGTAGGTGGGATTACAGGCATGTGTCACCACACCTGGTTAGTTTTTATTATTTTTGGTAGACATCGGGTTATGCCATGTTGGCCAGGCTGGTCTTGAACTCCTGGCCTCAAGGGATCTGCCCACCTTGGCCTCCCAAAGTGCTAGGATTACAGGCCTGAGCCACCACACTCGGCCCTTCTATTTTTTTTTGTAAATGGCTAGTCAGTCTTCATATAGACGTTATAGTTAGGGCTGGTATACAACCCCTTTTTTTTTTTTTTTTTAAAAGACAGAGTTTCGCTCTTGTTGCCCAGGCTGGAGTGCAGTGGTGCGATCTCGGCTCACTGCAACCTCCACGTCCCAGGTTCAAGCAATTCTCCTGCCTCAGCCTCCCAAGTAGCTGGGATTACAAGCATGTGCCACCATGCCTCGCTAATTTTGTATTTTTAATAGAGATGGGGTTTCACTATGTTGGTCAGGCTGGTCTCAAACTCCTGACCTCAGGTGATTCACCCACCTTGGCCTCCCAAAGTGCTTGGATTACAGGTGTGAGCCACCGTGCCCTGCCTGCAGCTCATTTTTTAAGGGATTCAGTGATGAATTAGTTTGTAATTAACATTACTGATCTTTGTTTTTCTTCACTGTTGTATAGATTTTAATGTTTGTATTTTGAGTTTTCAGAAAATAGAAATTTGCATTTTATATTCATTTTCAAGGTGATTTTTGAGAAAGCTTTTCTTTTTTATTAGGAAGGTGAAAGTATACAGCACAACTTCCTATAAAGTAGTCCACAGTTTTGATTATGCAGCTTCAATTTTGAGTCTTGCCCTTGCAGTAAGTACCTTTACCTGTTTTTAAGTCTGTCACTAACCCTGCCTGTTAAATGAAACTGAAATGGAATTTTGGGCTTTATTTTTGGATTTGAGTAACTTTTCTTACCACATTAGATATTTGAGTTAAGACAATTACTGGAATATGTAACTTGTCCTAATGACTTAGCATGAATTCAGGTTTAGGTCCCACTCACTGCATAACTTCAAACTAAGTACAGTGCTCTAGGCATTGTTAACACTAAACGCAGGTCCTGGGAAGCTGGTAAATCTCTCTTCAACTCATTTAATTCAAGAGTATTATAGTACACTAGAAAGGCAGATTAGCTCTCTGAGCAGAAAAAAAGACTGAGGGGGAAGGGGACAACAAAATGAAATACCTCCTTTTCTTTGTTACTGCTCTTTCTGAAATGTATACTGTCAGGTTTTATGAGAAGCCACATTTGGGCAGGAAGGCATTTGACTATATTATACAGAAATCTGATTTGGGAGAGGAAAAGCTTATTAAAAATATTTTTGGGGGGCAAGATCGTAAAAGTCATGCTACTGTGTAATCCTTGATGCCGTTAACTTTGTATTATTATACAAACTTTGCCGGTGATGTTTTACAAGTATAAGTTCTGTCAATGTACTTGTATCCTAAGGAAAAAAGGATTTCACTTTAACGTCTTATACCAATCATTGTTAGGCAGACTATGTGTATCTGAATGGAACTGTTGGTGAATGTATGGACAAGCAGCAAACACATTATAAATGTGTTTTGAAGTAAAAGTACTATAAATTATGAGTTAAGAATAGACTAACTTATTTTTCTAATTGTTATTAGCATGAAGATGAGACAATAGTTGTAGGAATGACCAATGGAATACTGAGTGTTAAACATCGGAAATCTGAAGCAAAGAAGGAATCAATTCCCAGAAGAAGAAGGCCTGCATATCGAACCTTTATTAAAGGAAAAAATTACATGAAGCAACGGGTATTTGTGCATTTCTCATTTTTGCTTAAAGCAACGGGTATTTGTGCATTTCTCATTTTTGCTTAGAGTAACCAGCTTCATCCATGCACATTACTGGAAAGTGTAGTTATGGCACTTTATTTTGCATTTCTCTACATCAGAATTATTTCTAGATTGCTAGATTGGGGACATTATTGACGAGTAATAGGGAACAAGGACTACTTTTTGTAATACTCTGCATCATAACATAATGCTCTACTTCATTCAAAATATTGTCTTTCACATACTACCTGATTTGATCTGGATCCCAAGAAGTAGTAGAACCAATCATGTCCCCGTTTGGCACCTGAGAAGATTGAGAGACAAAGAATTTGTGATTGATTAAGGATTTCATTACTGGTATCCAGAGTTGTTGAGACTAGATCTCATTATTTCTGATTGTTGTTTTGTTTCTATTGTATTACACTGCCTGCCACATAAAGAAAATTTGAAATGAGGAATTTTTACCTAGAATTAAGGCAATGTTGCATGTTGTAAGTTAAAATTATAAGAAAGTAAGAACATGTTGATGTAGCAAGTTACTCCATTTTTTTTTTTTCTGACTCTGATTAGCAGGATTCGTTTTTATTTAATCTACATTGTGGGCATATGAACATTATTTGTGGCATAGTTCAGAGATACCACTTCATTATGGAAAAGTTTATATTAAGTGTATCTTTATACAGATACTGATTTTTCTTCTCTATAAATGTGCTTTTCTTTGCAGGATGACATTTTGATTAACAGGCCAGCAAAGAAACACCTAGAATTGTACGACAGGGATCTGAAACATTTTCGGATCTCTAAGGCACTCGACAGAGTTCTTGATGTGAGTGAGCATTTGTTTTTTTAAATCATGTTATTATTTACCCTGCATATTACCATGTCTTGGAACTGTGAAAATAAATACCTATTCAAACTTGATAATTTAGTGCAAGAGAGTGATGTTTTTTGTGCTGTTTTGTCTGTTCATGTTGACTTTGACAATTTTTCTAGCCCACTTGTACAATAAAGACACCCGAGATTACGGTGTCCATCATAAAGGAGTTAAATCGAAGAGGAGTCCTTGCAAATGCACTTGCAGGTCGGGATGAGAAGGAAATCAGTCATGTTCTTAATTTTTTGATAAGGTATGTTTTATGTCTGTGAAACACATTTTGCATCTGAAATCCTTTATCACCAAATAAAAGACATTTAGTTTGATCTTTATAGAGAACTGATGAAACAACTAAATCTGCTTTAAGGATTTTTATTTTAAGTTTACAGGTTTCACTAACCTGAATTTTTACTTTGTAGGCATCTTTCTCAGCCAAGATTTGCCCCTGTTTTAATCAATGCTGCTGAAATAATTATTGGTAAGTGGTCATTAAAACTTGAAAATCCTAACATGCTTGCAAAAGTAGAGATGTCAGATAATCAAATTTGGAAATCAAGTAGATCAGAATATCTTGCTTTTATCAAATCTCAATATGGATTTTCATGGAGAAAATAACAAGGCAATGCAGTTTAAAAGGTAGTAAAATGTTTATAGTGGCGTGACTTTGCTAGGGTTATTATAAAAAAACTTTTATAGACATCTATAATGACGACAGTTTTTCAAATGGGAAAATGAAAGTAAGTCAGGACTTCCATACTTTCTATAATTATTATTTTTTGAAATAAATTTACTTGGATTGTTATACTTTCTATAAATCATAAATTAATTATAAAGTAAGTACAGATTTGCAGTGTTCTTATGGTTAATATTTTTATACTTTTAAAAACTTTGGCTTTTCACTTAATATATAGAAAGATATTGCTAGTTAATGTGTTTTCTTTCTCTCTTTTTAGATATATATCTGCCTGTAATTGGTCAGTCCCCTGTAGTTGATAAAAAGTTTTTGCTACTTCAAGGACTTGTAGAAAAAGAGATTGATTACCAAAGAGAATTATTAGAAACCTTGGGGATGATGGATATGCTTTTTGCCACCATGAGAAGGAAGGAAGGCACTTCTGTGTTGGAACATACATCTGATGGATTTCCAGAGAATAAGAAGATAGAATCATAGTGTCTGCTAAATAAGACATATAGGAACTCTGAAGTTGGAATAGATTTGATGTATTAAATGTCGGAAAGAGACTGTCTTTGATACATTAAAAAAAACTATTTGCAGAAGCAGTTCCATGGAAGAGACTGGAATAATTATAGCTGGAAAACAAGTACCTGTTTTAAGTAAGACATGGTTTTCCATGTAATATTTTGAATCATAGCATCTTCACCTAGAAGATCTCAATTGTCTTGGTCACAGAGTAGGTTTATCTGGGTTGGATATTAATTTTAGTACAGGAGTGTTCTGTATCAACATTTGGGTTGGTATTCAGATGGGAATTCAAATTTGAATCCTCTCTGGAGAGGGTCCAACTGGTAATCCTGCTAAAGGAACAAAGCCTTGTATTACTTCTGGAAAACAACAACAAAAACAAATGGCAACAACAAAAAGCCTCTTTCTTGACTTTAATCAGTGCCTTTGGGATTCCTAGGCCCTTGCTTAGCTTGCTTCCTCTCTCCTTGATATTTACACTTGTCTTAGATCACATGCCCTGCTTCAGCTGGTAATGGTACTGCATCGGTTCCAAGTGTGGCAAGTAAGGCTCTGAAGAACTGACACTAGCTAGGTTTGTATTCAGAGTGTGAGAGCGAAAGCTCTACAGATAGACCTTATTGGACTACATTTTTTTTTTCTTCTCTTCATGTAGCCTTTATACCAAGTTTTCACCTTGTTTCAGGTTAGAGGAATGATAGAATTTGTCATTTTTCTTACAATAGCCTTTCAGACTATTCTTCATATGTTTCCAGCTAATCTTATAGCTAGCTACCTAATCCTCTGAAAACTGTTTTCTCTGATTTGTATTTAGATTCCCCCCATTATTCACAATCATATTGTGTTTCAGAACCCCAATCCAGAGCAGTTTGCTTTGAAAAATAGTTGTTTTTGAAAGTTTAATGTAAATAATTATTTTTTAGAAGTTTTTTTTTTTTTTTTTTTTTTTTAAAGACAGGGTCTCACTCTATCACCCAGGCTGGAGTGCAGTGATGCAATCTCAGCTCGCTGCAACCTCTGCCCTCCTGGGTTCAAGCAAGTCTCCTGCCTCAGCCTCCTGAGTAGCTGGGATTACAGGTGTGTGCCACCAGGCCTGGCTAATTTTTATACTTTTAGTAGAGACGGGGTTTCACCTTACTGGCCAGGCTGGTCTCAAACTCCTGACCTCAAGTGATCTACCCGCCTCAGCCTCCCAAAGTGCTGGGATTACAGGTGTGAGCCACTTTGTCCAGCCTGTAAATATTATTTTTTTTATAAAGAGATTCTTATTTTCTTGGCTTTTTGATGTATCCATTCTTGGTAGATAATTGTTGGCTAGTAACTCCTAGTACACTGATTTCACAGTTGCTACCTCTCTGACCTTTCTCTAATTCTTACCCCGACTCAAGTAGTTAAAAATCAGTAAGAAAAATGTCTTGAGCTAGAAGAACCCATAGAGCAAGATTTTGTAATGCGAATCTCCTCTCATAATTTTAGTTCTGTAAATTCAGGTTTTTTTTTTTTTTTTTTTTTTTTCCGGAAAAAATGCTTAATATGTTCCAGCAAGTAATTGTACTTTTATTTAAAAATAAATAATTTTTACTTATTTAAGTAAAAATTAAATAAACATATTAAGTTTAACATATTAAGTTAATTTAACATTTAGACTAACATTAATGTTTAATATAAAGTGAATATACTTAATATGTTCTCATACAGGTATACTTGGAAATAGGGCCAGTTTCCTTTTCATGAATTGGTTTCAGCAATCATACAGCACACTGGCTTGTAAGGGAACCAGCAGTGTGTTTCCCTGAGTAATTATGATCTTCATCAAGATCAGAAGCTGAGTTTTGGGGTTGAGAAGGGTTCATTTATTTAAATAAAGTTTCTATTTAAAAACCTTTTAAAAAAGTTAACATCATAAATATTCTGATAATTTGCATAGTAGTAAAAATTAGAAGTTGAAATTCTACCTAAAGCTGTAGTTGCCATCAATTTTGTAACATGTGACAAAGGTTTTCCCATATGTCATTTCATTTGATTCTCACCACAGCCATTGAAGGCTGATATTATTCTCATTTAACATTGAATTAACGAAAGTAGTTGATTCACTCTTGAAGTCCCTGAATGTGAGCTCTTCATCCTAGCACTGTGCAGTGGCTTGCCTGCTGAGGCCTAAACTACTCGTTCCTTTTAACAAAGCTTCACTGAGTGCTGTAGTTCTCAAAATATGTAACAGTTACACATTTTCAAACAGGTTGGGAAGCAATTCCCATAGCCATTAATACTTAAATTCAGGAATACTTTTTTGTTTGTTTGTTTTGTTTTGTTTTGTTTTTAGAGACAAGGTCTTGTTCTGTTGTCCAGGCTGGAGTGTAGTGGTGTGATCATAGCTCACTGCAGTTTCTGTCTCCTAGGCTGAAGCCATCCTCTCACCTCAGCCTCCTGAGAAACTGGGGCTACAGGGATGAGCCACCATGCCCAGCTTATTTTTTATTTTGATTTTTTGATAGAAGAGTTCTCACCATGTTGCCCAGGCCTGAGGCAATCTCCTAGTCTCAGGCGATCTTCCCACCTCAGCCTCCCTAATGACTGGGATTAAAGGCATGAGCCACTGCACCCAGCAGGAATGGTTATTATATTCACTGAGACAAACTATAGTATTTGCTCTTTGAAGTATTTAAACATAATTCGCATATTACAATATGTGACACTGGCCTTAAGATTCTAATTTAAAATGCTTAACAGATTTTTAGACTTGTGAGTTTTAGTTGAAAGGTATTTTAAAAATGTTACTAAGTCTGCAAAAGTACTGAAATGTTTCAGAGAACTTGGAAAGTCACCGTATGTTGGAAAGTCACCGTATGTTTAATTTATTATATTTATGAGAGTTAAGCACTTGGGTAGGTTTTGTTGATGGGGTCAAGCATTTGCAGTGCTGCTTAAAAGAGAATCATTTTTTTAAATGTATAAATGCTATTAAGTTGTTTAAGGGAATTTGAATTGTAAATGGGACTATTAAAACAAATTTAGTCTGTTCAACTCAGAGAGGGCATTTCATTTTCTATGAACAAAATACCCTCTTAGACACTGAAAAGCCACATGCCTCTTCCCTCGGCTATAGTTAACTGGACCATGGTGGTACAACGGACTCAACCCTTCTCTAAGCAGGGATTTGTAATTGGGATTTATAGTGAAATTCTGATCTTGGAAAGTGGGAGGCTGGGAATGCTGTGTCTAGGTCATCAGTGGAGAAAGTTGGTTTGTAGAGAATGAACAAGAATGCAACCTAAGTGCAAAGAAAATAGATTATCCTGCTTTAATAGATCAGACTAGAAGAGAGAGAAACCACCTTAGTTCCTGATGCCTTCCTATTGCCCTATTCTGGTTGTACCTCTTCCCCTAGGGGTCCATGATGTTTTTTGAATTCCCTCTAACACTTGTTTGCTTAGGTGACTGTGAGTGGGTTTTTCTTATTTACAACCAAATGACTCTGAAAACACTAATCCTCTGGTCCTCATATTTATTGAGACACATAGGAGGCCAGGGAATCAAGGTTATAGGCAATGAACAAAATAGACAAAATATCTCCCTCAATGTTCTGATTGGGGGAGATACTCAGTAGACAAGTATGTATGTAGTGGGGTAGGCTGGTGCTAAATGAGATGGAGACCAATCAGGCAGGGGAGGGAGATGGCAAATGTCAGGGGTGATAGGTGGGTTGGAGTTTTAAATAGAGTAGTTAAGGAAGGCCTCACTGGGATGACAACTGAGTAAAGTTCTTTAGGAAGTGAAGGATCCTCATTGCTATCTGGGGGCAGAGTGCAGAAGCGTGCCTGGGGAGTTAGGAATGGCAAGGTGGTCCATTTAGCTGGTGTGGAACAAGAGAGGGGAGAGTAGTAAGATAAAGAATGGTGTAGAAACTGGAGATGGTCCATTTTGACAGCTCTTTAGGGAGTTTTAACATAAAAGGCAATAGCAAAATTGGACAATGGCTGGAGGTATGTGGGGTCGAGATTTTTTTTTTAATTAGGTATAATTGATATGCTATAAATTATACATATTTAAAGTGTTCATTTGATATGTTTTGACATTTATACACCGTTGAAACCACAATCAAGTTGATGAACATTAATACCCTCAAAAGTTTCCTCCTGCCCTTGGTAATCCGTCCCTTGGCCCTTTCCCCTTAGGTAACTACTGATATACTTTCTGTCACCATAGATTAGTGTTCATTTTCTAGAATTTTATAAAACGGAATCAGAATTTAGGATTTGAGGGGTCTGACTTCTTTCACTTAGCGTAATTGTTTTGAAATTTATAATTCCTTTGAGATTTAAATTGGCAACAATGACAATGAATGTGTGTCAGCGGGGATATAAACCTGTAGAGAAGGAAAAACATGATATAGGATCCAGGGGAGGTGGCATTGCTGGAACAGTGGCTGGGAGGTGGGACACGGTCAAGTGCTCAAGTGGAAGGGTTGGTTTAGATAGGAGAAGATAGGAAAATAATAATTTGGGCATAGTTCAGAAGGGAAGGCATATATGGGCACAGATGTAATTAGGTGGGTAGATGTGATCGTGAGGGTTTGTGGAAGTTAAATTGGAAAAAACCCAAAAAGGTAACCAAATGAAATGGGGTTAGAGGAAGAGCAGGTGGAGGTGTTGGAAGTTTGATACATAACAAGATACGAATTAATCCTAATAAGGTCAAGAACTCAAACTTTGGAGCCATCTGCATAGATTTGAATCTTGGCTTGACCACTCACTGGCTACACTATCTGGGGGAAGTTATTTTGACATTTTGTATCTCATTTTCTTCATCTGTTAATCAGACAAACAGAATCACATAGGGTAGTTGTGAGAATTGTGCTAATACCCATAAATGTACCTAGACTATTTCTTCTAAAAAGTTGTTTTTAAAGAACAGTATTGAGAAGGGAGAGTAGAACAAGGAATTCTGTCTGTAACTAACTGAACAATCGAGATAGCACTACCTTCAGTCGAGCCCCTAGAATATTTCTATTGTCAGCTAGTATGACATAGGGAATGAATGACTGGAAAATGAAGTAGGGTTCCCAGCAGCACCAGAGGCCCACATGACTAAGGAACTGAATGAGTGTTCTGGATTTACACTGAGACCCACCAGCATGGTGGCATGTTTTTCCCTTTACATTCGCCTGTTAGAAGGCACACGTGGAACAGGTTGAGATACGGATTTAATAAGCAATGGCATTTTTGCAGGTGAATGCAACATAACTGGGCAGGGACAAAGGTGGTGGTAAGATTGGTGCGAAGAGGTGATTGTAATGATAGAGCATGGAAGCCTAGCTGGGTAAGTATGGAAAGGAGGCCACATGGGATTGAGGACAGTGAAAACACCTGGATCAATGGATTGTTGGTCTGTGTGTGGTTGAAGAGTTGCAGTTTGCCTAGTAGAGATAGCGAGCTAGAGGCATGAAGGAGGTTGAGAGAACTAAGTATTATGACAGCAGCAGTATTTGAAAGAGTGACAGCAAGCCAGGAGCTAAAAAGTTAAAAACATGATAGGGAGTGGTCTCATGATGTGTGGTGACCAACAAGGTGGGGTATTAGGGATATAGTCAGATGACATGAGATTCAGTGGTGAGGCTTTCTTGGGAAGGAAGGTGGGAGAATCGTCTGGAAGCAACATTGAGGATTACCTACACAACTGTTAGGAGTTGTACAGGAGATAGGAGAACAGCAGCAGCAGCACTGGAGAGGGCTGCAGAAGAAACGGTGTCCTTAGCAGAGAGCCAAGGCTCAGATCAAAGTCTTGGAGAGAATGTCAACACAAGAGGTTGAGAGTCTGAGGGATGTTGCTGATGACTGTGAGACCCAGAGGGCAGAGGCAAGCGTTTTAGGAGCTAGAGAAGGATAGAAATGGGACCAAAAGAGAGGATGTATGGAGTCTAGAGTATAAGGCATGATCTAGGGCTCCTGGCTTCTTGTGGCAATAACTGGCACAAAGAGGGTTAGAGGGCCTGATGACAGCCGTGATCATCTTCAGGTAGAGGCTGGGTGTGAGGGAGGGAGAGAAGTGAGCTCTCCACAGGGGCTTATAGAATTCCGGGCACCATTCTTCACACCTGCCCACAGGTGCTGTGGAGGGTGGGAGAGGGGCAATCACTTCTACAGAAACAGGAAAACAGGTTAAGTTCACTCCAGGTCCTCCAGTTTGTAAGTGAAAAACAAACAAACAAACAAACATGAAAACAGGATTTGCATTCACGTCTGTTTTTACAGCCTGCACCATTTATCATTACTTGATACCTTCTTGCTCTCTCTTCCTCCCGTATTCAAGCAGTTTTCAACATAACCCTCAGCTGCCACATCCTAGATGTCCTTTTGTTTTTTCATTCCCATCGCCATTCTTTGTGGCCCCAATTCCTCTGGACTTCTACAGCACCCTGCCTTACAGCTCCTCCAGCTTGGGAGTCCTCCAGTCCATCCTCCGTATCATGGCTGGAGTGGTCTTCAGAAACATTTGATCTCATCACTCCCTGGAGATAGTCTATCATAGTGTCAGGGGGAATTAAAAGGACATGGTGGCAACTGAATGGAAGTGATGATGTAGGAGGTGAAATGACCAAACCCTCCTTCCATCCTTCACTTTAGCTCAGGCAGCTTCCACGTAGAAAGCTCTTTGGCTTGAAATACTGATGATGTTTTCCTCGGTTGGGAATTTGGTTGTTTTGGAGATCTTGATTCTGATTCAGAGTCTGTTGCCACTTATTTTTTCAGTTGATGTTTATTCCTCAACTGTTTTTGCATCTGTTTACACAGTTCAAACATCCAGCCACTCTCCATTCTGACCTGAGAACATAGAGGCAGGGATTCCTGCTGGGTCACCATGCTTTTGGTGCAGGGTTAAAGTCTTGAGCTATTTCTCCTAATGGTTTTCTGTTGTTTTGGCTTTTGTTGTTTTTGAGACAGGATCTTGCTCTGTTGCCCAGGCTGGAGTGCAGTGGTGCAGTCATGGCTCATTGCAGTCTCAACCTCCCAGGCTTAAGCGCTTCTCCCACCTCAGCCCTCTGAGTAGCTGGGACTACAGGCCCATGCCACCATGCCCAGCTAATTTTTTTTTTTTTTTTTTAGATGAGGTCTCGCTTTATTCCTCAGGCTGGTCTCCAACTCCTGAGCTCAACTGACCCTCCCGCCTTGGCCTCCCAAAGTGCTGGGATTATAGGCGTGAGTCACCGTGCCCGGCCCTACTAAGGGTTTTCTAGAGATCTTAAATTAAAATTAATTAAAATTAAGAATTCAGTTCCGTAGTCACATTTGCCACATTTTGAGATGGCTGAAAATAGCCACATGTGGCTCGTGGCTACCATATTGGACAGCACAAACAGAGAACATTTCCATAATTGGAGACGTTTCTACCAGACAGCCTTGGATCTTTGGAGAAGTGCAGACTCTTTCTTTCTGGAGACTTGAATCCACTTCATTGATCTGGTCTGATGTACTCATCTGGCAGCTACTTTATCTGCCAACACAGCCGCTGGCTTGGTCCTTCCTGGCTCTGGCCCATCTGTTCCTAACTTAGTTCCCTGGCCCTGACTGCCGCAGATCTGCCCCTGAGTTTTCTTCCTCTCACTGATTCTTGCTCATAAACTCTTCCCATGTCTTGATTCTTCCAGCCCTGTTGCTTGGCACCAGCTCCCCAGGTATTTTCTCTAGCAGCTCAGGGTCGGAGAAGAGTTCTCTTAAGACTGCCATCCATGCACTACCTCCCCTGACCAGGCTGGGGGAGAGGGACCTCACCTCAGCAGTCTTGGGTGATGCTGAGGCAGCATCGTAGTTTGTGCACACACATTGGCATTCTTCTGTTTATTCATTTAACAGATATTTCTAGGCCACAAGCTGTGTGCCCTGAGGTCCTTGGGCTGTGATAACATTGGGGAATGAAGCAGCCCTCTGATGTCTTGAGATTTCTCATGTTGAAGACAGCCACCACCATGGCATGGAAGCTCTCACCACTCTAACTAGAAATGCTTAACTCACATCCTCTCTAGATAGAGTATAGGCAGCTGCACATTGAAACTAAGATTCAAGAGGATACAGTGAAACAGCAGAGTGAGTTCTAGGCAAACTCTGGCCATTGCAGACTTTCTGTTTCCTTCAGCCTCCTTGCTGATACCCCACCGCCCTCAATGGCTGCCCTCCTCTTTGTTGGAGGAATACCTAATGCTTGCAGAATCATTAGGACCCTCTCCCTTCTTCTTCCTTCTCTAATCAAAAGAGGGAATCCCCTGAATTATTTCCATTATAATGTGTCCACGTTTTAGTCAATGCATTAAAATTTAAGCACTGCTACTAACGGTGGACTTTGTTTTTGACATGAACCAGGAAAGAGAGAGTTGGGAGGTGGGGAAGAGAGTTTCTGCTTTTGAAACTCAGTAGTAATGTTTATTAAAAAGCCCAGCCCTGAACATATACTTGCTTTTGATAATTTTCTTTACCTTGGCAGGGAGAGAGAAAGGGAGGGAGATTGAGTTGAAAAGCTTGAGACTTTCCCTGAGAGAAACCTTAGATTTTGGGGAAGTCGAGTAGGGAGGGAGCAGCACAGTTGGAACTATGGAAAGACCATTCCCAGTGGCTTCCAGGGATGGAGGGAAGCAAATGCCAGCATAATGAGATCTTCCTCGCTCTCATTTGTCTTGCCTAAGCTCCAACCTACATTTTTATTTTGGTCTTACATCCCAGTAATCCCCAACAAGATGTGTGTGCTTTGACCAAAGTGGATTATTCCTTTAAAACTTACTAGTTTCTCATTTTAGTTAACAATATAGTTTTAAATAAACAACATATGGACAGGGCATAAAATTCTAAAGTACAAAGTAGACAGTGATAAGTCTTTCTCTCATCCTTTTCCCTAGTCACCCAGTTATCCTATCTGGAGGTGTTTATAAACATACATTTTTAGATATATATCTAAATAGGTATAGATATATCTCTATATAGATTTTCCCCAATGTAATAAGCATAATATATATAATACTGTTCACGTTGCTCTGTTTTTTTGTTTGGAAAAAGTAATAATATACTGTAGCTCTAGTTCCCTATCAGTACACATAGAACTGCCTCAAAAAATATACACATAGAAAAATTTTCTGACAGTACAAAACAGTATATACAATAGAGTAAAAAATCTCCATTCCTTCTGGATCTCAGCCCACTTTCTTCTAAGGTAATGGCTTGTATTAGGGTTCTTCAGGGGAACAGAACCAAAAGGAAATATATATATATACACATACATATAGATACGTGTGTGTGTGTGTATACATATAGTGAGATTATGGAAGCCAGGAAGTTCCATGATTTGCCACGTGCAAGGTGGAGAACCAGGAAAGGTGGTGGTATAATTCAGTTCAAGTCTGAAGGCCTGACAACCAGCAGCTTTGACATCCAAGGATAGGAGAAGATAGATGTCCTGGCTGAAGAAGAGAGAGTGAATTTGTTCTTCCCCCACATTGTTCTATCCAGGTCCTAACAGACTGGATGTTGCACTCCCACACTGGTGAGAGATATTTTCTCAGGGATCTTTACTCAGTCCCCTGATTCAGATGCTAATCTATTCCAGAAATAACCTCACAGACAAACCCAGTAAATGCTTTTCCGGCTATCTGGGCATCCCTTAGCCCAGTCGAGTTGACGCATGATACTAACCATGACAAGATTCTTACCAGTTTCTTAAATGGCTGTAATAATCAAAGTTCAGTGCAGGAAATAGAAATCTTCTGGGAAGCTAAAGTAGACAGGACTTGATGCAGGGAAGTAGGTCCTTATGAAATCATTGGAAGGGCTAGAAGAGTAGGGATAGGAGGGAGGGAGTGCTCCAGATGGAGCCACTGTTCAAAAGCATGGCTCCAGAGAGCAAAAAGCTACTGCTCCTGCCACCATGAAGCCAGAGGATAGACCCTGGCAAGCTGGGTCATTTCATCACAATTGCGTCTCAATCTTCATCTGCTTGCCTTGCTTGCTGACAGTAACAAGTAGGAAGCTGGCCTTCCACTCATCCCTGACTTTCATATCGTGTTAGTATATTTAATTGGAGGAGCCCAATTTTGCATCCAGAGCATTATCTGGAAAGGAATGTGGGAACTATGGCTTTTAGCTTTCCAGCTCTACAGTTTTGAAGACATCCTAGAAGGAGGATAGAGCAGAAGAGGATGGAGCAGAAGGTAAGAGAGCCAATCTACACAATATTCTCCCCCAAATATTCTACACATCTTTAACCATGTGAATGCACAACCTCACTTCTAAACAAATGAGACCACACTATACCTCTGTTCTGCATTTCAGGTTTTCCACGCATTGTGTATTAGTGGTTGATTCATCTCAGTACAGATAGCTCTACTTCATTCTTTTTTATGCTGGCCTCCTATATTACTATACAGCTGTGCCATAATCAGTTTAACCAGTCCCCTATTCATGGTTATTTAGGTAGTTTTCAGTCTTTTGCAGTCACAAGAAATTCTGCACTGAGCAAGCTTTTGCCTAAGTTTGTGTGTGTTTTGAGGAGTATGGTAGAATAAATCAACATGGATTATTCTGATCCCACAGAACAAGACTTTGTTTTCCCACCCCAAAGTCTTTGTGTGGTAATGCCTCATCCCTGCTGCTCATCTTCATCTACAGGGATGCTGTCCACCCTGGAGACCTCCTTCTCATGCATATACAGAACTTAACACTCCACAGAGTACCTGATAACTGAACGAGAAGCTGTGATTAGTCCAGTTCTGCACATAATGACACTGAGGTGAAATAGAAAGTTTAGGTGACTTGTCCAATATCACATAGTTGGTTAGTGGCAGATTTGGGATTTGAACTCAGGCCGTCTGCTTCAAGAGTACATATTCTCAACCACTACAGGAATAGCATCTTATTTTCTAGAAACGTGGAGCACGTCCTTAGTCACCTTTGTGTCCTTGACTTTATCCACAATAAATAGCTGGTAATAAATATGTGTTGAATGAATGAGTAAATGAATTCTTATCGGATCTAATTGGCAATTTACATGAAAACAGCAGTTTGGTTACTATGCACAACATGAAATTATTATAATATCATTTTGCCTGAGACACAACTCAAAGCAAAGATGTTTCTGGAAGCTGCCCTTCTTGTCCATTGAGAATTTTAATCAGGTAAAATTGAAATCATGCATTAGACAACCTCCCTCAGCTCACCATTAGTCCACCAGGTGACAGTATTATCCTGAAAAACCACAAGAAGCCTACTTTCTCCCCAGCCGTTTCCCTGAATTGGTGTTTCTTAGAGTCATCAGAGTTGGCGCAGAAAAAAAACCCAAGATATTTGGTTATTACTATGTTGACAAAGTAGCTTTGAAAGTTTAGCTATAGTTATTAATGGATACTAACCAGAAGTATGGAAATAAAATCTTTTTTAAATTGGTATATACTCTCTGTACATATTTATGAATGGCATGTGGTATTTTGTTGCACCGGGTGCAACAAAATGGAATGTTTAATGATCAGGTCAGGGATTTTTTTTTTTTAATTTCTTTTTGAGAAAGGGTCCAGGTCCACACTGTTGTCCAGGCTGGGCTGCGGTGGTGTGATCATAGCTCACTGCAGCCCTGAACTCCTGGGCTCAAGTGATCCTTCCACCTCAGCCTCCCAAGTAGCTAGGACTACAGGTATGCATCACCATGCCCAGTTAATTATTTATTTATTTATTTTAGAGACCAGGTCTCGCCATATTGCCCAGGCTGATCTTGAAATCCTGGCTGCAAGCCATCCTCCCCAGGAGGCCTCTCAAAGTACTGGGATTATAGCTATGAACCACTGTGCCCAGCAAGTCAGGGTCTTTTGGTATCCATCACCTCAAGGATTTATCATTTCTATGTGTCGGGAACATTTCAAGTCTTCTCGCTGTTTTGAAATATACATTGTTGTTAACTGTAGTCACCCCACTCTGCTATTGAACATTAGAACTTATTCCTTCTAATTGTATGTTTTTACCCATTAACCAAACTTTCTTCATCCCCCTACCCTCTCCCCTGACACACCCTTCTCAGCATCTGTTATATATCATTCTACTCTATCTCATGTGATACTTGTCTTTCTGTACCTGGCTTATTTCACTTAACATAATGACTTCCAGTTCCACGCATGTTGCTGCAAATGATGAGTTCATTCTTTTTTATGGCCTAATAGTACTCCGTTGTGTATATATAGCACATTTTCTCTATCCAGTCATATGTTGATAATCACTTAGCTTGATTCCATATCTTTGCTATTGTGAAGGGTCCTGCAATAAACAGGGAGTGCAGGTGTCTGTTTAATACACAAATTCCTCTTCCTTTGGATAAATGCCCAGCAGTAGGATTACTGAATTGTATGTTAGTTCTATTTTTAGTTTCTTGAGACATCTTCATACTGTTTTTCGTGATAGCTCTACTAGTTTACATTCCCACAACAGTGTATACGAGTTACTTTTTCTCCCCTGTTATTTCTTATCATTTCAGTAATAGCTCATTCTGACTGGTAAAAGATGGTATCTCAACGTGGTTTTGATTTGCATTTCCCTAACGATTACTGATGCTGAGCATTTTTTGACATATCTGCCCATTTGCATGTCTTCTGTTTATTCATGTCATCTGTCCACTGTTTCCTGGGATGATGATGGTGATGATGATGATGATGATGATGATGATGATGATGATTCTACTGTTGAGTTGTTTGAGTTCCTTGCATATTTTGGATATTAGTCCCTTGTTGGATGAATAGTTTGCAAATATTTTCTACCATTCAATGGATCGTCTCTTCCCTCTGTTGACTGTTTCCCTTGCTTTTTAGTTTAATGTAGTACCATTTGTCAATTTTTGGTTTTGTTTCCTGTGCTTTTGAGGTCTTAGCCATAAAATCTTTGCCTGGGCCAGTGTCCTGAAATGTTTCCCCTATGTTTTCTTCTAGTAGTTTTATAGTGTCAGGTCTTACGTTTAAGTGTTTAATCTGTCTTGAGTTGATTTTGTATATAGTGAGAGATAGGGGTTCAGTTCTATTTGTCTGTATATAGGTATCTAATTTTCCTAGCCCCTCTTATTGAAGAGGGTGTCATTTCCCCCATAAATGCTCTTGGAAACTTTGTTGAAAATCAGTTGACTGTAAATATGTAGAGTGATTTTCTGGCTTCTGTGTTTTGTCCCTTTGGTCTACATGTCTGTTTTTATTCCAATACCATGCTGTTTTGGTTACTATAGCCTTGTAATAAATATGTTTTGAAATCAGGTAGAGTGATGCCTCCAGCTTTGTTCTTTTTGCTCAGGATTGGCTATTAAAGATCTTCTTTGGTTCCATACAAATTTTAGGATTGTGTTTTCTTTTTCTGTGAAAAACGACATTGATGTTTTGATAGGGATTGCATTGAATCTGTAGACTGCTTTGGGCAGTATGGTCTTTGTAACTATATTAATTCTTTCAATCCATGAGCACGGGATATTTTTCTATTTGTTTGTATCCTCTTCAATTTCTTTCATCTGTGTTTTGTAGTTTTCATGTAGAGATCTTTTATCTCCCAACATTCTATTTCAATTAAACTTTTCAACAATGTGTAATAATGGAAAGAACATGAACTATAATAATCTTGGGTAAGTCCTAGCTTCCCTGGGCCTCAGCTTTGACATCTGTCAAATGGGGCAAATATTACTTGTCTTGCAGGATTGTTGTGAGAATAAATACAATGATATATGAACTGTGTCTTACCTACTTACTGTGTTTTTCACATGTTTGTGATTATGGAAAGTCTACTTGCCCTGCACCAGTTGGAAGTATTTTCTTAGTTGACCTGATTACTAACATCATTTGGATCACTTGGATAAGGGTTAAGTTAAAGTTTTCTTTTTATGTTATTATAAAGGATGTTTTCTAAATAAATTATTTCCATAAAAGAATGTAACTGAATTGAGACTGACTGCTTACAAGCATTTTGAAAGTAAATGATATAATTGCAGTACATACAAATAAGATACTGGGCTGGGCACGGTGGCTCATGCCTGTAACCGTAGCACTTTGGGAGGCCAAGGCAGGCTGATCACTTGAGCCCAGGAGTTCGAGACCAACCTGAACAACATGGTGAAACCCCATGTCTACAAAAATAAACCAAAAATTATCTGGGTGTGGTAGTGTGCACCTATAGTCCCAGCTACTCAGGAGGCCGAAGTGGGAGGATCACCTGAGACTGGGGAGGCCGAGGCTGCAGAGACCTATGATCACACCACTGCACCCCAGCCTGGGTGACAGAGTGAGACTCAGTCTCAAAAACAAAAACAAACAAACAACAACAACAAAAAATAAGATACTAACCATTAACCACTTGTTCATGAAAGTTAGATGCCAGTTCCCACTCCCTCATTACTGTTATACTAGACATTTTAAATAATGTTTTTTATGTCTCAAAACGTATTTATTATGGCAGATTTTCCTTTATTCAAATTAACTGCTGTGTGAGACTGTAGTTAACTACAGGTGGGACTTTGTGATGACTTAACTGAGCAGAAAGTTAAAAATATAAACTGTGTTAATTTGGTCAGGTGCAGTGGTTCACGCCTATAATCCCAGCACTTTGGGAGACTGAGGTGGGTGGATCACCTGAGATCAGGAGTTCAAGACCAGCTGGCCAACATGGCAAAACCTCACTCATCTCTACTAAAAATACAAAAAATGGGTGGTAGGGGGTGCCTGTAATGGCAGGTACCCGGGAAGAAAATTGCTTGAACCTGGGAGGCGGAGGTGGCAGTGAGCTGATCTCAAGCCACTGCATTCCAGCCTGTGTGTGTACATATGTATATATGTATATATAGGATATATACACACATATACATACTGTGTTAATTTAATGAGAGTTGGCAATTTTCTACAAGTAGTGTTATGAGGTGTTGGATTCATATAAAAAAATATTCTTAACAAAGTGGTTCAAAATGTTTAAAAAACATGAGTTAAAAGATAGCGTAAGTCAGTAATTAATGAGAGGAGTCTATGATCAACTTTTAAAGAGAACAGTGAATAATTCTAGTAAGTATAAGGTTGATCAAAACTGGAAAATTACAAATAATGTAATGATGATGACTGACGCTGATAATGTGCTTACTAAGGCACTGTTCTCACTAATGTACGTATATTAGTTTATTTAATCTGCATGATAACTGGGAGCAGGTACTCTTACTATTCCTATCAACATTCCTATTTTTGCAAATAGATATTTCTATACGTGTAGGTTAATAAAAATTAAACACAATCAGAAAGAAGCAAGTAACAGGAAGTAACCATAGATGCAGAGAAAATTTAAACAATTTATAAGAGTACTTGATAAAACTTTATACAAATACATTTTAAAAGTGTGATTACATGAATGCTGTTTTAAAAAACATAAATAAATAAAATAAATTCCCAAAGAGACAGAAAACTGAAAATGGTCACTGACCAGGGAATTCATTGAGAAGGTAATCTGAGAAGCTCTGGACTCAAATATTTTATTAGTGAATTCTTCCAAACTTTCAAGGAAAATAAAATTCTAATGATACTTAAACTGGTCTAGGACTTAGAGAAAAAACTTCCAACATCATTTTCTAAAGCCAGCAAAACACAATATAAACCTGAAAACTTTGTTTTTGGTATGTTGCACTATTGTGGTGGGTTGTACTATTGTTCAAAATATTTGTTGTCCCTCCTGGGGGATGGATTAATTATAGGCCTTCATCCCACTGACATCTGGCCTGCTTTAGGACTTGACGTGCTCCTCCTTGTGGCTGGATTACTTATCCCCATCCCGTTGAAGCCAAGAGTAGTTCTCCAATTTGCCTTGGCCAAATGGTCAATGAAATAAGGGCAGAAGTGACATTGTGCCACTTAGAAGCAGAAGTGTTAAAATAGAGTTCACAGTTTACCATGTCTCTCTTATCTCTACCATGATGACCAAAAATACGTCAGATCAGCTGCTTTATCCACTTCATTCCAGAGGGAAGATGGCATGGCAGAGAGGCACAGCAGATGGTGGACACAGACCATGAGTAAGAATTAAACCTTTGTTACTGTAAGCTGCTAACACTTTGAGATGTTTGTTATCACAGCATAACCTAGCCTACTCTGACTGATGCACTCCTCTTTTCCCACACAAGAAAATTATGGACTACATTGACTTATGAACACCAATTTAAAAAATCTTTAATAAGGAAAAGATTTCAGGCATACATTGTAGGAATAATATACCCCCAACTGAGATTCATTTCAGGAATGCAAATTTGATGTTCCTGATAAAATAAGAAGAGATTTATGTTTCCCTGACATGAAATCTATAGTAGCTCAATAATGAGATACTAGAAATATTCCCATTAAAGTCAAGAATGTGACAATACAGCTTATTAGCTCCCCTATTATTTAACCTTTACATCCATTGTATTTTCAGCTTAGCTTTTTTTTTTTAATCCTGCCAAACACTAAATGTTTATATGTGAAATGTTGAACATTTGTTCTAATTCAGTATTCTTTCCTTTAAAGAATTCTTTTGGTTTTAAACCTCTTTATATTTTGCACCTAAATATGCCTAAGTTTTGATGGTTTCATTGGTTTATTAGCCAATACTATAGCCTTATAAACTGAGGTTTTAGCATTCCACCATCAATTATAGCCTCAAAGCTGAACTGAGTACATGAGGTATCATATTTTGGAGGAAAACTCAATGAACTCTTTCTTTTTCCTGTTCTCTGGAATCACTTCCATGATACTTATTTTGTTTACCTTTACTGCTGCCTTTAGAATAGGTCTATATTTTCTTGATAAAAACGTTCAGTGAATTTTGTTTCACCATCAGTTAATTGAGGTTAAAGACATAGGTATTTATTTCCCAACTTTGGTCAATAAAGAAAAACTTGAGGCCAGTCGCAGTGGCTCACGCCTATAATCCCAGCACTATGGGAGGCTGAGGCGGGTGGTTCACTTGAGGTCAGGAGTTCAAGACCAGCCTGGCCAACGTAGAGAGTAGATCTCTACTGGGCTACAGTCTCAGGGAAAGGATTAACTGGAAGTAAACCCACTCTGTGCCCTAACCACTGACCTCCAGAATACTATGAAGCTTTTTGTTTGTTTGTTTGAGATGGAGTCTTGTTCGGTCACCCAGGCTGGAGTGCAGTGGCACGATCTTGGCTCACTGCAACCTCCGCCTCCCAGGTTCAAGTGATTCTCCTGCCTCAGCCTCCCAAGTAGATGGGATTACAGACATGCACCACCACACCCAGCTAATTTTTGTATCTTTAATAGAGACAGGGTTTCATCATGTTGGCCAGGCTGGTCTTGAACTCATGACCTTAGGTGATCTGTCCGTCTCGGCCTCCCAAAGTGCTGGGATTACAGGCATGAGCCACCATGCCTGGCCAGAATTTTTTCTTAACTCACAGCATAGTAAGAGAATTTACAAACATCCCTGAGAATTGTAATCATAATGCTGCTTTCTTGCAGATTTGCAGCACAAACTCACATTATCTGGATAGTCTTAAAAAACCTTCACCACTCCCCTTCTTCAAAGCCCCCCAAACATAAGCCACAAATATTGTTTAAAGCTGTTTGGCCTACTAACACCCCCAGACACTTGGAAGAAGCAAATGAAATAGGTAATAGTACCCTTAATCCTGGCCTCAGGGAATACCCACATAGTATGTGGCTTTTCCAGATTAGCATCTTTCACTTAGCAATATGCGCTTAAGTTTTCTCCACGTGTTTTCATGGCTTGGTAGTTCATTTTTAAAATTGCTAAATAATATTCCATTGTATGGATGTACCACAGTTTATTCATTCAACTATTGAAAGACATCTTGGTTGCTTCCAAGTTTTGGAAATTATGAATTAAGTTGTTATAAACATTTGTGTGCAGTATTTTTGTGGGCATAAGTTTTCAAATCATTTGGATAAACATCAAGGAGCATGTTTGCTGAATCATATGGTAAAGGTATGTTTAGTTTTGTATAAAACTGCCAAACTGTCTTCCAAAGTGGAAACATTTTACATTCCCATCAACAACAAATGAGAGTTCTTGTTTCTTATTGTTGAGTTCTTTGTATATCTTAGATACCAGTCCTTTATCAGATATTTATTTTGGAAAGATTTTCTCCCAGTCAGTAACTTAACTTTTCATTCTCCTCTCAGTGTTTTTCACAGAACAGAAGTTTTTAATTTTAATGAAGTCCAACTTACTAATTTTTTCTTTCATGAAGTGTGCTTTTTGTGTTATATCTTAAAAAGTCATTTCCAAACCCTGGGTTATCTAGATTTTCTCCTGTGTTATTACTTATGAATTTTAAGTTTTGTACTTTACATTTAGGCCTATGATCCATTTTAAGTAAAATTTTGTGATAGGTCAAGTCTGTGTCTAGATTTTTTTTTTAACATGTGGATGTCCCGTGCAGTTGTTTCAACAAAACATTTTTTTTAAAGACCATTCTTTCTCCATTGAATTGCCTTTGCTTCGTTGTCAAAGATCAGATAATTATATTTGTGTGGGTTTATTTCTGAGTTTTCTATGCTGTTCCACTGATTTATTTGTCTGTCCTTTTGCCAATCTGACACTGTCTTAATTATTGAAGCATTATATTAAGTCTTGAAGTAAGTAGCATTAGTCCTTCAACTTTTTTCTTCTCCTTCAATATTATGGTGGCTATTCTGAGTTTTTTGTTTTGACACAGGAACTTTAGAATAAGTTTGTCAATATATACAAAATGGGATTTTGGTTGGAATTGCATTGACTCTATAGATTAAGTTGGAAAAAACTGACATCTTGACAATATTGAATCTTCCTTTCCATGTACATGGAATATCTCCATTTCTTTGGATTTTAAAATTTTCCGTCATCAGAGTTTTATAGTTTCCTTCATATAGGTTTTACAAATATTTGGTAGATTTATACATATGTGTTTCATTTTTTGGTGTTAATGTCAATGGTATTAGTTCTTAATTTTAAATTTCAATTGCTAATTGCTGGTGTATAAAAAACAGTTGACATTTGTGTATTAACTTTGTATCCTGCAAGCTTGACATTATTGCTTATTAGTTCCAGGTGTTTGTTGTTGTTGATTCTTTGGGATTTTCTACATAGGCAGTTGTGTCATCTTCAAACAAAGACAGTTTTCTTTCTTTCTTCCCCATCTCCACACTTTTAATTTCCTTTTCTTGTCTTATTGCATTAGCTAGAACTTCCAATGTTATGTTTAATAGGAGTCACAAGAGTAGACATTCTTGCCTTGCTCTTGATATTAGCAGAAAAAGATTATACATCACAACCAAGTGGAGTCTATCCCAAGAGAATGCAAAGTTGCTAGTGTAGGAAAATACAATTGTATCTTGTAACCTGTATATGTATCTTGTAACCTGCAATCCTGCTAAGCTTGCTTATTAGCTCTAATAGTTTTTTAGGTAATTCCTTAGGATTTTCTATATAAAAGAGGATGCCAATTGGAAATAGAGATAGTTTTGCTTCTTCCTTTAAAATTCAAATGTATTTCATTTCTTTTTTTCTGGCCTAATTGCTCTGGGTAGAACTCCCAGCACAATGTTTAATAGAAATGGCAAGAACAGAGATCTTTGTCTTGTTCCTGATGCTGGGTGAAAAGCTTTTGTCTTTCACCATTAAGTATGGTGTTAGCTTTGGATTTTTCATTCATGTTGTGTATCAGGTTAAGGCAGTTGCCTTCTACTCCTAGTTTGTTGAGTGTTTTTTATAATAAAAGGATGTTGGATTTTGTCAAATGCTTTTTCTGCTTCTATAAAGATAATCATGTGGTATTTGCCCTTTATTTTGTTAATGTAGTATATAATATTGATTATTTAATGTTGAACCAACCTTACGTTGCTGGGATACATCCCACTTGGTTATAGTATATAATCCTTAGGATATGTTGCTGGATATGGTTTGCTAGTATTTAGTTAAGGATTTTGCATCTATATTCATAAGGGAGATTGGTCTGTACTTTTCTTGTGATGCCTTGTTGGCTTTTGGCATCAGGCTAATACTGGGTTCATTGAATGAGTGGGGAAATTTTACGTATTTGAATCAGTTTTTGATCTCTTTCAATTTCATCTATGCTTCACTATATCCTGAACAAATTTCTTATAGTTTGTGATGTGAGATTGTTTTAGCAACAAGGATGTTTTTCCCTACTTTTTCTCTCTCCTCCTCCTCCTCCTCCTCTTCCTCCTCCTCCTCCTCCTCCTCCTCCTCCTCCTCCTTCTTCTTCTTCTTCTTCTTCTTCTTCTTCTTCTTCTTCTTATTATTATTATTATTATTTGTGATGGGGTCTCACTCTGTCACCCAGCCTGGAGTGCAATGGTACAATCTCGGCTCACTGCAACCTCCGCTTTCTGGGTTCAAGTGGTTCCCCCGCCTCACCCTCCTGAGTAGC
This sequence comes from Rhinopithecus roxellana, assembly GCF_007565055.1. Lineage (NCBI taxonomy): Eukaryota > Metazoa > Chordata > Mammalia > Primates > Cercopithecidae > Rhinopithecus > Rhinopithecus roxellana. The sequence goes on from NC_044551.1 coordinate 148,047, forward strand.
TACAGGTGTGCACCACCACGCCTGGCTAATTTTTGTATTTTTAGTAGAGATGGGGTTTCACCGTGTTGGCCAGGCTGGTCTCAAACTCCTGACCTCAAGTGATCCACCTGCCTCAGTCTCCCAAAGTGCTGGGATTACAGGCATGAGCCACTGCGCCCGGCTTCACTGATTCTTTTGGTCAGTTTCAGGGATGGACAGTTTTGAAGCTGCCTAGTTTTATAGAGTCTGCTTACCAGCATTGTCTTAGGTCTAGGAATAGAAGGAAGGAACACAAAAATAAATATAAAACTCCCCAATTAGCAGGAATCCATAGGAGCCACTCTGTCCTCTGTTTTAATTCAATATGGACTTTTAATATCTCTAAACAGGTTAGTATTCTCCCCACTAAATACTCATGTTAGCACTTGGAAATCTCTCACTTTATGTTCGTATGTTCTCGTCTCAAGAAAAGGTAATGTGGATTCGTTTGTAAAATATATAAGTAGCTGTATCCCTCTCCTCAATCCATTGTGTCATTATCAAAAACAGCGTTAGGGATTCAATGGCTTCATGATATCAAAAAACAACCTTAGGTGGGAAAATGTATCTGAAAGGTGAGTTATGGAGTGAGGAGTACATTAAATGAAAGTTCCTAGGGGTCATTGCTTTATACAATTTCACAATGCATTGTTTCCTATGAAGGCACAGGAAATGAATATTACCCCTATTCTGCAAGAGGAGAAATTGAAGTACAGTTGACACTTGGACAACACAGGTTTGAACTAAATATATCAAAAATTGTTTTTGGAGATTTGTGACAATTCAAAAAACTCACAGGTGAACCGTGTAGACTAGAAATACCAAAAAATTAAGATAAAGGTATGTCATGAATGCATAAGATGTATGTATATACTAGTCTTTTAAAAATAATTTACTACTGTAAAATATATACAAATCTGTTATCCAAAGTTAAAATTTATCAAAACTTATACACACAGTTACAGATCTTACATAGCACCACTCACACTAGAGAGAAATCTAAACAAACGTAAAGATGCAGTATTGAATTTTAATTGCATAAAATAGGCTGTAGTACGTACTGTACTACTGTAATAATTTCATAGCCACTTCCTGTTGCTATTTCAGTGAACTCAAGTGTTGCGAATATCTGCTTAAAACACCATGTGATGCTAATCGCCTCTGAGTGAGCAGCTCATCTCTCCAGTAAATTGTGATCTCTCTTGGTTCTCGCACATTTTTCGTCATGTTTAGTTTCAATACCGTAAACTTTGAATAACACCACGAGATCTATACAGGGGACCACTAGTGATGATGGAAGTGCTCCCAAGAAGTAGAGAAAAATCATGACATTACAATAAAAAGTTGAATTTCTTGATACATACCATAGATTTAAGACTACAGCTGCAGTTGCCGCCATTTTAGATGATTCATCTTGTAAACAGATGACGTAAACTTATGATATTGATAAATACAGTACTGTAAAAGTATTTTCTCTTTCTTATGATTTTCTTAATACTATTTTTCTGTTTCTAGCCTTATTGTAAGAATATAGTACATAATACATATAATATACAAAATATGTGTCAATCAACTGTTTATATTATCAGTAAGGCTTCTGGTCAACAGTAGGCTCTTTATAATTAAGTTTTTGGGGAGTCATAAGTTGTATGCTGATTTTTGACTGCATGTGGGGTGGATGTCCCTAACCTCTATGTTGTTCAAGGGTTGGCTGTAGTTGATAGGGACACTCTGCTTTGGACTTAGATCACCAAGCTCCTGATTTAGTTTTATTTTATGATCTTTTCTTGTTTTGTTTTTTAAAATAATCTACCATTGCCTAAGTCAATAGGTTTCTAGTATCTTTACTACAAACTAATAATGCTTGTTGCAGTTTCTTTTTTCTTTTTCTTCAAGTCATAATGATATGATGATTTCTAAGTCATTAAAAGATGATTCCATCAAGCTCTTGCAAGGAAACCTTAGATAACTGGCTGTCACTATAAATAAAACACTGTGCTATTGCTAGTAGGCCATGTGATCTCTTATACATTTTCTTAGGAAACAGGACATGGAGGTCATTTGATAGAGGAACATTCATGTAATGTTCAGGTCTGCTGATATAGACTTTGTATCAATAGTCCAAATAGTAACATGTATTAGTTTATCTCTGGATTTCTTTCTTAACAATGTAGAAGATAAGAATATGGATCTCCTGGATCCATTCTGGAAAAACAGGACTAAGGGCAATATTTTGCATGTGAGCAGTGACTGACTTACCCAGTAGCTGACATGGGTTGAATTGGTAAGAGAAGTAAGCGGTGAGAAGACAGGAACCAAATCAGCCTCACACACAGGGTGTGACACACAGCAAAAATAAATGTTTGCTGCTTGGATGTTGATTCAGGGAGGGGAGGAGGGCAAATGTCAGACCTGTGACGGGGTGAGCAGGATTACCAGAGGGAGGTGGCTTGCGCTGTCTGGACCAAACAAGGAAATGAGTCTTTGATCTCTTGAGAATTAGACAAAAATGGAACTTTCAAGGATAGAGCAGGCTTTAGAACCTTAGAGTTTTATATTATTTTTATTTTGAAATCCTTTACAGAAAAGTTCCAAGCACCTCCCCTAATATTAACAACTTACATAACCACAATACAATGATCAAAGCCAGGAAATTAACATTGGTGTGCGCTGTTAACTAAAACATATCGGTTTCGCCAGTCTCTTCCTCCTGCACCCCATCTCCTTTTTCTGTTTTAGGATCCAATCCAGGATGCTACATTGCATGTAGTTGTTGTGTCTTATCTCCTATAATCTGTGATGGTTCCTGAGTCATTCCTTGTTCTTCAGGACCTTGCAACTTGTGATGAATATCGGTCAGCTATGTTGCAGGTCTCTCAATTTGGATTTGTCTGATGTTTTCTCATTACTTGATTTAGGTTACATGTTTTTGGCAAGAGTACCACAGAAGAAATATTGTATCTCTGTCAGAATATCATATTAGGCCTTCCTGATGTTCATATGTCTTATTGTTAGTGATGTTAACTTTGATCACTTAAAGTATTGTTGGCCAAGTTTCTCCATCATTAAGTTATTATTATTATTTTTTTGTAATTGAGAAATATCTTGGGGGAGATACTTGAGAGTATGTAAATATTATGTTTCTGCTTAAACTTTCATTCACTAATTTTAGCACCCACTGGTGGACCTTGCCTGTCACAATTAATACTAGGGGTTGAAATGAAGATTATCTTTTCCCTTCATGACTGGATTTCTTTGGTGATGAGGGGTCATCCCTTCTACTCCATTTATCCATGAGTATGGGCTCATGCATATTTATTTTATTCTATTCTATGGGTTATAATCCAATACTGTTATTATGTCTTTTGTTGCTCCAGCTGTTTCAGCTTTGGTTATTGGGAGTTCCTTCAGGCTGGCTTCTGCATCCATTCAACATTCCCCCATCCTTTTTCGAGCACTTCCTTGTTTGCTGGCACAAAATCTTCCTGGCTCATCTGATATTTTCCTTGCTCCAGCTCTGCAATCAAATATCTCTCGAAGAAGTTCTTTGTATTGGAGAATGGTAGAATGCAAGTTCTGAGCTCTAGGTGTGCGCATTGCCTCCAGGGTATCACTGCTCCCAGGCCCCCCTTTTTTTGTGGACAGAGCTGGGAAATATATATATATAAATGTATACTGATAAATGTATATCTATGTTTATGGGGTTTTTTTTTTTTTTTTTTTTTTTTTTTTTTTTTGACAGAGTCTCACTCTGTCACCCAGGCTAGAATATAGTGGCATGATCTCAGCTCACTGCAACCTCTGCCTCCTGAGTTCTAGCCATTCTCCTGCCTCAGCCTCCTGAGTAGCTGAGATGACAGGCATGCACCACCACACCTGGCTAATGTTTAGTAGAGACAGAGTTTCTCCATGTTGGCCAGGCTGGTCTCGAACTCCTGATCCATCCACCTCAGACTCCCAAAGTGCCAGGATAACAGGTGTGAGCCACTGCGCCTGGCCCTATGTTAATGATTGTGTCTGTTTATCTGTGTGCATATGTATGATTTCATACTGCTTCTTTCAGTTTGATGCCATAGGGTTTATTCTACCTTTCTTCTTTTTTATATCTGTAATGTCTTTCTCCAACAATGGGAAATATGACTTTCATCTATAAATACTCACTTGTTTAATCCTAGCATGCATATAAAAATGTTGTAGAATAACCCATGCCCAGATGAGAAATAGATTTATTAGTAAGTCTATGGTATTTGTGCACAGTTCCTTTTGTTTTAAGCCTTATAGTATCAAAATCTTTTCAAAAGCACTTAGGTTAGTTTATTTCTTCCACACCCCCTGCAGTGTAGTTATATTTATTTGTAATATGATTCATTTCATCTGTTACTGTTTGTATTACACTTTAGGTTCCCTCCATATCCTGGATGATTTTCATTCATTTTAAATTTTTTTTTGGAGTATGTGAAAGATCATTACGATTTTAAGAGTTAAAGCATCCACCTCATCCCTACTACCCAGCTCTGTCCACAAAAAAAGGGGGGCCTGGGAGCAATGATACCCATTCTCCTCCTCTCCCCATCTTTCCACCTCTTTTTTGTCTGTCCTGTGTAGGTAATCAGTCTCTTTCACTTCTGATTTACTTTCTGTTTTTCTTTTTCATAAATGAGCAATACATGTGTATTTTTTTATCCCTTATTTTTTACATGAAATGTAGCATGCTATAGATATGCCTCCACACTTTCCTTTTTTCATTTAATGGTGTGCCCTGGAAATAACGATATCAGTTCATACAGATCTAGCCCATTCTTTTTATAGCCGCTTCGTACTTCAGTGTGGAAGTACATAAATTTATTCAATGACTCTCTTATGTGTGGTCATTTAGATTCTTTTTCCTTTCCTTTCCTTTCCTTTCCTTTCCTTTCCTTTCCTTTCCTTTCCTTTCCTTTCCTTTCCTTTCCTTTCCTTTCCTTTCCTTTCCTTTCCTTTCCTTTCCTTTCCTTTCCTTTCCTTTCCTTCCCTTCCCTTCCCTTCCCTTCCCTTCCCTTCCCTTCCCTTCCCTTCCCTTCCTTTTCTTTTCTTTTCTTTTCTTTCCTTTTCTTTTCTTTTCTTTTCTTTTCTTTTCTTTCTTTCTTTCTTTCTTCTTTCTTTCTTTCTTTCTTTCTTTCTTTCTTTCTTTCTTTCCTTTCTTTCTTTCTTTCTTTCTTTCTTTCTTTCTTTCTTTCTTTCTTTCTTTCTTTCTTTCTTTCTTTCTTTCTTTCTTTCTTTCTTCTCTTTCTTTCTTTCTTTCTTTCTTTCTTTCTTTCTTTCTTTCTTTCTTTCTTTCTTTCTCTTTCTTTTTTTCTTTCTTTCTTTCTTTTTCTTTCTTTCTCTCCTTCCTTCCTTCTTTCTTTTTTTTTCTTTTGAGACAGAGTTTCACTCTATACCCCAGGCTGGAGTGCAGTGGCACAGTCTCGGCTCACTGCCTCTGCCTTGTGGGTTCAAGTGATTCTCTTGCCTCAGCCTCCCAAGTAGTTGGGATTACAGATGTCTGCCACTACGCCTGGCTAATTTTTGTATTATTAGTAGAGACAGAGTTTCCCCATGTTGGCCAGGCTGGCCTCAAACTCCTGACCTCAGGTGATCCGCCTGCCTTGGCCCCCAAAGTGTTGGAGTTACAGGTGTGAGCCACCACGCCTGGCCAAATTGTTTGCAATATTTTGTGATTAATTTTTAAATGCTGCAATGAATAAGCTTGTGCATATGTACTTTTGGAGGTATAACTTAAGGGTAATTTCTTTTCTTTTTTTTTTTTTTTTGAGATGGGGTTTCATTCTTGATGCCCAGGCTGGAGTGCAATGGCGCAATCTCCACTCATTGCAACCTCCACCTCCTAGGTGCATGCCATTCTCCTGCCTCAGCTTCCCAAGCAGCTGGGACTACAGGCGCCCACCACCATGCCCGCCTAATTTTTTGTATATTTAGTAGAGACGGAGTTTCACTGTGTTAGCCAGGATAGTCTTGATCTCCTGACCTCGTGATCCACCCGCCTTGGCCTCCCAAAGTGCTGGGATTACAGGCTTGAGCCACCGTGCCTTGCTTTTTTTTTTTTTTTTTTTTTTTTTTTGAGATGGAATCTCACTCTGTCACCCAAGCTGGAGTACAGTGATCTTGGATTACTGCAACCTCTGCCTCTTGGGTTCAAGTGATTCTCCTGCCTCAGCCTCCTGAGTAGCTGGAATTACAGGCACCTGGCACCATGCCCGACTAATTTTTGTATGTTTAGTAGAGACAAGGTTTCACCATGTTGGCCAGGTGGGTCTCAAACTCCTGACCTCAAGTGATCCACCCTCCTCAGCCTCCCAAAGTGCTGGGATTACAGGTGTGAGCCATCACACCTGCCCAAGATACATTTTTAAAAATGAGATTGCTGGCGTCTAAAGGTAAGTGCATATTTAGTTTTGCTAGGTATTGCCAAATTTTCCTCCAGAAGGGCTGTGCCAATTTGCATTTCTGCCAGCAATGTATGAGAGTGTTCATTGCCCCAATGCCTTGCCAACAAATGTCAAGTCTTAAAATTTTTGTCAATTTGATTGAAGAGAAATAATAGTATTGTTTTAATTTGAATTTCTCTATGAGTGAGTTTGAATGTTTATTTCATGTATTCGTGGGCCAGTTTTATATCATTTTTATGAGTTGTCTGTTCATATACTGTTTCCATTTTTTTCTATCTGGAAAAATGTGTTTTGTCCCTCCATTTTTTTTTTTTTTTTTTTTTTTTTTTGAGACAAAGTCTTACTCTGTCGCCCAGGCTGGAGTGCAGTGGCATGATCTCAGATCACTGCAATCTCCACCTCCTGGGTTCAAGCGATTCTCCTGCCTCTGCCTCCCGAGTAGCTGGGATTACAGGCACCCGCCATTATGCCCAGCTAATTTTTTGTATTTTTAGTAGAGATGGGGTTTCACCGTGTTGTCTAGGCTTGTCTTGAACTCATAACCTTGAGATTCACCCACCTCAGACTCCCTAAGTGCTGGGATAACAGGCGTGAGCCACCACACCCAGCCTTGTCCCTCAATTTTTAAGAGTTCTTTATTTAAAGGGATATGATATATCCTTTCTTTTTCTCCCATGGTATGTATTATAAATATTTTCTTCCAACTTGTCAGGTGTCTTGTCTTTTGTTGTGGTGTTTTTGCTATATAAATTTTTATTTTTATGTAGTCAAATTCGTCAACCTTTTCTTTTGTTGCCTCTAGATTTTGAGTCATGGTTAGACTTAAAAACTCTGTACCAAGATGAATACTCCTAGATTTTTAATTTTTTAAAGCTGTGAATATTTGATGAAGAAAATGTCTCCTCGAGTGCCAATTTGCCTCTAAACAAATATTTATAAGGAAAGAATACCAAAATAAACCAACCTGAAGTTTTTGTTTTTGTTTTTAAGATGGAGTCTCACTCTGTCACCCAGGGTGAAATGCAATGGTACAATCATTGAAGATTCAAAGCTCACTGCAGCCTTGAACTCCTGAGCTCAGGCAATCCTCCTGCCTCCCAAGTTACTGGGACTACAGGTGTACATGCCCAGACCAGCTCCCCCTGATAACCACAGGTAACCCCTCAATAAATATTGAGTGCTTTAATGATGGAGAAGAGAATATTTTAAAGTGTATTAAAGTGGCTCACAGAATTTTCAGAGGAACCACACAATCAGATTAATGAATGTACCTACTTTCTCTTTAATTCATTTTTGTGAATAAGTAAATATATGCTGCGTGTGGGGAGATGGGTTGGTTTGGCTGTAGTTCACTAATATTGCTTACATTAGACTTGATATTTCCAGGATCTTATCACATTCCATCTGGATAAATTGAGCTCCAACTATCAGATCAGGAGGAGGGTGATAGCTCTTTCCACGTACTATTTCTCCTAGGATAGGGGACTGACTTTAGGGGGATTCTATGATTACTATGGAAAAACATTTCTAGGGCATGCTCCCTCCCACCTCCCAATGTTGGCCCTTGCTGTTCCTGCTGTGTGAACACTGCCCCCATGTAAACCAGACGTGCTCCCTTGTTCACATCTGCTCAAATGTTGCCTTTTCATCTGGGTGAGGTCTTTTCTGACCAAGCTATCTAAGATTGCAACTTTATGGCTCCCCTTGGCATTCCCCGTTTCCTTTCCCTACTTCTCTAGCATACTGTGTATTCATTTTACTTATTTGTAAAATAAATTTGCTTCTACTGTCTATTGTAGTCTGTTTTCATGCTGCTGATAAAGACCTACCCAAGACTGGGAAGAAAAGGAGGTTTAATTGGACTTACAGTTCCACATGGCTGGGAAGGTGGGAGGTGAAAGGCACTTCTTACACGGCGGTGGCAAGAGAAAATGAGGAAGATACAAAAGCGGAAACCCCCGATAAAACCATCAGATCTCATGAGACTTATTCACTACTGTGAGAACAGCATGGGGGAAACTGCCCCCATGACTCAAATTATCTCCCACCGGTGCCTCTCAAAACACATGGGAATTATGGGAATACAATCCAAGATGAGATTTGGGTGGGGACACAGAGCCAAAGCATATCATTGTCCTTCTTAGTATCTGCCCTTCATTAGAATGTAAGCTCTCCAAGGACAGAAATTTTGTTTCATTACTCCTGTATTGCCAGCACCAACAATAGTGCCTTGCACACTCAATAAATATTGAGTGAATTAATGATGCCGAAGAGAATATTTTAAAGGAAATGAAAGTGGCTCGCAGAATCTCCAGAGGGACCACAGAATTAGGCTTGGAGTCTACAGAGCAGGAGCAATGCCCAGATGATACCATCAGTTCATCAGGTGAGCCCCACCACTGTCAGCATGGGCAGGGGGCTTGCAGCCTGTATTGTAGATGCTGGGCACTAGGACCCTCTGTCAGAACCACTGGTGAAATCTTGGGGAGCTCTCGTCGATAGAGTCTCTCCTATCCTTGGCAAAGTTGATCCCAACAATCACTGTCTTTTTACCTCATTTTCTTTGGAATTAAATCCTTAAGCGAATGCATCTGATTGGAAGAACTAGGTTACTTGCCAGAGTCCAGCTACAAGGGAGATGGGAAGGTGAGTTTCTGGCTTTTACTTTGAGAAAGTCAAAGGTGGAAAATTTCCAAACATAGGATGCTTGTCCAAAAGGGAGTAGGCAGAGAAAAAAACCCAATGCACAGCCAATTTAGGTACCTATTATGACCAAACAGAGGTGTAAGCCAATGTCTCCAGTTAGGAAGTTAACAAACAGGCCTCAGAAGGGTTCACAGTATCATGTGGTATATAGAGTGAGACTGAAAGGAAATGCTATGGACAAGTTGGGTCAGGAGGAGAAGGATCTGTAAAGCTCCTTTCTAAAATTAGGGGTTTAGGCTGGGTATGGTGGCTCATGCCTGTAATCCCAGCACTTTGTGGGGCCGAGGATGATGGATCATTTGAGGTCAGGAGTTTGAGATCACCTGGCCAACATAGTGAAATGCAAAAATTAGCTGGGCGTGGTGGTGAGTGCCTTTAATCCTAGCTACTCGGGAGGCTGAGGTAGGAGAATCTCTTGAACCCAGAGGCAGAGGTTGTAATGAGTCAAGATCGTGCCACTACACTCTAGCTTGGGTGACAGTGAGACTTGGTCTCAATAAATAAATAAATAAAAGGGGTTTATTACTGACTTCTACTTCAGAACACGATCATCTTTTCATCTTAGGTCATGTGATGCAATTAATCAAGACAAATTATCCCATTAATAATAAGAATTAAGTGGTCACTCAACTTATGTATGCTATTGCTACCAGGAAATGCAAGCGACTGGCTTTGAGGTAGCCAAGAGTCCCCTGAAAATTAATCCACAATTTGGGGAATATGAGTGAGTGTGCATTATTTTGGGGGTGAAGGTTTGAGCGTTTTTAAGATTCTCAAGTGGGTTTTGACCACACTCCTTCTCTCCACTGAACCCTTAATGCTTTAATGGAAGCTAGTGGGCAAACAGGTCATTCTTTTTTCCTTACTCAAATCTGAAATACTGGGCTTGGCAACATTTGCAGAGGAGGACAGAATAAACTTTCATTCAAGTTGATCATTTTAGTTGGAGGAAAACATGCCATACCATAGACCAAAGATGATAAGTTTCCCTTTTCTGTTGCCAAGTGCACAGATTTGGATCAGCATTGTACCATGGGGTATGTTTAACTTATAGGGAAACAATTACGTTTTGATGCCAACAGAAAAGCAAATACGTGTTTGTTATGATTAATGATTCTTTTGCGCTTGGAGCTTTAATCTTGCGGTGTGGTGTTTACTTATTATGGTTTATACAATTTGTCATGCAGTCAGTATCAAAGGTGAAAGTCAAACTGCAGTATGTGCGGGGTTGTACAGAATACCATTTCCATTCTTAAACACTTTAAACCAGTTTCTTACCGCATCTTACATTGTACAAAAGAGAAATGCCATGTTTCATACTAAGGAACCTTTTGAGGACTTTATCTCATATTTGTGATCTAAGTCATTTTAGTGGCACATTTCAACAGTGCCAAAATGACTGGCCGAACAAATAGATCTTGTCCTGTGTAAGTGTGATTGAGGTGTGAGAATGGTGGTAAGATTTGACTTTTAAATGGTGATTGTGGAGTACATCATGAGTGTTCTAGGGGATTAATAGAAATTATAAAGTTGTTAATAGAAACTATAAGAGAATATTTGTTATTTATAAAGCCAAATGCAAAACCTTACAGAAAAACTGTCAAGGGTAAATGTCATTGTGTGCTTTTTTCTCTCTTGGCTGATTTATCCCCTTGACTGCTTATTGCGATTCCATTGGCAGCTCCTATTCACCTCCTTTATCTGTAGCTCCTTGCACTTCACAAGACGCAACTAATTCTGAAGACCTTAAATTTTAGAAGATAAAGACAAGGAAGTTTGTATCTGCAACCTTTATGTTGATGACAGCTATGAAGGGTTTTCATCTGTCACATGTTTGTCTCCATCCAGAGCCCCCAGGAACCCAATTTCACCTGTTATAAGAGGTTCCCCACCAATAAATCCACATAGGGTAGAAAAAAAGAGAATGTAAAAATAATGAAGAGGACTTTCCTGTTAGAAAAGTTGGAGTTTGAATGGGAGCTTATCCTTTCCATATTAAGTAAGACTATTATGTCCCTGGCTCCTCAGCTGTAGAAAAAATTAACATAATTATATTGAGGCAGAGGGTTGAAAGGGAAAATAGGAAAAGATAAAATAATATGAGTATGTAGTTTCTGGAGATAAAGTTTTAATAGGGCCTTTGGAAGATAGATGTCCCATCTTGCCCCAGACCCCAGGGATGAATTACTAAGCGTTTCCTGTAAATTGAGGGATAGAAGTATCACTGAAGCCAACATTGTTTATTCAACAGTTTCTATGTTTCTTCCACAAGATCTTGCACTAGGCATCAGGGAATCAAAGATGACTGAATCCTGTTTTTGACCTTACCTAGCCCTCAACTGAGGGAGATGGAGGCAGAAACAGACTATCAGAATGCCACATGGTAAGTTTGGTGATCAAGATATGCACAAAGTAGGAGGTAAGTATAAATAAAGATGCCTAATCCAGCTTGGCATGGGTGGGGGTGTTGGTCAAAGTTTTCTGGGAGGAGAGTCTGAGCTAAGGCTTAGGAGATCTGTAGCAAAACAGTGAGAACTGATACTATTTTCAGAATTTATGCGGCTGAGCAGACCAAAGAGATGGGAAAGCTGGGCTTGGTGGTGAAACCAGGTGGATCAGGGTAGCAGTGGTTGGCACAGTGATTTGGCTTGGTTTGGCCACAAAAAATACGACTCCTGAGATCTTCTGACACTCACTGCATGAGGCCATAAAGGACATTGGTTAAGAATATGGGCTCGGCTGGGTATGGTGGCTCACACCTAGCCCTAATCCCAGCACTTTGGGAGGCTGAGGCAGGAGGATCACTTGAGGTCAGGAGTTCAAGACCAGCTTGGGCAACATGGCAAAACTCCATCTCTACAAAAGGTACAAAAATTACTCAGATGTGGTGGTACATGCCTGTAGTCCCAGCTACTCAGGAGGCTGAGGTGGGAGGATCATGTGAGCCTGGGAGGCGGTGGTTGCAGTGAGCCAAGATGGGGGGCCACCATTCTCCAGCCTGGGTGATAGAGCCAGAACATGTCTCAAATAAATAAATAAATAAATAAAAAGAATATGGACTGTGTTTGAATCTAGGCTTTAGCACCTGTTAGTTTCTTCCTTGACTAAAAGGAGACACCTGTAGTATCTAATAGTGTTGTTATGAGGATTAAAGGAGTTATGTTAGAGCTTAGACGTGTGCCTAGAATATGTTAAGCATAAGTATTGGTTGCCATTATTGTGATTCTGAGATTGTGATGCATAGTACAATTACCTGCAGGACTGGGTGACTGAGACTAGTGGCCAGTGAGAAAGTGGCTCCCTAGAAGCCATTGCCAAGAGTAGCTCTTCAGAAGGCAATTCAAGCTATGCTGGTATTTCCCAAGGGCAGAGTCAGGGAGGAGTCTAACCGAATTGCCTGAGGAGCATTGTCTGGGATTCACCCTGGAACGGCTGAATCAATATCTCCAGGGGTGGGGCCCAGGCTTGAGTAATGGGAAAAGGCTTCTGGTGATATTTCTCCCCAGGTCTCTGGCCTGACAACGCCATTGGCGCTGCCCAGCTTTGGGATATCAATTGGACAGGGGAATTCATTTAACATAGATGTGTGCTGAGAACAATATGCTGCTCTGTAGTTTTTCTAAATACACAGAAGAAATTGTCTTCCTTTCCACCCTGCAATTTAATGCTTCAATGTGCAAGTGTCAAGAGATAGGGGGAGACAAAAGGGAAAAAGATAGGAGCAACAGAAGAGTTTGCCACCAAAGAGGATAGAGGGAATAGTAGGGCGGAATGCCCTGGGCTTAGAAATTTGACTTCAGAAAAGCAAGAGATGGTCTGAGGAAGACTTTACAGCAGGCTTTGTGCATTTTGCATCACAACCACCCATGGAAGACACTGAATAACATGGTTAGATGAAAGCTAACCATGGAGGAAAGGAATGAGATGGGACTGGCCAGGCCTGAAAGCATCTCCACATCTGGTACTGGGAGGGAATGTCCCATGTGGGTGTTTGGCAGGAAACACTCTAAAACAAGCACTCTTGCCACAGCATAACTAAAGACATCTTTGTTAATATAAAACCTATTTATTAAACTATGAAACATGAAAAAAGAAAAGAAGCAACAATTGTTAGGTGTTTCAAATCTCAGAACTTAGAACGCCCCACAAGGAGAATTCTACAATGTCACTCGCCATCCCTGGGGGTGGTATAGTTCCTATAACTTCCCACCTGGCTCTGGGGTAATACGATAGGCCAGTGACATTCATTCCACCGGCGTGGGCTGGCCTGCATGCTGCTGTTTCTTAGAGCTCTCCTGAGGCCTGCCAGGTGACCTTCTTTTTGCTGAAATGAGGCATTCAGTAGTGTGTTAAGACACTAGGGGTTCATGTAGAGATATGTGAGACTTTTTTTTTCTATTCCATAATGTTGTAAATAATTTTTAAGTTGCCTTTAATTTTTAAGAATTATAGAAGAAACACATGCACATCGTAAAACAAACAAACAAACAAAAAACAAAAAAACCCTGCCCTTAATGACCTTGCAATCCAGCAGGGAAGATATAATAACAACAAAAGTCCATTTCCAAAGTTTCTGCTGAGTACTAGGCTCCAGTCTTCACCACAACCTCAGAAATGCCTCTGAGAGTCGCACGATGTTCTTCATTTTAAGGGCAAGGAAGGTATGTTATAGAGAGTTAAGGGAACTTGCCAAAGGAACATAGTGAAGACAGCAAGTAGAAAGTTAGGTCTGTCTGATGACAAAGTTCTTGCTGCCTTTTCTACTCAATCACCTTGCCTTTTAACCAGCAAATGGTAAGTAACTAAAGCATGATGTGGTAACTATTATTATAATAGTATCCTCAAAGTACTACAGGCATATGGCTGAGAAGGGAGAAAGGCTGATTCTGGCACCATGTGCAGACTGGGAATCTATTCCATATTGGTTCAAAAGGGGTATATAGTTGAGAGTTAATACATCTCTCCAGAAAATTGAAAAAGGTCGTAGAAGGTTGAAAATGAGTGAATGGAGCAGGGCCAATCAATCAGTTGCTTTTAGAAGTAAGTAGCTATTCGAGTTTTTCTTGTTTGTTTTTCAAGCTTGTTTCTTCTGTGCTTTTTAAACTCTTAAGTTTATTCTTTTTTTTTTTTTTTTGAGACGGAGTCTCACTCTGTTGCCTAGGCATGAGTGTAGTGGCATGATCTCAGTTCACTGCAACCTCCGCCTCCTGGGTTCAAGCAATTCTCCCTGTCTCAGTCTCCCAAGTAGCTAGGATTACAGGTGCCCACCACCATGCCCAACTAATTTTTCTTCTTTTTGTAGTTTTAGTAGAGACAGGGTTTCACCATGTTGGCCAGGCTGGTCTCGAACTCCTAACTCAAGTGATCTGCCTACCTCGGCCTCCCAAAGTGCTGGGATTACAGGCGTGAGCCACCACGCCCGGCTCTTTTCTACCTATTTCTTTATAGATAATAAGTCATTTGCTAACTACCTATCCTCCTCTTTTAAACTTAAAATCTTATGTCTGCCTTGTTTTCAAAACCTTCATAGTCTAACATAATTATTAGGCAGACATAGTGAACAACCCTTTTTCTTTACTCCTGGAAATCCTGTATTAATAGGAGCAGCAATGCACTCAGCTTAAACATCTACATGTTTCCAGCCCCCTGTAATGGATAGCAGTAGCCAACGAGATGTACCTAGGAGTTGGGTGAGGCTTCCGGGGAAATCCTGTAAAGGAGGCTGACTGGACCGGGAGGTCTGCCTCTTTTCCCTTGCTGTTTCCTCCTTTCTGCTGAGTGGAGCATAGCTATGATGCCTGGTGCTTTAACAACTATTCTGCAATTATGAAGCTAACTTGAAGATGAAAGCCAGTACTAGAGCTGGTAAAGCAGGAAGGTAGAAGGAACGTGAGGCCTTTCTGATAATGAAACTATGAACATAGCCCAGGACTGTCTACCTCTTGACTTCTTTGTCATTAAAGAAAAGCAAACCTCTGTCTTGTTTAAGCCATTGTTTCTTGAGTTCTCTGTTGTATGCAGCCAAACCTAATTTATACCAACGTGATTCCTCTAATCTAGATGGGTTACACTCTTCACCAGTGCATGATTGCTGCATGCTCATTAGAATCAGTGCATTCACTCTTGCTGGTTATCTGGCTTACAATGTTCTCCTTTCTGCCTTTGTAAAGCCTTACTGTCCTTCAAGGTCCACTTCTTCCATGAAGCATCTTTGGCTTCTCCAGCCTTCATTGGCCTCTCTCCTTCCAACTTCCAGGCCTTAACATACCGCACAATTTGGCAGGAAGCTGTACCACCGAGCACTGCTCACTATTGGCTGTCCATGTGGGTCTGTCTTGCTGACTCTACTGTAAGCTCCTGAAGGGCAGAGCAATGTCTTTTGCTGCTTGTATTCCTTATCTGGGCTCATGTCTTTCTCTAATCAAAAGTATTATTTTCTTGTCACCTTGGCCCTTGGTAATCTTCTGCTGCTGTTTCCCAGAGACACTATAAAAGGAAAAACTTTTTTTCTCTTTTATAACATTGTAAATAATTTTAAGTTGCCTTTAATTTTTAAGAATTATAGAAGAAACACATGCACATTGTAAACAAATATATATAGACATTTGTAAATGCAAAGTTAAAGGGTTGTTTGCTAACCACCCTCTGCCCCAATCCTACTCCTCTCCTGAGATAACCACTGTTGACAGCTTCCTGAGTAGCTTTATAGACCTGCTGCAATCCATTTATAATCATATATTGATCTATAAACATTTGTTAATATAAAAATGGACTCCCAGTAAACATAATGTTCTGCAACTTGCTTTTCTCACTCAGTAGCCTATCCTGGATATCTTTCCATGTTAGTACATCTAGAGCCACACTATAATTTTTTGAAATTATACTTTAAGTTCTGGGGTACATGTGCAGAATGTGCAGGTTTGTTACATAGGTATACTCGGAGCCACATTATAATTTTTAAACAACACATAGTATAGGTGTTCCATGATTTATCTAACCAAATAACCATGTAAACAATTAGGTTGTTTTCAATTTTTGCTGTGCACTGAGCATAGTTGTATATGTATCCTCATGCCCTTACATATATCTTTAGGATAAATTATTAGAAGCAGACCTATGTTCCCCTGAATTCTGAGCTCAATAATATTATATCTTTAATCATTTATTTCACTATCTTTTCTCTCATCTCCGGGAATTCTTTTTAGTGTGTTGTTGGCCATGTGAGATTCATCTTGAACACTTTCATTTGTGATTTCGTATTTTCTGTGCATTTCTATTTTAAAAAACTTTCTGGGATATTTCCTTAACTTTATCTTTAACCTTCTGTTGAATTTTTAAAGTTTACTTTCTCATATTTTTAATTTTTGAGTACATTTTCTTGACCGCTGATTGTTCCATTTTCATAGTGCCTGTGCTTGTTTCATAAATATATTAGTTTCTTGTATACCTCTGGAGTATATTAATGAAAATTTCTGCAAAGTTCTCTTTTCCCCCCTGTATTATCTCTGTTTTCTTTTTTCTGTCATTTAATTCTATAGCTTAATTTTGGGCTCCCAACTAGGCAATATGACTAGCTGTCCATCTTTGAGGTAGTATCCAGGCATCTGTGGTTTTTAAAATTCCCTGGGTTATTCTGAAACAGTTCCAGTTCCATATTTTGGCTATTAATAGTGCTGCAGTAAACATGGGAATGCAGATATCTCTTTGATATATTGATTTTCTTTCTTTTGGATATACCCAGCAATGGGATTACAGGATCATATGGAAGTTCTATTTTTAGTTTTTTTGAGGAACCTCCATACTGTTCCCCATAGTGGTGGATATACAAATTTACGTTCCCACCAGTAGTGTATGAGGGTTCTCCTTTCTCCACATCCTCGGCTGCATCTGTTATTGCCTGTCTTTTTGATACAAGCCGTTTTAACTGAGATGAGATGATATTGCCTTGTGGTTTTGATTTGTATTTCTCTGAAGTTTCCATACTTAGTTCTTGGGTTATATGTTATGAGCAATCAAATATATCTGAATGAATTTTAAAAAGACTTAGTTGAAATATTTGTATATAGTTTTTTTGAAGGGTGGGAAACTGATTCATACCAATTTTATTTATAGATTTTCCTGTCTTTTCCCTTCCTCTGCCTGCTCTTTGTAAATAGAAAAACAGGATCTTGATCCTCTTTAATGAGTAATAGCTGTCCAAAGCTATACGTGCATTTTGCAGCTTCCACATGACATCACGTTCAGAACATGAGAGCTTCATTCTCACCATCTGTCATGTCACCAGAAGTCTTAAATATAATTACAGCCCATGTGACAGTTGCACACCCATTATTTCCCACATGTATTATCAGTGACTAGTTGAAGCACCCTAATTAAAATGGTGTTAGTGTCTCAATTATCAACTCTGTTTTTTAAGGGTTTTTATTATATAACTATGAAAACTTGCTCTGGGCTGAGATTTAACATGTTTATGTCAGTGTTCAGCAGGTGTTAGAGGACTGGAGAAATGCTAGATTTTGAGTTGTTCTCCACACCTGAGCACTCTGGTGGTGTGCCTGGAAACAAAACTGCTGACTAATGGAAGATTTGTAGACAAATCATGCATTTGGAACATCATCCAGCTGGCCTGCCTTGTACAGTCATGCCCTGGAGATCAAAAAGGGGCCTTTGAGTTGTTTTACAATTTAAAAGGTTGCCTACAACTTGAGGATACCTGGAACCATTTTGGCAAGAAAAAGCAGTGATCTAAATAATCACTTTCTGAGATGAAGACTGTTCTAGATCCTAAGAAAAGCCTCTGTAGTGATTGGCCCTTAACAAGTCAAAAAGGTCTGGCTCTCTCGAAGGCCAGGAGCTATAAGCCGAAAGTTGGTTTCCTAGAAATTTTGGTTTGGAAGGTTTAGAAAGGAGCAGAGTAACTGATTATCTATGTAGTTATGGATTGGTTGACAGGTGGGAAAAAAAAATGTATCTGGGCTAGAGTCTAAATACTTCCCAAACTACCCTTGCATTTCAGGATGTCCAGGAAGGGTGGTTCCCTCTCTACCCAAAGCCCTTTGAAACAGGACTGTGCAACAGAACTTTCTCTGATGATGGAAATATACTCGATCTGTGCTGTCCAATGGGAACGTGTGGATATTGAGCACTCAGTATGTGGCTACTGCAATGAGGAAATGAATTTTTCATTTTACTTAATTTTAATAAATTTAAATAGCCCCATGGGGCTAATAGTTATCATAGTGGAGAGTAAAACAGTCAGTAATTTTCGTTGGGGTTACTACATTGAGCAGTGACGATGGTGATGTTCTTTAACTACAAATGGCCACATCTCAGTATTTAGGAACTGGATAGAATTGGTGTTTCCTATAAAATGGAATCTCATTATTATATTTTCCTCTTTTCAGAGTGAATCCCCTGAGAAGTTCTTGAGGTATGGGCCTGGCTCTACAGGGTAAAAAAATTGCACCTAAAAGGAGGTCAGGCCTGGCGCAGTGCTCACGCCTGTAATCCCAGCACTTTGGGAGGTGGAGGCGGAAGTGGGAGGACTGAGGATTGCTTGATGCCAGAAGTTTGAGACCAACCTGGGCAATATAGGGAGACCCCATCTCTACAAAAATAAATAAATAAATAGCCAGGTTTGTGGCACATGCCTGTGGTCCTGGCTGCTTGGGAGACTGAGGTGGGAGGATTATTTGGACCTGAGAGTTGAGGTTGCAGTGAGATGCAATTGCACCACTTTATTCCAGCCTGAGTGACAGAGTGAGACCCTGTCTCAAGAAAAAAAAAAAAAAAAAAAAAGAAAAAATGGTCAATATACAAAGGAAGGGTATCAATACTGTGAATCTCTAGAGACTGGCTCTGGAAGTGGAGTAAATCTCTACTGATAGAATTTTAGACCCTAAGGAATCAGCTGGAAAGAAACAACGTTTCGTCAATTGAGCATCCCCAGTGTTTTTAAATTGCACACATGAAAACTGTTGAACTCTTCATAATTATTGGGCTGACTCCACTCAAAAGGCATATTTATAATTTCCCCAATATCTTCTTTTTGCTCATACAAATATCAATGTGAAAGCATCAGCCACAATGAGTTCCACGTGCTTTCCTAAAAATACCTGAGACTAATATGGACTTGGAGAACATAGCTGCATGATGACTTTTGTAGGCTCTGGGCACTTTTGCTTTCATATGCCCCTTCCTCCAGAAAACTAAAAATGTAAATAAAAATTATATTTCACTATTACATTGTTATAGATACAAATATATTAATACCATATACTAAAACATTTTCTTTGACCTAAAAGTTCATTTTTCTCTTTGGATTTTAAAAGAAATTAAAATATTTTTTGGCCCCTATAAGTATTATAGACCCTAGGCACTGAGCTTGCTATACCTGGTAGGTAATCTGCCCCTTTAGGGAAGATCCCATACTGAAAACTGGCTAAAAACAACCTATTATTTTCTTCAAAGATTGAAAAATATTAATTTTGTGCATAGTTGGTGCTCAATAAATACCAATTGACTAAAAATATTCAGAGACGTTAAGACTTCTCCTGTAACAAATCTGAATATTTCTCTCTAAATCTCTATTATTTTGCTCCTCAGAGTATTGTCCACACACCAGTAGCCTCAGCCCCAACTCAAACTTGTCAGAAATGAAGAATATCAGACTCCATCTGATACGAAGTCAGAATCTGCATTTTAACAAACAAGTGACTCCTATGCAGATTACACGGAAGCCCTGCTCACCTGCAACTTAAACTTGATGGTTTAACATTAGAAATGGAAGAGCTGATTCCCCTTAACCTCATATAATTGAGGGCGATCCTCACCCTCCTCCAGTGGCAATACATTCAGTTCCTTTAGTCCAGTGGTTCCCAACTTTGGTTGAACATTGTAATCACCTGGAGAGCTTTCAAAAATGACCAATACATGGGCCCCATTTTCTGGAGATTCCGAATGATTGATGAGGTTGGAGTTCTGGGAATCAAGAGTGTGTTAAAGCTTCCCAGGTGATGCTAATATGTAGCCAGAATGAGAACTACTGTGCGGATTTCCCCATGAGATCTGTCCCCTGGTTTTAATCATGTTGGACTCTTTTCTCTGTGCTCTCCAACCTTCTTAGTCTGGAGAACCAAGTTTATAATCCAGAAATAATTTCTTGTCTTGGGGTCTGCCATGCCCTATTAATTATCTCAAAGCTCTGAAGTCTTCTCCTAATACATCCATACACTAAAAGATTAACTGCCACCATTTTCTGAATCCTTATTGTGTGTCCTGTAACCACTTTCAGTCATGTAATCCTCACAATGATAGTAGATGCTATTCTTATGCCCATTATACAGATGAGGAAATGGAGGCTTAGAAAGGTTGTATCTTCCCGAGGTCATCCTATTTCTATTCCAGAGTTTGTTCATCTCCTATTAAATCTACCATTTTCTAGTATCTTGCTTTCACTTAAGAAACACTAGTAATTTCCTAACTCACATGGCTAAACATCGGAATTACAGTTATTCAATTTTTGAGAATTATTGACAAAGGAAATATAATAAAGGAGGCCAGGAAAGAATTAAATAGATAATATAATTAGCAGTGGTTATAATTCATTACAGTTTGAAAATGGTGACATTTTTCTTCTTGCATAATGGATGTGATAGTTCAATTAAAAAACAAATATTAAATACTCCAAAAGTGCCCTGTGTTGGGACTGTGAAGATTACAGGGGTAAGGAACAGGCTTTGTCCTTGAATTTCAAGTTGAGGAGAGGGTAAGAGCCTACAGTTGTCCAACATGTGACAGTTAATATAATCAGGTGCTACACTGTGTAGTAAGGCCATTATGCTTTGCCAAAGTTCAAAGGGTAGCAGAAACCAGGACAATGTAAGGATTTATGGAGGAGGTCTATCTGGAGTGAAGTATGTAAGGATGAATGGGGACTGAATCTCTAGAAAAGATAGCTGAGCTAGGACATTGGCATAATACTCACTAGGAAGTTAGAATTTCCCCAACTGAATGGTCAGCCTGGTTTCTTGCTGGCTGAATGTCCCTTGTCTGTAGAGAATATATAGTCTTTGAATTCAAAACAAATGCTGTCCCAGCCAAGCTTAGTGGCAGCAATGTCCTCAGTGACCTACATCTGGAGCAGTGAAATCAATCAGATGCAAAGGGTTATTTACACAACTGATAGCTTCCTGCCTCAGACAGTCACGGCTTCTTTTAAGGTTGCTGGAGCAAACACTTTGCTTAATATTTGAACCTAGAGAAGTTGAAAGCCAAGTACTTATTTAAATATTGATCAAGCTCAGGGCTTGAGAGCAGGCAAGAAAACTGCAGCTAGCATTGTATGTCCTTAGTGGTGAGAGTTTCACAATTACTAGTTTTGCTGGTTTCTTTCTTTTTAGTGGGGAAGGGACTTGGGGGTAACTTCTTACAATATTTGTTCCTCTTTCCACATTTTCTAGTTTTTTAAAAAAACATATACATACCTGCCAGAATTAAAAAAAAAAATTCAGTACTAGTGATATGAAAAAGGACAATAACAACAAAGGTTTCTAACACATCACCATGTTTATTCATCAGAGTTTGCAAATCATTTTTGTCTGGCATGTTGATTTAGTTCATCTTCAGTTCTAGCGATTCTCTTGCCTCAGCCTCTCGAGTAGCTGGGCTCACAGGCCTGCACCAACACACCCAGTTAAATTTTGTGTTTTTGTAGAGACGGGGTTTCACCATGTTGGCCAGGCTGGTCTCGAGCTCCTGACCTCAGGTGATCCACCCACTTCAACCTCCCAAAGTGCTGGGATAACAGGTGTGAGCCACCACGTCCCAATCGAAATTTTTTCTATTTTTGAAAAGAATATTACTGCTTTTACTTTTATCTTGTGTACCTTGACAATGGGCAGGAACTGTTTGTTTTTTGTTTTTGTTTTTGTTTTGGTTTTTTTTCTTTGTGGCAGCGCCTGAGGCCAGGCCTTGAATTCACAGCTCTGTGGGGCTGAGCGGTGGAATCAGCTGGGATGACAGCCCAGGTCAGGAGCGCAATGCCAACGTTGGGGCCCTTTTCCCAAGGAGGAATTGTAGCCTTTGCCTTGGAACAGGGCTAAGGCATTCAGACACACGATGGTCTTCTCTTGCTAATCTCAGCCTTTCTCAGCATTCGTATCAGCAAGGTGGGCTGGGGAAGGTGGCGGCTGGAAGGGACACAGAAAAGGCCCAGGCCCAGGAGAAGTGGTGGTGGCAGCCTGGGAGCTGGGCTCCTTTCTGGCTTGGTATCTTGGTGGCCAGCTTCCTCGGGCCACACCTTTGTTATGGTTCTGTGAGTAGCCAGTCTTAAAAGGAAAAACAAAGCAGAGACTCAAGGTGATTTTATAAATTTTATTAGAAACTTTATATTTCAATACTAATTTCCTTACAAATAGTCTTAACTACAACACTTCCTGCCACAGAAAACTCAGATAGGTAATTTTACCTTTAAAGCTGCAACAATGGTCTTAAGTCTGTATGATGAAAGCCTGGCTGATGAAGAGGCTTGGCTTCTGCTCTTGGGGTTGTCATCACATCTAAGAGGCAAACCGCTTTGGAGGATAAGGGAGTCCCCTTCACATTGCTGTTCATTGTAGAAGTGGTTATGGTTTTCATACGTTTTTGAATTAAGACTTGCAGCCACTTGCGTGGATAAACGCGAAGGGAATCGCAGCTTGCAAAGCTCTCGGCCAGGGAACATGAGCTTCAAATAGAGGGCAAATGTTGTTTTTAAAAATAATATTTCCTATTGTAATAGACCTGGGGCGTATTATGTCACGGGTGTGGTGGCTTTTGGCTGGGAACACCCTGAGCCTCCCTTGGGCCTGGCACAACTCCTTTTGCGAGCGGGCAGCCCAGCGCCTTCCTCCGGAGGCGCCGAGGCGTGGAGGCGCCCGGGGCGCAACTGGCCCTCCTGTGGCCCGGCAGGTCCGCGCCAGCCTCCGCGCCTCAGAGCTCCGAGCCGGGGGAGGGAAGCCGAGGCCACCGGCCGCCGCCCCGCAGCGGGAGGGGGCTGGCGGAGACAGCGCGGTCGGGGCAGCTTCAGGTTTCCTCCTGGAGCCGGTGTCGGGCGAGGCAGGCGGGCGGGCCTCGCCATGTGATGCGGCCGCCGCGAGCCGGGCCGGGAGGTGGGCAGGCGGGGATCCAGTGGCAGGGGGGAGGCGCGGGGGGAGCGGGGGCGGCACCCGCCGCGGGCGCAGCCAGCCCGGCCCGGGCGCGCGGCCGCAGCTCCACCCCCTAAAGCCTGGCTTCAGTCCTGCAGCCGCCAGGCGTTGGCATCGCCGGGGAGAGCCTTCGGGACTCCGGGCGGCGGCTGACTGGGGGCGCGTTCCGAGGCCCCCTCGGGCAGGGCGCGGGGGCAGCGCCTCGCCTGGGTTCTGGAGGCTGCGGGGCCATCGCTGCAGGTAAATGCTCTTTGGGGCTCCATGGTCTGCGTTTCCCTGCAGCTCTGGGCGGAAAAGTTTGCCCACCTGAGTTCGCATCCGCAGGGCCACTTTTTCCAGGGTCCCCAGGGATGCGAGGGTCAGCAGAGGTGACCGGGGAGCTCTGCAGGCGCTGCGGCGCGAGGGCTGGGCGCCGCCTCCCGCTCTCTCGGGAGCGGCAACAAGTGGAGAGGGCGGCGCAGCCTCGTGCGGCGGCGGCGGCAGCTGCGGAGCGCGGGGGTCGCTCGGGCGCACTGAGAGCTGGGGGCTGGGCTGGTGAAAGCCCAGCCAGTGTCCTTCGGGAGCCAGAGAAATAAACAGCGCTCCTGCGGTGGAGAAGGGAGAGCGTCGAGAGTTGGTGTCCGTTCTTCCCATCCATGCTTCTGCTCCGGGGCGGAGGGTGCTTGGCAGGGCCAGGACCGCAGAATGCAGACGGAGCGCAAGCTCAGGACACACGCTCTACTACTTACTCGTGTGGAAGCATTTGCTGTGTTTCAAAAGGCATTTATAGTTACCTTGGTTGGGAAAGGCGGTCAGAATTATGTGGGACTCCTTACGCTTATTTCATGCATTTGTTTCCCCTTAAATACCCGGGGTGTATGTGGTGGTGCCACAGCCTTCTCGTGCTTAGGGTTTCCGAATGACAGGCAGGTGTTTGGCCAAGAAGGCACCATCTGGGTCGAAGGCTGTATGGAAACTGGGTGCTCAGGCGGCCCTGGAAACCCAGCTTTGGTTTCCCAGAGACCAGTTAGATTTCTAAGAAAGAATCCATCTCTAGAGGCCCACAGCGTCCCCGCATTGGTTGACTGGGTGGGCCGAGGAACAGTGGTAACATCTGTATTTGCGCAGCTTCTCTCGCCTAGACCCCGGTCTGCGTCTCCACAAATCTCCCCACACCAGGAGTTACAGAGGTTCACCACAGACCACACCAATTGGGCAAAATACCAAAGAAAGTAAGGTCTTTAATATTCGTTTATAAAGAACTGATCACTTGGGATTCCATGGGGACCCTGGCTTTCTGAAGCGTTGTTATCTTGTGTTCCTAGGCCCTGAAGCTGTCAGGGGTAAGTGAAATCCTGTTTTCGCTGCAAAAACAAATCAAGGACCTGCCCTTGTTAGGTTCTGTGGCATCTACTTTGTACATGACAATCCAAGCAGAGTGGTAACTTCTGGGAAACCTGGGAAGGTTTCTCCAGATCTGTCCTGGGTTTTTAGTTACACATTCTTAAAGCACATGGGTATTTGCCTAATCTTGATTAATAGCCCAGAGTAACCCCTTTGGAGTATTTGGAGAAAAGAGATGAATACTGCAAAACCCTTTGGAATTTTTAATACAACATAGTATTGCAGTGTAATGTTCTGATGTGAACTTTGTATGTGATTATTGTGCTGATTAACTTTGATCAAATAGGAATTTGGCCAGCATCAGATATTATAGCTAATGGTTAGGGAAACTGAGGCACAGAGCTAGCTATAGAGTGTGTGACTCAGATGAATGTCTTGGGTAAGGGGAGAATGGTGAACAGAGAATCAGTGTTTGTTCTGCTTTTGACTTTTTTTTCCTTATCAAAACCACACAATCTGGCCAGCTAAGAACAGGTTGTATAACAGGCATGTCATTAGACTTTCCTCTGAAGTACCCAATTGTCTTTTAAGCAGTTTATAAATGCTTAAACGTACAGAAGAAAATAGTAGTTAATAACTAAGTTTCTATGAAATGTCTCAGAAGACTCACTTGGGTGGGTTTAATACTTTTTTTTTTTAAATCATGTGAGTACTGCAGAAGAGTTTGGAATGTTTTCTTATTGTGTTCTTATAAGAAACTGCGCTTGTGGCTAAGACTTAAATTGGGCAGGAATTTCAGGTGAGCTCTGATACATGACCTCCTTTAGTATGCCCCGTGAGAAAAGACTATGTGTTCTAAGTAGGTATTAAAACAAATTGCAGCACATACTATTACTTTTATATTAAACATTCTGTTCACCACTATATTGGTACCCAAGCTCCAACAAGTCCTGCCAGTTTATGACCAAGGACTGAATTCCAAGAAAAAAAGATTCATGATATAAATGTTGGAAAAGCCTCAAAAAAGATTCATGATATAAATGTTGGAAAAGTCACCTAAATTACCTAGGCTGACTATAATTTTATTATGCTTTTATTTACTAATCAGATATGACAGATCTGGTTTGGGTAGGTTTTGTGTAATTGCATTTGTATTTATGTTGCTTTTAGTGAAGCAGAGTAGCTCTGGGATTCCCCCCTGCCCCCGGCCCCCGCCCATAACCTCAAATATTTGTTATGAAGAGGTGGGCCAACCTGGGCAACTCCTACTGAGGATGTAAAAGCAGTGTTACATTTGAAGTGCACCAAATTCAGGGAATTCTGCCATGCTAAAGTTGTGCTGTAAATATGCCACCCTGTCAGGCTTGAGTCCACATCTCTTACTTAGGCAAAGCTGGGCTTTGAGATATTTTTCTTACTTAAGAAGTGTAGGTCAGGTCTTGTATCATAGAACATTTTGCTCTGATTTGATGACACTCTGTCATTTTGTTCAGTCTCTGTGACCCTTAGTTCTTTTGTTATTATCATGGTATTGGAAGTTCTCAGAAGCCCAAAGCAGTGTCACTCTACTGTTTTGCCATTTTGACAATCTCTATTATGGGGCTCTCTTTCTGAACATGTTCTTCATTTACATTCATTCAACTAATATTTGTTGAAGGCTTACTATGTGCCCAGCACTGCTCTTTGCTTTGATTCTCTGATCTTTGGATTCCATGTTGAAGGTGACACTTTTCCGGCTTTAGAGTTTTTAGAGTCTGTTGCATTTTCAGAGTAGACTTTTGCATACTCCACATTAAGACATTTGGCTGGCCAGGGTGGGAGTGATGGCTCACACCCATAACCCCAACACTTTGGGAGGCTGAGATGGGAGGATTGCTTGAGCCCAGGAGTTCAAGACCAGCCTGGGTAACATGGCAAAACCCTGTCTCTACAAAAAATACAAAAACTAGCCAGGC
The DNA here is from genome assembly GCF_007565055.1 of Rhinopithecus roxellana. NCBI lineage: Eukaryota > Metazoa > Chordata > Mammalia > Primates > Cercopithecidae > Rhinopithecus > Rhinopithecus roxellana. The sequence goes on from NC_044551.1 coordinate 174,660, forward strand.
ATGGTGGTGTGTGGTGTGTGCCTGTAGTCCCAGCTACTTGGGAGGCTGAATGGGGGAGGATAGCTTGAGTTGGGGAAGTTGAGGCTGAAGTGAGCTGAGATGGTGCCACTACATTCCAGTCTAGGTGACAGAGCAAGACCCTGTCTCAAAAAAAAATTAAAGACATTTGGCTGGCAAAATAAGTCATGTAACTTATTTTTTTGTGTGTGCGATAGTGCATCTTCTTAATTGACTTCCATTTTTCCCTTGAAATTTGATCTCAGGCACAATAGTAATTTGCTTATTTGTAACATTATTGCTCCTGGACTTCTTCTCCTGGATAACCAAGATAATGAGATCTGACATCATTTTTTAATGAGAGAAAGCAAAAAAGTATATAATTGAATAGTGGGCATTTGTTCCAGTGATGTTGGTTTTGAACACTTGTATAAAAATGTATTTTAATTTTCAGAGGTGTTTTCTCTTGTTTTAGTTTAATCTTTGCCTCAATTATAAATAACTCGAGGTTTGATTTCTGTAGAAAGTTAACATACAAGTGATGTTCTCTTAAGAGCAGATGAAAATGTATCTATGAATGAGGACCAACAGGCAGAAATCAGCAGTGGTGGCTTTGCTTTCCATAGTAGCCTGTTCAGAAGAGATCCTTCCGTAACCGGCAGGGAAATAACATTCTGCCTATTTCAAGTTGCAAGCTTTGTGTGACTGCTGTGCACATGATCATTGTGCCTTTAAAAAAATATACACTTGAAATGTTAATATGCTTCAAATATATATATATATATATATGCATTCCCTTAATAAATAGATGAAGTGTATATTGCATCTATTAATGACATTTATGGTTTAGCTCTTCAATTCATTATCAGACACTAGTGACCATGCCCTTTGTGTTTAAGGCTTACTCCTTTTCTTCCATCATTTTATAATTCAAGAAATTACATTTCATAAATTCTCAGGAAGTTATTTAGAATGTGGACTTTGGAGCCAGACTGTTTGGGTTAAATAGCCCCAGCTTTGCCCTGGCTATGTGACCTCTCTCTACCTCAGGTTTTTCCGTTTGTAAAATGCAGATAATAATAGTAACCTGCTTCAACTGTTGTGAGGACTCCGTGATTTAATTTACAGAGAACCCTCCTGGTAGTGCCTGACAGAGAGTAAGTGATGATTGTAGTTATAGCAAATGGAAAATAACCATTTAAAAAGAATGAAAGGGGTAGCAGGTTTTTCAGCTTTCAGAAGGCAGTGAGATGTCAGTGTGACCCCAGGAGAAATTGCCCTAGGCTGGGAGTTGGATGAAGGGATGAAGTCCTCTGGCTTTCCAGTTTTGTGACCTTGGGTGAGTATTCCTTCTGGAACCCTTTCTGGTCCCAGTTTCCTCATTCAGTAAAATGGAAAGGATTAGACTGGATGGTCTCTAAAAGCAACCCATTTTTTAACATTCTACTTGGTCGTGATGAGTAGAATTTGAATGTGATGTATTAGTCAATTTGCTTTACTTGTCTTGGTCAACACTACTAGAAATGTACTGTCTACAAGGTTAGCATTGTGCCTGCAACAGGCATTTGAATAGATGATGAGCTGCCACTCTTATTACCTTATCTCTCCTTGACTACCAGTCATCAGGGTGAAATGACTTGGACTTATCTTCCTGGACTTAGTCCAAAGATATTTCAGACATGCAAGTCCAGATCCTTTGTGTGGGCCATATGGCTGCCCTAGTCCTCTTCTTCTGAAGAACCTCTCATGTAGAAGAGGGGTGGTACAGTTCTGGAAAGGGGAAAGACAAGTGGGTGGTTTAATTTTATGATAAAAATAATTTCTATCAGGCAAAGAAGTCTCAGGAAGGACTTCTAAGTATGGTGAAAAGCAAGAGATTTTCAATGGGCTGGATGGTTCAGACAAAGTCCCTCAGGGGCTTATATTTTTGTCTTTTCCCACTAAGACCCTGATTTATTGTCTGTACATTGTCACTGGTTCTTTGTCAACAGTGCTTCTCCTTTTCTTGCTTCATCAGCCTCCTGGTTTGCTGTATGATCAGGTGTTAGAGTTCTGAAAGGTAGGGGATGTTCAGTGATTAATGAGACTACTGACTATGGGTTCTTTACTTTGAGCCTCTAACCCAGGATTTCAAGCCCTGTTGTTCACTGGAACCACCTGGGTTCAGAATCTCTCAAGTGGACTTAGCATCATTTTCTAAAGGGGCGATTCTAATGTACAGCTGGGTTTGATAGCTACTTTCCTAATAATCTTTAGGTGTTTCTGGCTTCCTACATCGCACAGTGCCTAGGGAAAGGGTAACACCTGCTATTTCTCATGGTGTTATTTTTATGCTGTTGGTGGTGTGTCAACTGTCCCCTGCTGTTTCCCCCTTGTGAACTCTCCAGTTCTGTTAGCCAGTACTAGTAACTGCCTATGGAACACGTGTGTTTCTAACTTCTTTGACTTTTTCATAGTGGGCCCTTTTTCCCCCCTCGCCAACATGTATTGCATTCCTCAAAGCCCAGCTTAAACCACTTTCTCTCTGTAACCTTCAACTAACTTAGTAGCAACTGTGCTGCTTTCCCTTCTGAACTCCTATCACTCTCTCGTTTTTTACTTACCTCCTGCCCCTGGGTTCATTGTGTGTTCCTGTATGTAAGTCTCAACTTTACATCATGACTGTAGCCCATTAATGACAGGGACCCTGATTTAGGCTACTTTGTAGGGTGCTCACAGCAGAATAGACACATGTTGGTTGGTTATTTAGTTATTTTGCTAACTGTCATCTCAAGTCCTTCTTGTTTACAGCACCACTGCAAGGACTACTGGGTATCCGATGTGGATTGTGTTGGAAAACACTGGGATGCAGGGGGAGAAGGGCAAAGTTTACTCAGGAAGTAGACAGTCCTTCCCAGATGTAAATGGGAGACCTCATGGACCTCTCAGGAAATTGTATCAACCTGCATGGGGAAATGAATGAAATTCTTGATTAAAATCTGAGTCTTTGGATTGAAAGAAGCCTAAAAGTTTTTCTCTAGTCTCCAGAAGGTGCACAGTTCCCCCGCATGGCCTATCTCCAAATGGTTGACCAGTCTGTCCTTGAATACCTTCAGTGATGAGGACCTCATGGCCATAAAGATAATCCATCTATTTGGAAAGCTTAGGCTTTTAAAAACAATTCTCCCTCATCCTAAGTTTGTCGTATTTCTGCTGTGTGGAGGCCATTCTTTTTTTTGTTTTGTTTTATTTTTTTTTTTGAGATGGAGTCTTGCTCTGTCACCCAGGCTGGAGTGCAGTGGCCGGATCTCGGCTCGCTGCAAGCTCCGCCTCCCGGGTTTACGCCATTCTCCTACCTCAGCCTCCGGAGTAGCTGGGACTACAGGCGCCCGCCACCTCGCCCAGCTAGTTTTTTTGTATTTTTTAGTAGAGACGGGGTTTCACTGTGTTAGCCAGGATGGTCTCGATCTCCTGACCTCGTGATCCGCCCATCTCAGCCTCCCAAAGTGCTGGGATTACAGGCTTGAGCCACCGTGCCCGGCCATAAACAATTAATTATATATCTGTCTTCAAGTCTTCTTTTATTGAGGTTGGAAAATAAAAAACTGTTTCTTCAGCCCTTGTTAAGTGACATGATTTTGAATCCTTTCACAAACCTGAATATTGGACATATTCCAATTCGCTATTTTCTTTTTAAAATGTAATTCTTCCAGATGCTATCTGACAATGTAGAGCAGCAGTCCTCAACCTTTTTGGCACCAGGGATTGGTGTTGTAGAACACAATTTTTCAATGGACTTGGGTGAGGGGGATGGTTTCAGGATGATTCAAGTGCATTATGTTTATTGTACATTTTATGTAATGAAATAATTATGCAACTCACCATAATGTAGAATCAATGGGAGCCCTGAGCTTGTTTTCCTACTACTAGATGGTTCCATCTGGGGTTGATGGGAGACAGTGACAGATCATCAGGCATTAGAGTCTCATAAGAAGCCCACAACCTAGATCCCTTGTGTGTGCAGTTCATAATAGTTTACAGTGTTCGCGTTCCTATGAGAATCTAATGCCACCACTGCTCTGACAGGAGGTGGAGCTCAGGCAGTAATGTGAATGATGGGGAGCGGCTATAAATACAGATGAAGCTTCGCTCCCTTGCCTGTTGCTCAACTCCTGCTGTGTGACCTGGTTCCTAACAGGCCATGGACCTGTACTGGTCTGTGGCCCCGGGAGTTGGGGACCTCTGGTGTAGAGCACAGATCTGTCCCCCTTTCTTCTAGGGAAGGAGTGATAGCTCATGGTTAAGATTAGCAGCTGCAGGTCAGAGAGACTTGGGGAGACTCATGGCATGCTGCTTCTAGCTTGTCTTGGCCAAGTCACCTAAACTTTTAGCCTCAGTTTTTGTCTATTTCTCTCATAAGATTATAAAAAGGACTCAATAAGATAGTCCATATAAAGTGTTTAGCACTGAACCTAAGATAGAATAACTCCTCAATAAACAATAGCTTTAAATTTTTTTTTTTTTTTTTTTTTTTTGAGACAAGAGTCTCATTCCATCACTCAGGCTGGAGTGCAGTGGTGTGATCTCAGCTCACTGCAACCTCCACCTCCTGGATTCAAGCGATTCTCCTGTCTCAGCCTCCCAAATAGCTGGGATTAGGGGTGCGTGCCGCCATGCCCAGCTAATTTTTGTATTTTTAGTAGAGACGGAGTTTCACCATGTTGGCCAGGCTGGTCTCGAACTCCTGACCTCAGGTGATCTACCCTCCTTGGCTTCCCAAAGTGCTGGGGTTACAGGCATGAGCCACTGTGCCTGGCCTAAAAGTATTTCTTAACCATGCTATTGAGTTTCCATGTTCATAGTCATCTCAAAATTAGTTTCTTTTTACATATGTTGCTATGGTGCCATATCTCTTCATTCATGGACTTGTGCATTTGGGTTTTTAGTCTTATGAATAATCTTAATATTTATCTCTCTTGAATTTATTTTCCTGTATTTGACCATTTTTCCTAGTCTTTTAGAGTGTTTATACATTTTTCATATTCACTATCCCTTTTAGTTTCAAATTATCCATAGGTTTGATATACATTTATTCAATGCCTAAGGAAGTAATAAAACTGTTATTTAGGCTGAAATCTAGGGCAGAGCGATTTGATGTGTCTATGCAAACTTCAGTTCAGGTTGATGTTTATCAATTTCAAGTAGATTTGTTCAACTAATTACTACTTATTTGTACCAGCATCTGGTTCTTAATCCCCCATCTCCTCATAAAGATATATACTGTGTCTATTATATCTCTTTGTCTACCAGTCTAGTAAATTATCACCACATAATAAAATGGGGTTATTCTCAAGTGACTTATTCTTTGGGAGCACACAGTGGCTCCAAAAAGCCACTAATTTTTCTTCGAGGTCCTCATACACCACAGTTTTAATAATCTGCTCTAGAATCTTAATCTAGGATCAACATGAAATGCCTTCTGTCTATAATTTGTAGAATCTGCCATTTTGAAGGTCAGAATGACATGCACTTGTCTCCTGTATCGAATCCCTCTGCCATTGTCCACAGTTCCTGATGGATTATGGTTACGAAATCTCATCAGATTCTTTACTATCCTGGCATGTCCAGCAGCCTGGAACTGATTCAGACCAGCTTGATGCTCTCTTACAATGGACTTTCCCACTTAGAGATGTTCTTTCTCTCCTCTTTAATTGAAAAATCTGTACCTTCTAAAAAGAGACAAAATACAAATAGACATGGAGGAATTCTCACTTCTTTATCAGTCTTCTACACTCTGTCACCAGCCCCAAGTCAACCTATCCCTTTCTTGACATTCTGGCTTTAAAAATAAGTTGAAATAAAAGTTTTAGTATCCTTAGATTTTTAGAAAACCTCAGGTTATTTAGGCCTTTAGACTGCCTGATACAATTCTAAAGAGCATGACTCCCTCATGTTTGTTCTTGCAAAGGGCCAGGGAGGAGGGTAAAAAGAAAGCCACTCATGGGCCAGACGCAGTGGCTCATGCTTGTAATCCCAGCACTTTGGGAGGTCGAAGCAGGCGCGTCACCTGAGGTGGAGAGTTCGAGACCAGTCTGACCAACATGGAGAAACCCTGTCTCTACTAAAAATACAAAATTAGCCAGGAATGGTGGCGCATGCCTATAGTCCCAGCTACTCGGGAGGCTGAGGCAGGAGAATTGCTTGAACCTGGGGGGCAGAGGTTGCGAGTGAGCCGAGATCGTGCCATTGTACTGCAGCCTGGGCAACAAGAGTGAAGCTCCATCTCAAAAAAATAAAAAATAATAATAATAAAGCAAGCAAGCCATTCTTTTTATCATTTATGTATGAGTGGAAAATAGCACACACTTAGGAATCAGGACACCTGGCTTTAGTCTTGAGCTCATTGAAAGTAATCTCTTCATATCTCCGAGAATCAATATCTTTTCCAAACAGAAGGACTTTGATTGTTTCTATGAACTGTGATGATTTATTTAGGTAGTGATTTCATTTGCTATTTATAAAGCTTGATGGAGGTGGAATTTGGATGTGGTAGTGTAGTAGGGAAATCAAAGTCCGGGTTTATCACTCTGTGGAATAACCTGTCTCCTTTTTTGTTTATTATCAGAAACCCACATTTAGGTATAAGAATCAGCTCATCTAGCATAAATGTTGTCTTTCATGGAGTTGTCAACTTTGCAACTTGTCAAAAACTTTTCAGGAATGGATTTCTGGAAGTTGCTTTTATAGCAGTTATCATAGCCCCTAGAGACAAAGCAGGATTCAGCTGGCCATTCCTATTCTTGGAGATAAAGAACAATGCACAAAACCCATTGCCAATGCTTTAATAGGGTTTTAACTGATGGATTCTTAAGGGGGAGTGAAATATAAGTATTTCTCTTAAGTTCTATGTTTCCTGACATAGGTAGCTGTTACGTAAAATACATGTATATTGTTTATTCTCTCATTTGATTACCAGAAATATTGATATCTTGCTCATTGACAATAGAACAGTATCAAGGACTCCTTGATGTTTAGTTAGAAAGGTTCTAACTTGGATAGAAATTTGTTTATTATGAGACAAAGGTCTTATGTCCTTTGATTTTTAGTCTTCTTGTAAAAATGTTTTAGTGTTAATAAAAAGGTGCTTAAGATTTCACCTATAGATAACTTAGGTTGTTACAATAAAAATGAACCCTCTAGGTTATCTTCTTCATATCTACAGAAAGTCCCAAATTAACTTTTCACTTGGCATGCTTGTCTCACAATGAGAGGGCTGAGCTAGAGAAAATTCACCTTTACCAAGAACAGTTTAAAGAAACTACATCTTGATAGGAATGCTAACAGTAATTTGCATATTGGTTTATCAGAGGGTTTTTTGGTATTAAAACTAAAGAGTAAGTTTTTTCCTCTTTCGCATTTATGGTAAGAAGGTTTATCTTCATGAACTGTGTTGCACCTTTGTGGACAGCAGCAGAAGAAATTAGAAGTAGAGAGATGTTTGGAGTTCAGTTAATTGAAAGACAGTCTCTTTAGTGTGAGTTGGAAGTGATTGCTAGTGGTTCACACCATTCATCATAGTAGGATAGTAGAGTGTGTGCAAGGGGAAGGTTTTAAGAAGATTGTCAGTCTTCTTAAAGGTTGGACCAGAAGTAGATTTGGGTTGAAGTCTTAGCATTGCCACTGATATATCGGGTGGGTCATATCACCTTTCTGGGCTCTGGTGACCTCATCTGAAACCTATGGGGCCAGGGTCAGACCATCTGCATGGTGTGTTCCATCTCTCAGGTTCTATGTTTCTATGGAAGTAAGGATGGTGTTTTAAGCCTCCCTCACATTACGAGCATCACGCTTGGCTCCCAGAGAGTGCTTTCAGACACTTTAATGGCAACATCTAGATTGTTCAGGAAGTTAAGTTTGAAGATGGTACTTCAATGTTGCATCTTTATGGGGAGAAATGATTGCAAATACTTTGAGATTACCCTGTCATGGCAGCTCATGTTATTGTTGTCAGAATACTTCACGAGCAGTGAGGTGGAATCAGCCAGTAATAATCGAGTAATTATTTTCAATAGAATTTTAGGATGAATGAAAATGGGTATTAATTTCATTTTGACGTATTGAACTTAATGTACCTAACCCCACAGAGGCTGGGTGGAGAATATGCTCTGAAATGTGTGGCATTTTTGATAAATATCAGTTTTTAGCTAAAATAAGAACTTTTATAATGGTTCCATCCCCTCTCCCTACCCCTATCCCCGCTCCCATCTTTCTCTACCTCTCCTCCTTCTCTCAAGAAACCTACGGATTTTCCTTCTGTTTAGTCTCACAATTTTTTCCTCAAAAAGAGATAGCAAATCTCTAAAACCTCTAGTATTTTATGTAGTTCCTGACTAGTAGTGTGAAAGAAAACACACTTGTGCTTATAAAAAGGTAGTTTTGTTTGTTTGTTTGTTTTTGAGATAGAGTCTCGCTCTGTCGCCCAGGCTGGAGTGCAGTGGTGCCATCTGAGCTCACTGCAAGCTCCGCCTCCTGGGTTCATGCCATTCTCCTGCCTCTGCCTTCCGAGTAGCTGGGACTACAGGCACCCACCACCACACCTGGCTAATTTTTTGTATTTTTAGTAGAGACGGGGTTTCACTGTGTTAGCCAGGATGGTTTTGATCTCCTGACCTCATGATCTGTCCGCCTCGGCCTCCCAAAGTGCTGGGATTACAGGTGTAAGCCACCACGGCCAGCCAAAAGGTAGCATTTTAAGGCATGACATCTTTCCACTTTTCACAGAGCCTCAAGATAAAGATATTTTATTATATTGGAGATTTGGACAATGGATTTATTCTATTTGAGATTTTAGTTGCTGAGTGTAGGGCTCTAAGCCCTCTTATCATTTAGGAGTTCTTTCCAAAGCTTTTTCACTCCAGGGAGTTTTGGGAGTGTTATTTGATTTTTTGAGCCTTTATTGAGTTGGGTTTAGCTAGTAATTGCTATAAGGCAGACATATGCTGCATGCTGGAGGTTCAGAGATAAGAAGCTTAGAGGTAGCTCTTGAGGAGCTCTCAATGCTCACAAATTAGCTGCCATAAAAGCCAGTAAATACATTGTGATATGGAGAAACAGTGAGCCAGCGTGCTCTCAGCAGCCTGAGCCAAGGCAATTTTCTGGGAGCCATACCTGGTATAATAGAGATCGAAGTATTGTTTAGTTTTTTTTCTTCTTTCCTGTTATGGTGTTCTAAATGTAATCTATATTGTAAATATGCATCTGCTTCAGTGATGTTATAAAAACAAGTGAATTTAAGAAATTGATGTTTTAATTAAAATTTGTGTAATTGGAGTGATTATCTTTCAGATGTTAGAGTGCAACCACAGACTGTCGCACTTGCTTTAAAACTGTTATTTTTTGAACATACACAATTACTTGCTGCCAATAATTTTTTTAAACCCTTTCAAAGTTGGGCTTATAAATAAATATTTACTGTAGTTATTTGGTGGGAGGGAAACTCAAATATTATCAAACAGAAAGGATGATTCCTTTATATTCCAATTTGTTTTGCTGTGGCAATATGCTTGCCATGACTTTACATCTTAAATTTGTATGGACAAAAACTTAGTTATATGTGTATGAATGTATTTTTATAAGTGCAGATACCTGAGAATTGAAACAATTTTATAGAATCCTGGAAATGTTTGATAAAGGTCTTGATGTTGTTCTTGAGATGTCAACAGCAAATTGATTCTAATGTTTCTATTGTTTGAGGAGAGGTCTCTAGTCCAGGGCCACATATCCTACAACTTTGAGTTACAGTGAAGACTACAGCTTAAGCCAAAACTAAACTAGGGAAAGTAAATTATAGTGGATTATTTTGCCTTTGTGATGTTAAAGAATACTGCTGTGAATACAGTGAGTACATACTGGTCTTTATTTATTTTCGGGCGCAGGGTGACTTAAACTGAGTAGTACCTAAAATTAAAAATATAAAATCCTTTGCTGCCACAGTTGAATATCACTGAATTTATGGAGCACTTAACATTGCACAGTATTTAGAAAATACTAATCGAATGAATCACCACCTCATGTGTTGTTTTGACAGGAAGTGTATCACGTCTCAATAATTTCCTTAACATTTTTTCCTGCCAGGTGCCTCTTTTCTTCTTGTTGTTAACTTTTTTCTATAGAATTCCAAATATGTGGTTGATTTCCCCACTGATATACTTTCACAGTTCTTTTTCCTTTTTTCCCTTCTTTAGAGTAGCCAGTGCTTGTAGCTAGTGTTTGTATGCAAATCTAAGGCTTCTTACAGGGAAGAGAGAATGAGCAGCTGTTTTGGAGACTGATGTCCAGCCTAATGCCTTTTTCTGGTAAGCAGATCTTCATGGCCCTAGCACGTAGGATTTTACCAAGTAGGTTTTCAAATGTACCATGTCTAAGGCCAAACTTACATGAAGTATTGTTCATCCAGTCATCTCTTGAGAGATTAGGGAGGATTTTTCTTTTCTATTACATATATATATATATATACACAGACACATAATTTTTTTAACAATCAGCATGAGCTGTCTTGAAATAAAACAAATTGGAAATAATCTTTTTCTAAATTAAAAGATTACACAGATGTATACAAAGAGACATTTGTAATTAGCTCAGTAACTTGTGCAGCTGTTGAGAACATTCATATGTTTGTTTTTGGATATTTGGGTTAGTATATTTTTGCCTAGTAAAAAAATGTGTGTATGTATACATATATATGCACACCATAACTATAAGTTTATATGCATTTTACCATTTCTATAAATTTTTTATTTTATTGATTTTATCAGTGAATTGTCAGCCATAGTCTCTTTATTGAATATAGAATTATTGCAGTTTGAGTACAAGTATACTATAGATAATTTCTAATAATGAAAAATAAGTGGTTTCTTCTACCAGAAGTCTTCCTTTGCTTGTAATGTAGGACTGCATAGCATAGTGAGCCTTGCATCACTAGACATTTAAAGGCATATGACTATAGTGTATCCCATGTAAAACTGAAGTCTATAAATAGATTTTAAGAAGATGTGTTGGGGGTTGACATTTATGCCATTAGAGGCATTCTTGCTGTTCAAATTAGTGGTATGCTTTTTCACATTTATGCTTTTTCATTTTCTTATTTAGAAATAACAAATTGTATAAAAATGAATACTACGTATTCGCAAATCAATCAGTGGTTTATAAAGGTCAATACTGTAGTAAGTGTTGCTTTTTATATTCTTAACACAGATGAATGTCCAAACCAGAATATGGTTAAAATTAGATGCACATACAGGAAATAGCTAGCATTCTTGAAAATGACAGGTATGGGACATTAATACCATAATGTTGTGACCACTAGAATAGAGTAGAGGGTGGTAAGCTAGGCCTGGGGTGGACATTTCTTATCTGGGCTCCTGCTCTTTGTCAGCTCTCTTCCTTTGATTCTTCTCTGCTTTCCACTTGAAGGGATCAGACAGGTACCTGGACATAATCCCATAAGTGCTACTGGTACTCCAGTCCTCAGTTTCCTCATCTGTCACCTTCTGTGATTCTATAAGCAATAGATGAATAGTTGCATGTACAATGTGAAAAGCCCCTAAGAAAGTTGAACAGCCTTGTTCTTTCATGCTTCTTACATCAGAATGCCATTTAGCTACCAGTTTGGCAGAGATATAATATTTATAGTGCCAAAGGAAGTTTCAGCTAGTGGAGGGCAAACGATCATATACCCTGTTTAAGCCAAATTTTCTTCTGTGTAATTAATGTTAACAGAAATTTAAAAAAAATTAAATGAAAAAGAAGAAATTATTATCTCTACGAGTCAGCCAGCTGATGATTTTTTAGCAAGTTTTGTCTAAAATACAGTTGCTCTTACTTAGAGTCTCAAAATTAAACTTGAGTTTAAATCTAGTTTAAATCTAGTTTAATTTAGATGAGTGTTTTGCGTTTCCAGTCCTCATCTATGAAATGGGAACCAGCCCTTTAGATAAAACTGGGTAGTTTGCTGATGAAATGAAGTTATAGAACTTAACTTTGGAAACACTTTCAAAAGTTTAAATGATATTTAAATATAAAACCAAAACTGTAGCTCCATTTGCAGAGAGTTATTTATGACATAGATTTACTATTGCTGTAAATATATGTGTGGAAAAGCAGGGAGTGTAATCAGTTGGTACTGTGCCAGTTCCTAAGTCTCTTTGTTAATTTAGCACTTCTGCATTTAGTAATGTGTAAGAAAAATGTGGAGCCAATTCAAATTAGGGGAAGAAAGTCTCAAAGAGGCTGTTGTGTAGAAGGAGGGACTAATGAGTGGCCATGTTCTGGTAGGAATCCCTGGTTCTGTACTCATGGTCACAAAGACACTGTTCTTACATTCTTCCATTGTTTAGCTAGAGCATAAGGCCACTTGAGAAAAGGCATTGTTTAACCACAAATCCCTCTTTCAGGAAAAATGAGTTACCACCAAAGAGATTTGTGTAAGTACATCTGTCATATATTGGTGGAAATATATGTGTTTAAATGGTTTGTAAATGCTTGTCTTCCTCTTCCATGAGGAAAGACAGTTTCAGTGCCCCCAAGCATTAGTCTTTTCTAATCCTTCAAACCTGGTGACTAAAAGACTCTCTTCTCTTGGATTAGTGGGCATAATGGAAAAATAATGGCAGGGGAAAGGTTTTTTTTTTTTTTGTCATTTCATCTGGATTTGGAGTCATGCTCGTTTATAACAATAACACTCTTAAAAAAATTAGTTGCTTCTCCACATCAGAAATGTTTAGGGCCTAAGTACACTGACAGTCTTGGAGTCTTGAGTTTTTGTTGCCTCCTTGAGAAGGATATGGCTTTTAATATATCCTTAAAAATCCCATCTGGATCTTGTCTTCTGGGGATGCATGGTATTCCTACCACAGAAGACAGGGATCTCTCATAATTAGCAAAACCTCTGAACGTATTTGCGCAGTTGCATAAATGGAGCTTACGAGGTTTAGTCAACCATATAAGCAGTCCCTGCAGCATTTGAGGGCTGTGTTATAGGGAGTATCTGGTGACATTTTCATCAGCTATAGAAAGATCACTTTGTATTATTTGGAGTTTGGAGTTTGATATGAATAATGAAGAGGATGATGGCCGTTTATCGATTGCTTTTCCTTGTTAGGCACTGTGCTTGAAGCCTCATGTTGCTACCTTGAATTCCTGCAACAATGTTACTATTCCTGCTTTGCAGATAAGGGAACTAAGGAGCTGAGAGGTTAAGCAACCTGCTGCAGGATTTGTAGCCTGTTTATTGATCCCTAGTTTGTGGGGCTCTAAGCCCTTGCTCTCATCACTTTCCCATGCAGCCTCTATAGAAGGCTTGGAGGGGAAATCCTGCTTGTCCACCATAAAAAAGACCAGAAGAGGTTATGTTCCACTCAACTGATCTAAAATTTTTCCTGCCTCTATGTTTGCAGATTTGTCTTTATAGTGAAACTAAATGCCTTGTTTATACTTATCACCATCTATGTTAGATATCGGTCTGTGTTTGGAGATCTGATTTACATAGTTTGTCATCCTAAATATTTCCAGGATGAAAAACAGGGTTTTGTTTTTGTTTTTTTAACTTTCCCCCTAGAGTTAATTGGCTATTTACTTGTTCAATTATGACTTCTCCAAGTTCATGGTTGTTTTTTAGAGGAAAAGCTTCAGACTAGACACAATACTCTTGACCCAGAATTCTGACCTCTCCATACCTGTGCTCTGTTCCCAGCATGTTTAATGCATTCCAGGAGTCTGTTTGCATTTTAAATGCATTGCATTTTGAACTGAGAGTGACTTCTTCTCATTCAGTCACTCCCAAGGATTACCATGATTTTTTTTTTGTTCTACTCTACCACACTGCACTTGTTCTTTATCGGCCTTGATTCTGTCTTCTTGGTTCTTTTCATTTTCCAGTGGCATCCCAAGGACAGTGGGCACACTCCTCTGCTCCCACTCCCAGGGTACAGAAAATAAGGGGTGTATTATCTGTAAAGAATTTAAAAACACTTTAAGACTGATTTTAGTTAGCTGGTTTTTACTATCATCATGCCCTAGTATCTGTTAATGTGGCTGCTCCCTGAAAAAAAATCTGTTGGTTTAAGTTCTAAAAAATTGTTGCAGTCACCGTTACATCTTAATATCTACGTAAACTTCAAACTTGCACATTTTAATGACTTATCCTTTAATATATGTTGTATTCAACATGAAATTTATGTCCATGATAGCTCCCAGTTATATAGTTGGGTCCCACACATGCTACAAGTATTTGTTCTGAGAGTAAATTCACAAAGGTTTGGCATAGTTCAAATTCACATCATGAACAAGTGTTTGATTTCTATAGTATTATTTAACAGTACATTTAAATGGTAGGTTTGAAATAAGCAATGGTAACACAGTGATGTTAAAGACCAAAAACAAAGCTTAGGTTACTTTAAATCTGTCATTCTGTGTGACCACTTGGAGTTTTTGTGTGTAAAATGTTAAGCAGTGAAACAGAGTGAGAGCTGTGAGTTATAATATGTTAGTTTCATAAGTGAACATTTTATACTTCAAATAATTTATTGAATTTGAATATCTTTTAAGCTGAAATTCAATTTTTAAAATAGTTTTAAAACTGAAAAACGAGTGAAGAAAAGATTAGATGACTAGTGCAATTTAGTGGTTACCTTCATTATATTTTTGGAAGACATTTAATAGTTTTATTTATATTTGCTTTATTTTTTATTGGCACAATTATATATAGTATGCAGTTCAATAAGGTAAAAATTTTGGCTGGGCATGATGGCTCATGCCTGTAATCCTAGCACTCTGGGAGGCCTAGGCAGACAGATCGCTTGAACGCAGGAGTTTGAGACCAGCTTGGGCAACATGGCAAAACTCCATCTTTAAAATGCAAAAATCTACTCAGTGTGGTGGTGTGTGCCTGTAGTCCCAGCTACTCAGGAGGCTGAGATGTGAGGATCGCTTGAGCCCAGGAGGCCAAGGCTGCGGTGAGCTGAGATTGTGCCATTGCACTCCAGCCTGGGCAAAATGGTGAGACTCTGTTTCAAAAACAAAAAACAAAACAAAACAAAAATTTTTTCACTGCATTCATTTTCTGGTCATTATTACCATGCAGTTTATTTTGAGATTATCCCTGGAAATACCTTTGTCATCTAGAGGTGGGGAATGTTAAATGACCTGCCTATTTAGGCATCAGATGCACTAGGTATGCCACTGCTAGGACCACTCAGTATGTAGCTCTTGTGTCTCCTATGATGTATTATCTGCACAGTTAGTGAGAGTCTGTGTTATAGATAAGCATTTAAACTAGCAGACCCTGAGTTAATTTCTGTGGAATTCTTTTCCTCACCTATGTTCACCTGTATTTCAGATTTTACCATTTCTCTGGATTACTGTGATGATTTCCTGGCTATAGTCTGTGTTTCCATGCTCTCGTGTACCCGTTTGCATCCCTGCTTGCTCCCCCAGCACCATCCATACTCCACTCTGCTATCAGTGCAAAGTTTCTAAAATGCAAACCTGAGCGTGTCCATTTTCCATTTTCAGTCACTCGCTAGCCCTGATAATCTTCAGTCCTCATGACCCTTCAGGCTCTGGCTCCTATATTCCTCTCTGGCCCTGCCTCCTGCCAAACAGATGTCCCAGGAGCTCCTTGAACATACGTTGCTGTCTGCTTTTCTGCCTTTGCATTTACTTTTCTTTTGCCTACCATTTATTTTTCTCTTCACTGTCTCCTCCCTGCACAAACCTGGCTAGCTTCTGTTGCTAGTCATTAGAACCACCTGGAGAGGCTCAAAGCCTCTGGACAAATCCCTGGACACTGAGACCGGTTGAATTAGAATCTCTGGCAGGTGGGAGCTGGGAATCTGTACTAAACCCCACTGATATAGATTGTTTTTTGCTTATGAAGATTTTCTGTGGAAATCATGGTTAATTATTGCTATTGCTTTCCTTATATCCATTAGTTTGCTTCTCTATACAAGAAAGGGATTTTAGTAGTCTTGTGGAGTTTCTTTTGTGTAAGGAAATAAAATTTTTATATCTTTTTATAGTTTTCAGAGGGCTTCTATTAACATTTCATTCAATTCTCAACAATTCTGGGAGGTTAGGAAGGTAGATCAGATTTGGTCATTTTAAAGACGTGGAAATTGGAGTTCAGAGAATTTAAGCAACTTGCTTAGGGTCATTAAAAAAAAACAAAGTTTTTTTTTTGGTTTGTTTGTTTTTTAAGAGATAGGGTCTTACTATTTGCCCAGGCTGAGCTCACACTCCTGAGCTCAAGCAATCCTTCCACCTCCATCTCTCTAGTAGCTGGGACTGCAGGTGGGTACTATGTCTGACTTCTCAGGGTCGTATTTTAAAAAAGTATTTACATAATTAGGTTGTTAGGGTTTCCAATCATTGGCATTTTTCAAAATTCAGAAGTGATGGAATTTCTTCTCAGATTGTTTCCTAAAAAATAGTCAAAATAAGTATGCAAGTTCTGAGAAGATACCATACTCTGATAGTGCAGAGTAATAAGAAATTACTCACTATGAATTTCCATCTCCCTTGGCTAATTTTAATTTTGAGTAAAACTTAAATGGGGTTATATCTTGATATGTCTGACCCTTCCTCAGAAAACATGATAATGAACTAGAGAAAATGAAGTATTCTAAGCTACTTGGGATGTGTTATTATTACTAAAAAAATTAATGCATATGTTAAGAACCATTTTGAACAAAAGTTTTAAATTCTTGTAATAGCTTTAACTGTTTTATTCTCCATTTCCCCTAGAGGTCTTGTGCATTTCTATTTTCCCACTTTTTTTTTTTTTTTTCTGAGAAGAACGTGGAGAGTTTTAGCAGTGTCTTTAAATTCTTGTGATTTTGATTAATTTCCCCTCCTTTCCTTCCCCCCTCCTCCCCTTCCTCTTGATTTGGATGTCCATATCTGTGGTCACTGGGTAACTACATAAATGCCCACTTGAAATCTACATCCTTGATATGATTCTGGTACCATACTTAAACACTGGGTGAGGGGAAGCTCTTAATGACATGATTTGGCACAAAGGCTGACATCTTAGACCCTGTGTCTGAAACGGCACCCCGCTTCCCTGCCATACCAGAAACGGCTCCTCCTCCTGCCTTCCCTGCCCTGGATGTTGGCACTCTCCTCTAAGCCAGATACCCAAAAGTCTGTTTTTATGTCTCCCTCTTCTTTATTCCCTGGTATGATTTTACCTGTTGCACAGGGCTTAATTCTGTCACATCCTCTTCGTACTGCATTGCTGCAGATCAGACCCTGATTATATTGTGTCTGGATTGCTGCTATTCCCCTTGACTTCAATTTGGCCTCCTGAAAATCCATTGTCTTCACTGGTGCCAGAATGATCCATCTGAAAAGAGAATTGGCTGTTCCCTCCTTGGGTAGGATCTTCAGTACCTCCCTATTCCTACACACAAAAGAGTTCAAGGTTCTCCAGCCACCCACCATTCAAGACTTTCTAGGCTTTGAGCTGCTTTTGCAGCCTATTCCTTGGTGTTCTCTCTCTCTGCCTTTCTGTGCTCCCCATCTCCAAGCTCATGCTCCTGTCTGAGAGCTCACTGTACGTATCCTGTGGGTCCTTGGCTTTCTGCCTTTGCTCTGTTGTCTCCTCTGCCCCAAACACCCTTCATCTTGCTTCTGGCCCTTCGGATCAATATAACCACTCTCCTTCCCCTGGCTGACATCTGTTCTTTAAGATCGCCTTAAAAGTATCTGCTCTTTAGGAACCATTCTTTTCTACTCTCCTGGATTAACAAGAGTATAGTTTAGGTTATTTTAAAGAGATTTAAACAGAGGCTTAAATAAGACAAGAGTGTGTCTCTTATGTAAAAGTCTAAGCAGTACACCTACTCATCTGGAGAGGAGAGTGGCTCGCCTGTGAGGCTACCTGGGGACCACGTTCCTTCTACTTTCTTGCCCCATCATCACTAGGACATTATGCTTGTTGGTGTGGTGGCAGTTGGCTCACCACCACTCATTTGCGTCTTGCCAGTGAGAACAGAGAAGGACATTGTGGTGGGCATACCCTTTCCTTTGAAGAGCCCAATTCAGACATTGTATATACAGGTTAAGCATGACTAATCTAAATATCCAAAATCTGAAATGCTCTATAATCTGAAACTTGTTGAGGGCTAACATAATGCCACAAGAGGAAATTTCCACACCTGACCTCAAGTGATGAGTTGCAGTCAAAATTTCATTTTATGTATAAAATTATTAAAAATGTTATATACAATTACCTTTAGGCTATGCATATAAGACATATATGAAATATAAATTTAATATTTAGACTTAGGTCCTATCCCCAAGATATCTCATTATGTATATGAAAATATTCCAAAAATGTGAAAAAATTCAAAATCTGAACCACTTCTTGCCCCAAGCATTTTGGATAGGGAATACTCAATCTGTATTTAGTCTCATTAGCCAAAACATCACATACTCACGGCTAACTTCAGGAAGGCTGAGTGATGTAGTCTTTAGCTTAGCATTCTCCAATATTAATACAATGTAAGCCACATAATTTAAAATTTTTGAGTAACCATATTACAAAGTCAAAAGTGGTAGATGAAATTAATCCAGTTTATTTAACCTACTAGATCTAAAATATTGTTATTTCAACATGTAAGACTAGCCACATTTCAAGAGCTCAGTAGCCACATGTGGCAAGTGGCTGCCATATTGGACAGAACAGCTTTAGTTGGTTAGCCATGCACCCCGCTAAAGTTGCAGGAGCCTACCAGAAAATGAAGGGGAGAACTGATATAGAAGGGCAACCAGTAGTCTCTGTCATATCTTCTCTTAATTACTCTCTGCTCCTACCTGTCCCAATTTGATCCTACTATTTGATGTTGCCCAGGACATGTGCATGTAATGATCTGTTTCAGTCTGGATTGAGCATCTGAAGGGCAAAGATTACATCATCTTTTCTTGAGATCTTTGCCTGTTATTCAGTACATTGATACATTTTAGTTGAGTGAATGAATGAATGGAGTGAAGCTTTTATAAAATTGCTCAACTATTTTTGTTATTCTTAGGCAAATGTTTTGACTCTTATCCATCAAAAGTTGTAATATTTTAAGAATAAAGGCAAGTAGATAAAAAAGAAAAAAGTTCTAATACTTTTCTTGGGGGGATGGATTTACTTTGATTCTATTTAATAAACTTGCCATTAACTTACATTCAGAGATGCTTTTGGTTGACATTCACATTGGAATATAATGGCAGGTCTCTGTTTCTACAAATAATGTTTCAGGAAACAATATGTCCAGTGTCTGGGAAATCCATATTTTCCATGCAATATTGAATGTTGCTTCTGTGGAGGATATTTCTGTACTATAAAAGAACAAGATAGAGTAGTTTATGTGGAACCCTTATACTGTCAGTTCCTGTTCTGTCCTTTGGGAAATACGCCATTTCTGGGAATTATTATTATAAGTCTATTAATGTCAGAAGACAGAGGCAGAGGATAATATTTTACATGTGAAACAGTATTACCAGAAGTCAACAAGTCAACAAAACTTATCAATGATTCCTGGAATTAAATGAATCATGAATGCAGATTCTCATTAAATGAAATGGAGGGCTGAATGTTCCCTAAACAAGGTAAATTCTAGACGTTACAGGCTGTTTCTCTCTTTCATATGCTTGGCCTTGCATCATTGCAGTCAGGTGGCTGCAGGAATGCCTTTCCTGGGCTGGCCTCTGAGATATCACAGCCCTTCTCTCTCAAGAATGAAGAGTAGTGAGGTGAGGGCTAAGAGGAAGGATAAATGAATAGGACTGCACCTCTTCCTCCTCCTCTTCATTAACAGCTTCCCACACCACTCATCCTGTCTCTCATTCTCCCTGCAAACAGAAACGTCTCTTCTTCTTTCCATGAATGGTTCTCGGGATGAATTTCCTAGGTTGGCCAACCTCTGGGGAGTAATCTCACTTCAATCAGGCGGTGCCATCTTTCAGGAAAATAAGATTTATAGCAGACACCGCCATCACCGCAATAATGGTATTATAATGTGTGCATGTGCCAGGCTCTTGCTAAGGTCTTTATGTGTGTTACTCATTTATCCTTACAACTGTCTTATGAAATAGGCATTATCATGTATGATCCCCTTTGTATAGATAAAGACAGACTAAGTAGCTTGCCTAGGGTCATAAGCTGAGTTGCTAAACAGATTGACATGCGTGTCTGAATCTAAATCTTGGGTTTTTAAACATTAGATGGTCCTGCCTCCTAAATATCACTCATGTGGCTTTTGATATATTTATTTGTGGTAGAGGGTGAGTGGGAAAGAGGTTGGCAGTGGAGGGGGACAGGAGCCCAGGAAGGAGCACCCTATCTGGAATCGAAAGAGTCCAGGAGGGTTTGGATGAGGCTTTTTGGGAAAAAGGATGCCTTATTGGTAGAGCAAGGAGGAGTCAGAAATATCAGACTCATTTGTATTCTGAGTATTGGAAAAACTTTCACTGTGGCCCGTTTTAAGATGAAGAAGCTGTAGCCATAAGGTGGTTTGACTGTCTTGTTCTATCAATCAGGAAACGGGAGCTCAAAGACATGAGATTACTTGCCCATGGGCATGCTCCTAGTGAGTAAAGTGAGTTCTCTGTACCTGAACCTGCTCTTTGGTTCCACATTAATTTTATTTAGTTCTTCTGCTTTAGTGTGACCTTTTAGACCTTTGTAACCAACCCTTATTTGTTATTTCTGTTGTATGTTGCTACTTGTTACCAGTGGGAAAAGAGTCTAAAAAATATCAGAAGGGAGTGTGTGCTTGCTTCAGGAGGAATAGCAGAGTAATGGAGAAACTGGGACAGAAATCTGTTTCTCCATTGCCCAAGTAGCCAGAGAAAAGACGGGCTGGCACAGTGGGTGGTGGCAAAGAAAGAAGGCTGGTGGGCAAGCCCTTGGTCCCTCTGCAATAAAGTGGGTACAGACCACTTAGTGGAGGCCTTCAGAGTCCCTCTCCCCACACTGTGGCAACCTGTACCCAAGTCCTTTTTGTCACCTGATTTGGGTGTCCTGGTTTCCATAGCTCCGTGTATGTGGCAGGGAGGGAGAAGTACAATCCCACTGCCAGGGTGTATCAGGAGAAAGTGTGTTCTTGGAATTCTAAACAAGAACCCTGATTCTCCTGGGAAACATGGCTAAACATGCTGCTTAGGACAGTACTCATGGGTCAGGATATGAGTTTAAGTGGCTTGTGTAAGCTGGTCTGCCATAATGTGTAGGGTTGTTTTAGAGCTGATAGGCATTGGGTTCTGACCCATTCATCACCTGAGAGATTTTTTTTTGGTTTTGTGTCGTGTCGTGTCGTGTCGTGTCGTGTCGTGTCTTGTCTTGTCTTGTCTTGTCTTGTCTTGTCTTGTCTTGTCTTGTCTTGTCTTGTCTTGTCTTGTCTTGTCTTGTCTTGTCTTGTCTTCCTTCCTTCCTTCCTTCCTTCCTTCCTTCCTTCCTTCCTTCCTTCCTTCCTTCCTTCCTTCCTTCCTTTGACAGAGTCTTACTCTATCACCCAGGCTGCAGTGCAATGGCATGTTCTCAGCTCACTGCAACTTCTGCCTCTTGGGTTCAAGTGATTCTTCCGCCTCAGCCTCCTGAGTAGCTGGGACTACAGGTGCATGCCACCACACCCAGCTAATTTTTGTATTTTTAGTAGAGATGGGGTTTCACTATGTTGGCCAGGCTGGTCTCGAACACCTGATCTCATGATCTGCCCTCCTCAGCCTCGCAAAGTGCTGGGATTACAGGTGTGAGCCACTGCACCCGGCCAAGAGATGTTTTCTAATGATGGAAATTTCCTATATACATAGGCTTCTTTCTTTCTTCTTTCTTCTTTCTTCTTCTTTCTTCTTTTATTTCTTCTTCTCTTCTTCTTTCTTCTTCTTCTTCTTCTTCTTCTTCTTCTTCTTCTTTCTTCTTTCTTCTTTCTTCTTTCTTCTTTCTTCTTTCTTCTTTCTTCTTTCTTCTTTCTTCTTTCTTCTTCTTCTTTTCTTTTTTTTTTTGAGACGGAGTCTCGCTCTGTTGCCCAGGCTGGAGTGCAGTGGCCTGATCTCAGCTCACTGCAAGCTCCACCTCCCGGGTTTATGCCATTCTCCTGCCTCAGCCTCCCGAGTAGCTGGGACTACAGGCGCCCGCCACCTCGCCCGGCAAGTTTTTTGTATTTTTTAGTAGAGACGGGGTTTCACAGTGTTAACCAGGATGGTCTCCATCTCCTGACCTCGTGATCCGCCCATCTCGGCCTCCCAAAGTGCTGGAATTACAGGCTTGAGCCGCCGCGCCCGGTTGCCGCCGCCGCTTCTGCTGCTGCTGCTGCTGCTGCTTCTCGCTGCTGCTTCTGCTTCTTCTCCCTTCTCCCTTCTCCCTTCTCCCTCCCTCCTCCTCCTTCCTTCTTCCTCTTCTTTCTTCTTTCTCTTTCTTCTTTCTTCTTCCTTTTTTATTTTTTGGACGATGTCTCACCCTGTCATCCAGGCTGTTACCCAGGCTGGAGTACAGTGGTGCAATCTCAGCTCACTGCAGCCTCTGCCTCCCAGGTTCAAGTGATCCTCCCACCTCAGCCTTCTGAGTAGCTGGGACCACAGGCATGCGCCACCATGCCCAGCTCATTTTTTTTGTATTTTTGGTAGAGACAGGATTTTGTCATGTTGCCAGGCCGGTCTTGAACTCCTGGCCTCAAGTGATCCACCCGCCTCGGCCTCCTAAAATTATTAACACATACCTTCTGGTGTATCCAAAGAAAAAGCTTTTTGTAAACATGTCCCGACAGCTAGTGCTTGGAGGAATTAACAGTAGAAACTCTGAGAGACCAAAGTACTTTCAAAAGACAGATGCTACAGTTAGTTCTTAGACATTTAGGAAAATTAGTATGAGGGCTTGAACTGGGTAAGATTCCGTGAGAACTCAGCCCTGACCTGTTTACATATGTGGGGTTTTAACAGTCACTGAGTTTGGTTGAGCCTAAGAAGAAGGGGATGGAAAATGCTCTTGGAGGTGTAGTCCAGGTCATGAGCTCTAGAGTGAGATAGACTTGGGCTTAGTTCCTAGCTCGACTGTGTTTTAGCTGGTGACATTGGACCCCAGTCTGTTTTCTCATTTATAAAGTGGGAATAGTAACATTTTATGAATTGTTGTGCAGAATAATTACGCTATGTTGAAACAACTCCAGATTTTACAGATAGCAATAATGGAGGGAAAATCATTGCATTAGAAGAAGATCTTGTTTTGAAACCAAACATGTTGTTTTACTTAGATTGATTATTTAGGGGAAGCTGGTAGAGATTGTGAGGAATGTTAATATCTCACCCAAGCTATTCTCATTGCTTTTACTTTGTGAAGTGCTAGCATATAGGGCCTGGTGTGTAGAAAACCTGCAGTCAATGACAGCTTGTTGTTATTTCATGTGAATACAATTGAGATCGCCTAGTGTATACACTGAAATCTTTTATTTTTCACTTTTTATGTTACTAATGTTTTTTATATTATTAAGTATCCTTCAAAAATGATCATATTCAGTGACTATATATACAATTATCTGTTACTGTATTATTCTCACTGTGGGACTTTTAGGCTATTTCCAACAGTTTTCTTATAACTTGTGAAGTGTATCTTTGTCTGAACTTATGGTTAAATTCTTGCAAGGGGAGAGGCAATTCTGTTTTAACTATGGTTGTCAATGGCAAGTCTGAGTCAGAATCTGATGCCACAACCATCCTGGGCCCAGCTACCATGCTCTGTTGTTTGTCATTGGCCTGTTTGTTTCTCAGGCTTCTGAGACCTGTGAAGTTACCTCATTTTGGTTCCCTCGGGCCTCAAGTGCAGAGTAAGTGCTTGTTAAAGGTTTGTGGAGATAAATTGAGGATAAAAGTTTTGGGGTTACAAAGAAGTTTGAGAACTGTCAGTCCATGTTCTCCTCCTCTATGTTGTATTAACTATTTTTAAGTGCTAGGGAATGGGGGATATAAAAGACAATATGATCATTTCCCTCAAGAAGCTTATTATCTAATTGAGAAGGTCACACTAGCAGAAAGTAAATAACTGGAGAAGTTAGTCAAGTCATATAATGGCAACTAAAAGTCTGGTTAGGAGTTCAGAACTAGCAGAGAATTCTTACTGCTATAGACTCATCAGAGAGGGCTTCATGGAGGAAGTGAAGCGAGGCAGGTTTTAGGATTTACCTGTTCATAGAGATAGAGGGTCTGTGGGATTCTGGGCAGGAGCACCAGCATGAGCAAAGGAGCAGGAGTGGGAATGAGTGTGGGGCATGAGAGGTCACAGTGTGCACATTTGGGGGAGCAGAAGGAAATAGTATTGGGGGCTAGGCAGGGTAGGGCCACATTCAGGAGGGCTGGAAGCCAAACAGTTGAGAGGCATAATAAGAAATAAAGAGTCTTTGTAGGTTTGTGAGTGACATGAGGAAAGTGGTTGAACTGGAATTTCAAAGGTGGTGTCAGAAATACTGCTCCGAAAAGGTCGTTTATAAGTACACGGATATTTAGCAATAATAATATGTTACACATCTGGAATCCTTGAAAGCTTCCACAGATCTCACTTAATCCTTCTATGTCCAGGAGTGGCCAATGATTATTATCCCCAATTCACAGATGGGGAAATTGAGCTTTCAAGTGGTTGAGTGACCTCTCAGTATCACACAGTTAGAAAACAGGCAGATGAAGGGACCCAAACCTCCTCATTCCTGGCCCATTGGTTTTTCAGTGATGCCTCCGGGTGCAAGGGACACAGCTTCCATTGTTAAGGGAACTACTTCTTGGAAAGAAAAAGATGCCATTAGCATGTAGTTAATGTGTATCAGGTACTTCACATACATTTGGCATCATCAGCCTAATGGTCTTCTAGCTGTTGGTCAATAGCTGTGTTTTACAGATAAGGAAACTGAGACTTAAGGAGGTTAAACAACTTGCCCAAAGTCACACATCCAGTTAGAGGCAGAGGGACCCTTCTCCAAGCGTGCATGACCGTTTCTTGCCTTGGTTCTTCCCACACCTGACACTTCGACACACTGCAGCTACTTCTACTTCTTGCTTTGCTCAGGAATGTGAGGGGTTGATTTTCAGGTTACATATACAAAATTAAATTATTTTGGAATGAGTTTAAAGCAAGTGTCTTGGCTGACTATTACACTGTATTTTATGGAGGTGTCTGTATATCGAGTATATTGAGTGAATGTTAGTAATTTCAAGAAACTAATTAGGAAAAGCAGAAATTTGATCTCTGTTACAAGTTTGAGGATATATGCTTATACTTCTTCTAAGGCTCTCTTAACTTCAGGATGGAGATTCCTGTTCTCAGCATAGCATGCAAGGTGCCTAGCGAGCAGACCCTTGCTTATGTCTCTAGTCTCAGCTTCTGCCTCCTTGTATCTTGCACGTAGCTACATGGAAGGAATATCAACTCCTACACAGAGTTTCACATGTTCTCTGTGCTCCATGCATGTGCTGCAAGGTGCTGAAATGTGCCTCCTCTCTATAGCCCCTATCTGTCCTTCCCTTTAGCCTAGTTAACTTGTGTTCACCCATCAAGACTAAACACAACATTCAGTCTCCTCTGGGCTTCCCCTACTTCTCCTTTCCAGCCCTTGGACCAGGTTTGGCATTCCTGCCCTCTGCTTACCCCCGTCAGTGCACTTCTGCTCTGCTTTCTCCAGGAAGATGGCACAGAGGTGGAAGTGTATATGTAGTATGCAGAGATACTGAATTGGCCACCCTGGGTAGAATGAGTTTGCACAGGAAAGATGTGTGAAAGAAAGGGGCCTCAGTCGTAGAATGCTTCAGCCATAGATTTTGGATGCAAACAACATAAATAGACTTTTTGGTGTCTAAATATCACCCTAACTTCTCTCCTGCTATTATCTGCTTAAGAGTGGACCCCTGCTTAAGCATCCTAGTCACGTACCAGCCCCTGGCTGCCCTGGGGCAAGGAGAGGGACAATGAAATCCCATTGGCTTCTGTAAGGACAATGGGATCCTACTTCCTGTCAGTGCTAGTCACAATGGGGGATTTCCCCAGAAGGGAGATCCAGGTGTTAGCAGAAAAAAGGGAAGGATACCAGACAACCAGAACCCCATAATGTCTGCTCTGGAGAAACCAGGAAGGAAGCGTGGCACTCGAGGGCCTCTTAACAGCAGCCTCAAATGGCAGGTACAGGGAGAGGCCTTTCCTCTCTAGGAGCCACTGAGGGATTGGCAGTAGGGGAGTGGGCTAGGTACCCAGAGCAGCATTTTCAGAAGCTGAATCTTTAGTCATGGGCTTCATGGCCTGGAGAGAGCTGGGGCTGAAAGTGGGGGGACCAGTCGGGAGATTAGTGTCCGTGTGCAGTAAACACGGAACTGGAAATCTGGAATTCACCATGAGTCATTAGCGGATGGGGATTATAACTCATTGACCTTGGGGAAGTCATCAGACTTTTCTTGCCTCAGGTGAACACAGTGGCATAAATATGTTGGCCCACCCAGTGAAATGCTGCCGGAACGAACTCAGTCATATCTTTAGTCCAGATTCAGATTCATTGTGGTGTCATGTTTAGCTCATTGCTTGTTTCTACCCCTTGTGTGTCTGATAATTTTCTAGCCACCACTCCTTTTTTTCTGAAATGAAAAGTCAAGGCATGTGAAAACCTGATGTTCACAGTAATCCAAGCACATCCTTGCTCTGTCAGGGAGAGCTTCTGCCTCCAGATGGTGTGTTCATCTGGTCTTTGGCATGTTGTGAGCCAGGAATTAGACAAAATGAAAGATTGTTTGAATACTAATGTGAAATCACATTGGGCAAGGAAAACTGTCTATTTGGATTATGAATAGAATCTGTACAGTGGCCTATTCACTTCAGTGTTAATTGTCACCATTTAGTAGAGCTGGACAGCATTTAGAAAATGAGGAATAACGCCTTCAACAAAGCTCTTTTCATGGACGCTTTTTACAATGTGCTCAATTCTATGGCTCTTGAACAAAAGTCCATATTTTCTCCCTGGGTTTGTCATGCTCTGAGCTTGCACAACAACTAGGAGTTTGGCCTAACTATGGTTCACAGGTCAACATGTTTAACATTTATGTGGAGCCTTACTAGAGTGACAACTTCTTGGTAGTTTTTAGTGATTTTTTACCTGTTTAATATTGTGTTTTATCTTGAGAAATTATTTCTACATATCCTTACATTGGAATTGTACTTCACAGAGACCTTTAACACATTATCTCCTTTATCTCCATAGGCCCATGCAAGATAACTTATGATATCTTAGTCTAATTTCGAGCGGGGTTTGTAAGAAGAGAGTTAAAGTTGCCCTGTCCTTAACTCTACAAATAGAGTTTCATTGTCCCTTTATTTGAGTAGCTCATAGTATTTTTTGCACACTAATTCATTAACCCTCAACAAAGCACTGTGTGTAGGCAGTGGAAAATATTCTTTTCCCTGTGGCAGTATTTACACATTGAGAAACTAAGTCATGAGGCACAGCAGGGTTGGGCTGGTCCACAGGGAGCCAGGGGTAATTTGGACCGCCCAGTTCTTAGTCTAGCTCTCTTTCTTGACCATTAGAAAACCTGAACATGTTTTTCTTTGGAAAATAATCATGATTTCCAAGGAAAATAGCCCTGAAGGCCAAATTCTAACGGGAGAACTGAACTGTAAAAGGGAAGAGTTTGGGGGCAGTTTTCTCACAAAATGGTTGATATGATTTCATTTTCTTATGTTGTCACCATGTATTTTGTCTGCTGTAGCCAGAAACCAGATGGTCAGCATGGCAGTATGTTTTTGTTTCTAAGAACCACTTTTTGAATGTTCCCATCTTGTTTTGCTGCTGATACCTTTCCAAGTGTCAGACAAGCAAGGCAGTATCTGCTACTCCAGCTCAGGCTCTGCAATAGGCTCTGCAATTGTATATTTCATATTTCTTAGCATCTCTTTCCTATTTTCACTTTCTCTAGCTCTGTGCTATATATATATTCTGGGTAATTCCCCAGATCCAATTTCCAATATATTACTGACCTTTCCACTTTTCTCCTTTGCTTTTTAACTTGTCCAGTGAAATTTCATACACGATACTTTTATTTTTAAGAGTTCTGTCTGGTTCTTTGTCAAGTTGGCCTGCTACTTTCTGATGCTTTGAGTTATTTTTTAACATCTTTATTTAAACGTAGCTATTTTACAAAATATTCCAACAGTCTATTATTTGAAGTTCTGAAGGGCCTAACTGCTGTTTCTACTGTCTTTTTTATGATGGATGGTTTTGTCAAGTGTTTCATAATATTGAATGGTGAGCCTATGTCCAATGAAATTTTAACTGGGGGAGTCCTGTAATTGTGAGTTAATCCCAAATGCATTACCAGTATGGAACCATTTTATATGTTAATTTTTCAGTTAAAGAGCTCCAGGGAACCCTTCTTTCCTCACTCATCAAAGACTTGGGCTGAGACCAAAAACATTTCTTGTTATTTCCTTTGCATAGTGGTCATATTTTTCTATTATCGTTATTTGAATAAAGGCATGGCCCTTTGGGGGTACTGCTTTATTTAGTTCTAACTCCTTACCACACATGGGCAAGATGTTGTCCCCTGCCCTCAGTGGCCATTAAATCCAATCTTCTGGGCTGCTGAGACCGTTAAAGCTCTTCAGGCAAAGATTCTTGGTAGGACATCACTCTTTTTTTCACTGAGTCTTTATTTTATGACTTTTTGAGGGCTCTCTTGTTTTCCTGGGAGGGCGCAACCATGCATTTGAGTAACTTTGAAACATAGTCTATCTAATGCTTCAAGCAATAAGGTTCTCATGTTATTCAATGCATTATTTGGGTAGAAAGAAAGTCCTTTAAAAAAAGCTCAATTAACTAATCTTTATCAAGTCCTCCTGCAGGCTCACCCTGCCCACTCTTGGCAGGATTAGTCCCTCTCCTGTGTTCTCTGCTAGCGCCCCAGTTCTTCTCTTTACTCTAATGTTCATTACCTGGCATTGGCTATTTCATACTGTGCTTCTTCTGATAGAGCAAGAATTCCTGATGGCAGAGACCTGTCTTATTCACCTTAGAATTTCCAGTACTGAGCACAGGGTAGAAGGGGAGGGGAACACTGAAAAGGGAGGATTAGAACACATCAGAGAAGAAGGGGCTATTGTGGGCACGAAGTCCCTGAGCTGTTAGGAGTGAATGGGATTTAGGCCACAAGAGGAAGGAGAAGAGATGGGTGGAGGGAATAGATGCAGAGCCAGAAAGGAAGAGTTTCAAAGGCCTAACCTATGATCAATTGATGAAAAATATTGATTTCAAAGTAGAGAGTAATATCTTCTGTTCAGAATGAGGTGGGATCTTAAGGATGGAGGAAAACTGAAAGCACCACTGTGGTTCTTTTAAAAAAAAATATTGCAGTTAGAAAGGTGAAACTGAATTGGCAAAACATAACCTGGTGTGAACTCATGACAGAGAATTGTACAATGGATTTAGTCTAGAATTGGTATTATAGACTATCTAGCAATCAATCACTGATTATAATTGAGTTTTGCTAGACACATTCCACATCTGGGGAATTTTGCATAGTATCTGTATTTTACTAGGTGCTCTGTACATTCTCATCTGAAATGAGTTTTTCTTCACAAATGTGTAATCTAAATTTATAGACCACGTATCTAGACAGGTCTGTGATGCATACAGGTACACACACCACACTCACAGGCAGGGGATTGTATATTTCTTGTAACTTGGCTAATAGGCCTGCTTGTCCCAAACTGTGTATACTGACTGCCTTCTGTGTTCCCATCTTTGAATCAGTGTTCTGAATCAAGGTACAGGCTGCTGGTAGGAAAGATCAAGATTTTAAACTCATTACTACTCACTGTCATATTAACCTGAGTTATATCACCAAGTTAATTAACTATCACCTAGTACAGAATATGAACTTAAAGCACTAGGGAACAAGATAGGTAAAAGTTTATGTGTTTGCCTGTGTATGTACATGTGTATGTTGGTGGTGGGTTTGAGATGAACTAAAAGTTAGTCCTATTAATGTGATGAGAAGTACTGATTAAGTAATGACCATATACAGGCATATCTTGAAGATATTACAAGTTCGGTTCCACATCACCACAATAAAGGAAATATTGCAATAAAATGGGTCACATGAGTTTTTTGTTTTCCAGTGCATTTAAATTTATATTTATATTGTAGTCCACTAGGTGTACAATAGCGGTATGGCTAAAAAATGTAAATACCTAATTAAAAATACTTTATTGCTAAAAAATGCTAAGGATCATCTGAGCCTTTAGTAAGTCAAAAAATTTTTTTTTTCTTTTTTTCTGGTGGAGAATCTTGCCTTGATGTTGATGGCTGCTGACTGATCTGTTTGGTGATTGCTGAAGGTTGGGGTGGCTGTGACAATTTCTGAAAACCTTTGTGAAGTTTGCTGCATTGATGGACTCTTCCTTTCATGAAAGATTTCTCTGTAGCATGTGATGCTGTTTGATAGCATTTTATTCATGGTAATACTTCTTTCAAATCTGGAGTCAATCCTCTTAACCTTGCCTATGCCTTATAAACTAAGTTTATGTAATATTCTAAATTTTTTATTGTCATTTCAACAATGTTCACAGCATCTTTACTAGGAGTAGTTTCCATATCAAGAAACCACTTTCTTTGCTCATCCATAAGAAGCAACTCTTCATCCACTTAAGTTTGATCATGAGATTGCAGCAGTTCAGTCCCATCTTAATGCTCCACTTCCAATTCTAATTCTCTTGCTGTTTCCATCACAGCTGTAGTTACTTTCTTCACTGAAGTCTTAGACCTCTCGAACGCTCATCCACGTCATCCACAAGGGTTGGAATCAACTTCTTCCAAATTCCTGTTAATGTTGCTATCTTGACCTCCCATGTATCACAAATGTCCTTAATGACATCTAGAATGGTGAATTCTTTCCAGAGGATTTTCAATTTACTTTGCCCAGATCCATCAGGTTAATCATTATTTATGGCAACTGTACTTACAAAATGTATTTCTTAAATAATAAGACTTGAAAGTAAAAATTACTCATTGATCCATGGGCTGCAGAATTAATATTATGTTGGCAGGCATAAAAACAACATTTAATCTCCTTGTACATCTCCATCAGAGCTCTTGGGTTACCAGGTACATTGTCAGTGAGTAGTAATATTTTGAAAGAGATCTTTTTTTCTGAGCACTAGGTCTCAATAATGGCCTTAAAATATTCAGTAAACCATGCTGTAGGGAAATGTACTGTCATCCAGGCTTTGTTTTTCTGTTTATAAAGCACAAGCAGAGTAGATTTAGCATACTTCCTAAGGGTCCTAGGACTTTTGAAATGGTAAATAAACATTAGCTTCAACTTCAGGTCACCAGCTGTATTAGGTCCTAATAAGAGAGTCAGTCTGTCCTTTGAAGCTTTGAAGCTAGGCATTGATACCTCCTCCTTACCTATGAAAGTGCTAGATGACATCTTTTTCCAATAAAATGTTGTTTTGCCTACATTGAAAATCTGTTGTTTAGTGTAGCTATCTTCATTAATGATCTTAGCCAGATTGTCTGGATAACTTGCTGCAGGGTCTACATCAGAACTTGCTTCCCTTGCACTTTGATGTTCTAGAGATGGCTTCTTAAACCTCGTGAACCAACCTCTGCTAGTTTCCAACTTTTCTTCTGCAGCTTCCATACCTCTCTTAGCCTTCATAGAATGGAAGAGTTAGGGCTTTGCTCTGGATTAGGCTTTAGCTTAAGGGAATGTTGTATCTAGTTTGATCTTCTAGCCACACCACTCAAACTTTCTCCATATCAGCAATAAGGCTGTTTCACTTTCTTATCATTCATGTGTTCCTGGAGAAGTACTTTTAATTTCTTTCAAGAAGTTTTCCTTCGCATTCACACCTTGACCATTTGGCACAAGAGGCCTAGCTTTCAGCTTATCTTGGCTTTTGAAATGCCTTTTTCACTAAACTCAATAATCTCTTGCTTTTGATTTGAAGTGAGAGACATGCAACTCTTCCTTTCACTTGAACACTTAGAGATCATTGTAGGATTATTAATTGTGTCTCAGGGAATAGGAAAGGCCCAAGGAGAGTGGGAGAGAAGAGGGAATGGCCAGATGGTGAAGCAGACAGAACACACATAACATTTATTCAATTCACTGCATTTTATGGGTATAGTTTGTGGCACCCCAAAACAATGACAATAGTAACATCAAAGATTACTGGTCACAGATCACCATATTAGATATAATAATAGTGAAAAAGTTTGAAACATTGTGAGAATTTTCAAAATGTGGCACAGAGACACAAAGCAAGCACGTGTTATTGCAAAAATAGTGGGGATAGACTTGCTCAATGCAGGATTGCCACAAACTTTCAATTTGTAAGAAATGCAATTCACACAGCACACAAAAAAGGCAAAATGCAATAACCTGAAGCAAAATAAAACAAGACATGCCTGTATTTGGTATGCACAAGCTTGTGTATCCTGTTGGTGCTAATGTTAGTTTCTTGGATTACATTTCTTTTCCAGAACAGGTAGAGAGTATTTCAGTTCATGGCGTGTGAAGATCTGCTTTCATTTGGGATTTACTGACTTAGGTTCTGTAAAACTTAGCATTTAGTTTCTAGCGTCTTTATAATAGTGCATTGGCCAAAATATTGAGCTTAGTGTTGCTTTAGGAAGCACATTGATATGGGAGAGCCATAGGAAATATGATCTGAGAAGGGGACTTTTAGTTTTCTGAGGACTTGAGGACAAGTTAATACTGTGGAGAAGGAAAAAGCCCAAGTTCTTTCTGCCTCACAGCAGGCATGGTATTTTTGGAGCACATCCAATATTAAGAGTTACCCACTTGTCCAAGTGAAGATAGCCTGGAAAGACAAAACCTTATTCTTTGGTTTCTGTTGGTGTGAAATATCAATGAGGAACTTACATATCACAAAACAAAACCACACACTGCAATGGAATCTATGCAGATTATACATTTTTAATTTTCTTCACAAAATATTTGAAATATTAGAATACAACTAGTATTATGTCTTCATATCTTAACATGGATTTTAATATAAAGTATGAGTTATCAATTAAATTATAATGTAAACTAAAATATTCATGATTTCGTCTGGTAGATATCTTTTAAGACAGAAATTTTACACTACTTTCCTAGGGGATTACACCAAGGATATTATTATGTAGTTAATTGGTGTGACTTTCCTAGAATGTAGGAACCTGCCTGTGAGGAATACTGTTTCTGGAGAAGTTTATGAGGGAGCTAACCTTTTCTCTTTGCTTTAAGGAAAAGGTCCAGCTAAGTAACCAAAGCAAAATTAAAATCTGGCCAAATTTCTTTTTTAAAAAATTATTATTATTATTATTATTTTGAGACGGATCTCACTCTGCTGCCCAGGCTGGAGTGCAATGGTGCAGTCTCGGTTAACTGCAACCTCCGCCTCCCAGGTTCAAGCAAGTACGCTGCCTCAGCTTCCCAAGTAGCTGGGATTACAGATGCACACCACCACACCTGGCTAATTTTTGTAATTTTTTTACAGACAGGGTTTCGCCATGTTGGCCAGGCTGGTCTCGAACTCCTGACCTCAGGTGATCCACCCACTTCAGCCTCCCAAAGTGCTGGGATTACAAGTGTGAGCTACTGTCCCCAGCCAAAATCTGACCAATTTTCAAAGAAGGATGTGGGACACTTCTTCAGTGTACAAGACTGCTCCTGTTACAGGACATTTAACATCGGTAGGCACTAGGCCCTGAGTGCTGGATCTCTCTAGGACTGGTGTGCCCTTGTTTCTTTCCTCTGTCCTTGCAAGCAGGCACAGGTCTCCAGTAACTTAAAGACCAACATAAAATCAAAGCTCCCTTCATTTTATCTCCATTGCACTTGAAATGGTAACTAGCAACTTTCTGGTTTACAAGGACTATGGCCCTTTTGAGTCCTTGTCTTTCTTGGCCTTACCACAGTCCTCTGTAAGCTCCAAGCATTGTGCATTACTGTCGAACTATTTGTGTAGCTTTTGATTGTTGGCAAACAGTTCATGTGTTTGGACTTGGCCCTCTGTAAACTTTTCAAGGGCAGGACCTTGTGTTTCTTCACGCCCTTTGTAATATTCAGGACGATTTTTAAAAATAAATATTTGTTAGTTGAAGATTTCTTTGTAATTCATTGGAGTGTTGTAGGAAAGTTCTTTTTTGGTTTAGCTTTGGATTTTAAATGCTGACTCTCACAAGCTTCTGTTTTGTATGGGAGAGAAATTTGTAGTTCTTGTTCTCAGCATATGTAGTTACGTTTGTGCAAGTCACAGGAGCCCTAGGGTAGAGGTGGATTTCAATCACAATAGCAATTTTTTGACTCACCTTTCACCAGTGAAACCATCTGCTCTTCAGTTCTCAAATTGTTTCTCCTTTCTTAAGACACAACTTATGAGTCCTTTTCCCAGTGCAGGCTTTTCTGATGACTTCTGCCAGAAAGCCCTGTCTTTTCTTGAACTCTCACAACACTGATTGTTTAACTTGGTCATCCCCACATTTCCCTCCTTACTGCTCCACCTGCCTAGGTCACGCTACTTTTTCCACCAACACGGCTGTGGCCAAGGGGCCAGCAACCTGTCAAATCGTGGAACCAGTGGGTTCTTTTCAGTTCTTATGTTGGTTTGCTTCATTTACCCTGACATTTGCCTTCTTGTCCATCTGTTTATTGAAACTGTCTCCTTTCTTGGATTTTGTCACATATACCCCTTCTACATTTCTAACAACAACGGAGTTGGGTGGTTGGGAGTGAGGGATCTGGATTTGAACCTTGTCTGGGTTTGAATCCTGGTTCTGTCACTTAGTTGTTGTGTGACCTTGGGCAAGGTGCTCAACCTCCCTGTGCCTCACTTTCCTTATATGTAAAATGGGGATAATAATAGTAGGTATTACTTATGGTTGTAAAGATTAAATAAACTAAGAAGCACTCAGAACATTGCCCAGCATAACAGAGTGCTCAAGAAATATTAGCTCTGATTATTGTTTCTCAGACTATTCTTTCTTGATGTCTTTTGTGAGCTCCTCTTCCTCTAGTTTTCTCTTGGAGTTCTCCAAGTTTCTGTTTGAAAATAAGTCATTTTGGACTTGCAAGTAGCAACTCCCTTGATTATCTCAGTTATATCCAATGGCCTTGACTACTATGTCAGATCAAAAATCTTTCTTTCCAACCCAGACTTCTCTTTCTGGAGCTCCAGAACTGTGTTTTCAACCCTTCTGAGACACAAGTCACCACATTTCATTTTTTTCTTCTTCTCATATGCTTCTCCTTGGTCAATGGCACCATTCACCTAGTTTCCCATGCTAGGAACCAAGGAGTCATGTTAATTCCCCCTAGGTCTTATTTCCCACTACATCTAGTTCAGCACCAAGGCCTGTCCATTTCGTCTCCTAATATCTCTTGAATTTATCTTTCCCCTCCCTCTGACAGTGCTTTCACTCAGCCTCTCAGTGTCCTTTGCCTGAAGGATAGCAGTGGTCTCTTACTTGGTTTCCCTGACTTTGGTCTTTCTCCCCTTCTAGTCCATCCTTCACCTTCTGCCAGAAGATCTTAAAAAAACAATTTGCCTCACATCCCTTCCCCACTTAAAAATCCACTTATTGGCTTGAAGTTCACAATACTTAGTAAAACGTATCATTGAGGTGCAGAAAAAGTTCCCATCCTTCTCTCCTGCCACCATTCCCTTAGTCTATTTATTTATTTTTTTAGAGACAGGGTCTTGCTCTTGCTTCCAGGCGGGAGTGCAGTGGTGCAATCACAGCTCACTGCAGCCTCAAACTCCTGGGTTCAAGAGATCCTCCCACCTCAGTCTCCCAAGTAGTTGGGACTACAGGCACCTCTTATCACACCTGGCTAATTTGTTTTTGTCTTAGTCTGTTTTGTGCTGCTCTAATGGAATAACACAGATGGGGTAATTTATAAAGAAAATAAATTTATTTGGTTCATGGTTCTGGAGGCTAAGAAGTTCTAGCTGGTGGGGCTGAATCATCTCATGGCAGAAGGGCAAGAGAGCATGAGAGAGGAAGAGGGGGCCAAACGTCCTTTTATAACAAACCCTCTCATGATAATAAACCCACACCCATGATAATGACATTAATCCATTCATGAGGGCAGAGTCCTCATGACCTAATCACGTCTTAAAGGCCCACCTCTCAATACTGTTGCATTGGGGATTAAGTTTCCAACAGGTGCTTTTCTGGAGGACATATTCAAACCATAGCATTCTGCCTCTAGACCCCCCAAATTCCTATTCTTCTCACAATGTAAAATACATTCATTTTATCCCAATAGTCTCAAAATCTTAACTCATTCCAGCATCAGCTTAAAAGTTCAAAGTACAAACTGTCATATAAATCAGAAATGGGTAAGATTCAAGGCATGATTTACCCTGAGGCAAATTCCCTCCAGTTGTGAGCCTGTGAAATCAAAAGAATATGTACTTCCAAAATATAATGATGTGACAGGTATAGGATAGGCATTCCCTTTCCAAGAGGGAAAAGAAGGCAAGACAAAATGGGGACCTGCTCCTGAGTAAGTCTAAAACCCATTAGGAAAAGCAACATTACGTCTTAAAGCTGGAGGATAATCTTTGATTCCATGTCCCACACCTTTGGCGCACTGGGATGGGGGTTGGACCTCTAAGGTCTCAGGAAGCCCTGCCCTATAGCATTGCTGTGCTCACTCAACTCAGCAGCTCTCACAGGTCAGAGGCTTGTGTCTGCAGCTTTCCCAGGCTGGAGTTGCAAGCTGGTGACCCTACAGTTCTGGGGTCTCAGGGGTTGCCTCGCTGTCATGACTCTACTCTGAATTACCCTAGTGGAGGCTCTCCATGGTGGCTCCATTCCTATGACAAGTCTCTGTGTTGGTTCCCAGCCTGTCCCAAGTGTCCTTTGACATGTAGGTGGATTCTGCCATGGCCCCACAGCTTCTGCATTCTGCACTCCTGCATAATTAACACCATGTGGATGCTGCTAAGATTTGCTGCCTGCACCTGTCAACTGAAGAATGATGAGGTTCATAAATTTGAAATGGAGAACTTTATTTCTCGTAAAGGGTTGCAGCCAGCAAAGTGGCCATTCTGACAGACTGGGAAGGGTGGCCTCCTGCCAGAAGCCCCAAAACAGACACTTTGAGAGAGGGACAAAAAGAACACAAATGTATGCTGAGCAAGGTGGCTGAATATATATATTCAGTAAGCTACAGGAGAAGTTATGAGTATTTAGGAAAGGAGAAACATGAGCATGCACAGTTGAGCTTCATGTCCCTTCATGGGTCCCATGTTCAAAAACTGGCAGCCTTAGCATAATCCAAAGGTGGAGTTTTTGGCCCTCTGACCTCAAACGCTGAAGCAGAGGACACAGAAATCCTTACTGTGCATTCTCTGTAGACTGGTCTACAGTCTACAGAGACCACTACACCACTCCGTGGTGGGTGGTCTCTTAGGCAAAAAAGGAGGGGCAGCATCAGGTAGTTGGTTGATATCAGTGGCGGAGTCTTTTGAAAGAGCTGTAAAGCCTTGAGGAAAGAAAAACTCATTGTGGTTAGCTAGGGAGTGGTTGTAACAAGAGATGTGTCTGAGCCTCCATCCTATTGTGGCCAATAATTCAGTTTTCAAGGTTACTCTGGGGTCCCCTTTGCCAAGAGATGATCTGTTCAGTCAGTTGGGGGACTTAGAATTTTATTCTTAGTTTACATACTTCCTGAAGTTGTGGCCTGAGCCACACTTGAGGCCCTTGAGCCATTCCTGGTATAACTAAGGAGTGCTGCCATAGAATACAGAGAGAAGAGACTTGAGGGCAACACTGGGAAACTAGCACCAAGTTCCCAAGGATGCCCTGGGCCTTTCTTTTGACATATTTCCTTCTCCCCAGCCTTGGCACTCTGGACCTGTGGTGAAAGAGGGTGACAACAGTAATCTCCAAAGTGCCATCAGGGCCATTCTCCCATCGTCTTGATGAATAGACTCTGGCTTGCTTCTATCCATATTAATCTCTCAGCAAATCGTTGATTAGCCACACCTTTGGTATTCTTTCCTGGACAGCTTTTCTCTTCTTTACGTGGCTGGGCTGAGAGTTTCCCAAACCTTTATGTTGTGTGTTCCTTTCAATCTTAAATTTCATTTAAAAATAATTTGCCTTCTCTCATTTTATTATAAGTGGCCAAAGGAATATTATGCTGCTTGAATATTATGCAGCACTTTGAATATTATGCTGCTTAGATATTTCTTTTGACAGATATCCTAGTTCATTTCTGTTAGATTCTGCCTTCCACAAAGTCCTAAGACATGGACATAAATTTGACAAGTTCTTTGCAACTTTATAACAAGGGTGGCATTTACTCCAGTTTTTAATATCTTGTTCCTCATTTCTGTCTGAAACCTCATCAGAATGGCCTTTACCATTCATATTTCTACCACATTCTGATCATGGTGCTTAAGGAATCCCTAAGAAGATTTATGCTCTCCATACAGCTCTTGTCTTCTTCTGAGCCCTCACCAGTATTGCCTTGAGTGCTCCACTTATGGCAATCTAGGCTTTTTCTAGCTTGCCCCTTCAAATTCTTTCAGCCTCCACCCATTACCTAGTTTCAAAGCTGCTTTATTTTCGGGTGTTTGTTATGGTCAGTCCTCCTTCTCAGTATCAATTTCCTGTCTTAGTCTGTTTCATGCTGCTGTAGCGGAATAACGCAGACTGGGTAATTTATAAGGAAAAGAAATGTATTTGGCTTATGGTTCTGGAGGCTGGGAAGTCCAAGACTAGGGGACCACATCTGCTTAGGGTCTTCTTGCCACACTATCCCCTGGTGGAAGCTGGAAGGGCAAGAGAGCATGACAGAGCAAGAGGGGGGCAAACCACTTTTATAACAAACCCACTCTCATGATAACAAAACCACTCATCCAATAACCACATTAATACATTCACAAGGGCAGAGACCTCTTAAAGTTTCCATTTGTCAATACTGTTGCACAGGGACTAAGTTTCCAACCCATGCTTTTTGGGGAACACATTTGAACCACATATACGTTTTTCTCAATAGTCCTGGAAGTGGTCATAGCCCTATGAACAGGCTGCCTGGAAATGCAGACAAAAGAGACAGGTGGTGTTGTCTCTGAGTAGTTAGATTTATTAACTTCTGAGGACTCTTACTTGGAAACCCTTCTGAGTAGCAGGAAGACTTTTTGTGTGCCTGTGTCTCCACAACTACTCTTTCTGCTTCTACTTTTTTGTCTCTTCAGTCTATTCAGCAGTCTTTGGGTTAGTCTCATGAAAATAAAACTTTAGCTGTGAAATAAATTCTAAAAATGTTTTCAGTAGTAGCAAACTCATTGGAAAATGTAAATAATAATACTAAAAAAGAAAACACCACCTGTAGTAGCCACCACAAAGGAGAAAAAACTAATAGGAGGCATACATTCTAGCATAATTTTTAATTGAAATTTTTATTGACATAATTGTAGACCCACATGCAGTTGTAAGAAGCAGTAGAGATACTTCGTATACTCTGCCAAGTTCCCCCAATGGAAACATTTTATAAAGCCATATTCAGACTTGTTGTAGTCTTAATATAATAACCAATCTGGACATTGACACATGTTATCAGTTGTAAGAAACAATAGAGATACTTTGTATACTCTGCCCAGTTCTCACATTGGAAACATTTTATAAAGCCATATTCAGACTTGTTGTAGTCTTAATATAACAACCAGTATAGACATTGACACATTTTATCCATCTAATTCACGTTTACTAAGTTATACTTTATTTATTTATTTAGAGACAGAATCTAACTCTGTCATCCAGGCTGGAGTGCAGTGGCACGATTTCCACTAGCAACCTCTGCCTCCCAGATTCAAGCAATTCTGGTGACTCAGCCTCCAGAGTAGCTGGGATTACAGGCATGTACCACCATACCCAGCTAATTTTTGTAGTTTTAGTAGAGACGGGGTTTTGCCATGTTAGCCAGGTTGGTCTTGAACTCCTGACTTCAAGTGATCCACCCACCTTGGCCTCCTACAGTGCTGGGATTACAGGCATGAGCCACGGTGCTAGGCCAGTTTTACTTATATTTTAGTATGTGTGTTTTAAAATGTCAATGCCATTTTGTCATTTGTGTAAGTTCATGTGTCTACAACCACAGGCAAGATACTGAACAGTTCCAAAACCACAAGGATCCTTTCTGTTACCCTTTTATAGTCAGAGCCACCACCGTTCCTGCAGTGTGGTGTCTAACCTTTGGCAACCACTAATCTGTCTTCCATATCTGTAAATTTTTTCATTTAAAAATATTATATATATGGAATTATACAGATTGTAACCTTTGGGATTGACTTTTATCACTCAGCATAATTTCCTGAAGTTTCATCCATGTTCTCGTATGTATCAATAGTTTGCTCCCTTTTATTGATATGTAGTATATATTGCTCTGGTCTCTGTTATCTATAATACTGAAGTTTAACCTGTTGAAAGACATTAGGGCCGATTCTAATTTTTGGCTATTACAAATAAGGCTGCTATGAGCTATCGTGTACAGGTTTTTGTGTAAACACATTTTATTTCTCCAAGGGGAAAATGCCCTTTTGCACAGTTGCTGGTGGC
This sequence comes from Rhinopithecus roxellana, assembly GCF_007565055.1. Classification (NCBI taxonomy): domain Eukaryota; kingdom Metazoa; phylum Chordata; class Mammalia; order Primates; family Cercopithecidae; genus Rhinopithecus; species Rhinopithecus roxellana. Next base: position 215,285 of record NC_044551.1, read on the forward strand.
AATTGCATGTTCGGTTTTTAAGAAACTGCTAAACTGCTTTCCAGAGTGGCTTTATTGTTTTGCATCTCTACCAGCAATGTATGAGTGATCCAGTTTTTCCACATCTGCTATAGCATTTGGTGATGGCGCTATTTTTTGTGTGTGTGTGTGTTAGCCATTTTGAATGGTATGCATTGATATCTCATTGTGGTTTTAATTTCCATTTCACCAATGGCTAATGATGTTGAACATGTTCATTTACCATCTGTATATCCTTTTTAGTGAAATGTCTGTCCATGTCTTTTGTCCATTTTCGAATTGCATTGTTTGAGAGTTCTTTCTATATTTTGCTTACTAGCCTTTTGATGGATATGTAGTTTGCAAATATTTTCTCCCACTCTGGAGCATGTCTTTTCATCCTCCTTACATGGGCTTTCACAGAGCAGAAATTTTGATGTCTGGCATGGTTTAAAAGAAACATTCTTGGCCGGGCGCGGTGGCTCAAGCCTGTAATCCCAGCACTTTGGGAGGCCGAGACGGGCGGATCACGAGGTCATGAGATCGAGACCATCCTGGCTAACACGGTGAAACCCCATCTCTACTAAAAATACAAAAAAATTAGCCGGGCGAGGTGGCGGGCGCCTGTAGTCCCAGCCACTCTGGAGGCTGAGGCAGGAGAATGGCGTAAACCCGGGAGGTGGAACTTGCAGTGAGCTGAGATCTGGCCACTGTACTCAAGCCCGGGCGACAGAGCGAGACTCCGTCTCAAAAAAAAAAAAAAAAAACAAAAAAAAACATTCTTAGCCTTTTTTTTCAGGTCTAATGGGCCCTTGAGAATCTGATGAAAACTATAAAATACTGACAGAAAAATGTACATGTGCACAATAATTTGCATCTAATTTCATGAAATTCATGGCCTCTATAAAGTTTGTTGATGGACCATATGTTATGAACTCATGGCTTAATTAGTGTTGCATTAATTTCCAGCAATCCCACGTAAGACTCCAGGGAGAGTTATCCTCCCTCATCAACGTAAAAAGTGGGAAACCCTGTAGCTTACAAAATAAGAACAAGTTTCTTAGCCAGGCTTTATCTAGGACCTGACTCAAGTGTTCTTTTCACAGTGATACATTCCTTTACTTCTCTGGGAGGCATTGCCAGATTGCTACTTTAAACATTTATAGATTGAAGAGCTACTCCACAAGAAGAAATCTTTTCATATTGAACTCAGACTTTTAGGCATCAGCAAATGAATGAACTTTTGGGCTTTTGTACCTACCAGTTCAGTTTTAGCAGCATGACTCTTGTCTATGTGATTTATTATTTTTCTTGCTCTACCTTTATAAAAATGAGGGGAAAATAAAGAAATAGAAATGAGATATTGAAGAAGCACGGATCTGATAAATTTGATGTGATCACATGCAGGTGTGAGAAACAATACAGAGATACTTAGGTGTGCCCAAGAAGTATCAGCTGGGTTTTCACTGAACTTGATTACATATATTTTATTTATTTATTTGAGATGGAATCTCTCTCTGTTACCCAGGCTGGAGTGCAGTGGCATGATCTCAGCTCACTGCAACCTCCACCTCCCGGTTTCAAGCGATTCTCCTGCCTCAGCCTCCAGAGTAGCTGGGATTACAGGCACCTGCCACCACGCCCAGCTAATTTTTGTATTTTTAGTAGAGATGGGGGTTTCACTATTTTGGTCAGGCTGGTCTCAAACTCCTGACCTCAGGTGATCCACCCGCCTTGGCCTCCCAAAGGACTTGATAATATATTTCGTTGTGAGGGGAGAGCAAAAGTAAAGCACATGTAGGAAAAGCTAGAATATACGTTGTTGAAAATTCTGGCTAAAAGGAAACGTGTAATTAAGAGTGTTATTGCTGGATCTCTGGCAGAAGGACTCCTGGCCCCTATGAGTCTATTCATTTTTTGTCACAAATGTAGTATGTGTGTTTTAGGGATGGATTATGTATAAACGTAGGAGGCTAATGATGTTTGCTGTCTCTGGTTCATAAACCTGTTGCTTCAACCCGTCAAACTCCTTTGTGTTTCCTAAAGATAAATGTGTCCATATCTGTCTTCATACTGAATCCCGACTTTCCATTTAGAGAACTTCTTTCTCTGTTCATGCTTGCCTGACATTACCATGTTCTGCCAGTCCAGTGGTCTTCCTCCTTGCATCCTCTAGCTTCTCATGAATGTAGATTCTATCATCCCAACTAGATTTTGAGCTCATCAATGATACAGTCTGCATTCTATATATTTTAATATCCTTCCCTAGATGGCCTGCATAGTGCTTTGCACATAGTAAGTGACAGTACATTGGGATTTGGACATGAAAGACGTATTTTAGAAATTTATTGCTAATGAGGAAATTGATACCTTGGTAGGTCGTATCTTGCCCATGATGCTTGAGTGATGATTGAGCTTTGCGTTGACATGAACAATACATTAAACAGACTAATAGCGTAAGTAAGATTGTAAAGGGGATGTCTGATAGATTTAGAAAAAGCTTTTAAAGGGCTTAATCACTTTGTGTGTGTGCAAATATATCCTGTGAAATACAAGTGAGTGTGACAGGTTTGGCGGAACATTTTGTTAACAGCTAGCTCATGCTCCTCTTTGTACTTTATAAACATGAGGCTGCACAATTTCAGACTGACTGGCTCTCCTTCTTCCTCCGTATCCCCATCACCACCATTAGTTTGAATTAATGAGATCTTAGTGAATAGTTACTGTGTTGTTTCCTTTCTAATCTTCAGACATCTCCCCACTGAGTTTACCAAATAATTCAACCCTTCCACTTAAAGCTGCTTAGACCTGCATAGCTCAGGTAGATAACTCCAGTCTGAAACAGGTCTATAGACACCGTTGTGTGTTCAATAATAGATTTATTTCAAATGCTGTCTCCCTACCCATTTCCATTGTGCTGGCATTGAAGGTTTTTACTTAGACTTGGCCTTATCTCCCAGTTGTTTAACTGTTCTTTTCCAGTTGGTATAACAATTGTGAAATGTAATTATAAGCCTACATTCCTAGGTTAGTATAAGGAACTGTGAGTCAGCATTTCCTTCCAAATGCAGAAAGTTTCAAATTAACGTGGCAAATAGAATTGCCTCAATAGTTGTTGCTCTGCCCTTTGAATTTTCAAATGTAGGGGGAACATTCAGCTCCATAAAATCAAATAAAATTCTGTGGAGCTTTATGTCTTACATTTGTGTGGTACAATGTATTTGGAATTCCTGATCCCTGGAGGTTCCTCTGGGCCATCAGGTTTAGGCTGAGCTGGGTAGGGCTATTTCAGACCCTCCTGACCCCAATTACCAATTACTGCTGAGTCATTTTGGTCAGTTTAATATTTAGAGATTCTGAGCGATTTTATTTGAAATAAGTATTCAAAGTCTTAAAAAATCCTTTTGTATACTTAACATGTAGTAATAATAATAATTAATAGTTGGAACTAGCATTTAGTGTTTCTGGTAGACACTAGTTTTTTCTCTTTTTACCCTGTCAAATCTCTTAATCCTCACAACAGTCTTTGGGGGAGGTATTATGATTAGTTCTACTTGACAGATGAGGAACTGGCCAAGGAAAGTAAAATAGTGAACCTAAAGTAGGCCGGGGCAGTGGCTCACTCCTGTAATCCCAACACTGGGAGGCTGAGGTGGGAGGATTGCTTGAGCTCAGGAGTTTAAGACTAAGACCAGCCTGGGCAACATAGTGACATTCCATCTCTAAAAAAAAAAAAAAAAAAAAAAAAAAAGTGGGTGTGGTGGTATGCTCCTGCAGTTCCAGCTACTCAGAGGGCTGAGGTTGGGGAGGATCACTTGAACTGGGGAGGTCAAAGCTACAGTGAGCCTTGATTGTGCCACTGCTCTCCAGCCTAGGTGACAGAGTGAGACCCTGTTTCAAAATAAAAACAAAACCCAAAACAAAACGACCATAGCTGAGATTCAATGCAGCTTGTTCCCAAGCCTGTATTCCTAACTGTGAAGTTTTGCTGCCTTTTAGCCAGGCAAATCACTGGCTTTCAGACCAGTTGTATGTTACAAAAGGACTTTATGCTGAGGCTACAGAGAACATGGGATGGGATCAGACAGGCTGGTTTTACATCTACTAAGCCATTTCTAGCTGCTGGACCTCAGTCAAGCGCCACAACTTTGCTGAGCTTTTCTTTCCTCATATGTAAAGTGAAGACAGGAACATGTGAGGTCCCCTTATCTGAAGATAGCAGGTATGATATTGTGAAATGTACACAGTATTTTGACTTCGTTCTTTCTCCCGTTTCCTGGCAACAATGCCTAAAATCCTTAGAATCTCCCAAATGATGTATTTTTGTATGCTAATAAGGTGACTGGTGGCTGGAAGCCCCTAGGTAGTTTCAGGATAGGCACTGGTCACAGGAAAGACTAAGGGAAGATTAGAGGATTGGGATGTTCTGCTCCAGCCCCCAACCTCTGGGGAGAAGAGGGGGCTGAAGGCTAAACTGATCACAAATGGCTGATGATGTAATCACTCATGCTTACGTAATGAAGTTTCCTTGGAAACCCCAAAAGACTGGGTTCTTGGAACTACTGGATAGCTGAACACGTGGAGGTTCCTGGAGGGTGGTGCACCCAGGGGAGGGCAGGGAAGCTCCTTGCCTTTTTCCACATGCTTCACCCTATGTATGCATCTCTTCGTCTGTATTCTTTGTAATATCCGTTATAATAAACCAGTAGATGTAAGTGTTTCCCTGAGTTCTGTGAGCCACTCTAGCAAATTAGTCAAACCCAGGGAGGGGGTTGTGAGATGCCTGATTTGTAGCCAGTTGGTCAGAGCACAGGTGAAACAACCTGGGACTTGCATTGGCATCAGAAATGCGGGACAGTCTTGTGGGACTGAGCCCTCAGCCTGTGGGATCTGATGCTATCTCCAGGTAGTGTGGGAACTAGGACACCCAGCTCCTGTCTGCTGCAGAATTGCTTGTTTGCTTCAACAAGCAAGGAAATTCCCCATCCCCCTGCTGAAGCATGTTGTGAAAGTACAGTAGAAGAAACTTTTTTTTTTCTACTGAGTGGGTCACAGGGAAAGTCCCTTAATGTGAATCTCCTTAAAACGGGGACCAACATTTCATAGGAAGCAGTGGTGGAAAAAAGATTTGCCTGAGGTTCCATTTTCTGAAAATGAAAATAAAGTATGAAAATAAGCATATTTGTAAAGTTTATATTTTAATTCCTTGGCTAAGAAGGAACATAGGATCATGGTGAGCAGTACAGGCTCTGGAGCAGGCTGCATTTGAACACCAGCTCTGCTGTTTTCTAACTAAGTAGTCTTATGCAAATTATATTTTTCAATTTTGTGGTAATTCTAGGAATGAACAGAACATGAACCGTGTGTCTGTGTGTGTAGTATATGATTAATTAAGGAGGGGGGTATGAAATTTTCTGATCAAACTGATTGACTCTACACCATATATACAATCTACACTGTCACATTTCATTTTCTTTTCTTTTCTTTTCTTCTCTTTTTTTTTTGAGACAGAGTTTTGCTCTTGTCACCCAGGCCGGAGTGCAATGGTGTGATCTCGGTTCACTGCAATTTTATTCTCCTGGGTTCAAGTTATTCTCCTGCCTCAGCCTCCCAAGACACTGGAATTACAGGCGCCCACCACCACACCGGGCTAATTTTTTTTTTTTTTTTTTATACAGAGTTTTGCTCTTGTTGCCCGGGTTGGAGTGCAATGGCACAATCTTGGCTCACTGCAACCTCTGCCTCCTGGGTTCAAGTGGTTCTCCTGCCTCAGCCTTCCGAGTAGCTGGGATTACAGGCACCTGCCACCACATCCAGCTAATTTTTTGTATTATTTTAGTAGCGATGGGGTTTCGCCATGTTGACCAGGCTGGTCTTGAACTCCTGACCTCAGGTGATCCACCCACCTCAGCCTCCCAAAGTACTGGGATTACAGGCATGAGCCACCACACCAGGCCTCACATTTGATTTTCAAAGTATAATTATGAGGGTCATTTTTATTAGAAATACCCAAAAACTTCTTCCATTTTCTCAAGGAGGGGAAGGTGCTCTTATTCCTTTAATATGGACACTGTTACCTTTGAAACCTTTGTCTTAACATGATTTTCTTTTTAAGTTGTTAATGGGTCTCTGCCACATTCTCATTTAACTTGATAAGGGCTCATTTAACTTGATAAGGGTACATTTTGAAAATCTGCACCTAAAAAGTGAGCCTTTTTCTCTAGTTGTCAAGCTGCAAGTATTTTTCCCAATAGTTTTCCTTCAGGGTTTGTAGAATTAGGCATGGCCAATGGCATGTGGCAAGCTTATCAAGTTAAATTCTCATTGAATAATAGCTTCATATGTGATTTCAGCAGTTCTCATGATACTCTTCTTTATTTAAAATGTCATGCTTTAAAAAATGTTCTAAATGTATTGTAAGTTGATTTATCTTTTATTTACACCATTCAGTAACAACACCAAGACCAATGCAAACAAACAATATACACAAAATCTGTTCTCTCTAAGTATGGAATGATTAGAGAATAGATGCCAGCATTCAGTGGCGTAGAGGGAGGGGAATAGAGAATGAACAGGGAGGCAGTTGCTTGCGTAAGCTTTATTTTATAATATAAGTGTTCAGTTTACTTTTTGAGTATTTTTATGTGTAGATAGCATTGGCTTCTTCATATAACCTTGTAATGACAGGGACTTGGAAAGGAATAGTTAAGTAACAAGGACTTCCTATATATTCCTTTCAAGGCTGCTAAAAGGATCATCTGAGATGATATTTGTAGAATATTGAGCAAGGTGCCTGAGTATTACCTGTTAATTAGTTTTGTAAAAGGCACACAAACCAATGTTTATTGACATATTCAAAGACAAAATTAAAGTCATAGGTTTTGTATTAATTCTGCCTTAGAATATTTTATTTAGATGCAAAAATGAGAAATTCAGAATTTCATAAAGTCAAGAATTATATTTTTCTGTGTAAATGTTATATTTACTTTCTTCTTTTATTAAAAACATTTTTAGCCTGTTTAAAATAGTCTAATACTTTTTTTTAGAGTTAACAAGCAATAAAAGATATTTGGATATTATGTATTCCTCGTAAGTCTGTAATACTGTATCTTGACGTTCTTTTTATAAGAGCTTCCCCCACTTGGGGAACAAACGTAAAAATTCTGGATGTGTACTAAGGCCCCAAGTTATTTCCTGGTGTCTGCCAGCAAATGTTTGGAAATACTTTTTTTTTTTTTTTTTTTTTTTTTATGTCCCAAGAAACATTTCTGGAAAATGTATAATTTTTTTAAGTACTTGACTATGAGAAACTTGGTAATTGCAGATGAAGAACTCAAACTTTCGCAGATAAAAGGAAGTATAGAGGGTGGCATTTATATAGTGAAAAGTGACACCACGTCAAGGACTTAAGCAGTTGTAACTTGCCTAGCAAATACAAACTTGTTTTATTGTCAAACTTGGTGTGAAAGGCATAGCATGGTTTAGCTACGTGACTCTGCAAGTGAGCACAGAACTCAGTGCTCTAGTGTGAAAGAGGAATTAACTTGGGGAAAATCCAAATGAGAATATAAAATTTTAAAATATATTTCAGTTTGAAGTTGCATGGTTTTATTTTGCTCTAGCATATTTTTTTTTCTACAATTAACCTAGGAAATTCTATAGGGCTTTTAGAAGGATTAGGACTGAGGGTGAGAACTGTGGGGACTTTATTTTTTTTCAAGGAGTGAAAAGTGCTTGCTCTGAAAAACAAAATTAATTGCTGTTCAAATGGTTTTTACATTTCAGTATTGAAAAATGGCAAATGGTAGAGTAGTGAATAATGAAATACAAGTTATTGGATATAAAGTGAAATGTAAATAACATTGTCTAGCCCTTGACATTTCACCTCTTGCTGAGATCATAGTATAATCCAAATTTGAGGGAGGCCTTTGATGCAGCTGGTTTCTTCCTGACTGAAAAGTGCAAAGCGTTGGCATCTGGGTCCTTCGTGAAACTGTGCGATGTTGGACTTTTTACTGTAGTCCACTGTAGCCTGCCTTCTCACTGTGTAAATACACAACTACATGGGCTCCCGTGAGCTTGCCACACGCCACAGGCCATGCCTCATTCTACAAAGCCTGAAGGAAAACTACTGGGAAAAATACTTGTAGCTTGACAACTAGGGAAAAAGGCTCACTTTTTGGGGCAGATCTTCAAAATGTACCCTTATCAAGTTAAAAAAAAAAGCGGGGGATTGGCATGTATCCTATTTAATGTATTTATTTATAATCATTTATAAATTATTACTGTAACAATGTATATATATATATATATATATATTTGACTGGGGACAGGGTCTTGCTCTGTTGCTCAGACTGAAGGGCAGTGGTGCAGTGGCATGATCATACCTCACTGTAGCCTGCAACTCCTGGGTTTGAGAGATCCTCCTGCCTCAGCCTCCTGAGTAGCTAGGACTACAGGCATGCACCACCATGCCTGGCTAATTTCAAAATTATTTTTGTAGAGACAGGGTCTTGCTATGTTGCCCAGCCTGATGTCAAACTCCATGACATGTTCCCTTTGGAAGATAAAAAAAAAAGTTAGAAATAGATTTCTCCAAAAATTTACAGAATGCCGTGTGAGGGCTTTTGTGGGTAGCAAACTTTAAATGATTTTTTTTTTTTTTTGCAACAGAATCAATGGAAACATGGACAGATACTCTTTCAAAATGTTCTTACTGGCTGGGCATGATGGCTTATGCCTGTAATCCCAGCACTTTGGGAGGCCAAGGCAGGCAGATCACTTGAGGTCAAGAGTTCGAGACTAGCCTGGCCAACATGGTGAAATCCTGTCTCTACTAAAAATACAAAAATTAGCTGGGTGTGGTGGCATACAGCTGTAATCCCAGCCACTTGGGAGGCTGAGGCAGGAGAATCATTTGAACAGGAGGTAGAGGTTGCAGTGAGCCAAGATTGCGCCACTGCACTCCAGCCTGGGCCACAGAGCGAGACTCTGTCTCAAAAAAAAAAAAAAAAAAAAAAAAAAAAAAAAAAGTTCTTACTGTGGCATGTACTATCTATAATCTGTTTCTTTTTTCTCTTTCACTTATTAAAATATCACTTTTTTTTTGAAATGGCAACTCAAAAAAAGAAAAAGAAAATTACTTTTTTCTTGAAGGAACAGGCTAATTGTTTGAAAAACCAGTAGGTTTATAACACCTCTATTTTTGTAAGAGAAAATTATATAGTACATGTTTAAGTTTGACAACTTTTTAAAGTACTTTGCCACAATATAACCAGCACATCTCAATGTAGTATAGATTTTTATGGTTACTTCCCATCTCGTTACATACACTGCAAGGATTTGACCACATTGGATTTCTTATTTCCACAAAATTAACCATGTTGATTGATTAATGTCGCATAGAACATTTTGTGCTTTTGGCTTCAAGTTCTTCGTTGCAGTACCTTGCTCATAAATGACAAAGTGAATGAATCTCATGTGTGGTGTTTTTTAAACTTCTTATAAGAGCAGCTGCCTTACCAGTGGTTGTACTTAAACAGTTTTTGATAGAACACTATTTTTTATTAAAAAAGTAATTCACAGCTGAGCACCGTGGCTCACACCTGTAATCCCAGCACTTTGGGAGGCCGAAGTGGGTATATCACCTGAGGTCAGGAGTTCAAGACCAGCCTGGCCAGCATGGTGAAAACCCATCTCTACTAATAATACAAAAATTAGCTGGGCATGGTGGTGGGCATCTGTAGTCCCAGCTACTCAGGAGGCTGAAGCAGGAGAATCACTTGAACCTGGGAGGCAGAGCTTGCAGTGAGCCGAGATTGAGCCACTGTATTCCAGTCTGGGCAACAGAATGAGATGACATCTCAAAAAAATGTAATTCACTCTTCAGAATATGTCTCCATATTCTCACTTAAAATGATGGGTTTTGGATGGGAGGGGAGTGAGCGATAAAAGACTACACATTGGGTACAGTGTACACTGCTCGGGTGATGGGTGTACCCAAATCTCAGAAATCACCACTGAAGAACTTATCTATGTAACCAGACACCATGTGTTTCTCCAAAAACCTATTGAAATAAAAATAAAAATTAAAAAAAAATTTGAGTGTATTTTATTATCAGATAAAATCTAGCAAATGCCACACAAGTTGAATTGTGGAAAACATCTGTACTTTTTTCTAAGTGTACAGCAAACTTGCACAATCGAATTTGCTCTGATAGACTTGTTTTTTAAAATATTCAACAGTCTTCCATAGTCTTACTCATAAAGAAATGCATTTTATCTTTTTTGTCTTTAGAGATGGAGTGTCGTCATGTTGCCCAGGCTGGTCTCAAACTCCTGGGCTCAAGCAATCCACCTGCCTCAGCCTCCCAAAGTGCTGGGATTATAGGCATGAACCACTGAGCCTGGCCAAGGAATACATTTTAGTTTGCTGCTTTATTTCTCTGTATTATTTCAACTATTTTTTCCCTCTTTTTTTTTTTTATTATACTTTAAGTTCTAGGGTACATGTGCACTATGTGCGTGTTTGTTACATATGTATACATGTACCATGTTGCTGTGCTGCACCTCATTTACATTAGGTATATCTCCTAATGCTATCCCTCCCCACTCCCCCCACCCCACGATAGGCCCTGGTATGTGATGTTCCCCTTCAGGCTGTGTCCTGGTGTTTTCATTGTTCAATTCCCAACTATGAGTGAGAACATGCGGTGTTTGGTTTTCTGTCCTTGTGATAGTTTGCTCAGAATGGTTTCCAGCTTCATCCATGTCCCTACAAAGAACATGAGCTCATCCTTTTTTTATGGCTGCATAGTATTCCATGGTGTATATGTGCCACATTTTCTTAATCCAGTCTATCATTGATGGACATTTGGGTTGGTTCCAAGTGTTTGCTATTTCTGCTTTTTTTTTTTTTTTTTTGCTACCACATTTCCTATAGTAATGCATTTTTTTGGGTGGGGGCTATTAAGTGGAAATCCCAAAGTACTAGGATTATGTACAAAAATACTTAAGGATTTTTTTTTTTTTTTTTGAGATGGAGTCTCACTTTGTTGCCCAGGCTGGAGTGCAGTGGCAAGATCTCGGCTCACTGCAAGCTCCACCTCCCGGGTTCACGCCATTCTCCTGCCTCAGCCTCCAAGTAGCTGGGACTACAGGCGCCTGCCACCTCACCCGGCTAATTTTTTGTATTTTTAGTAGAGATGGGGTTTCACCGTGTTAGCCAGAATGGTCTCGATCTCCTGACCTCATGATCCGCCCGCCTCAGCCTCCCAAAGTGCTGGGATTACAGGTGTGAGCCACCGCGCCTGGTCAAGGATCTTCTAATTTTATCGTCAAGTTAAGCAAATTTTGTGAAAGACTGGAATTGTATAAGGCATGACTATAAACATAGATGACAAATTGCTAATATATTGAAGTGCAGCAGACATTTAAGATGAGGATCATAGTATGTGCTAGTGTATATAAATTTTTTAAATGCCTTCTTGATAATTTAGAATTTTGGAGGGATCAACTTATTAATGTTCCTGGGTTGGCCATTATTTTTATTTTATGGGTGGCTGGTGAACAGTTTATATTCGGAATAGGAGTCTCAGTTCTTTCATATTCTTGTTAGTATTAGCTTTCATTTGAAGTTTCTCAGACTCTGGTTTGTAAAGTTAGTTTCATTAAAAATTAATGAATATAGGCTGGGCATGGTGGCTCACACCTGTAACCCTGGAACTTTGGGAAGCTGAGGCGGGCAGATCACTTGAGGTCAGGAGTTGGAGACAATCCTGGCCAACACAGTGAAACCTCGTCTCTCCTAAAAAATACAAAAATTAGCTGGGCATGGTGGTGCATGCCTGTAATGCCAGCTATTTGCTAGGCTAAGGCACAAGAATTGGTTGAACCCGGGAGGCAGAGTTTGCAGTGAGCCGAGGTCACGCCACTGTACTCTAGCCTGGGCAACAGAGCGAGACTCTGTCTTTAAAAAAAAAAAAAAAAAATGACTATTTTCTGTAATCCCAGCACTGTGGGAGGCCAAGGCAGGAGGATCGCTTGAGGCCAGGGGTTTGAGACCACCTAAACAATGTAGCAAGACCCTATCTCAAAAAAAAAAAAAAAAAAAAAAAAATACAAGTTAGCACACCTATCATCTTAACCATGTGGGAGCCTGAAGCAGGAGGATCGCTTGAGCCCAGGATATCAAGGTTACAGTGAACTATGATTGTATGGCTGCATTCCAGCCTGGATGACAGAGTGATACTGTTTCAAATAGTAACAATAATAAATGGATTATTATAATCTATAAACCCATTTAAGTGGGTCCACATAAACTGCCACAGGACATGATATTTTAAATAAAATTGAGGGCTGAGAAGGGCCCTGTTGTCAAACCCTCTGCCTTGTAGGACCCTCAGTCATCTCTCAAGATGTCTCAGGAAACATGACTTGGGACCTAGGAGGGTGCTATCACCAGTGTGTATATGAAGTATTAGTAAAGCTTAAATGGTTTTTTTTTTTTTTTTTTTTTTTTGAGGCGGAGTCTCGCTCTGTCGCCCGGACTGGAGTGCGGTGGCCAGATCTCAGCTCACTGCAAGCTCCGCCTCCCGGGTTTACGCCATTCTCCTGCCTCAGCCTCCCGAGTAGCTGGGACTACAGGCGCCCGCCACCTCGCCCAGCTAGTTTTTGTATTTTTAGTAGAGACGGGGTTTCACCGTGTTAGCCAGGATGGTCTCGATCTCCTGACCTCGTGATTCGCCCGTCTCGGCCTCCCAAAGTGCTGGGATTACAGGCTTGAGCCACCGCGCCCGGCCGCTTAAATGGTTTTATAAAAAATACCTAAAATAGAACTTTTCATATTCGCTTTCTTGCCAAGTGTATCCTTTGGGGATTACTGTACTAAATGTCACAATTCATTCATTCTTTTTTTTTTTTTTTTTTTTTTTTTTTGAGATGAAGTTTCACTCTTATTGCCCAGGCTGGAGTACAATGGCACAATCTCAGGTCATTGCAACCTCTGCCTCCTAGGTTCAAGCGATTCTTCTGCCTCAGCCTCCAGAGTAGCTGAGATTACAGGTGCCTGCCACCATGCCCAGCTAATTTTTGTATTTTAGTAGAGATGGGGTTTCACTATGTTGGTCAGGCTGGTCTTGAACTCCTGACCTCAGGTGATCCACCCACCTCAACCTCCCAAAGTGCTGGGATTACAGGTGTGAGCCACTGTGCCCAGCCCTACAATTCATTCTTAAGAGAAGCCCCTAAATTACTGCAGCAGGGCTGAGGCTGGGCATGGTGGTGCACACTTGTAATGCCAGCCACTTGGGAGGCTAAGGCATAAGAATCGCCTGAACCTGGGAGGCAGAGGTTGCAGAGCCAGGCTTGGTCTAAGGAGTGGAACCCAGACAGTGCAGTGGGAGGGAGGCAAGGGTGCAGGGACAAGGGAGTCTCCCTGTCTGCCCCATTTAGAATTCTCATGCAACCTGCTCCTCCCTTTCTCCCAATCTTTCATTCTCTTTTGTTCAGCTTGGAACTCCTTGAAGGCTAGACCACTTTCTGGTGGACCCAGAAGGCATGTCTATTATCTTTGTGTAATACCTGGCCCACAGTTGGTGTTCAGTGAGTGATGCCGGGTTTTTTGTTTTTTCTAAGTAGGAAACAAGTTTCTAAGTGCTATTTGTTTACTTTAAAATTTTTAATTGTGGCAAAATAAGCAACATAAAAATTACCATCTTAACCATTTTTAACACAGGCCAGTAGTGGTAAGTATATTCGCATTGCTGTGAAACCATTACCATTGTGCATCTCCAGAACACTTTCATCTATGCAAAACTGAAAGTCCATATCCAATAAACAATAAACTTCTGTGTGCCCCACCCCTGGCAACTACCAATCATTTTTTTTCTGCTTCTCATGTCAAACTCATGTTTGATTACTCTAGATACCTCATATAACTGGCATCATATAGTATTTGTCCTTTCTGTCTGAGTTATTTCACTTAGGGTAATGTTGTCAAGGCTTGTCCACTTGTAGCATTTGTTGGAATTGTATTCCTTCTTAAGGCTGAATAACATTCCACTGTATGTATACACCACATTTTGTTTATCCATCCATCTGTGCTATTTTTAAAGGGGCAGGCACACCCAGAAGCAGATCCAGGTGCACACACCTGGCAGAGAGGTTGGTTAGCTTGACAGTGGGCTGCATCCTACCCATGCAATCATGCAGCTGAACTCTCTGGCCATCTGTGTAAGGGAGGCAATAGAACTATCTTGTCACTGTGCTGTTCTGCCTCACCTGGCCAAAAGTGGACTCTGACTTTGGAATTACCTGTAAGCCAAGCGATGAACATAGGTGAAACTTTCAACATGCTTATGTTGACCTTTCTTGGCTTTCTGAAATATTTTTATTTTAGGAGCAGTCTATGGGATAGTGTCTGGGGTCACAGGGTTTCCATATGTGTGGAAACTAATATAAAATAATAAGGTGGTGGGATATATATTTTTTCAAATTCAAATTATTTTTATTTTGCCTCCTGTAGATACTACATGTACTATAATTACTATGATTTCTTATTTTGATAATATGTACAAGGCTTACCATTTGAACCATTTTTTCAGGTACAACTCAGTGGAACTAAGTACATTCACATTGTTGTGCAACCATCACCCCCACCAGCCATCTCCAGAACTTCTTTGTCTTCCCAAACTGAAACTCTATAGACATTAAATAACTCTCCATTCTCCCCAGTGTCCAGCTTCTGGTAATCTCTATTTTACTTTCCTTTTCTATGAGTTTGACTATCTAGATACCTCATTTAAGTCAAATCATACAGTATTTGTCCTTTTGTGATTGGCTTATTTTACTTAGCATAGTGTCTTTAAGGCTCATTCATGTTATAACACTTACTAGAATTTTGTTTCTTTTTAAGGTTGAATAATATTCCATTGCATGTGTATACCACATTTTGATTATCCATCTGTCAGTGGACATTTGGGTTTTTTCCTATCTTTTGGCTATTGTGAATAATGCTGCTATGAACATAGGTATAAAAATTTCTGTTTGAGTCCCTGCTTTCAATTCTTTGGGTATATACCTGGAAGTAGAATTGCTAAGTCATATGGTAATTCTACGTGTAATTTTTTGAGAGGCCATCATATTGTGTTCTCGAGAGGATATTTTATTTAGATAGCATGTTAGTCCTTTATTCTTTTATATTTTGTCTCTGCAGTTTTCCTATCTAATGAGTTTGCTCCTCCCTCCACAATGTTGATAACTGCAGGGCAGGACAGGGAGAGCTCAGCTGGTCGGTTCTATGGGGCCTCCTGCAATAACTGCTCTTGTTTACTATTTTCATTGCAGATGCGAAAGCCATGGAGTTGAGCTGCAGCGAAGCACCTCTTTACGTAAGTTGCTAAGCACTGGGCTTCAGGTCCAAGGGGCCGTTTCTTAACTCCAAACCATGTGACTGAAGTGGGGAGAAATGTTTTTCTTGCTATTGAGTTAAGGCTTTTTAAAAACAACACACTGAGCGTTACTGTCTAGTTCAAGTATTTGCATGGAGCCTTTTAAAACTGGTTGGCTCCGATTTTGAAGTCTGGTTTTTATATTTCCCTCAGTATTTTTTTTAACTGTAATTTCTGGACTCAGAAACACTCAGTTCACTCATATAAGTGGTGTGTGAACATATTTTTTTATGATAATATCCTGATAATAGTCAGTAACTTCTCTGTGTGTCTTTTTGAGGGGAAGGTTTCATGATAATTGTGTCAGCTAAAAGTATGAAATAAGAATTCAAACAAAAAGTGCTGGGACATAAACAGAAGTGGGAGTTGGCACTGGGGGACAGGAATGCCCAATGAGATTTGTAGTTAAATGTGCCGTCTAGGCCCAGGAGGATGCCATTCTGAGAACAACTCCTCGGGTTAACAGGGAAGTGAACAGATTGTTTCCTCACACAGAAAATGGCAGATGGCTTCATCTCTCCTCCTTCCTTCTGATTTCAAACAAAACTTCGTTTGTTGGAAAGGAACTGTGTTGGTGTGGGGCAGACCTGGGCAGGTGAGCCTGAATGTGTGAGGAAACCAGGGTTTAGAGCAAAATTTCAAGGAATTGAAATGGTTTTGTTTTGTTTTGAGACAGAGTCTTGCTCTGTCGCCAGGCTGGAGTGCAATGGTGGGATCTCGGCTCACTGCAACCTCTGCCTCCCAGGTTCAAGTGATTCCCCTGCCTCAGCCTCCTAAGTAGCTGGGATTACAGGCACGCACCACCACACCCAGCTAATTTTTTGTATTTTAGTAGAGATAGGATTTCACCATGTTGGCCAAGACGGCCTTGATCTCCTGACCTCGTGATCCGAATGACTCAGCCTCCCAAAGTGTTGGGATTACAGGTGTGAGCCACCATACCTTGCCAGAATTGGAACAAATTTAATCAGAATCCTCAACTGATGAGAATAGATTCATCCACTTCCTACACTTCACTACCCAGCCAAGTTCCTACTCACTCACCCTCACTCCCTTCAACACACCACACATACTTCTCTGGAGGAAGACAGAGTCATGAACCAAATTGATTCCAGAATAGTAGAAAAGTTGCCCCTTGGGTTGCCCAGTGATCTCTAGTACTCTCTCTAGGTTGTGATTTTCAGGCCATAAAATGTGCCTGTAGACAGCAGGGTTTGGCCCAGCCATGATTAAAGGTAAAAAAAAAAAAAAAAAAAAAAAAAAGGCTGATCTGAGGCTAAATTGTAAAGTACTCCCAAATCTTTTTTTTTTTTTTGAGACGGAGTCTCGCTGTGTGGCCCAGGCTGGAGTGCAGTGGCCGGATCTCAGCTCACTACAAGCTCCGCCTCCCGGGTTTACGCCATTCTCCTGCCTCAGCCTCCCGAGTAGCTGGGGCTGCAGGCGCCCGCCACCTCGCCCGGCTAGTTTTTTGTATTTTTTAATAGAGACGGGGTTTCACCATGTTAGCCAGGATGGTCTTGATCTCCTGACCTCGTGATCCACCCGTCTCGGCCTCCCAAAGTGCTGGGATTACAGGCTTGAGCCACCGCGCCTGACCTCCCAAATCTTACTGTTTTTTCTGTGTGTGTCTTCCTATTCCTTACTCATTCCACCCTCCTTCCCTACCTCAAAACAGATACATCCACAAGCCTAATCATGATAGAAGCCTTGTAGCTGACCAACCTCCTCATGTAGCTGTTTTGAACATAGAGTTACTAGATTGTGACCAGATTTGGGGAAAAACTAATACACATTGCCCAAGAAGAGAAGAGATTTAAATGAACCAAATAAAAACAGAAACAAGTTTTTCTAGTTATTAAAAAAAATGCTGATTAGGGTAAAATGAAAAGGACAGCAAAGTGTTAAGAAAATGTCATAATCTCACCCCCTATGGATAATGTTATTATATTAAAATATTGATATATTTTATAAATTTTAAGGGGTAATTTTTTTTTCTCTCATTTTAACATCTCTAAAATTGAGATGCTCTTACATTCACTATGCTTCCTGGCAGATGTCATTACCTACACGTGTGTTACCTTGGTCACAGGGTTTCATATTTTTGTCATTTTAGTTTATATACTTTGCTGGTACTACATAAATTAATTGCTTTCAAAATGACTTCACCATGATCTAGCATTATAAGGCAAAGTTACTATGTAACTAGAAAGACATGGAATTTTTTTTTCTTTTTCTGGGATAGAGTCTCACTCTATTGGCAGGCTGGAGTGCAGTGGCGCGATCTCAGTTCACTGCAACGTCTGCCTCCCAGATTCAAGCAATTCTCCTGCCTCAGCCTCCCGAATAGCTGGGACTACAGGTGTGTGCCATCACGCATGGCTAATTTTTGTATTTTCAGTAGAGATGGGGTTTCAGCATGTTGGCCAGGATGGTCTCGATCTCTTGACCTCGTGATCCACCTGCCTCAGCCTCCCAAAGTGCTGGGATTACAGGGGTGAGCCACCACGCCTGGCCAAGACATGGAAATAACAGCATGTTACATGATAAAAATCTACATATAGATTAATTTAGAAAAGATCTTTTGATAAATATAAAATTCTAGGTAATTAAAAATTATATCCTAATTGGAAATTTTTCTTTTCTAGTAGAATATTAAATGTATGTCATAAATAATGATATCTTAGATAAAATATATGAAATATATTTAACATAACTGACTCTTACTACATATGGTAGAGTGTATACCTTTTTTTGTATTTAATTTAACATTTTTGGTCAATATTATTGCAAACTGACTTAAGCCAATCTAGCCCCCTGGCCTCATCCAGTAAGAGGTCAGTAGAGATATGCTATAATGAAAACAAGTCTTAAACCAAAATCTACCAAATGAGTAATGTGCAGACAGAGCAGACTCAAAACTCTCCTACAATTTGTTTCTGTATTTTGGGGAAGAAACTGCTCTCTGCCCTTCTATCTTCAGAGGTTTGATAAAAATTCACTTCTAGTTCTCTTAGTTTACTATATTTTGGTTCATAAACCCTTAATATTTTTTATTTATATATATTTATTGTAAGACATTAGAAAGAGACACAGCAAAAAGAAAAAATTAAAACCTCATGTTTAATCCCATGATGAATGATAAGCTCTGTTGACATTTTGATACAGATTTTTCCAGAGTTTTATCTGTATCTGTGTTGAATTTTAGCAAGGGTCCTTTTGACATTTATTTAGTTGATACTGTGTTTTCTCATTTGATTGTGATTTATTGGATCTCTTAATTTTGGAGACTTTAATGTATGTACTTCTAGTAATCCTACTTAGTTATTTTGACTATTTCTTTTGGAAAAACAAATTAAAATAACTCTGGCAAGTGTATAATAAAGGTACCCTCTCCATTGGAAATTGTGAAGAGTCCATTACATATTGGGAGGCTGTATTAAAATTATAAAATAACACTATGCATAATTGTATGTTAATGCCCTAGAAAAATCTAATTACAACAGACTTTAAAAAATATATAAATTAATAAGATTTACCTAAAGGATAATGAGATTACATAAGTAGAACAATAATCAGGAAGGAAAAGAATTGATTGAAATTATTCCCTAATTTCTACCCACCTCGAAAAAGGGCACCTCATTCAGATGGGTCTTATAGGTGATTTTTTATTTCTTTGCTTATAACCTGTTTTGATGGAATTCTTGTAACATTTTTATGGCTAAAATGCTTCTTTGTCTCTATTTGTCAGGTCACTATAGAGAATCTTTCATGAAGATGATAGACATGTTTATACCTATAGAAAATCTACAGATGTAAATACTTTCTTAAATTCACCATGCATTTTGCTTGGATTGACAAAGAACACTTTCAATTTTTCTTTTTAAAGATTGTTTCTTCCACTATTGTTTTCCCCTTCTAGATAGAACAACTAATATCCAAAGATTGGATTGTTTTTTTTCTTTTTGGGGAGAAAGGAGGGTTGCATTCTGGAAGAATTATTTTTGAGGTGGAGTCTTGCTCTGTCTCCAGGCTGGAGTGCAGTGGCGCGATCTTGGCTCACTGCAACCTCAGCCTCTCGGGTTCAGGTGATTCTCCTGCCTCAGCCTCCTGAGTGGCTGGGACTACAGGGGCCCACCACCACTCCTGGCTAATTTTTTGTATTTTTAGTAGAGACAGGGTTTCACCATGTTAGCCAGGATGACCTCAATCTCTTGACCTTGTGATCCACCCACCTCGGCCTCCCAAACTGCTGGGATTACAGGCATGAGCCACTGCGCCCAGCCAAGAATGTTTTTATCTTTGTTTTCCACTTAAGTTTTCAGTAGCGTCAAGTTGTTTTTTTCCTTGCTTGCCAGCACAATTTTTGATTCCATCACTTTTAGTTTTTATGTAGCATTGTCAAATCTTGGCCATTTTATGCTCACATAGTTTTATAGAGATAATCTTTTACGTTTTATTATGAGCACAATGCAAGAATTATTATTATTATTTTTGTATACCTTTCAGGAATCTGTTTCAGAAGGAGGTGCAGTCTTTGGCTCTGTCTCTTGTGCTGTAGAATTTTTTTTTGGTTCATTTCTGTTTGCTCGTTTTTAGGAAGGAGACTCTATCTTCTTCTGGGAGATATAGTGATATTCCTGAACTCAGCCACAGATTCAGTTAAAATTTTATTTTATTTATTTATTTTTTAAAATTTATTTTGAGATGGGGCCTCACTGTTGACCAGGCTGGAGTGCACTGGCACGATCTTAGCTCACTGCACCCTCGACCACCTGGGCCCTAGCAAGCCTCCTGCCTTAGCCTCCCCAGTAGCTGGGACTACAGGCACATGCCACCATGGCCAGCTTTAGTCTAATTTTTAAAAGAATCCATGGCAGTTCCTTGAGTTGCAGTTGCAGAAAAAGAGAAGCACTGTACTAAGATCAGAGAAGAAGCAGGAGTTAGCAAGACTGGCAGACAAGAGCTTTATAATATCACTTTGCGGAACTTAGGGATATATATGAGCATGACAAATCCAATTTTTAGTCTCTAAGCAGCTTCCTGCGTTTGTGCTTGAAAGGAAACTGAAGGAGCAGCACTAGAAGTCTAGCCTGTTTATTCCAAGGAGAAAAAAAAAAAAAAAAAACAAAATGAACCAAAACAAACAAACAAACAAAAAAACAAATAAAATGCAGAGGCCTACAGTCTGTTTTGAAGTCTAGGCTTAGTTTTTAGGCTGAATGGTACAATAGTATTAGGAGGTATATTTTAAGCTAGAAAAAGAGTTGTGGTGGTGAAACTAATGAGAAGTGCAAAAACCTGGAAAACTGTAAATTAGAATCAATGGAATCAACCTAAGGTGTTTATGTTTCTGGCTTAAAATTCTTCGGTTGACCCCACTTGGGAGCTTAAAAGTTCTGTACTGGAAATTATAAAGATATTTCTATTTTGTTTTTATTTTTAAATTTCACATTGCCATGAGAAAGTAGATAATTTTAGATTATTGCTCTTAGTCTTCTTTTTCCCAGTTTACATGTAAAAAGAGATAGGAAACAATGCAAGGACAGCTTACGAGGAGAGATTTTGCTTACTGGGCATTTAATTAAATTCTGAGTGAGGAAGAGATTTTGCATTTACAGGCCAATTTGTATTTTTGCTAATGAGTGCTTTTTGATTACTTTTTATATTGAGTTTTCTCTAAATTTGTAAATCAAGGAGAGTTATAAAACAAATACGCATTCTACTTATTTATCCAAGAGCTCCTTTTTAAAAATATTAATTATATTTTATTTTTGTATAAAGTATAATTGGCTGGGTGTGGTGGCATACACCTGTAATTTCAGCACGTTGAGAGGCTACTTAGTCCTCCCAAGATCAGCCTGGTCAACAGGCTGTCTCTGTCTTTACAAACAGGTGTGGTGGCTCAAGCCTATAGTCTCAACTACTTGGGAGGCTGAGGTGGGAGGATCACTTAAGCCAAGGAGTTCAAGGCTGCACTGAGCTATAATCATACCACTGCACTCCAGCCTGGGTGACAGAGTAATACCCTAGCTCAAGAAAAACAAAAACTGTTTGTAAAGTATAATTAATGCTAGTCTTTCCAAAATATCAGTTTAGTGCCGTGAATAAAACAGAAAAGTCTTGCTTGAGAAACTGTTGGTTCCAAAGATTTTTCCATTTTTCCTCAATTAAAATGGCTTCATTTAAAATGATTAAATAACACTTATTATAAAGACTATAATAGTAAGTAAAATTATTAAAAAGAAAGTGAAGATCATTTGAAGTTCTACCTTTTTTTTTTTTTTTTTTTGAGACAAGTTCTCGCTGTGTCACCCAGGCTGGGGAGTGTAGTGGGATCTTGGCTCACTACAGCCTCCACCTCCTGGGTTCAAGCAATCCTCCTGCCTCAGTCCCCAGAGTAGCTGGGACTAGAGGCATGTGCCACCACACCTGGCTAATTTTTGTATTTTTTGTAGAGATGGGGTCTTGCCATGTTGCCCAGGCTGGTCTCAAACTTCTGGGCTCAAGCAATCCACCCACCTTGTACTCCTAAAGTGCTGGAATTACAGGCATGAGCCACTGTGCCTGGCGAAATTCTTCTTTTGAGAGAACTTTATTAGTATTTTGGTAAACACTAAAATTTGTTTGGCAAATGTATACACACACACACGCACGCACGCACACACACACGGTATTTCATAAGGAATTATATGGAAATGCTGTTTTTATTATAATGGACAGGACCCCATTTCCCCTCACCCTCGTTTTATACTTCCCCTTCCTGTACTCTGAGCTAACCCTTAGAGTCACTGCCTGCAGTGGTTCTCAGCAGCATCAGCATCCCTAGGAACTTGCCAGAAATGCACATTTTCAGACCTCACGCTGGCCCTACTGAATCAGACACTCTGTGGATGGGGCCTAGCAATCTGTGTTTTAATAAAACTTTCAAGTGATTCTGCTATGTGCTGAAGTTTGAGAACCATGGACTTAGTGCAAACATTTTCATGTTTTTCTGTTTTCATATATATATATATATATATGTGCAAGCTTTATTATATTGTATATTGTATATACATATATAAGCTTTATTAGATCGTTTATTAGAACGATCATATTAGGTGGACTTCTGTATCTTTTCTAACTCATTGATACTTCGTAGAAACTCCTATGAGCCATCAAACATAGCTCAAACTTACTCTAATTAATGAATAGGTATGGGCCAAGCTCATTCCCTATTGATAGCCATTCACTTTGTTTCAGTTTTTGGCAATCAGGAACAATTATTCACCAGACATCCTGTGCATATGTCCTTATGCGCTGATACTTTCATCTCTGTGGGATAGATTTCTAAGAGTAGAATTGCTGGATGAAGGGCATACATATTTTAAATTTTAGTGGATTACTTTGCAAATGAGATCTAATAGTTGACATTTTGTTAAGCAACTTTCAGAAATATTTAATGTCTTTCTTTAATAACTGATAATTATGTAACTGGGGATTATGTTCTCATTTTCATTGTGCAAAGAAAGGAGGGATGTTAAATTTTGTATGTTGATTAAGTTGGTAAAGGGTGAGAAGGAAGAAATCTCCTTGCTTGCTTTAATCCTCCCTTTTTTGCCATGGTCCCTTCATTTCTCCCATTTCTCAAATTCTGACTAATACGAGCATCTAATCCATGGAGTTTTTTTTTTTTGAGACGGAGTCTCGCTCTGTCGCCCAGGCTGTAGCGCAGTGGCCGGATCTCAGCTCACTCCACGCTCCGCCTCCCGGGTTTACGCCATTCTCCCGCCTCAGCCTCCCGAGTAGCTGGGACTACAGGTGCCCGCCGCCACGCCCGGCTAGTTTTTTTTTTTTGTATTTTTTTTTAGTAGAGACGAGGTTTCACCGTGTTAGCCAGGATGGTCTCAATCTCCTAACCTCGTGATCCACCCGTCTCAGCTTCCCAAAGTGCTGGGATTACAGGTTTGAGCCACCGCACCCGGCCCCATGGAGATTTTTTAACATCTGCAGAGGGTGCATGTGTGAGACTGTGTGTGGGCTCTTGCTCTCTTCCACCCTTCTGACATGCTGTGCAGACGCGTTAATCATAGCAACTGAGAAGAGTGTGATCACTTTTTTCTCCGGAGGCTGCAAATTGTATAACCATTTGGGCAGTGGAGTTTTTGCTTCAGTAGCTTGTTTCCAGCTGGATCTAAGATGCTTCGCTATTCCCTTAGCATTTTATGTTTATATTATTCTTTTATTCTGGGTCACTGTCTCCTGCTGTGTTTGGTCCCAAGAATGTTGGTTGCTGCTGGGCTCATCGTGTGTGTTGAAGGTGTAATCTGATGTCTAGAGGTAGTGGGGTGAAACTCTCTCCTATTCAGCCTTTTCTGATTTCTGGATGTTGGTGTAGCTTCCTTGAATACTTGGTGGAGCATACTCCCCTTGGTCCCAGCCTTCTGGAGAGAGGGCCGGAGCACAGGGTCCAAGTTGTCTGGATGGACTCTTCCCCAGCCCAGGGAAGCAGCTTCCTATTGAGGTGGTAAGTGACTTGGTGGCTTTGTTATGGGGTCACCCAGCAGGGGCCTTCTTCTGGAACCCTGCAGATTCCCTGTGGCTTTTGGTTCCTGTGGAGGGAAATCCTGTCCTCTTGACACTGCCCTTCTCTCTTGGTGGCTCTGCATCCCCCAGTGCGCTACCTATGACTGGCCTCATGCCCATCAACTCAAAATATAGTCTGTGAGGGCATCTTGGGGACCGTTGCCTGGGCACCCTCACTTTGCTGATGAGGAGATTAGTCTCCAAGAGGGAGATTGACTGGCTCGACTAAGTTAACTCCGC
Source organism: Rhinopithecus roxellana (assembly GCF_007565055.1). Classification (NCBI taxonomy): domain Eukaryota; kingdom Metazoa; phylum Chordata; class Mammalia; order Primates; family Cercopithecidae; genus Rhinopithecus; species Rhinopithecus roxellana. The sequence goes on from NC_044551.1 coordinate 239,533, forward strand.
TGGTTTGACACTCTGGATTTTAAAATGCTCTATTAGAAGTCATAAGAATAATTTTTTTGCTCGGAAAGTTTGTTAGTGGCAGATCCCACAATAAGCCTGGGGTTTTCCCACCTTCACTGGTAACGACCTCCCCCACTGCTCTGCCACATCTCCATTTCTTCATTGACCAAGTACTCAAGGGCACCATTTTATCCTTTCCTGCCCTGCAGCTGCCTTTGAGCTTTCTGACATGAAGAATGTTGCTCCTTCCTGGACCTTAAATTAAAGGGTCTCTCTTTGATCTCATGAGAGGATGCTGCTGGTAACTATGTCTAGGCAAGCCCTGACCTTCTAAAGCTCATTTGCTCCCAAGAAGCCAGACCTATTAATTGATGGTCATTTGCTCCATTCAGTTCCTCCCAGCTCAAAATAATAGAAATTTTCATTAACTCAGGTGTCAGAGGGTGGTAGGTAAGGGTGTCTTTTAAAGTAGGTTAATACAGCTAAGTCTGGCTTAGCCAATGGAATCAGGCGGGGCTTTTGCCTGAATTCAACTTCTAGATCATGTATTTACTTTGTACACATTTTTTAAAGCAAATTATATTAACTTTACTTGTGTCTTGACTTAAAACACAAGAGCATGTGCATCTCAGAGAATTGCCACCTGCTAGGGTGTTTCTGCCATCGTCGGTTAATCTATGCTCCCTGAAGTTGGTTCTCTTTGGTGGTTTTTGTTTTCTACCAACTTAACTTGACCTTTTCCTACCCTCTCTGAATGGCCCTGCTTTTATCTCTTTGCCATTTCTCCTGTTTTCCTTCTGAGGGGGCAAACAAATTCCAAAGCAGCATGTTCTAGCCATAGAGCAAAGAGGACTGTGGTAACTGTTTTACCCAGCCTGGCCAGCAGCCACGAGATGTCAATTCCTGGGAAGTCTGAAGCTCCTTAGCTGCTGCAGGAGACTGCTTGGTAGTTCTGGCAGGAGCAGAGGGGGAAAAAGCCACTTTTCAGACTTTAGCAAAACCTTTGACTTAGAAACATTTTACAAATCCTCCATTAGCTTCATCCCATTTCTCGTTTCGAAAGAAACAGTTCCCTCTTCTCTCAATACAGTGCCACTTTATGGTGCCCCCTCCTACTGTCACAACTGAGATGATAAGCTTCTGGGGAAAGGCCCAAAGGCGAATATACAACTACAGAAGACCACAGGAAGAGTCAGTCTAGCACCCAGCTTTGAAGAAATTTCTTGGTGGGTGTGGGTTTCAGGTCTGCGGGTAAATAAGTGCCAAGTGTTCTTAAAGTCTGATGCTGCCTCACTTCCTGTATTTCAGTGACAGCTCCCACAATTTGGGTAATGTGCAGCCTGTATTTTTAATAAAGAACTTGAAGTAGCCGATATTTTTGTTCTATTTGAGTTTTTAAAATGTTTTACCATCTAAGCAATGATTTTAGGCATGATGGAAATGGGTCAGAGTTTTCTCTGGGAGAAGCCTCAGTAAAAGACATAACATGTGATCCAGGTAAAATGTTTTATTTCCGTATTCTAGAAAGGCAGCCCTTATAGAAGGTGTGATTTAGCTATACTACCTTCTTAACAGTTCCTCCTGCTTACGCCTGAGGAGGGTATGCATGTTTTAAATAAGTGTCTCTAGCTCTTGCCTACTTTACCTCTCCATATCTTGATGCTGCTGTTTTTATCGAAACGGATCTTATGCAGGTTACTAAGTTTACTCTTGCTTAATCTAAGGTGTTTATTTTCTCAAGTCCCCATTTAGTGCCATACACTGTAAGAGCAGAGAGTGAGAAACAAGGTCCCACGTCCCTGCTCTCCCAGAACGCACTTGGGAGTGAGAGACAGAAAATAAGTAGGTAAACAAATAAGAATTTCAGATGGCGGTATGGGTTAGGACAATACAAGGCTATGACATGGCAGAGAATGGTGTGTGTGTGTCATTAGTCTCTCTGGGATCTCCTGGAGAGCAGTCTAGTAGAGGGATCAGAAAGCACAAAAGCCCTGGAGTGGAAATGAACTTTTTGTATTTGAAGGCCAACAAAAGGCCAACATGGCCCTTGCATTTGTGAGGGAGGGGAGATGAGAGGAGACAGGTCAGAGAGGTGGGAGGGGCCGGGTCACGCCCATAGATTAAGGGGCAGTTGCATGATTTATGTTTAAAAAGTGTACTTTTGGTGTTCGTGAACTCTGCTGGTTCTTTTTCAAGTTATCTCTTTGTCTATTGTGCTTTCTTCTCCTCTGTTGTGTGGGTGTTCCCCAGGGCCCTCTTCTTTCCCCTCTTTTTCTTGCAAGCTCATCTATTCTTGTTATTTAGACCATCACTCCTTCTGGAAGACTCCCACGTGCGGGCCCTCTCATCTTGACCTCTACCCAGGTCTCATCTTCCATTTCCAGCTGGCCTGTTTGCTATTATCACTCAATTAGCCAGGATTTGACTTTAAGTTCAGACTGTTATATTTTTAAACAGTTGTCCAAGTTTTCCTCTAAGCAGCTCCTCTTTCCAACTTCCTGATTTCTGTTACCATCCCACCACTCTCCCAGGTGTCCTGCTTTAAGCTGAATTTTTGTAATTCCTCCATCCTTTGTCCTCTGTCTTGATCAGTCATCAAGACCTGCTGATGGCCATGGCTGTCCCCTCTCCTCAGCCATTGTTCTAATTCACCTTTGGATAATTGCCCCTGGCGTCTTCAGAGTTGCCATTTTCTCGGAATTGGTGAAGACTTTATCATGCCTTTCTAGTATTATTTCCCTGCATTCATGTCTCAACTCGCAACCATATCATTTATCTGTTCTAATCTGACAAGTCCTCTCTCTACCCTAGTGAACTTTCCTCATTCTCTTATTTCTAGGACATTGCCCAAGCTATTTTTGTTCCATATCCAGCAGTGCCCCTAAGGTTGGAATGGGATGCAATATTGTATGTTGGTTATGACCTTGGACAGCTATACATCTGGCTGTGTGTCATCTCCTGAACGTAGATTGTTACCCTTCATTGCACTGCAATACCTAGTCCAGTGCCCAGTGCACTATAGGCTTTCAGTGAACGTTTGTGGATTGAGTTTCTGGAGAATCGTTGAGGGGAGGCAAGCTTACTCTTTGACTCTTTATAGGAGCATTCCAGGCAATGGCTGTGGTCATTAGGGGGAGGGTCCCATCGACAAAATGGTTGATAAATAAAGATGATTTGGGATCACATGTAGGATTGCAGAAACCTTTTACACCATAAGCTCCAGCCATACCCTTCTGCTCTCATTTCTTCGTGAATGCCATGCGTCTTCCTGGCCAGGACCTTTGTATGTGCTGTTGTCTTCACCTGGCCTACTCTTGCTTCCTTCTCCTTTGTATAATTAAATTCTTACTCACTTTGCAGATTTCAGCTCAAATGTCACATCCTTAATGTAGTCCTCTGGACATTTTCTATTTTGAGAGAGTATTGTTGTTATTGTTTTGTTTAGCATCCCTTCTATTGTAAGCACCAATACAGCAGAGACTCAAACATTCAATTAAAATTTGTAATTTATTTTTATAAATGAATATTCATTTTCAATCTAATTTTGTTTTTATAATTTTATTCCTTTTCTGAAAAGGAATCCTTCCAATGGCATAATCTTCTAGTGGACTATTGTTTTCGTCCACTGATTTTCCAACACTAGTTTAGTGCTTGGCATGTGTTACATAATAAATATTTGTTGAATTAATACACAGTTCTAATTTAGTGCCATTCAATAAACAGTGGTTGAGGCTCCTCCTGGAGCACTCTTTAATTCTGTTGTTTGCTTATTTCTGTACTGTGAGTTTTCCCAGCAGCTATGTGACCATCACTATTTAGGGACTGGGACTGTCATTTGAGTTTTTGTATTCCAGCTGCATGAAGACATAGAGAGATGGTCCAGCAGGTGGGGGCTGTCATCATAATCTTCAGTAAATGTGGATGTTTGGGGAACATGTCTCAGAGTTTGAAACTTAACATTTTTAAGGTACTATATGGCATATGTAAACATTGTGCAATAAAAAAATTAAGGAAGTCTTTTCCGGGTAGACAATTCCTGGCAGCTGAGAACTAGAACTTAACAGGAAGTTGTGTTGAAACTGTAGGGAGTGAAAAGCTTACTTTATCAGACAGGAAGTTCCTGAAGAATCTCCTAACTCAGAAAAGATTATCTGTGAACAATGTCACATGAACTCTTTTTTTACCCCCTTCTTTAGCATTCTTTATTAGTATTTCCCAGCACTTATAGTTACTATAATCTGCATCTTTGAACAACCATTATATTAGTCTGTTTTCCATTACTTATAACAATACCTGGAACTGGGTAATTTATAAGAAACAACATTTATATCTTACAGAACTAGAAGCTGGTAAGTCCAAAGTTGAGGGGGCATGTGTATGAGAGCTGCCTTGCTGATAGGAACTCTCTGAAGAGTCCCGAGATGGCAGAGGGCATCGCATCTGAGGGGCTGAGTGTGCCCACATGATAGCTCAGGTCTCTCTCCCTCTTCTTATAGAGCCACCAATCCCCCTCCCATAATAACCCATTAATCCATGAATAGATTGACCCATTCATGAGGTCTCTGCCCTCATCATCCAGTCACCTCTTAAAGGCCCTATCTATCTCTCAATACAACCACATTGGGGATTAAATTTCAACATGAGTTTCTGGAGGGGACATTCAAACCATAGCAACCACGAAGTTACTACCTTACTTGATCAGAGCATCTCATGGTGCCCTACCAAATGTTTTCACACATTAGCTCTTTCATTAGAACCACACATTGTTTGGCAGTGGAGATGAACTTGGTGATGTTAAGTGACTTGCCCCACGTGCGTTTGTGCATGCATTAATTCACATGGCAGATTTTAAGTTTCAAATACGAAGTGAAATACAGGTAGGGGCAGATGCAGGTTTTGTGAGGCCTGAAGATGATGCCATTGGAAGGATTCCCTTTCAGAAAAGGAATACAATTATAAAAACAACATTAGATTTAACGGGAATATTCATTTACAACAATAAATTACAAATTTTAAAAAGCTGGCAAATTCCACAAACGTCACATTTCCAATTCAGATTCCTCTTATCCAGAGCCTGAAAATGCCCTCAGACATTCCAGTGCCACCCAACAGGAAGGGGAGGGTGTCTGAGGGGAAATTGAATGGAAAGAGAAAGCCAACTTAACAAATTGTAGTTAAAATACCCCACCCCTTCCATTCTGCATAGAATACTTTTAATTTTTCTGTAACATCATCCACCAAGAACACTTTGGATAAACACCAGATTACAAGCAAATCTTGTGACATTCTATGTTGTTATTGTTGCTTTCCTCTGATGGAAATCTGGTGACCACCCCTGATTTGTACAAGTCAAATTTGATCTATTTTGAAATGTCTCTTGCTTTGCAGATTAGAAGGAAATGACTGTATGACCATGTTGCTAAGGTCTTCCCTAAATGTTGAAAGAGGTCTTTGGGAGCCTTGAAGCTTCATTAGTGTGGTATGGAAAATCGGCCTCTGGTTTCTGGGGTTTTTTTTTCAAAGATGGAGGAAACTGGCTGCCCTGACCTTGAGAATTCACTACTGGGGAGGCAATGGTATCATTACAGAAAGTGATTATGTGTGATAATTGTGATAAATGGTTGGATAAAAACATGCTGAGAATGCTCCTGAAGCCACAGGAGAGGCGAATGGACTGCAGAGCCTGTGTAGGAGCTGAGTTCACAATAGAGACTGGAATTAGCTGGGTCACAGGCAGGTGAAGGGTGGTCCAAGGAGAGGGCATGGTCTGAGAGAGGGCGCCTGCACGGGTTGGCAGCAGCTGACTGGAGGGGAGGGTTGCTGTGAGCCTGGGAGAGGAGGCTGGAGCCATCACACCTCTGGTGAGGGCAGTGCTTGCATTGGAACCCACGTCTTCAGCCTCTACCCGCATCACCACATTATATGATGGTCCTTGTGTTCTCCATGTACTTATACTTAATTTTGCGCACCCTTTTCTTCTGAGTGTAGAGAAGAACATCAAGCTTTGCTTACAGATGGTGGAATTATTGGGGGGCAGAAGAGGCTGCCCTAGTTTCTCCCCTAGGGCTGTGTGTGTGTGTGTGTGTGTGTGTGTGGCAGGGTGGGGAGTGCAATTTCTGAATAACCATGAAGTTATGGTCATGAAAGGTGGCCCTGATGTGGGAATCTTTTGAGGTGCATGGCTAGCAAGGTTCCATGTTTCCCCAGGGATTTGTCTTCAGCCCTTCCTTCTTTTGTGCAGATCAATAATAAGGGGAATCGGGTGGGGTGGGGGGGGGGGGGAGAGAGAGAGAGAGAGAGAGAGGGAGGGGAGAGAGAGGAAAGAGAGATTGATTTAGGGGAAAACTCTAAACAATTTAGGAAGAGTTGCAGGTATACACCATGTCAAAGACTTATGGTTGCCTTTTATAAAGTTGCCAAAGACTTTTGTGCCACCTTGGAATTAGAAATGACCAGGCTGTGGAGTAACATATACGGGAGAACTCTCTTTGTGGGCAATCTGGGTGTGGAAAGGGCTGAGCAGCAGGTGTGCTGATGGGAGGGAATTTGAAAATCTGGGTTACTGAAACAATACATTAAAGCATCTGATATAACTATCATTTAGAATATGGTTGTGGTTATTGAAAGTGACTGTGTAGGAAGAGGAAATGTAGCTTCTTGTATCCCTTTGAGAACAGACAACCATGAAACTACAGAAAAAGTGATTATTGAAGTATTCATTTTCAGCAGATTATCTAATAAATTTGCATCATTAAAGTATTTATCTATTTAAATGTACTTGACCACTCATAAATTAGATTTAAAAAATTTGTGAGCCTCACCTGCCAACCTGACCATACTGCTTTCAAAAGTCTATTCTCATCAGTAGAATCTATTTTGATCACTTCTAGCCAATGAAAAATGTAAGCTTTTAGGAGAGAATGTTTCCTAGGACTCACCCACTCCCATTCAGTGTTCCAATATGTAAAGAAAGTTACATATACAATACTGGGATCAATACAATGTCCATCTTTAGACGGTTAAATCAATTATCTGATCTTTGAAAAGAATGATGGAAGTCTGAATGTGCTGAAGTGGAAAGATATCTATGAAAGGTGGTGGTTTTTTAAAAACACAAGTTATAGGAGACTATGAGAACCCATGTGTGTGTGTTTTTAAATCAAAGATACTTATGTATTGACAGAACACTTCTAGAATGATACCCGAACTCCTGGAGTGCGGTGGGGAATGCCTTCTACATACACACTCTTCTACTGTTTGAATTTTTTACTATGATCCCAAATTGTATGATCAGTTTTTAAATAAAGAGGGAAAAAAATTAAAAAAATTTGTGAGTCTAGCAGGAATCACAGATTTTTTCCATTTAAAGTCTTAAGAGAGAGGAGAAGATGGGGATAGGTTGGTCAGTGGGTACAAAGTTGCAATTATAGAGGAGGAATAAGTTCAGGTGTTCTATTGCACAGGTGTTCTGTTGCACCGTAGGGTGACTATGGTTAACAGTAAAGTATCGTATATTACAAGAGAGCTGGAGGAGAAGCCTTTGAATATTCTTACCATAAAGATATGATAAGTGCAAGAGGTGATTGAATACATGAAGTACCTTGATTGGATCATTGTACAATACGTACATATCAAAATATCAAAGTGTCCCCTATAAATATGTATAATTACAATGTATTGATTAAAAATTAAATTCATCCCTGAGAGGTCTGAAAAAAATTAAAAAAGTAAAGTCATCATAAAATGTTGTGTGAAAGGAATAGTGTATATTTTGGTAAGAAATTGAAAACACCTCCTATGAGTTGATACAAGACTATCCCAAGGGCTAGTGGAACAAAATGAGTTAAATAACTTTTTCAGTGGGAAGTCCAAGATTAGCTTTCATAATAATGCAGTTCTGTTTTTATTTTGAATTGTGACTTTTATTGTTCTTTATATCTTTACTGAATTCTTCATTAGGAATTTATTAATGAAGGTATTTTAGAAAAGTTACCTATATATAAAATCCTGTTTTAGCAGTACAGTGTCCTCTTTAATAAAACCCAGTGGAGAATACTTTTGGTAAATACACTAAATTGTATGTTTGAAATCAGATTTTTAAATACTAGGTTTGTTTTGAAGTGGGAACACCTGTCATTGTGTTTTTGAATTTTAAAGATATTTATGCATAGATGGCAGAGGATTAAATGTGAAAATAGGCCGGGCGCGGTGGCTCAAGCCTGTAATCCCAGCACTTTGGGAGGCCGAGACGGGCGGATCACGAGGTCAGGAGATCGAGACCATCCTGGCTAACACGGTGAAACCCCGTCTCTACTAAAAAAATACAAAAAATTAGCCGGGCGAGATGGCGGGCGCCTGTAGTCCCAGCTACTCGGGAGGCTGAGGCGAGAGAATGGCGTAAACCCGGGAGGCGGAGCTTGCAGTGAGCTGAGATCCGGCCACTGCACTCCAGCCTGGGCGACAGAGCGAGACTCCGTCTCAAAAAAAAAAAAAAAAAAAAAAAAAAAAAAAAAAAAATGTGAAAATAGATGATATTGTATTAAAACCTCTGACTGAACTCAAAAGGGAGCTTTCCCCCAGGCAAAACAGGGGAAAAAAATAAGCCATATAAGATGATACCTGACATGTTGTCAGTGAGATTTCTATTGGTGACCGCCATTGTGCTCTTGGTGGAAGTTGGGATGACGGCAAGGGGCTATTAGCCATTAAATTGCATGTGGTCGTTAGTTAAAAATGTGAATGCAGAATAATTTTTGAAGCATTTTTGATGGTTCAGAATTGCCAGTCTCTTCAGCTTTCATCGATGAGTAGATAAACTATGGTGCATACATATGCCCACTCTCCCCTCCCCCCACCATTCCTAACTCCTGACAACCATTAATCTGTTCTTGATCTCTATAATTTTGTCATTTCAATAATGTTTTATATATATATGTATATGAAGTAATACAGCTTACGATCTTTTGGGACTGCCTTTTTAATCACTCAGCATAATGCCTTTAAGAAGCAGCCAGTTGTTGCATGTATGGAGGGCTCATTCTTTTTTGTTGATGAGTTGTATTCCATGATATGGGTGTCCGGTTTGTTTAACCATTCCAGGTTTTTCCAGTTTGTTTAACCATTCCACTTTGTTTAACCATTCCAGGTTGTTTCCAGGTTTTGGCTATTATGAATAAAACTGCTATGGACAATTGCGTATAGGTTTTTGTGTGGATATAATTTTCATAACGTTTCAAACGTGGATGTTCTTGGGATAAACGTCCAGGAGTGTGATTGCTGGGTCGTATAGTAAGTGTATGTTTAGTTTTTAAAGGAACTGACAAACAATTTTCCAGGATGGCTGCATCATTTTTACATTCCCACCAGCATCATACGAGAGAGCCAATTTCTTTGCATCCTTGTGAGTATTTGGCATTACCACTATTTTTTATTCTAGTTATTCTGATAGGTGTATAGTGATATCTCGTTATGGTCTCTGGTATAGATCGTCTTTCTTTTTAGAAATTCTGGTAAAATATCATAACATATAATTTATTTAATCAATTTTTAAGTGTATAATTTTGGTGGCATTGAATACGTTCACATTGTTGTGCGGCTATTAATGACTAGCATCTGTAGAACTTTTACGTCTTCTCCAACTGAAACTCTGTATCCTCTGGGTGATAACTCCTCATCCTTCCTTTTGCCAAAGCCCCCCGCAACTGTCATTCTACTCTTTGCCTCTGTGAATTTCATTACTCTAGGAACATTGATGTACAAGTATCGGTTTGAGTCCCTGCTTTCAATTTTTTAGGTATATACCTAGAAGTAGAATTGCTGGGTCATATGGTAATTCTGTATTAGCTTTTTGGGGAACCGCCAAACTTTCCCACAGCAACTGCACCATTTTACATTTTCATCAACAGTGCACAAGTGTTCTATTTTCTCCCCATTTTTGCCAACACTTTATTTTCTATTCTTTTAAATAATAGCCATCCTGATGGGTATAACGTGGTATGGTATAGATTTTGATAAAGATACTTGAAATGATTATGTAGTCCCCTTGGGAGTAGGGATTTCTGATTAGGGTCCTTCCAGCCTTTCAAGTTGCAACCAATCTTCATCCCCCCTCAGGGTGAGATTAACGTTGATTTATGCATCACTAAAATTATAGGCATTCCCTGACATCTGAATGTGTTTGGATCCTGAGTTGAGATAGCAAGAGTTTATATGGTGAATTTAGATAGCAAAGAATATCTAAATCTGTTTGGGTAGGAAAAGTGATAGATCAGATAATAATAGATTAATCTAAAAAGTTACCTGAATCCAATTGGGAAGCCAGAGTTCAGAGAGTGGAAGTTCAGAGAATGGAGGTTATCTCTATTTTAATGTCAGTTGGCAAACAGACAATATAGTAGGGAAAGCTCAGTCAGTCAGTTTATGCAACTCTGTATTCCATGGTTAAATTGATAGCACTTAGTCAAATTGCCTGAATGGTACTGAAGACAACAATAATTTCTATAATACCTTGCAAATCCAAATCTAGATTTTTTTTTCAGGTGATTGGGGTTCTCTGATTCTCAATGTATTGATTCTTTACTTTGATTCCTAGAAGGCAAGCTCTTAGGAGGTATGAAAAAATAGGGTAGAATCTGGCTCCTTTTAGGAGTTTCCCATGGGAACAGGATAGCACTCAGGTAGATCTCAGGCCCTAGGCCTGGCCAGACTCGAGTTCCGAGGAAGAGGAGGTCAGGTAGCTCACAGGAGTATTTAACTAAAATAAAAGTCTATTGTGGTCACCTGCTACCTTCAGGGAGGCCAGGAGGGAAGGTTATAGACTTTGCCTGTTTTCCTCTCTCTTTTTAATTCAATTATTTGAAAGGCTTTAAAAATCTCTACTTATCCTTTCCCAACATTGTGTGTGTGTGTGTTATGAGTTTTGTTTATCTTTATATAGAAGTATAAACTCCACTCTTTTTTACCAGTCATCTTGGTTGGTATAGAAGATAATTTGTGGCTAGGCACAGTGGCTGATGCCTGTAATCTAGCACTTTGGGAGGCTGAGGTGGGCAGATCATAAGGTCAGGAGTTTTGAGACCAGCCTGGCCAATATGGTGAAACCCCGTCTCTACTAAAAAATACAAAATGTGATGTGTACCTGTAGTCCCAGCTATTCAGGAGGAAGAGGCAGGAGAACCTCTTGAACCCAGGAGGCGGAGATTGCAGTGAGCCGAGATCGCACTGCTGCACTTCAGCCTGGATGACAGAGCGAGACTCCGTCTGAAAAAAAAAAAATTGTAAAAATACAAGTCACTTAATGTGGGTTGGAATATGGGGAGGGAATGGGGAAATGGCATTTAGGGCTTTTCCTGCTTTGACTAAGACAAGGTGCTGGGAGAGCTGCGCTTCTCCCCAGATAGACTAGTGAATGTTACTGTGTTGGCCTCATGATGTTAACAGCCCTGGGGGAATTTACTTATTCACCCAGGGTAGGTCAGTGAATTTTCTAAAATAACTAAAGGACATGATCTACCTGTTAGAAAGTAACTGCTTCAGTCTTCTTATTTTCAGAGGTTGCCACATGGAAAATACCAAATAGCCTTCTAAGTGCAAACTTGACCAGTGCAGAGGCAGGAAGCCCATCTGTGAACCCACAGAGGATTATTATTATTATTTTTATTATTTATTTATTTATTTAATTTTATTTTTTGAGACAGGGTCTCACTCTGTTACCCAGGCTGAAGTGCAGTGGAGCGATCTCGGCTCAGTGCAACCTCTTTCTCCTGTATTGAAGCGATTCTCCTGCCTCAGCCTCCTGAGTAGCTGGCATTACAGGTGTGTGCCACCACGCCTGGCTAATTTTTGTATTTTTAGTAGAAATGGGGTTTTGTCATGTTGGCCAGGCTGGTCTCAAACTGCTGACCTCAAGTGATCCGCCTGCCTCAGCCTCCCAAACTGCTGGGATTATAGGCATGAGCCACCACGCCCACCCATTACTATTATATTTTTAAATAAAGGCAGGAAAACATAAAATGTGTGCCCAGAAAGGCCACATTTTGCCTCATCATACTGTTGTTAAACCTCTTTGGTTGGGATTTGTGGTTGGCTGTGACGGCCACCACGGTATCATCACATCTGAGCAGAAGTCCCGTAATAGCCAGGTAACTTTGGCTCACTGGGATGTTATCCTGGTGTGTTGTAATGTCTGCACTACTATTTGTCAATCTTTAACAGAGGCAGGACCAGAAGGGGACAGGAGGTTCACGTACACAACTTGGAGAGGTAGATGGAACACTTTCATGTGTGTGTTGAAAGATTTAACATTTTGAGAACTGAGGTATTTAGACATTTTAGACCTATGATATTTCTACTTGTGTCCTGTGATCTCTTTTCTATAGGTGGCAATTTACCTCATGAATTGCTTTGTCTGCATAAAGCATTTAAAACAGAAGTGGAGGTGCTCTTATCTATTGAAAGCCTTGGCACGTGGGGACAGAAGCAACCCAGGGAAGCAACTCAACCACTGAATCAGGCTTAAAAACACTTTAAAGATACACACTTGACTGCCACCTCTTTGAGTTACACTCTTCCTCCTCTGTTCTGGCTCAGTTTCAACCTTCTTTACTCATCCATCGCTCTCACCTTCTCTGTTGATGCCTGCCCACTTTATACCTTCCACCTACTGTCTTTCTCTTTCCAGCTTTCACTACGTGACATTTGATGTAAGCATCAAGCAGCACCTGGCACATAATGAGCACTCAATACATGCTTATTGACTGGACTATTCATACTGTGATTAGCACTGTCCTTTTTGGTTTTTCCATAAATTAAGACCACCTGGTGGCCATTGTGTGCATGCCTCTGAAAGAAGAGCTGGCCATGTGGATTTGGTTTTTGATTTGATGGGATGGGAAGGGGAGCTGGGGGATAAGGGCAGCCTGCCGAAGGAGTCCTCATTTTAGAGTACTTGCTATGGGTTAAGGGAAATCCAGTCTCTGGCTAGAGTTTTCAGAGACTGTGATTTCCTGGACTCTTCTAGGTGTTTGAAGGATATATTTTTATAGACCATGTTATCATCTCAAATGTTGACCTCCAATGATATAAATGACCCTGGCAGTGAATGAAGTGGCTTACTGGTGGGCAGGTGAGTGCAAATCAGTGACTCCCTGTTTACAGTCTGCTTAGACCCGGGTTTCAGAAGTGCTGAGCATGTGGTGGTGTTCAGCAACTACTGCCTTATTATGCTGGTACACTTAACTGAACTCTGGTGGAATAAACTGTTTACCCAGAAGGGCAGAAGTTCCAGCAGCCATCAAAGCTCTGAGTGGAGCTGAGCCAGGGGAGGAGCTTGCATTTTCACACCCTTGGGCCACACTCCTTCAGGCAGCCTTCTTGGCCAAAGGAACCGAAATAGACTGGACAGGAAGCAGATGAAATCTAGTTTGTTGTCCTTAGCCTCTAAGATAGACCATTCAAATGAAGCCCATTAAAAATAAACCAAGAGACACAGGAGAATTGCTTGAACCCGGGAGGCAGAGGTTGCAGTGAGCCGAGATCACGCCACTGCACTCCAGCCTGGGTGACAGAGTGAGACTCCATCTCAAAGCAAAAACAACAACAACAACAACCCAAGAAACAAAACTACATTGACGATGATTTTGATTTCTCTGTGTTAAATATCCCATGGAGAAACATACAACATTGGAAAAAAAAGAGTCTATTGAAGTTCATGTATCACAATTAGTTTGTTTTCTCACTTGAATATGAGCTCTGTGAGAGCAGAAACTTTGCTTCTGGTTTTTCCTGTTGATTTCTGGATACTGTGTCTGGCACAGAGTAGGCATTCAGTAAATACTTATTGACTGAATGAATAAAGCTTACATAAAACAAAATGATACTTAGTGTTATATTTATAAATCTCAACTTTTAAGGAAGCTCTAGGTCAACTAAGCAAACTGGGAGAAAACATCCCAGTGTGTGCCCTGAATAAGACCAGAAGTCATTACTTAGGGGAAGTCAAGATGCTGCCAGGGGAGCAAACAACTTCCTTGGTAGGTACCCTCTCTCCTCCTGCCCCCTTTCTTCTTTCCTCCCTTCCTGCTATGGCCACAGCATCAGCAAATATGATTATCTGAGGATGTGTATGAGTAATGTATGACTTGAATCCTTAACTTGCAGGGCTTTTCAGTGAATAGGAGTACCCTACCTTCTTCTAGACTAGCAGTCCTGTCCCTGTACAGCTTAGGCTCTGCAGAGCTGAGAGTGCTAGAATTGGGATCCTGGCCTGGTCACTTGAAATCTGCTGTCTTCTGTTCCATCTGAGTCTGACCTCCCCGCTGACCCCAGGTCCTCCCCTTGGACTGTGTGACTGCCACCTTGCCCCCAAAAGTACAGCATCACATGCTGTACCCTACACGAGCAGCTGGCTAGAGTGGAACTTTAGAATCAGTGTCCCCTAAGTCCTGGCCCTTCCTGGCTGGCCTCATAGCTGCCTATGACCAGAGCAGAGAGGCAAACTCAGAAGTTTGGAATATTTGGAACTCACGTTTGTTTTGTGGTAATAGTGATGGTGTCCATATGTAAAGTGTGGAAGGAGACAGTAGCTGGCAGTAAGTGGATGACTGTGGTTTGGCCATCCAAAGATTGGGATTCATATCTGCCTCTGTCCAGGAAATGGCATTCCTATCTCAGTCCCACATAGGAGAAAGTCTTGATAGAGTTGGCTGGCTGGGGACTTCCAAAGAGCAGGCCTGTAAATGGTCTTTTAGTACTGAATCTGAGCAGAAATTGGGGAATTTCCAGATATGCAGATGTGAATTATTATCATATGTATTCTTGAATATAGCCATATGGTCAATTTAATTTAACTGTCCCTGACTAGTATGCAGAGGCAAGCTCATAGATTTCTATTTTTATTTGTAAAGTCATTTTTAACTTACGTGAATTTTTTATTGTTTTGGAAGAATCTCTCTCCATTAACCAAAGAAATTCATTAGTTCTGTTCTAATTAAGCTAAATACAAACAAAAAACCCAAAATGAGCATAGTACATATTAATGGCAAAAGTTTTTTGTACTTTCTAGTATGAAAAGGTATGTGTGTCTCTGGAAAATAGAAGTTGATGAGTAATCCTATCCTGGCTGGTATTACTGATATTTTTGATTCCAGTCTAACACCACAAAGTTCATTCTAGTATTCACTCTTTGCTTATGACTTTTTCTCTGACAGTGAGAAACTCGGCTATCATGATCTACAATATATTTACTGTATTTTCAAGCCTAGTATACTTGTAGTTTTATGTTGCTAACCTGTACTTTGTGAGAGAATGCAGACCTGTGCCTCTCTTAGAATACAGATTTACCAACGAGATAAAGAGTTTGTGTATGGTTCTTTTTGTCTTACAGTCAAAACACTTAGCCTTACTGTCAAAGTTTTTTTTTTTTTTTTTTTAATTTCAACTTTTATTTTAGGTTCAGGGGTTATATATGCAGGTTTGTCACATGGGTATATTGCATGATGCTGAAGTTTGGGACACGATTGATCTCGCTACCCAGACACTGAGTATAGTAGCCAATAGGTAGTTTTTCAGCCCTTACCTCCTTCCCTGTCTCC
Source organism: Rhinopithecus roxellana (assembly GCF_007565055.1). NCBI lineage: Eukaryota > Metazoa > Chordata > Mammalia > Primates > Cercopithecidae > Rhinopithecus > Rhinopithecus roxellana. The sequence continues at coordinate 255,123 of NC_044551.1, forward strand.
CCGCTTAATAGTCCCCAGTGTCTGTTGTTCCCATCTTTGTGTTCATGTGTGTTCCAATATTTAACTCCCACTTATACTTGGGACATGCAGTATTTCATTTTCTGTTCCTGCATTACTTTGCTTAGGATATTGACCTTCAGCTGCATCCATGGACATGATTTCATTCTTTTTTATGGCTGTGTAGTATTCCATGGTGTATATGTACTACATTTTCTTTATTCACTCTACTGTTGATGGACACCTAGGTTGATTTCATTTATTTCCTTTGTGAATAGTGCTCCAATAAACATACAAGTGCATGTATATCTTTTTGGTAGAGCAATTAGTTTTCCTTTGATTATATACCTGGCAATAGGATTGCTGGGTCAAATGGTAGTTCTGTTTTAATTTCTTCGGGAGATTTCCCAACTGCTTTCCACAGTGGTTGAACTAATTTACATTCCTATCCACAGTGTATAAGCATTCCCTTTTCTCTGCAGTCTTACCAGCATCTATTCTTTTTGGACTTTTTAATAGTAGCCATTCTGACTTGTGTGAGATAGAATCTCATTATCTCTCTAACGATTAGTGATGTTGAGCTTTTTTTCATGCTTTTTGGCCACTTGTCTGTCTTCTCTTGAGAAGTGTCTGTTAATGTCTTTTGCCCACTTTTGAATGGGGTTATTTGTATTTGGCTTGTTGATCTAAAACAAGGCTATTTAGGTCAACTCCTTTCTTTACAATCCACCTTGGTATGCTTCTGTCATACATGTGTAATACAGTTAGATTCATTGCTACAGTCTGTGTTCCACTCGATTCTCCTATAGTCCTGGTTGATTTTTAAAATTTTACATATAGCAAAATTTACTTGTTGTGTTGTAGAGTTCTGTGGAGTGTGGCAAATGCACAGTGTTGTATCCATCTCCACAGAACCATATAAAACACTTCCACCACCTCTCAAATTTTCTCATGCTGCTCTCTTAACAGTCAAACCCCGCTCCCATCTCTAATCCCTGGCAACCATTAATCTGTTTTTCCTTCCTATAGTTTTGCCTTTTCTAGAATGTAATATAAATAGAATCCTGTAATACCTTGTGATGGTTACTATGGGACTGAACAAAGGGGGATGAATGCAGAAATGAAGACAAAGTTTGCTTCTAGTGAGCAAGAGCCCTGAGCTTCTAAAGCCCTTTGTATTTATTGGGTAGAAACAGCAGGGAGGAGGAGGTAATCGTTGGTCAGCTTCTTGATTTATTACAGGTTCACATCATTGCTAACAGGCTTCGGAGGTGCCTTATAGATAATCACAAGAAACACTGCACCTGGGGCATGACTGCACTCAGCATTCCTTCTGGGCAGCAGATGTAGTTTGTCAGTTTGCCAACAACCTGCATTCATGAGCTGTTTGCTCGTATAGCCTCCAGTGGTATACTAAGTTGGTCATGACCCTCATTCTTTCAGCCTCCAACAATACATAGCCTTTTGTATATGGCTTCTTATACTTAGCAAAATGCATTTCTGATTCGTTTCTGCTTTTGTGTGAAACAATAGTTTGTTCCTTTATATTGCTGAGTAGTATTCCATGGTATAGATGTACCACAGTTTGTTTAACCATTTGTGTGTCAAAGGCCTGGTTTTTCATGCTTATGAATGATGCTGCTCTAGTTATTTGTGAATAGGTTTTTGTGTGAACATATGTTTCAATTCACTTGGATAAAATACTAAGAGTAATATTCCTGGGTCTTATAAACTATGTTTAATTTTATAAAAAACTGCAAAACTGTTTTCCAAAGTAGCTGTCTTGTTTTGTATTTCCACCAGAAACATAGTGTTGCTCCAGTTGTCCCACATATTCACCAGCATGTTGTATTATCAGTTGTTTCATTTTAGCCCTTCTAAAAGGTATGTAGCAGTATCTTATTGTGATTTTAATTTGCACTTCCCTAGTGAACAGTGATGCTGAGTATCTTTTCATATGCTTATTTGCTATTTATCTTTTCTTTGGTGAAGGGTCTGCTCAGATATTTTACTCCCTCTCCTTTTTTATTGGATTCTTTTCTTATTGTTGAGATGTAAGAGTTCTGGATACAGCTTCCTTTTCAGATATGTGATTTAAAATATTTTCTCCTAGTCTCTGGCTTATATTTTCAGTATTTTAATCATGGCTTTCACACAGCAAAAGTTTTAAATTTTGACAAACTAAGTGTAGTCTATCAAATTTTCTTTTTATAGATCATACTTTTGGCGCATTTAAAAATGCTTTGCTAAACTCAAGGTCATGCAGATTTAAAAAAAAAAGTTTTAGAAATCATGTGGTCTTACATTTTACATTTAGATCTGTGATACCTCTGAATTAATTTTTTTTGAGACAGAGTCTTGCTCTGTTGCCCAGGCTGGAGGGCAGTGGCATGATCTTGGCTCACTGAAGCGTCGGCCCCCCAGGTTCAAGCGATTCTCCCACCTCAGCTTCCTGAGTAGCTAGGACTACCGGTGTGTACCACCCATGCCTGGCTACTTTTTGTAGTTTTAGTAGAGACAGGGTTTTGTCATGTATGCCAGGCTCATCTAGAACTCCTGACCTCAAGTAATTTGCCTGCCTTGGCCTCCCAAAGTGCTGGGATTACAGGCACGAGCCACCACTCCCAACCTTAACATTTTTAAAAGTATGTTTGTTCAATTGTTCCAGCACAATTTGGTGAAAATACTGTCCTTTCTCCATTGAATTGCCTTTGTCACTTTGTCAAAAATCAGTTGACTAAGGCAGCTGATTTTATTATTTTAACGTATTTTATAAATGTGTGTATATAGGCTCTGTACCGTGTTTTGTTTTCCAGATTACATGCCATTTTACTGGTATTATGCTGTATTAATTATTATAGCTTTATTGTTTTGAAATTCAGCAGTGTTGGTCCTCCAGCTTTCTTCTTTTTCAGAATTATTTTGACTATTCCTGTTTTCCTCTTCACACAAATTTTATAATCAATTTGACTATATATATATGAATAAAGCTTCCTGAGATTTTGCTTAAAATTGTGTTATATCTATAGATCAAATTGGGAAAAGCTAAAATCTTAAAAATATTGAGGCTTGTGATCTATGAACATTGTATATTTCTCCATTAATTTAGGTCTTATTTCTTTCATCAGGGTTTAATTGTTTTTAGCATACAGATCTCACACATATTTTGTTAGATTTGTATATAAACATTTTAATTTTTGGTGCTATTATGATGTTTGTTTCTAAAATTTCAAATTCCAGCTGTTCATTGCTAGTATATGGGAATACAGTTAACTTTTGTATTCTGTAATTTTGCCAACCTCACTTATTAGTTGTAAGAGATTTTTTATGGGTGCTTTGAGAATTTTTTTTACAGAGATGATAATCTCTGTATCTGTTTTGTAGATGATGATCATGTCATCTACAGATAGAGGCAGTTTTATTTCCTTTATTCCTATCTTTGTGCCATTTTTTTCCATATTGAATAGAAGTTAGTGAGAAAGGACATACTTTTCTTGTTTTTGATCTTTGTGGGAAAGCATTTAGTCTCTCACCGTTAAGTATTAGTTCTAGGTTTGGGTTTTTTTTTTTTTTTTTTTTTTTTTTCCTGTTTATTAGGTTAAGAAATTTGCCTTCTAGTTTACTGAGAGTTTTACTTTTAAATTATGAAAAATGTTGAATTTTGTAATGCTTTTTCTGCATCTACTAGATGGTATGGTTTTTCTTTTTTAGTCTGTTAAGATGGTGAATTACATTGATTAATATTTGAATGTTGAATGAGCCTTACATTTCTGTGATGAACTCTACTGGTTGTGATATATTATCTTTTTAATATATTGTTGGATTTAATTTGCTAATATTTTGTTGATAAGTTTTATATTTATGTTCATGAGGACTACTGATCTGTAGTTCTCTTGTAAAATGTTTGTCAGGTTTTGGTATTAGTATAATTCTATTTTGTTTGAAGAAATGAATTCCATATAAGTAGACTAGGGACCCTATGTGCTTGTGAATTGTGAGGGAATAAAATGGTTAATAATACTGTGATACTATAGATAGTCTACCTTTTTGACTGAGGTGAAATTGTAGATCTCTTGATCTCTGTTCATCTTTCTCTACCTCTTGGTGTGGTGGATGCTTTTTTCTCCTCCATAAGTGGCTTGGTACCTACAATGCTAGCACCAGTGCAGGCATATATCTTGTTGCTAAAGCTGTGCCAGCCTTCTACAAAGGGTAGTGTTTGAAAATTCCAGCAAACTCAGACCCAATTTGCATAGAATTTTGCATGCATGTTAGCCAGTGAGGAGAAATGAAAAATAAGTATTTGGAACTGGCACAAAGTTCAGTGAACTTTTCCCTCGAAATTATCAGCATGCTTCTATTATACGCAGAACAATAGAAAAGTCCTCATTAAACTAACAGAACAGAGGCATATTCCCACTACTTGCATTCCAGGCTCATAACCTAGTTCATGAGTTACCCTTCTTTTAATCTCTTTTGGAGGAAAAATGGAAGGAAATAAGTAAGTTGTATGATAATATAACTTTGTTCTGAGATTGGAGATCATTGCTTTATCAATCTATTAAATGTAATTATTTAAATATAAATACAATGAGCATTAGTTGAGGGGGTTTCTTTATTCACCATTTATTGTGGTTTCCCCAAATAGAATTATATTTTCTTTCCCTTTCTCTTGCAGATGGGGTAAATTCAACCACCCTAAGGAAATGAAATATAATTACTGTATGAAGACCAACTTTATATGAAAATGCAGTATTTAAGGCAGTTACTATTCTAATTGTGAAAAAATTTTAACTTCCCCACAAAGGGTTGAAGTCAGTGTAGAAAACCTATTTGTCAGGGGGTCAGACTGGTGAAACGGATTGCCCAAGTGAACTCCAATGACATATATCCTCAAATGCATGTAACCATTCTCCCAGGACTTCTCTCTATTTTGCTTTCTTCAGACTTGTTTTTCAACATTCTTTGTTTTTATTATGTTTCTCTGTCTTTATCTCTTTTCTGTCTGTTAGCTAGTATTGAGAATTCAGGGCTAAGTGTTAAATCTAAGATGATGTCATTTTCTTGCAGTCACAACTTACCTTTACCTGTTGGAATGGGTGAGAGATGGACTTGATGGGGAGAGTGAGAGAGTAAGAGGAAGATGGACCACTAGCATCTTTTCAGTCCTGTTGACTTCAATTCTGAACAGAGAGAAGTTCTAGCAGAACTATTTAAGATGTAATCTTGACATGTTTGTGAATATCGTCACCACTCAGAAGTCTGAAAGCACAGAAGCATGTTTTTTTTTTGTTGGGGGGAGGGTAAGCAAGAAAGATCCCTAAAGGGTAGGCTATTCTGAATACATGTTATTTATAAAGTAGACTTTTTAAACTTAGGAATGACTATAGAATTTTGCATGGCAAATTAAATATTTTTTTGTGCTCATCTTAAGGGAAGACATATGGACTAACAATATATACAGCTTTTGGGCTGAAGCATCCTCTTCTTTCTTATTTGGCATTATTGATGTTTTTCAGAGAGAGAGAAAAAAATATGTGCAAAATTAAAAATGGCAAATAGATGTCTTTAAACAGAAATCATTAGTTTATGATCAGAGAAAATGAGGGAAAGAAAGAAGCTGAGCATATCTTAGATTTTAGACCTAAATAAGAGGAATGAGCTGGGGAGGTACAGGTCAAGCTAGGTCTCCTGTATTAGCACTTATACTGGGGACTTTAACCCTCCTGTGTCTTGGTTTTCTTCAGCGCAGAGTGAGGATAATGTGTAGCACTTGGCCATGTAAAGTGCCTGCATCAGTGACTGACAAATAGTTATTATCATCTCTGGGACCAGATAAGGAGAAGATCAAGGTCACTTGAAACTGACAGGAAGTATAAGGGCAGGATTTAAGGAACAAGGAAATCAGTTTCTAGCTTTGGGGATTAAGATGCAGTGAGGTGGGGAATGCAACTGAGCTCTTTCTGTTAGAACTTTTTCGAGTTTTTGATTAAAAGGTTGAAGGTGTGAAGAAAAATAAAACTGGATCACGTGTCCATCCCCGGGAGGCACTAAAGAATATCACTGGGTGTTGAAATGTGTCCAGTGATAATTCTTCTATCCTCAGAATAGTACGCTCAGGAAAGTCCAAGGTCAAAGGAGACAGCAAGCACAAATGAAGATTATTCTGAGGACATCTGTTGTGTTTGCCTTACCATCAATACTATGGTATCTACATCAACACAATTTTTGGGCCATATGTCTCTATATCTCTGGGGGTATGACTCTGTGTGTGTGTATGCATATTTATTTATTTAGATAAACTTCTATGCGGTCATATGCACAAATCTTAAGAGTACACATGATAAATGTTTACAAATAGGTACACCCATGTCACCATCACCCAGAGTAAGACATACATTTCTAGCACCCCAACTCTCCCTTGTGCCCACTTCTGGTCATTACCCTCTCCAAAGATAAACACTATTGAGACTTGTATCATCAGAGATTAGTTTCGTGCAGTAAAAGGTGTGAATAGAATGGTTTTCTCCCTAGGATGTGAGTGCTGAGAAAGTAAAACTTCAGCAAGACACAAGCATGTTTAACTTAGGGAAAAAAAGGCGAGATCTTTGATGATATGATCTTTATCAACAAATCTGTTATCACTCCTTAATACAAGGTGAATGCTAATTCATGAGGTTTATTCATTTCTTACCACCCATGTGAAAACATGTCTCCCCTTGTGTGAATCAGAGCTCTTAATTGCAACAACAGAACTCTGGCTTAGGCAAAAAATAAAGTAATTGGGAGATGGCTGGAAACCAAGCTCAGAAAAGAGATAGAAACAAAGAAGGTCACCAGACCCACAGTCAAAGCCTTGTCCTATCCCGGTGGAGTCTGGCTCTGGTGCTGTTGCTGCTGTTGAATTGTGCTGCTGACTCAATTGTGGTTGCCCCTGCCACTACCATGAATAAGCTCTAAGGACCCTGGGCCTTTGTATCACTCACTGTAAATTCAAAGCCTAGCAGGAGCTAGGTCATATGACTGCTAAGGACCAAGAGAGGAAATGTCCACTTCCGTATTATAAGGTAGGGTCTCTTCTGCCACTGAAACTCACACAATGGGTAATTCTCTAAAAATAGAAAGGAGGTTTGGATGCTGTTCAGACAAAAAAAGAAAAAAAAAAAAAACAACCCAAAAGGCAGATGTCTACAATACCATAAAGTTTCTTTTATTAATGTTATTTAATTATTGCTATTTTGATGTTATTTTAAAGCCATTATTTACTGCCAAAATAGATTTTACCAATAGCTCATAGTACATCCAAAGTATAATTATGTGTTGGATAGAAGATGCCAGGTACCTGCAGAACAAAGTGTTACTATCTTGATATGCTGTTCACTTGCATATTTAACCATTCATGGAATTCCGAACAGTCATCTCTGGAGTAGTGCCTTGAATTTTCAAACAAAATTATTTCGATGTAATTTCTGTGCATCTGGCTTTGCAAAGAAGGCTTGCCTGCAACTGAGAGGTGACATGTGCTAATCGGAATTCCATCTTCATGCACTTATGTGGGTATCAGCTGCTGTCATTCAGTTCGGCAGGTGCTCAAAGATGAGGGGTTATCAGTTTAATTTGTTACAAAAGGAAGGGAGGATAATCTTTTTTGATTAAAACTACAGGTTTGTTTTAGAATGAAGACCAATGTAAATTTAATTTACTTGTCCTTAAGAAGTTAAAAACTATCCAGGGAAGACTATTTTTTTTTTTTTTTTATGACAAGCTGTAATGTACCAGGCACCTTTATTTCCTAAATTAATGTTGTCACCTAACCTGTCATGACTCTGTTAGTTGAGAATTATTGCTTTTTGTGTTTTGATGGCAAATCTTGAGAATCAGATCAAAATTCTGTGTAACGTCCATGCCAGCATGAAGGGTTTGGAATGTTGAGGGCCTGTTTGGAGACATTCTATTCTTTTTATTCAGGATATTTGTTTGTATTAATAGTAGGTTCACCTGTTACATAGCCTGTTGCGGCCTGGATTTTGCTTATGTTTGTTTTGACTTGAGTCAATTCAGAGGAAGATACGGCTTATTGCTAGTATAGCCAGTTGTCCTATTCAGGGCAGTGGTGTCCCATCCAACTAGTGTTTGCAGAACGACTCTGTGATGCTAGGAGTGTCCTCATTGTGGGAGAGTCTGAGCACCTGAGCTCAGGCTGCTGTTTGTTTCAGTTTGCTTTGCTATGGATACACCACTTATGTCATACCTAGCCAGCCCCAGCTACCACAGGCTCTTAGTTACCTTCTGTAGACTTTTTCAGAGTGCTTGTTTTTCAGCATTGACTGTAGTAATATCAGTGCTCAATGATGAAGGTAATTTGAAGGATTGTTTGACGGCTTGGAGAAAATGTCTGTTTCAGCTAAATGAATTTTATTTAAAAATATTTAGTTAAACTAAATACGAGGAAAAGAAAATGTGAATTCTAAAGATTTGTGACTATTACAAAGTTCATGTTTAGCACTTAAGTCCTGTTACTAAGAGATGCTCTATGCCTCCTGTGCTTGGAATTTCTACTGGTTTCCCAGTATAAAAAGGATACTGCTGCTTTTAGATGTGACTTGTGAATATCCTTGAAGTGTATTCTTTGTTTGAATCATTGTAGTTGGTGACCTTAGACAATTTCTTGAGACAGAGGATTCAGAATGAATTTTTTAGAATCCTGAAAAATCCACCAAGCAAATCCTTAGGTAGCTTAGGTTAATTAACAGAATGCGACCCCATAATTCCACAGTGATGGTTTGCAGCTATGGTCAACTTTGTAAATGCAGGCCTGTTGCTACTCTAACAAAACAAATTATTTGGTATGCTGGCTTTGCTGCCATTGTAGACTCAAGCCTGAGGCCTATTTGCCCTCTCTTCTTCTTCTCCATTCCCTATCTCCTGACTGTCTTCCTGGAAATCTGCTTATTAAATTGTTCACATCAGTTGGATGGTTACGCTCCTTTATTTCTTTCTTGTCTTTAACCTTGTCTTCTTCACATTGTGGCCAATCTCCCCATTCTCTTCCCTGTAGCTGCCACCATCTAGTCCTTTCTGGGAAATCCCTTTATATAATATCAATATGATATTTGGGAAAACTGTAATGATTATAATAAGTTTCAGGCAGTATAGCCACACCACCAATAAGAATAATGTAGAAAGTGTTGTGTTTTTATTTGTTACTGAAAGTTCATCATTTGTTACTACTCTCATTTATTCAGTAGAAAGTTACAGTGCCAACTACGTGTCAGGTATTGCTCTAGGTGCTGGAAATACGACAAGATAGAAGAAAGTAGATCATGATGATATTGTGTAAGCCTTTGAAAGAGTGTCATGTGTAAGTTTATTATTGTATCAATCACAGCAATAATGAACGGTTGCTGTTGGCCCTGGAAATGATGCTATTACATTGAAAATAGTATTTATCAATATGGAATTTGTCTTTTTTGTGTGTGTGTGACAGAGTTTCATTCTATCACCAGGCTGGAGTGAACTGGCATGATCATCTTGGCTCACTGCAATCTCTGCCTCCTGAGTTCAAATGATTCTCCTGCCTCAGCCTCCCAAGTAGCTGGATTATAGGCACACACCACCATGCCCAGCTAATTCTGTATTTTTAGTAGAGATGGGGTTTCGCTATATTGGCTGGTCTCGAATTCCTGACCTCAAGGGATCCACCCACCTCAGCCTCCCAAAGTGCTGAGATTACAGATGTGAGCCACCACACTGGGCCAGAATTTGTTTTCGGTATGTATACTAGTTAGCAGGATTATATACCTCCCAAACTTATACTCAGATATGAGGAAGAAATGTAGTTTCTTCAGGTCTTTCTGAGAACCATTCGATCCTCCTGATCCCCTATCTGCTGGGTAGCAGGAGATGACAAAATGACTCTGCTGTAGGGATGTTGTCTGATGCAGTGATCTAAACAATTTGTTTAAGTCTTGCATGATCATTTACTTAGATAAACTACTCAGCCTCCTAGCTATTTGACTTCCTACTCTGATCCTTTCCAGGATGGTTTCCGAATGTATGGTGACACAGGAGTGTTGGAGGTGGGGATTCCTTGGCTTCATGCAGTCCTCAGTGACTCATTCATCTTTGAGTGTCTGCTTGCATCTGTGTCTGCAGGTGTAAACTGTAGGTTGGTCTCTTTCAGGCATGTCTGGGCCAGATGTTTTCCTGAGCTGACCTTGACTCCACTTCCTCTTAGTTCTTGCTGATGCTGTTCGGACCCCTCCAAATCTCTGTCACATTCTCCATACAGCCCATGGCCTAGGATGTCACCCTTGTAATCACTCCTAAGGAGTGATTTTTCTTTCTTCTCACCAGGCTGAGCCTGTTGCCACTCAACTCACTACTATCTTCATCCTCCCCAGGGGTGCACAGGAACTTCTGGTCCCATCCACACTGCACTAGAACTGAAGCTGGCTAGGGAAAGCTAAACGCTATCCTTCCCTCACCCAGCCTCTCGGCATTGCTATGTTTACTGTGCTCTGCTTGTCTCCTGGGCTGATGCAAGAACAGCCTCCCCAAATCACAGAGTCAGATGCCACTCACTCAAAAGTGTGTCATAACTTATCTGACAACCATTTCCTTCTCTGGGGGCAAAACCCAGAAAAAGAGATCAAGACTCAGCTGTTTCACCTCCTGCCTTTCCTTGTAATTCCCTAGTCCCAGAAGCCAGTGAATGTTGGACTTTCAAACCCTCTTTTCTTCTCCTATCCTAAGGCAGCAATCTTCATCCCTAGCATTAATAAGAAGCTTTGTCTTCTATAAAAGAGACTAACCCCGTCTTTACTAAAAATACGAAAAATTAGCTGGGCGTGGTGGCGGGCGCCTGTAGTCCCAGCTACTCGGGAGGCTGAGGCAGGAGAATGGCGTCAAACCCGGAGGCGGAGCTTGCAGTGAGCCAAGATCGCGCTACTGCACTCCAGCCTGGGCGACAGAGCGAGGCTCCATTTCAGGAAAGAGAAAAAAAAAAAAAAAAAAAAAAAAACATCATGATCTGAATTTTTCAAACTCTGTTCTTGATAAGGCCTGCATTTCCAGCCCATTGTCTTGTTAAATCATACTTGGGATCTCAGAAACTGACATTTCTCTTTTCCTTTCTGCTGCAACAGTGCTAAAATGTTTCCTCTCCTCACTTCCAGCCCTAAGAGCCCCAAGGCAGGTGGACGTTTCAGGCTGACAAAGGAAAGCTCCCATACACAAAATGAGAAAGAAAAAAAGATGCACATCATGATTTTTCGAATTTGTTATAGTAGATGTCAGTGATTCATAAATGATCCCTTCTGTACAAGTTTGAAAATATGTGCATAGCACTGTAGTATACACATATGTCCAAGGTGCTTGCCATTCCACAGCAGGTGTCTGTTCCTAGAGGCAAGCCCGCGGTTGTGCCACTATAATGGATAACCAGTGTAACTGAGGCAAGGCAGATTACATTCTTACACTGGGGGTTTTATCTCTAACTAATTACTGGATATGACTAGTTGCCAGGTGTCATTAAAGGAAAGCTACCGAATACCATGCAATGAAGAAAAACTATAGGCTGAAGAATGAGTAGGCCCAGATTCCAATATTAATCCTGCTCGTTGCCTCAGAGGCAAATAGTAAAAATAAAAAAAATGAGTTCCTATAAAATACAAATGAGTTAATGTATGTTAAGGTGCTTTGAATATGGCAATTTTCCTAAGGAGTATTAATTATAAATATTTAAAATAACATAGATACGTATTTCCAGTTGTGCCATTTTAGATTGTAGAGATGAATAATCCTTGTATTTTACAGATGAGAAGGGTCAAATGACCCCATGAATAGATATGACAGGTGCTCCCTGGAGGAAGCATAGTCTTTCTCTTTAAATGAATGAAAGACAGAACCTTGGAAAACTAAGGGACAGTTGAAAAAGAAGAAAAAGGAAGGGAAAATGGTAGTTTGAAGGCGGGGAAGTGTAGACTTTTGACAAGGGGGTAGTCATAAAAAATAGCAGGCAGAGAGAGGTCAGGAGAGATTGGACTCAGCCTCTGTGACCTCGGTGGAGGCTTTGATGCAGGGATTTCAGAGGTGAGATGTCAGCCAGAGTGTGGTTGGTTAGAAGGGAAATAGGGAAAAGGCAAGAGGAGGAAGGGGAATGATGGGTGGGATGATAAAATTGGACAAGTTGGGAGGAGGTTCACAGATGGAGTTTGAAAAGAGAAATGTCCTCCTCTGAGCCTTGAAGAAAGGCGTGAAGGAGAGTCATGGGCTGGATGGACCAGAGATACGCATCCAGGTCTTCTAGCCTTGTTTATTGTTCTTCCTGCTGACCGATTGCCCCTTACAAATGGCACATAAACATGCTTGTCTCAAAGTTGACATCCAAACAACCCCACAAAAACCTAAAGTGCCAGCTCTGACAAAAATCAAAGAAACATATACTTAGTCATTTTGCTGACCACCTTAGGATCTGAAGAACCTTTGGGAGAATCTGAAAGATCCATGCCTGCTCAAAATAACAGCTTTTATAGAAAACATATTGCTTCTCAAATTTCTTCATAGCAAGAGAGGTTCAAGCTCATTCTATTCATCATTAGTTTTAAAATAGAGGTTAGAGAATTTCATTATTTTACTTCTCACTAAAGTCTTTGAGAATCTGAAGAACAGGAAATTATTGAATCTGGACATCTCTTTCCTTCTTTCTCTCTTTTTCTTTTCTTTTTGGCCTGGAAGAGCAGGGGAAGCCACAGAGGCTGCTCACCACCATGCACGAGGAAGGATGGGGGCCTGGGAATAGGCTGGGTTGCATTGTCCTGCCCTGGTGTCTGTGGGGACTCTGTAGTACGAACTTCTACTTCAGGACTTTGGGAGCACCTGTTAGCTTCCTTCTTCAACCTTCTCACTTTTACCATCTTCTTGAGTCACTGCCTACACGAACCCTCTAGTGAAATCCTTGAGAAGTAAAGTAAAAGCATATGTACTTAGATCCTGTTGAATGTGCAAATAGGGAAAAATCTGAAACCTCTATACTGCCTGGGTTTGGGCTACTGGTCAGCGACTTCAGGTATATTTTCCCCCCAGAAGCTGCCTCTGCTGTGATCACTGTTGAAACCTCTGTTTAAAATGAACCTGAAATTGGCTTATTAGGCTGGCTGCATTTTTTTTTTTAGAGACAGGGTCTCACTCTGTCCCCTAGGCTGGAGTGCAGTGGTGTGATCATAGCTCACTGCAGCCTGGACCTCCTGGGCTCAAGGGATCCTCCCCCTTGACCTCCCAAGTAGCTGGAATTACAGGTATGAGCCACCATGCCCAGTCCCAGACTAGCTGTTTTTGATTTAGAATTGCCCTAGAGGTTTTATTTATTTTTAAAATTAATGGTATCCTTGATTTTTGACCACATAACTAATAGTTGTCAGTCCTGTGCCCTTTGCATGGGAACTATTTAGGAATCTTGTTCCCATCTGTTGGTATTCCCTTTGTTAGAGATGCTCTTGGTATAAAGGGCTTAGCAGCAGTTTTGTCATGAGCTCAGTGTTGGCCCCACCCTAACATGGAAATTTCTCTGCAGGTTTAGGCACACAATATCTAATGAGTATATCTGGGAGCCTGTCAATTATGATCTTTTGCTGCTATTCAGTGGTAATTGAAAAATAATTAAGCAGTAGCACATAGATATATCTGACACGTGTGACTTAGCGATAGAAAAGCTTGCTGCTATGCTAAACTATTTAATAGACTAAGAAAAAAGCTTCATTGTGAATATGTAACAATAGCTTTTCAGAAGGAAGGGAGAGAGGGAAAGATAATTAATATTCTTGAACATCTATGATATAGCAGACACTGTGCTAGCTGTTTCATCAACCTTTTATTTAATTCCCATTACTTACCCAGTGTGCTAAGTATGATTTTCCCTCTCTAAAACTCAGAGAAATTATAAATGCTGTATCCAAAGCTGCACAGCTATTTACCAGATGTCCTGGGACTACCAGAGTGTAAGGACTCAATAAATGTTTGTGCTATGGATGAATGGAATGAACGAAATGGCCTGCAGCCCGGGCAAGCTTTCACATTACCATTTGTCTCTCATCTCACCATGTGTTTCAAAACATAAAATGCTTTGTTTATCTTTTAGGAAGACCCACTTTTCTTTGAATGGGACATGAAAATAATGGGTGTGGATATTCTTACTCCTATTTATTGTTGAACATTTGGTTCCTGATTTAAACTTCAAAGTATGACTCCTATGAGAGTTTAATCTCCAGAAAATCCCTGATGAGAAACAGGCAGATAAATATCTATTTTATGATAAATCCTTATTCATTCAGAATTTCAGAGGCAATGAAGATGGAAAAGACAAACGCATATACATCTCTCTATCCATATGTATTAACCAATAAGGCTAACCATGTTTTAAAGTAGCCATTTTTTTGTGATCTGTTTTAATGAACAGATTAGTATAGTACTGTAGCTTTTTATTTTTTAACTTAGACAGTCATATTGAGGCCTTAAAAATAATGTAATATATTAATTAGCCAAAGCATTCCCTTTCAAGAACATTAGCTTGCTAGTCATCCTTTCTTATGTAGTATGAAGATATATTTTAGTCCATATTCTAATTTAATAAAGTTTTACATTATTTTCAGAGTGTCTCTGAAAGAGATTAATGTAATTGTGGTTCAGTAATTATTCCTGTCCCTGTTCTAGGTTTGTCACCTCTCTTATCTTCTCCGTAGAAAATGGGTATCACTGTTTTCCATTTGGAGGATTTTTTTTTTTTTTTTTTTTTTTTTTTTTTTTTTTTTTGCCTTTGTGATGGAATCTCGCTCTGTGGCCAGGCTGGAGTGCAGTGACACAATCTTGGCTCACTGCAACTTTTGCCTCTCAGGTTCAAGCAATTCTCCTGCCTCAGCCTCCTGAGTAGCTGGGACTACAGGCACGTGCCACCACGCCCAGCTAATTTTTGTACTTTTAGTAGAGACAGGGTTTCACCATGTTGGCCAGGATGGTCTCAATCTCGTGACCTCATGATCCACTCTCCTTGACCTCCCAAAGTGCTGGGATTACAGGCGTGAGCCACCACGCCCGGCCGCAACAATGTTTTTTAAGGAAAACAATTTCTTGCTTTATGAAAATCAGTTTCACATCTTTGGTTTAATTATGTTGTTTTAATTTTCAACAAAGATCAGTTAAGGTTTATTTGTATGCTTTTCTAAATGAAGGGGGAAGAAAAGAACAAAACAAAAAACCAGTTCCTCCATTAAGCTCAGGAGGAAGTTTCTTGTTCTCAAATCCATTTAAGAGGATAAGCCATTTGAGATCTCCTCTGTCACCTCTCAGACATATTTTTCTAACATCACAAAGGCGTGGAGGGCATTCCAAGCCCTAAATTGAGCAAAATAAATTGGCCTTGTGACTATTTAGCCATGCATTAATTGATCTAGGAATGGTTCTAGCATAAGCATGAAGAAAATTAGAAGTATTCAACTACACCTAAATCCACTCTGTGGAGTAGATTCTGGGGTTTGCATTTGGGGGCAGTTCCCAAAACTATCAGGCTAGAAAATGTCATCCTCTGTCTCTATTCCCTTTTCTCTCAAGCTCCTTGGAATCCCTGGGTGGTTGTCCAGTGGTCCACAGAGGTACCTGTTCCAGGGTCTGGGGGGGCATTCCAGGCAGGCCTGAACATCCTGAACCTTATTTCATCCATGCACCTCTGTTAAAAATTCTCATTCCTCTATTAAACTCTCATGGGAATTAGACCAAAGGTTGATGAAACAACTAGCGCAATATCTGGTTTGTCATGGATGTTCAAGCAAAATTCTCAAACCTCTATTTAAAATTCTCTATTAAAAATTAAGAATTCTGTGCTTACTAGGTAATAATTATGTAATCTTAAAAATCAACCTCTTTTTTCTCTTAGGAAATATAGATACCTTTTTGAGAAAGAATTGCCCAGAATCTAAATATAATCTGGACATGAATAGAATTTCAGTTCTAAATGCATGATTCTTTTTAAAAAGGCAGATACTATATGCAGTGTGAATATGCATATAGTAAAATTCACCCTTTTTAGTGTACAGTTCTGACTGTTGACAAATACACACAGTACTGCAACCAAATATGGAACATTAACATCACCCAAAATTCCCTGTGCTGCCCCTTTGTTGTAGCCAGTGCTTCCTTTAACCTCAATCCCTGTCAACTGATGTTCTTTTTCCTATAACTGTAAAAGATGACATTTCCAAGATGTCATATAATTGGAATCCTATGTTATGTGCCATTCGAGTCTGACTTTTACCATTCAGCTTAAGTCATTTGAGATTCATCCATTAGTTTCATGTTTTAATACTTTGTTCCTTTGTATTTCTTAGTAGTATTACATTGTGTGGAGGTAACACAGCTTATTCACTGAAGGATATTTGAGATGATTCCAGTTTTTGGTGATTACAAATAGAGCTGCTATAACCATCCATACACAGGTTTCATGTGAATGTAAGTTTATACAACATCTAAACAAATACCTAGGAGTAGAATTTCTAGGCCATATGGTAAGTTTATACTTATCAAAGGGAGATTGTTAAATGTATTTCAGATTTTGTTTTTCTTCTAATTATAAAATTGATGCATGTTTGTTGTAGAAAACTTAAAAAATATAGAAAAGTACCAAGAAGGTTAAAAAAACCCTTAATTCCATGTGTATTTCATTTTCTTCTGGGTATGTGCATAACCTATTTACCAATTGTTTGGTGTCCTATTTTTTATTTCACAAATATGTTCTGTATCATTAAATATTAAATAACTTCTCATAACATCCAAGAAGTACATTTAATGATAGGAGTAACATAAACCATGGCAGACTGATAGAGGAGATATTTTTGTACAGAGGAACTTAGAATCTCTGTGGTTATTTGAACACGCCTTCTCATATTTGCATAGTCATCTATTTTATGAATTCATTTAGGAACAGTAAAAACTAATATGGCAAATTGCCTTGTATAGATATGCCCTTTAGGTTTGAGGCTTATAGATATGAATAGAATGTTGGTCCACTGGATATTATTTTTTCCTTGGATAAACTCAATACCTCTTAACTGTTATTTAAATGGTGACTGTAAGAATATTATCCTTTACTTTCATAAAATAATTTATACTAATCTTCTTAAGTGAAATTAAGTTTAGGGACTATCAGGTTAAATAACCAGCTCATCACTAAAGATCTTTTTTCTTTTCTTTTTTTTTAATGCTACCTGCCTTAGCGGTTCAAGTGAGGTCTCTGTTTTGAGAGAATCGGAAAGTTGGCTGTTTTTGTTGGTATTTGAGAAAGCTAGGGATATGCTTGGGGTGTGGTGTAATTCATTCACATGCCTGATTTGTATAGCCGGGTCTATCTTCCTGATTTTCTGAGGAATAGGCTCACAGCATTTGGCTGGACAATGAGGAAGAGTGGAAAAAGGGTCTGAGAAGAGTTCAAAGACTTGGCTACTATTTTGGATGTCTGGAAACTTTTTCTTTACCTAAGTATCAACCCTTTATCCTTTCAGGGCTCAACTGCAAGACGTACATTTCTGAATTCAGAGTGCATTAACAATAAAATGCCTGCCAGGGTCAATTGTTAAACTAGCAATCAAGGTGACTGTCTTGGGCAATGTGTAACTTGTGCAGTTTCCCCCCATGTTGAGTGGTTTTAATCTAAATTTTCCCTATTAGCCTGAGTTTGGCTGCAAAGATCATATTCCTAAAAGGTTAAACCAGGGGAGAAAGTGTATGTGCATGTGTGTGCCTGTGTGTGCACAAATACCTCTCAGTGAAAAGCTCACTGCCAGCTCAGAACAGAGTGGGGTTCAGTCTTGAGAATGACAAGGAAGTCCTTTGGAACTTCTGGGCACTGCACTCCCTGTCTGCCAGGTGTGACTAGCCAAACTGTAAACAAAATTCAAGTTACATAGATACCAGTTTGCTGTCTTGTTTACTGACATGTTTTATCTAAAACCAGGCTGTAGCAGTTACAAAAAATAAATTTATTTTCAAAGAGTTGGTTTAGAGCTTAGCTTTGGTTTTATTTTTGCTAGGGAGGCATTTAAAGAGAATCTAAAATATACTATCCAGCTAACTAAGATAAAGGGAGTTTTAACGGGAAATTGATTGGTCCACTAGTAGGTAAATTAGTTCGGTGCAAGAGTGTATCAATACAGTATATGATGAATTTACTAAGCACAGTGTAAGTTGCTAGGAATAAGGCCATCCAGAATTCTATGCTAAATAGTGTTTCAGGGTGCCTTTGTATTTTGGCAACATATGCTAGACAGTTACTAAAGAAATGAGAGAACATGTTTTATTTAATTTGTATTTTGGTACCTTTTATGTGAACTAGGCATTTTTAAGCACTTAACGTGGTCATCAGCCTTTTAAAGCTATCTTTTGTTCCTGCTGCCCAACTGTAGTGTCCCTTCAGTGTTGAGTGGTTTTAATCTAAACACATTAAGTTTTTGTCTTGTTCTTTCTGCAGAGATAGAAAGCTGGGTCTGAAAATAAAAGCAGAGCTTTTATACAAGGAGGTCAGTGTTTGTACTCAGAAAAGAAAGTATGTAAACTAGACTTCTAATGGTTTTTATAACTGCTCTGAATGACATTGGCATTTAGAGATTGGAAGCTTTTAAAATTCATTGCTTAATAATTTTCCTCTGCAAATATTTTTCCTTATTACCTGTCCTCATGTCAGTTTTCTTCCTGTCCTGATCATTACAGAGCCCAATTTGGTATCCATGTGAATTGGTATAATTGGAGCAGGTGAAATTCAGATTAGGCATCAGGAAGAACTTTCTGAAAAGCCAGAACTGTGGGAATACTGAGAAGATGGGCAGGTTTCTTCTTGGAAACATATAAAGAAACATTTTAAAAGTGATCTTCTTGGGCAGTTTGCTTCCTTGCTTAGACCTGAGGGGGTCCGTGAAATAACATTTTGTGACCACTTTCACTTTGTGCTTTTGTAATTCTCTGCATGTACATATCCAGTGTAAGTTTGAATGATTTTTATCATGGAAACTTACGTGTAGCAATTCCCTCTGATGACAGAAATAGATGGCCATCTACTCTCCGTAAGCTCTTCTAATGGTGATGAGAAACCACTTTCCTGGATAAGGAAGACAGTCCATATTTGGACAGCTCTACTTGCTACAAAATAATTTTTAACTGTAGTCTAAAATCTGTCTCTGGTCATTCTCTCCACTTGTTCTTGGTTCTGTTCCCCTGAGACATTGTATAGTAACTCTGTTTTTTCTTGGATATAATCCTTCAAGACTTTGAGAACAGCTGTCATATCCTCTCATTAAGTGTCCTCTTTGCCAGAATAAATCTCTGATTTCAAAAGCCTTTCTTCTCATAACGTGGTCCTCAACATCCAGTTAAAATGCAGTGCCTCTAATTGAACAGAATCCCTCAGCAGGCTCTGGTCAATGCAGAGGATTATGGGGTCATCACCTTCCCTGTTCTGCCTACAGTCCTTCAGTCTCAGGTAGTCTGAGTTCATTTTGGGTGACTGTATCAAACTGTTGACCCATCCTGAGCTTACTGCAGTCTGAAATTTCTAGGTCCTTTCCACGTCGATGCTATTTATCTGTTTATCTGGTCCTCTTGCATCCTCTGTTGTGCCGCTGAGTTTTCTTAACTTAAGTACAGCATTTTCACTGTTAGTTGGTGAAGTTCATCTTGTTAGTGTTGGTCCTGTTGAGGTCTTTTTGAGACTTGATTCATCCTGACTGACCCTTCCAACTTTGCTTCTACCACTGGTAAATTTGATAATGATACCTATGCTGTCATTGAAGCCATAAGTAAACATGTAGAACAAAATAGAGCATTGCTTGCTTTGTGGAATCTTCTTATTCTTAAAATGATAATTTCTTTGTTTCATCCCAATGTAGTAAAGAAATGGTCAGGCTAACGGCTGATTAAATGGGTCACAACTGGTGGCTTCCCTTTGTTGTGCCCCTGCAGACCTCCACTCAAATCCTTAGCCCTGCAAGTCTGAAAACAAGTTTTCTTTCAAGTCAGATGTGCTATCTAAATCTAGTGTTGGAAATTGCTTTGTAAAAACAGTTTAAATTATGAAATATTGGAATCATAGAGAACAGTACAGCAAGTAATATAACAAAGCCCTCTTCTAACTTATCACCTATAGTTAAGACAAGTTGAAAGGTTAATGTTTTTCCTTCTTGTCCAGAAAGCTAAAGAATGTTGTCAGCCACAGAGAGCTCTTGTGGCACCCTGTACTAAACACATGGTACTGAATGTTCTGGCCAAAGAGAAAAAGTTTCTCGTTGGAGAACCCTGATGAGATCAGCCAATGAGAGTGCTGCCAAACAACTCTGGGTTGAGTGGGTTCTGCAAATCATGTTGCTTTCTGTGGCTGCTCTTTCCAACATTTATCTTGTGTTCCAAAGGAGCAGTTTTGATTCAGGATAGTTGACCATAGGTGTGTGAACTTGCCCCAAGAAACAAGAGTATGGTGCCTGGCATTAAAATGTGAGCTTTACAGCAGTTCAAGAGACAATCAAGAAAATAAATAATAAAGAAAAGCAGAAAATGGCAGAAAACCCTGGATATGATAAAAGGCCTCATAAATATTACTGCAGTCTGAAGGGACTGACCCACAGTTGTGTATAGCTAGAGGCAATTCTTGACTTCAAGGGATTTAAAGAACCTGTAAGGATTGCCAGTGTGTGTAGCTGCATCTCTTTGAGGACTTGGCTATGAGAGTTTAAAAGACTGCCTGGCTCAGCCTCCTGACAAGCTGTGTGATCTTTGGCAAGTTATTTAAGTGCTCCCTGCCTCAGTTTCCTCATTTGTCAAATGAGGATTATAATAGACACCTACCTCAAAGGACTGTTGTGGGATTAAACTGATTAACTGAGAGCTGTTAGAACTGAGAGTGACAGATTGGTTAAATGATGATATGTGTTGCTCTAATCATGAGGATGACCATGTATAGTGCTGATTTTATTTTTAAGAACATATCCTCTGGGCTAAAGGAATGCTGCTTTAGGGGGACCTGCAGTATCTACTCTATCTCCTGTCAAATAGTGTGAAACATTCATGTTTGCTGGCTGGATCTTGTCCCAAGGACAATGCTAAATAAATATTGAACAATTCTCATTCTCTAGATTTTCTATTTCTAAAAGTCATTTAGACGGCCATCCTTTTGTCTGTCTTCTTCATCACAACATCACCCTTTATTTCAATACACAGAATGTGCTAGATTTCTCAAGTTTATTTAGTCACCGATCACATTTCAGGTGGGCAGCTTCTTTCGATATTATGGAGGCAGATACTTTTCTTTCCTCAATAAGATGTGTAGTAAGTAACTAATTTTACTCAAATTGTATAGACTATTTTTGTTAGTGTTAGAGAGTAGAACTTCACAAGTTGGGAGTTTATCTTTTTGGTGCCTTTAAATACCTGTGAACCAGTTACACACTATTGTTTTAATCTTGAAGTAAGAGCAAGGAGTAGATAGTAGATAGACCTGAATTTGAGTCCCAGCTATGACCTTCCAATTTGTACTATCTCACTTTCCCATTTATAAGGTGGGAATAACAAAACCTAGCTTGCAGTGTTGTGAGATTTAAATGTATTGCCAAGTAGTGGTTTCCAGAGTTATTCAATGAATATATCGCCATCTAATTCTGATCTAAAAACAGACTTTTCTAAGGTTTAAGTTTAAATGTAAAGCATTAACATGCATATTACTTATAATTTATGGTTAAGTTTATAGCTTATAGTTCTGTTTATAAGTTTATAAAATGAATTTAATGAAGACTACTCAACTTATCCTCAAATGTAGAGTTTTTTAAATAGTAAACTCTCCCAGTCAGATATGTTGTGTATGTCTGTGACCCACAGAGCAGTAGTTGGGGGTAAAAATGCTTCTTCCCCTGTGAAGAGGTGCTAGCAAGGCTAGGAGAATGACTGGCGATAGCCATGTAGGTGGTTAGATAGGTAGGGATGTCCTACTTATCTTGTTGGATTCCAGTGTTACCTTGCCTCAGTAGGTACCTTTAAAGCAAAACAAAGGAAAATATATTTCAGTAGACTGCTGACTTGATCATGTATGCAACCTAGGATCAATATAGGTTCACACTATCCACCATGAGGAGGAATTTTTTTTTTTTTTTTTTTTGGTTGGGGTTTCGTCTGTTGCCCAGGATTGAGTGCAGTAGCACTCAAGACCACAGCTCCTGCAGCCTCAGCCTTTCTGGGCTCCGGTGATCCTTGTACCTCAGGTCCCTAAGTAGTTGGAACTACAGGAGGTGTGTGCCACCATGCCTGGCTAATTTTTCTATATTTTTGTAGAGACAAGGTTTTGCCATGTCGGACAGGTTGGAATTGTTTTGAAGGTTGATATTTTTAATGGCTGGAAATTTTAGATTTGAAAATGAAAAATTTTTTCTTGAATTTATCCTAAAAATTAAGTAGCTGTTTAGAATTAAATTTAGAATTTAGAATCTTTTGGTTTTTTACTTTCTCTGTGTTGAGTCTTTATTCAAACAGTTGAAAACTAACATCTTAGATGTCTTTAGGACAGTATGTACTGAGCTAGATTTTTTTTTTGCAATGATCAGATGAAATTCTGTGATTTTTTCCTCTTCTCTGCCTTTAGGCTAAAAAAACCCTGTAATCTCTTATGTAGAAAAGTAGAAAGCTCTTGATGTTCTCTGTGACAAGAATAATCCATTTTTAGTAACTGTGCTCAACCTAATTTAGCATATTGAACTTCAATGGGAATGCTTTAATTTCTGTGATTGTTGGGAAGATGTTTTTATTGACTTGGGAGTTATGTGTGCTTTCCTTATGTGGTCAAAAGGTTTGGAGTTGTATAGTTTGGAAGGAGGGTATAACCAGTTAAAAAAACAAATGCAGGTCTGTGTCTATCTTGTCAGGAATGAGAGAACGTAAGGGGTTACTATAACTTAAGGATTTCTTTTCTTTTTTTTTTGAGACGGGGTCTCGCTCTGTCACCCAGGCTAGAGTGCAGTGGTGCGATCTCGGCTCATTGCAAGCTCCGCCTCCCGGGTTCACACCATTCTCCTGCCTTAGCCTCTCCAGTAGTGAGTAGCTGGGACTACAGGAGCCCGCCACTACGCCCGGCTAATTTTTTTTTTTGTATTTTTAGTAGAGACGGGGTTTCACCGTGTTAGCCAGGATGGTCTTAATCTCCTGACCTCGTGATCTGCCTGCCTTGGCCTCCCAAAGTGCTCAGATTACAGGCATGAGCCACTGCGTCTGGCCTTAGGCAAATATCTTTAAAAGCTCAAATCATCATAAGTTTTGGAAGCATGCGTTTGCTTGGCTATTAAAGAATTTGTTCCAAGAGAAGGGGTCTTGTGTAATACATAGTGGCCATTTGGTTTTAGGGAAAAAATTGGGATACTGTGGGATAGTCATCAGGATATTTGACAAGTTACTGTGTGATAATGTACTTCCAGGGAAGCCCCATAATTCCTGTGTGGCCAGCAAACTTCTCTTTTAATTGTTGTTTTTGAAGGGATAGGGTGGTCATGGAATGAGAATTGCTTTCCTTTCTGATAGGTAAATTATAAGGTCATGTGTCTCTGGAAAACTTTTTGTATTCATTACGTGTGCTGAGATTTTGGGTGATTTCAAGGGGCCCAGAGTAGACAGCATAATATAAATATAATCTACGGTGTCAGAAATATCCTAAATTATTAGAAATGGCATTTAAAATGATACAGTTTTTCTTTACTATGTAAACAGTTATTTATTGATGAAGCTATTTTCTCCTAGCTCCTCTCATTTCTGAATTAAGGGACACTTGTAGCAGTACATCTAACACTACATTTGGGGTAAAATTGTTGAGATTGAGAGGGAGAGGGCTATGTGTGTGTGGCCAGCAAAGCCTCCCCCATTATCCACATCCCCCACCAGGAATATCACAATTTAGTGATTTTTTTTGTTTGTTTGTTTAAACAATTGATGAACCAACATTGACACATCATCATCACCCAAAATCCGTAGTTTACATTAGGGTTCACTCCTGATGTTGCATATTCTATGGGTTTGCACAAATGTAAATGATGTGTATCCACCTTTATGGTATTACACAGGGTGTTTTCACTGCCCTAAGAATCCTCTGTGCTCTGCCTATTCATCCCTCCCCCGCCTGCCAACCCTTGGCAACCACTAGGCTTTTAACCATCTCCATTGTTTTGCCCTTTCCAGAATGTCATAGAGTTGGCATCATGTAGTATGTAACTTGTTCAGATCAGCTTTTTTTTTTACTCAGTGACACGCATTTAAGGTTCCTTCATGTCTTTTCATGACTTGATAACTAATTTCTTTTTTTTTTTTTTTTTTTTTATTATACTTTAAGTTCTAGGGTACATGTGCATAACGTGCAGGTTTGTTACATATGTATACTTATGCCATGTTGGTGTGCTGCACCCATCAACTCGTCAGCACCCATCAATTCATCATTTATATCATGTATAACTCCCCAATGCAATCCCTCCCTCCTCCCCCCTCCCCCTCCCCCCTCCCCATGATAGGCCCCAGTGCGTGATGTTCCCCTTCCCGAGTCCAAGTGATCTCATTGTTCAGTTCCCACCTATGAGTGAGAACATGCGGTGTTTGGTTTTCTGTTCTTGTGATAGTTTGCTAAGAATGATGGTTTCCAGCTGCATCCATGTCCCTACAAAGGACGCAAACTCATCCTTTTTTATGGCTGCATAGTATTCCATGGTGTATATGTGCCACATTTTCTTAATCCAGTCTGTCACAGATGGACATTTGGGTTGATTCCAAGTCTTTGCTATTGTGAATAGTGCCGCAATAAACATACGTGTACATGTGTCTTTGTAGTAGAATAATTTATAATCCTTTGGGTATATACCCAGTAGTGGGATGGCTGGGTCATATGGTACATCTAGTTCTAGATCCTTGAGGAATTGCCATACTGTTTTCCATAATGGTTGAACTAGTTTACAATCCCACCAACAGTGTAAAAGTGTTCCTATTTCTCCACATCCTCTCCAACACCTGTTGTTTCCTGACTTCTTAATGATTGCCATTCTAACTGGTGTGAGATGGTATCTCATTGTGGTTTTGATTTGCATTTCTCTGATGGCGAGTGATGATGAGCATTTTTTCATGTGTCTGTTGGCTGTATAGATATAGACCAATGGAACAGAACAGAGTCCTCAGAAATAATACCGCACATCTACAGCCATCTGATCTTTGACAAACCTGAGATAAACAAGAAATGGGGAAAGGATTCCCTATTTAATAAATGGTGCTGGGAAAATTGGCTAGCCATAAGTAGAAAGCTGAAACTGGATCCTTTCCTTACCCCTTATACGAAGATTAATTCAAGATGGATTAGAGACTTAAATGTTAGACCTAATACCATAAAAACCCTAGAAGAAAATCTAGGTAGTACCATTCAGGACATAGGCATGGGCAAGGACTTCATGTCTAAAACACCAAAAGCAATGGCAGCAAAAGCCAAAATTGACAAATGGGATCTAATTAAACTAAAGAGCTTTTGCACAGCAAAAGAAACTACCATCAGAGTGAACAGGCAACCTACAGAATGGGAGAAAATTTTTGCAACCTACTCAACTGACAAAGGGCTAATATCCAGAATCTACAAAGAACTCAAACAAATATACGAGAAAAAAACAAACAACCCCATCAAAAAGTGGGGAAAGGATATGAACAGACATTTCTCAAAAGAAGCTAATTTCTTTTTAATGCTAAATGCTAATGCTAATACCATCAACTGGATGTACCATAATTTATTTATCATTTGCCTACTGAAAGACATCTTGGTTGTTTCCAAGTTTTGGCAATTTTGAATAGAGCTGCTGTAAACATCCATGTATAGGCTTTTGTGTGGATTAAATTTTTAGTTCCTTTTGGTAAATATTGAGTGTTATTCTACTATTTTTAATTTCTGTATAGTACTTATCTGATATTTTCTTATTTACTCGATCTTTCCAACAGAAGGCTTTAGATCATGAGAACAGGGATTTGCTCAGTTTATTGCTGCATCCCTTGTTCCTTGAACAGTGTTTTGAATGTATTTTAATAAGGGCTTAATATATGTTTGATGAATTAATATATAAAGCTATATTTCACTTTTATTAAGAAAAAAAGTGGTATATGAAAGTATAGTGGAAACACACAAACAGTAGAAAATGATTCTTTTGGTTTACAAATATGTTCTTCCATTCTAGTTAATTAACTTTGAGTCCTTTTTGTGCATAAGAATATTTGAGGCAAATTTGAGAGGAAATAATTACTTTATATCCTGCTTTATTCATTTTTATTTTTTTAAAATTTTTTATTTCAATAGGTTTTGGGGGAATAGGTGGTGTTTACTTAATGAATAAGTTATTTAGTGGTGATTTCTGAGATTTTGGTTCACCCGTCACCCAAGCAGTGTACACCGTACCCAATATGTAGTCTTTTATCTCTCACCCCCCTCACCCTTTCCCCAGAGTCCCCAAAGTCCATTGTGTCATTTTTATGCCTTTGTATATCCTGTGTTATTCCTAAAAGAAATTGGAGTAGTTTAACAATGAAAAATAAAAAGACTGAACACATAGTGGGGTCTTACACCATGCCAGGCAGAGGCATTCATTATTACATTTGACTGTCACTAAAATCTAAAGGATTATATTTAACTCCATTTTCAGATGAGGAAAGGAAATTAAGGTACAGAAATTAAGCCAGTTGTTTAAAGCTAAACAGTGATAAGTGGTAGAGTCAGGCTTGGGATCCAGGCCATCTGACTCCAGTTCCAGGGCCACCTCACTTAACCATGATGCTCTCTGGCCTTCATTATGTGGGAGGGTCTATTAGTACATTCTTGCATTGCTATCAAGAAATATCTAAGACCGATTACACTAAAATCTCAGAAATCACCACTAAAGAACTTATCCACGTAACTAAAACCCACCTGTACCCTGAAAACTATTGAAAGAAAAAATAATTTAAAAGGAATGATGGAACTAGAAAATCATCATTTGACAACTATTACAGCAATAATTCATTAAGGCAAGAAAAATCAGATTTTTCTTGAAAATAAGAAATGAGATGAAGCATGAAAAAGAAATACCTGAGAGTGGCTGATTTATGAAGAAAAGAGGTGTAATTGGCTCACAGTTCTGTAAGCTGTATAGGAAGCATGGTGCTGGCATTTGCTTGGCTTCTGGGGAGGCCTCAGAAAACTTACAATCATGGCAGAAGGCAAAGGGGGAGCACAGAGTCACATGGCCAGAGCAGGAACAAGAGAACAAAGGGGGACCCGCTACACACTTTTAAACAACAAGATTTTGCAAGAACTTGCTCTCACAAGAACGGCACCAAAGGGATGGCGCTAAACCATTCGCGAAGGATCTACCTCCGTGATCCAATCAACTCCCACCAGGCACCACTTCCAACCCTGGAGATTATAATTGAATATGAGATTTGGGTAGGGACATGGATCTAAGCTCTATAAGAGGGTAAAAAAAAGATGGAAGGAGCATAAATTGGTAAAATGAAGGCCCGTAGTGTTGGCAGAGAGAAAAGAGAAGAATAGGGAGGGACAGTTAAATAGTATGAGACAGGTTGGGATGAGATGGCCTGAAATTCAGAGGGACATCATGGGCATGCCCAGAAGAGCGGGGCCTTTCAGGATAGTTGGGATTGGGATGAGCAGAAGGGCCAGAGCAGCATGCTCACTGGTAATGAAAGGTATGAAATCCTGGGGATTTCACTTCAGGGTCTTCGGGGAGACAGAGGAGCAGGACATACTTCTAGGCAAATGTGCTGATAGAATTTGTGCATTAAAGAGGAAGGAAGATGATCATGTGTCCTTGGAAGGCCACGTAAAGGATAGACAAAGTGATGAGTTAGCATATAGCACAGGTAATATTTCTCTGTGCACTCATAAGCTAGTGCTTGTACCACTTTATATCCCAGAAAAAAATCAGATACACAACTGAGGTAGATTAAGATCCTGGAAAATGAGTGCTCTGTTGATCTTCTAAACAGATGGTAGGTAGCATCCAGTTCCAGAAGAATGCAAGAACTGGTATTACTTTGCCAAATTAGAGTGAACTGTCTTCAGGATAAAAATACCTCTGTTTTATCTTTTTCTTTTTTTTTAAGTTGTATTTTTGCAATGTAGAGGGAAGACTATTTTGAAGTAGAGAAGGCTTTTATTTATAAAATGGACTCTTTCAAATGAGTGCTTACTACACCTTCTGTTTTATTTCTCTGAATCCTGTTGCCAGCTGGGAGAACTTGAGGAGGGTCATTGTAACTTTGGTCAAATAATGTAGCCTTCTGAACAAAATATCCTCTTCTGTAAAATGAGAGTACTGATGCTGTGCTGCCGACCTCACTGTGCTGTTTTGAGAAAGTTGAGGAAACTGCCTGGCACTCATTAGATATTCAATAGATGTTTCTTCAGTGAACAATACTGAATAATAAGAGTGATATTGATTTTAGTAATCTCTGAGTAGCTGGCTAATTTATTAATTTATTAAGCACTTATTAAGTGTCAGAAGTGCTGTGCAAGTGTCAATATATTTTATTTCATTTAGCAATGTTAAGAATTTTCTGAGATAGGCAGGCACTGTTTTTATTCACGTTTTACAGTTTGGTAGCAGAGGCAGCCAGGATTGGAGTCCAGGTCTAATTGAATCTTAGAGGCCTTACACTTTTCACTAGAGCTTCAGGAGGTGAGTGGAGAGCCAGACCAGTATCTCTGGTCTGCATGTTCAGTCATTGAGCCAGACCCATGTTTTTCTAATCTCTAGGTTATTTTTGGTACTCTTAAAAATTCCAGAGCAGCAGGGTACTGAGAAAGAGACTGTACCTCAAGGAAAGCCAATCTCGATAGCAGCCTTCCTGGCATAACTGCCTCTGTCTCCTGGACTGGTCTTTGTAAAATGCAAATCTGATTGTGTTACTCCCCTGCTCAAAACTCTTCCAGGAACTCTTTGTGTTTCAAGCCCTCCATGCGCTGGCCTCTGCCTTCATGTCCAGCTTCCCCTTCTGTCCTACTTTCTACTTCAGGAATCACAGCCTGGCGATAATTAACTGTCATTCTCCAAATGAACCATTCTCTCACTGGTCTTCACGCCTTTATTTGGAATTCCCTTCCATTCACAGGGTCCTCTCCACGTTCAGAGAGGCCCTTCCTGACCTGTTACTCCTTCTCCCATTCATACAGAGACCCTTGTGCTCACTTGTGTTTGTTAGCCTCTTCTCTTCCTACTAGGCCGTGAGATCCATGAAGGAAAGAAAGGATAGGTCTCATCATCTTCATACCATCTGTACCTAACACAGTGCCTGGCACACATCAGATATTTGTTGAATGAAGGAAGAAGAGAAAATAATCTAAAAGAGTTCATAATATTCACAGTCCTTGAACGTGGTCATTTCTTCAAAGTACTCAATGGATACTCATGTGTAACTTCTTAAGACTTCACTGTAGAGTTAGGTGTGAGCAGATGGTCACGGAATCAATCAGTGCACTGGGCTGTCTCTTGTTTTCTGCAGAGGCTTTGCTGTGGGGGACACAGCACTGATCACAGTGGCAGGGCTTGACGGGAGTTAAGAGGGAAGCATGGGCTTGACTCCTGGTTCTTCCTGACCCTCCAGATCACTGTATAATCAGGGCATTTACCTCTCAAAGCCTCTGTTTCCTCATCTATAAAATAAGGATGATGGTTTCTACCTCATAGGCCAATTGTAAGGAATTAATGAGATAATTCACTTAGAATAGTGCTTGGTACATTCAAATGCACAGTACTGTTAATTAAAACACAAAGGGTCCTATCATGGCCATTTTTATCCTTATGTGTTCCCAAGCAACCACATTAATAAACTGATAAATACTACTGTTTTTTGCATTAAAGCTTTCTGTTAGAAAATGAGAAATTTCATATTTAACGTGAGTTAATACAGTGCCTGATGTCCCTTTATACCTGAGATAGCTTCAGTAACATCTGTATGGTAGGAGTTTGATGACAGTAAAATGTCTGCCATGGTGAGGTTTGTAAACAATGTCGAATTTTATGGGACTACTGAAAGTTGGTGAGGGGAGGGAGGGAGGGAGGTAGAAGAGGGAGAAAGAAACAGTGAGGGGCAAGAAAGGATAAGGCCAGAAAAATGAGCTCCTTCCTTTTTAAAGCCATGGCTGCTTCTGCCTAAAGTGGATGGGAATGAGAAAGGAGTCCCCAAGTATGCTCTCCTTTCTCCCCGCAGGGTTGTATGGAAAGATGGGTTCCCCAGAATGGGGATGTGCCATTAGCAGGATGTGAGTAGTGTGAAACCTCCCCACCCCCACTTTATGATGTGTTTCAAAGAGACACATCCAAGTTGCTTCTTTGGCCCTCAGCTCTTGATCTGGATTAGATGCAGTATTCCTTTTCAGCACCAAAGTTTAGATCCTTGCCTCCCTCTCCCCTCCTCCTTTTTACAAAAGTGTTTTCAGATTGCCATTCCTGGTGGGGTGAATCTTTCTCTCTCCTGCTTATTTTTATTTATCTATTTATTTTCCATCTTTCTCACGCTTTTCCTATTTCAACTAAGCTCCATGTTGCTTTGTTTTTCCAACTTTCTCTGCTTGCCCACGTCTCACTCCCCAGCTCACTGCCATTGTTTTTTTTCTCTCCCCACCGAGCCCTCTTCCTTTCCTTTCCTTTCCTTTCCTCTCCTCTCCTCTCCTCTCCTCTCCTCTCCTTTCCTCTCCTTTCCTCTCCTTTCTCCTTTCCTTTCCTTTCCTCTCCTTTCTCCTTTCCTTTCCTTTCCTCTCCTTTCTCCTCTCCTTTCTCCTTTCCTTTCCTTTCCTCTCCTTTCTCCTTTCCTTTCTCCTTTCCTTTCTCCTTTCCTTTCTCCTTTCCTTTCTCCCTTCCCTTCCCTTCCCTTCCCTTCCTTCCCTTCCCTTCCCTTCCCTTTTTCCTTTTTTCCTTTTTTCCTTGCTTTGCTTTGCTTTTTTGAGATGGAGTTTTGCTCTTGTTGCCCAGGCTGGAGTGCAATGGTGCGATCTTGGCTCACTGAAACCTCTACCTCCTGGGTTCAAGCGATTCTTCTGCCTCAGCCTCCTGGGATTACAGGTGCCCGACACCACGTCCAGCTTTTTTTTTTTTTTTTTTTTTTTTTTTGTATTTTTTAGTAGAGAAGGGGATTCACCATGTTGGCCAGGCTGGTCTTGAACTGCTGACCTCAGGTGATCTGCCTGTGTCAGTCTCCCAAAATGTTGGGATTACAGGCATGAGCCACCATGCCCAGCCCCTTGTGTCCTTCTTTCCCCTCTTCTGTAGGCTCTTGGAGCCGGGGCTGACCGACTGCTAGCTGCTCTTTCCACGTGCCCTGCTTCTCTAGTTTCCATTGGGTCTTCAAGTTTTCCATGCTGTGACTGGGCTGGCTTTTTTCCAGCTTTTGCTTCGATTTGAGGAGAAGAGCAACAGGACTTGAAAGTGCTCTATAGTTTAACAAAGGTGACGGGAGCCCAGAAGAGAAGAGACACGACAAGGGAGGCTGGGGATGCTGTGGGGGTGGGCGCTGAGGAACTTCAAGGAGAGTTCATTGATTCTAATCCTGACTTCTTTCCATAAAGGCTCTTCCCAGTCCCTGGGGGAGGAATAGGATTCATTTGGGGGTCAGACTGTTGCTCTTCCCCACTAGTAGCTTGGGGGAGTGGGAAAGGTATTGGATGGAAGGTGACCACCAGGGATTTCTGGTCCAAGGTTAGCTGTGTGATAGAACCTAGATCAAGGTTATGGGTCTTCAGTTTCCTGTAATGTAAGGGGTTTGATCCCAATGAGCTCTAAGGTTTCTTTCAGATCTCTAAATTATACATTTCTGAATCTCTGCTTTTCTTACTGAGGATTCCCAGTATCTTGCAATGAGCATTACTTGGCAGAGTATTTAGCACTCTTTTTTTTTTCCTGACAGAACTACAAGTTTATTTATTTATATTTTTTATTATACTTTAAGTTCTAGGGTACATGTGTTACAACGTGCAGGTTTGTTACATATGTATACACGTTCCATGTTGGTGTGCTGCACCCATTAACTCGTCATTTACATTAGGTATTTCCCCTAATGCTATCCCTCCCCACTCCCCCCACCCTACAACAGGTCCCAGTGTGTGATGTTCCGCTTCCTGTGTCCAAGTGTTCTCATTGTTCAATTCCCACCTATGAGTGAGAACATGCAGTATTTGGTTTTTTGTTCTTGAGATAGTTTGCTGAGAAGGATGGTTTCCAGCTTCATCCATGTCCGTATGAAGGACATGAACTCATCCTTTTTTATGGCTGCATAGTCTTCCATGGTGTATATGTTTAGCACTCGTATTTAAGAGTGGCCTGCTGTGTATGTGTGCATGTGTGTGTGTACCGCACTGAGGATAGAGGGTGGGAGGAATGTTCTCGCACAGATGCTGGCCAGATGAGAGGGACAAAGGGAACTGTCCCCAGCTTTTATACCTTTGTACAAAGGAGAGGACTTCCTGTGGAACACAAAGACTTGGTGGTCTATCATGAAATAAGAATGGATAGTTATGATCAAGTTATGCCCAGGGGTAATCAATCCATGGAGACTTGGGTTGTTTGTATTCCTGATAGTCTTCATTTTCGTTTGGGATGTTCAGTGCTGTTAGTTGGCCCACAATAACCTTTAGACAGCACTTGATATAAATCTGTAGACCTCAAGTGCTAAATAATAACCATGTGATGTTACCGTCTGCATGGGTTCAAGCTGAATTTTAAGTTGATAAATTGTAGTCTTTACTGTGATGCAAATGTAAAGCTTGTTTGAGATATGAACCATAAAAAGGGCTTAGAGGAATATTTTCTTAGATCATTAGTGACTTTGGTTACTAACAGAACTTAGTTGTCTTCCCATAAGACAGCAGAGGGTATCCTATAGTCCTTAGAGGGGCTTTAGAGATCCTTTCTTATTGGATAAAAGGAAACCTTTTTTTTTTTTTAATCCAAACAAGTATTATGAGGAACAATATGTAAGCTTGATAAAACTTTATTATTATAAATGTGTTCTTTAAGTTTATTGCATTTGTCAATTCAGTGGAAAAATGACAACCTGGCACTTCAGGTCCTCTCCAGTGTCTTAAAATTTGGTAAATAATAAATTTAAGTGGATGACAACCCTTTTAGATTTAATACTAATTGGAAACGTATTTCCCAAATGAAATTTAAATGGAATGTTTACCAACTCCCAACATCCTCCCATTACAACTTAGGGTTCCCCTGATCTGTTTGAAAACCGTTAATACAGAGAATAAAAATAAACTAAGCATACATCCAAGGAACTAGAAAAACAAACCAAAGCAAAAATATAAGGGAGGAATTAAAAAACAAAGCTGGGGCTGGACACAGTGGCTCACACCTATAATCCTAGCACTCCGGGAGGCTGAAGCGGGCAGATTGCTTGAGCCTAGGAGTTCCAGACCAGCCTGTGCAACAGGCAAAACCCTGTCTCTACCAAAAAATTAGCCGGGCGTAGTGGTGTGTGCCTGTAGTTCCAGCTCCTCAGGAGACTGAAGTGGAGGATCACTTGTGCCCAGGAGGCCATGGTTGTGGTGAGCTGAGATCATGCCACTGCACTCCAGTTTGAGGTACTGAACAAGGTCCTGTCTCTAATAATAATAATAAGAAATAAGAAATAAAGAAATAAAAAATAAAAAACAAACCTGGGGCTGGATGTGGTGGCTCATGTCTGTGATTCCAGCGCTTTGGGAGGT
Organism: Rhinopithecus roxellana; assembly: GCF_007565055.1. Lineage (NCBI taxonomy): Eukaryota > Metazoa > Chordata > Mammalia > Primates > Cercopithecidae > Rhinopithecus > Rhinopithecus roxellana. The sequence goes on from NC_044551.1 coordinate 288,898, forward strand.
TGAGGTGGGAGGGTCATTTGAGGCCCAGGAGTTCAATACTAGCCTGGGAAACACAGTGAGACTTTGTTTCTCCCCCCTCCCCCCACCAAAAAAAAAAAAAACCCACACAAACAAATAATAATAAAAAATTAACTAGATGTGGTAAGGTGGTGGTGCCTGCAGTCCTGGCTACTTAGGAGACTGAGGTGGGAGGATCCCCTGGAGCCTGGGAATTTGAGGCTGCTTGAGGCTGCAGTGAGCTATGATCATGCCACTGTACTCCAGCCTGGGTGATATAGTGACAACCTATCTCAAAAAAAAAAAAAAAAAAAAAAAAAAAAAAAAAAAAAAAAAAAGGAGAGAAATAGAAATCCCACAAAATCCAAATCTGCTTATGTAGGCCCCCCAATTTTAAAATATATTGAAGCAATTAATCTAGAATTATATACCAGATATTATAGATTCTAGACACTGAAGATTAGGTAGTTCTTTAAGTTCTTTAGCCTCATTCTTTCTCAGATGAAATAAGCAAAACAAAAAAACAAACAAAACACACCATCTCCTAGTAGTGGTTGTTCCTCCTAAGCTGAAGCAATCCTTGTCATCTTTGGACATCTCTGTTCCTTAGAGGGCTCTCACTGTGGAGCTGAACTCTGTCCCCTGTCCTTCCCTGTATTGTTTTGTGCTCTTCCCTTGGGGCCTGCAGAACATGTCTAATCCCATGTCTGCATGATAGACCCTCAGATATTTGCAGTGGTGACTGTTTGCCCATGACTCGTCTCTTCTTTAGCAAAACAGTCCCAGTTCCTTCAATTGTTCCTCATATGACAGCATGCTTTTCGCATCCCTTTGGCATCCTTGTCCTTTTCCTCTGAACGTGTTGTCAGCTTTGTCTATATTTGTATTAAAGTATTCCATGGCCCAGGTGTGTCTGACAGGTATAAAGCAGAGCTTGACCATACTCACTCTTAATGGAGTTACTAAATTTTCATCAATATAGGGTAGGGCAGGTTGCTCCCTCAGTGACGCTAGTGGATTATTGATTAAAATCCCAACTTGTGTCTAACTGTTAAACTGCTTCCTTCTTGGTTTATGTAGTTGATGATTTGGGGGCCAGTATAGGGCCTTTATTCCTAAAGGATTATCAGAGTAATGCAAGAGTGATTACAATTTTTCTTATACCCAAGCCAGTACATTTCCCACTATGATCTGCTGCTTAAAGTGCCAGATATTTGTTTTCACTTACTAGGAGATCTGTTTCCATGGAATCTGTTAAGTTAGGGGTTTGAAAAGGAAGCAAGCTAAGGGGCTTTATAAAGCCTGCTTCTGGTCTTGTGAGGAATCTGGAGTCATTAGCTGACCTCTGTCATGAATTGTCTTTTACTCAATTCTGCTGTGTTACAGAAACAAAGGCAATTTCAATTTGATAGTGGTGAATCATTCCATCAAGGGTGAAAGTCATCTAGATTTTAAATTTATATATATGTGTGTGTGTATGTGTGTATATATATGTGTGTGTGTATATATATATATATAAAATTTTTTGTTTTTTGAGACGAGTTCTCACTCTGTCACCCAGGCTGGAGTACAATGGCATGGTCTCGGCTCACTGCAACCTCTGCCTCCTGGGTTCAAGCAGTTCTCTTTTCTCAGCCTCCTGAGTAGCTGGGATTATAGGTGTGGGCCACCACACCCGGATAATTTTTTTGTACTTTTAGTAGAGATGGGGTTTCACCATGTTGGCCAGGCTGGTCTCAAACTCCTGACCTCAAGTGATCCACCTGTCTCGGCCTCCCAAAATGCTGGGATTACAGGCATGAGCCACCGCACCCAGCCTGTGTGTTTATATTTTTTGAATTATTGTGTTTAATGCAGAGGTTTGAATAATGGCTATCTTTTATAATTATTAATATATGCATTTAATATTTCTTTGGGTAAGTTATTTTAATTGTGTAATTTAGATCTTTGATATCCTTGTCAATTTTTTACTTACTTATTCTATTAGCTACTGAAAGAGGCAGGCTAAAGTTATCCACTGCTATTGTGGATTTGTCTACTCTATTGGATTTGTTAATTTTTGGTTTATATCTTTTAAAGATGTGTTATTAGGGGCATACAGATATAATGTTATAATATTATCTTATTCAACTGACTCTTTTAATGATGAAAAATTTCTCTTTCCCTAGTAATATGTATTGCTTTAAAATCTACTTTGTCTGATATTATTTTGTCTGTGCTAGCTTTTCCTTGGTTAGTTTTGCATGGATGTCATTTTATTTTTAAGCTGCGTTATTTTTAAGGTATGTCTGTTGTTGGCAGTGTACAGATATTGTTGTTTTTGGATTAAAAAAAATCCATACTGGCAGACTTGGTATACTATTTGGAGTAGTCTATCTACATTTAATATAATTGCTGAAATAGTTGGATTTATATCTACATATAGCTATTTGCTCTCTGTTTGGCACACATGTTTTATTTTTATGGTTTTTGTTTCTCCTGTCTTGTTTTCTTTTTGATGAATCAACTATTCTTATTTAAGTTTCCTCTCTCTAACTTATTAGTTATGCATTCTTTTGGTGGCTACTCTCAAGTCAAAATATATATAATATATTACAAATATAATAAAAGTACTTTTTCAGCAATTTCCTAATATGGCTACGTACTTTAATTTCATCTACCTTTTACATTATTGTTGTCACACATTGTAGTTCTACAAATATTTTAAACTCCATGACATTATAATGTTTTGTAAAACGTTTTCTTATATATTATTACACAAAACGTATGCTTTTATAATTTTGTAAAATTGTTTGTATATTTGATATATTTATTCACATATTTACCTACTCCCTATTCCTCATTCTTTCCTGCATTTCCATGTTTCTGTTTGAGATCATTTTATTTCTTCTTGAATAACGTCTTCAGTATTTCTTTCAGTGCTGGTCTGTTGGCACTGAATTCTCTCAGTATTTGTCTTAAACATTTTAATTTCAGTTTCGTTTTTAAAGATATTTGTGTTAGACATGGGATTTTCTTTCACCCCTTTACAAATATTACGCAATTGTCTTTTGGCTTCCATTACTTCTCTGCGTGGTTCTCCTGTCTGGTATTTTGTTACATTTTTGTCCTCATTGTTTCCATGACTTTTTATTTGTCAGCCCTTGTTATTCCTAGTTGTTTTCAGCAGGACTGTTGGCCTGTGTGGTCTGTTTTATCCCATCTGGAGATGGATGCCTACTCTAAAGGCTATTTCTGAAAAAATGTCTTATAAGCCTTTTAAGTTATTTTAGTTAACCTTCCTTTAAAAAAACGGCATTGTGGTACTTCCCCCCGGATTTAACCAATTTGTATTTACGTGAATGGGATGATACATCTGAATAATCTTGATATTTTAAATTATATAAAAGTCAGATGCTTTTAAACATGCTTCAAATCAGTGGTTCTTCAGTTTTTTGATTCACATGTTCTTTGCGTACCCTTCTCAGAATCTGTGACTGATAGACAGACTCCCCAGATAAATGCCCAAAACTGCTGCATACATTTTCCAGAGGATTAAGGAACATTTCCCCCTCACCGTATCTGTCCGTAGATTTCAGGGTGGGAACTCCTACATTAAGAACATGAAGCAAAGACTGAGTTAAATGAAAAGCTGTAGATAAGTCACTAAGTATTTGCGTATTTGCTGTTCGTTCACTAACGTTGGGGAGAAAATGTACTGAGCCTGGCACAGAAAGATGTAGATTTGATTTCTGGCTCTGCTCCTCACTAGATCTAATATTTTCAGTGTTCTCTTTAATAAACAAGGTTCATAATAATACCTCCCAGGTATTATTGTGGGAATAAGACAAGAAAACACACAAGAAAGCACTGTATAAATTGTGATGTGCTGTACACATAGATAATATGTATAAGTATATAGATATATCGATGTCTGTATTTGTATATATGTGCACACACATATAAGAAATAATATTTGCATTTCCACACTTTCTTTTAGAGAAGTACTTCAGCTACACACAGTAATTTGAATAAAATACTTTGTGCCCACGGTGCTTCCTTTGGCACCACGTGTGCTATTGTACTTGAGAAACTGTAAAGAGGATAACCTAACTTGGAGGTTGAGGCAGAAATCAAGAAACCTAATATTACACATCTGGCTCTGGGATCCTGAGCTAGTTAGCAGTAGTGCCTATATTTGTATTTACTTACCTATAAAATGGAATAATAACAATGCATCCTTTTATTTTCTTTTAACTTTTCAAGGATCTTAGAAAGTTCAATGCACTGTGTTCTATAGGAAACGCTCTGTATAGATTTTTTTTAATTATTGTAAAGAAGACAAGTTTCAAATATTGAATACAAATCAAATTTGATAGTTCACATAGCACTATATTTTAGCATAATGGTTTTCATGGCATGTATTAGTAAACATTGATTATCAACTTATTTTTACCTTTATTATGCTTCTTTGCCTAATCATCCCACATAAAGGCTGTGTATAATACTAGAATCCATTGGAAGATAGTTTATGTCTTCCCGTCAAATAAAAAGGTGACAATTACCATTGAAAAGTATTTATGAACTTCCCATTTTTGCCTGTTACTATAAAAGCTAGAGTTCATAAACTTTTTTTGAATCTTTAGATGCCTTTGAGACTATGATGAAAGCCATAAACCTTTCCTCAGAAAATGGACATATATACACACACAAAACCAGTTTTGCTAATAATTTTCAGAGGTTCTCAAACTGTCTGAAATCCGTATTCAGATTCTTACCTTGATAAAGAAACCCCACTATAAAAAGATGTATCCTTTTTTCTCATTGTCATAATTTGAAAATGCAGTATTTGTTCATTGCCCACTCATGCCATATATTTAAGAAACCAGAGAGTTAAGGTGTTGTTCAGCAAATAGCATTGTTATTAACAAAGTGTAGTTATAAACAGATGCATTGTTTATAGTGAGAGGGAAGAAAGGGAGGAAGAGAGAGAAAACATGAGTACAAGAATCCCCAGTGATTAGGCTAATACAGCCACTCAATTACCCAGGTTATTAGAGACATTGATTAATGAAAAAATGTTTAGAACGTGCAAACTAGTGTTGACAGCCATTTCCACTTTAAATACCATCTGGAAAGGAATAGGAAAGTTGGATGAGATAGTTTAAGGTGGCAAAAACATTTGCTACCTTTTTGGTTCTCTGGGAAGAAATCCATAGATGTCACAGCATGTCAGCAGAAGGCTTGGTCTTTGAAAATTATTGAGTTTTACAAGTAGAATTTCTCCAGAGGATGCTTGATGGTAAAAAACGTTAGTTTAATTTACCTGATTCTTTGTGTGTATTTATGTTGAACTGTGTTCAGTATGATTATAGTCAATTCAGCTCTTCTGCTCTACATTTGTGATTCCTGTTTTCCATGTGACTTGGCCTTCCAAGGTTTTATGGGAGTACTGGTGAGTATTTTTTATTTGGGCATGATTGGGTAAGAGGTGATACACCTTCACTATTTGATGGGGAAAGGGAATGATTCTGACACCGATTCCAACTGGTTCACTTGGGAAACTGAAAATTTTGATCTGCCAAAGGCAAAGTTTATAGGTGAGTTCGTATGTGAAACAGAAGAGGGAAGATTAAATTTATTCAAATTGCAATTTGGTTTGGCCACTAACAATGTTTGCATTATCTTGCAATAGACTTTTATAAAAGTGGGCAACACATTTCAGTGGCAATGGAAAAAAGTGAATTAAATCAAACTGTTTATGGTCTGTTAACACAGGAAATAATTCCAAAGATAGTTTTGGCAAGGTTGGGGTGAAAATGATCCTCTTAACCAGCACATGTGGTGATAAAAGTTGATACAAAATTTTTGGAAAGAAGTTTGGTAATTTATGACAATATGTTCATGTTTTTGGAAACTTTTCTCGAATTTTATTCTAAAATAGCATCTCAAAGGATAAAAAATACTTAAAATGTTTATCAGGAGTTGTTTAAAATGTTAAAAAGTCAGAAGTACTCTTAACGAGCAATAGATGAATATTTAAGTAATCATGGAATTATAGAACATCAAACGCTTGGTGGAATGCAATTAAAAGGGGTGCCAAAGATTGTAACAACGTGGAAAAATATTTTTGATAGAAGAGAAGAAAGCACACCAGTATGTATTAATGTATTATGCCACGAGTATAACTGTGTAATAATTATCTGTGCATATGAATAAAGACTGGAAGATAATAGGAAAAATGAAAAAAGGTTGATAGTTTAGGATCATGTCAATGCAGATGAAATCTAAATACCTTTAATTTCTGTTATTTATTAAATAATGAAAACTTTTAAACAGTCTTCTAATTTTATGCTTTTATGGATTTTTTTGTTAGATATTGAATTAATTAGAAATTTAATCATTTGGTAGAATGCATGTTTTTGCTCCTAATGGATAGCTATTGTTCTAAAACCGTTTGTTGAATGGTCCATTCTTTCCCTGCTGATTTGAAATGCCACCTATTATTGCATAATTTCCATGGGTACATGTGTCTGCCTCAGACTTTGCACTTGTCTTTCTCTATGCTACTATTACTCTGTTTAAATGACACTGGTTTTATTGTATGTTTTGCTTTGTGGTAGAGCAAGCTTTGACAGTCCAAACATTCTCTCTCAAAAGTATCATTTCAATTCTAGTGTATTTATTCCTCCAGATGAACTTTAGAATAAGCTTGTTAAGTTTCATTTGAAAAATGGATTTTGACTGGACTACACTAAACTTGTTGATTAATTTGGGGATATAATTTTGCCTAGCATGCTTCATATTGTTTCCAGAAATTTCAATGGCATATTTGAGTGTTTTATATTTTGGAAATAGTGAGTTTATAGAAACGTGAGAACACATCTCTATTGCTTCTGTGTAGGAGCAGAGTGATTCTCATATTTATGCCAACAAATTTATTTAGGAAACTTTCTAGTTTTCAATTGCCTGAAACAAAGAATGCAATTGGATCCAGACGGGGAACTGAAAGAAGTACTCTGGAATTCTGTACATTGGAATTTTGTCTTTGTCATATATGAAATTGGTGGCCTTTTAAGAAGAGTGGCAGATTTTCAGTGGCCTCAGTGATTAGAAAGGTCCCACTCTTACCCAAAACATTGCCACCTGTGGTTGGCTATTTAAGCTGTGCTTGCATATTCTTTCAACTTGCATATTCTTTCAGAAGACCGTTCTTCCTGCTGATCTCTCAAATGCTTTATCTAAATCCATCTCCTTTGAGCTTTATCTACGTTTTCCGAATGAAAATGTTCTTGTTATTTCATCTTCATATTTTCGTTCCTTGTCTTCCTCTCCTGCCCATCCATTTCTGTCTAATAGGGTCTCTCTGTTGGTTTCTGTATCACCCCCTCTTCTCCCATAGCATCTTTATCCGGGTCTTTCTGGTGTTTTTCTGGTTACCATATAAGAGACTCTTTTTATTGCTGAATCTCTTCTGAGTGTTAGGACTTCTGGGCATCTCTCTTTAATCTCCTTAATGGGCATGTCTTATTACTCATGTGACTTTTGGTTATCCTTTTACTAGTGTAAAGCATGGCATGGTTCTTGAAAGGCAGGTGTGATGAATTACAAGATTGTAATGTTCAGGGCTGTATTGCATTAGAAAGGGTTGCAATTAAACTCTCATAAGTTGTAGTCCTTGTCCATCCAACCAAATATAACAGTAATATGATCATTGTTTTGAATAGATGCAGATTAGATATCCTTGTGATCTGTGAAAATTTTTGATCTGTTTATATAATTTGTTTTTTATTTTAAAAAAATCATGAACAGGTCAGGTCAGATCTGCCTGTGGATAGTTAATAGTCTCTTTAGCAACCAGGAACATGACTAAAGCAAGCTGTTCTTCCTTTTTTAGGAAATGGAATTTCGTCTGAGTTTCCTCTCTCAGTCATGTTGGACATTTGTTGTTTTTTGCTTTTCAGATCTCCTTCCTGAACTTTTTGGAAGCTATTGTATGGTAGATTTTTCTTGGCATGTTGCTTTTCTATTGATTACGTTTATGTGTGCACATACACATGCATGCTCATATGCAGAAAAAGGGCAATTTAAACTGCCAACCAGTGACTTTTTTTCAGAACTCCGTACTTTGTATTTATACCATTTCATAATTTCAGATAACTGTGTGTGTGATAGGTTGCGAACCACTAGAAATGCATAGCTTTTTGTTTATTGTAAAAAATTGAGATTAAATAACCATGTGGCTACTAGAAAACCCTGCACTGATTTTGTTTTTGATCCTGATTGGCTTAACTCAGTGTCCTATGAAATGTCTTGCTGATATTTGTCAGAGGCAAATTGATGTTAAAGAGTCTGTGTAGGCTTTTCTCTGTTCACCTTCTCCTCTATCACAGGGTAAAGATATCTTGGCGAACAGGTTTGTTTTTGTTGGGCAAGCACACAAAAGCCCAGATGCTTCTCCATGCCGGGCTGAGCTCTGGAGGCCCTCCAAAGTGGGCGACCCTTTCCGCCTCCAGGTTTCCATTTCCCCGCCACTCCCACAGGCTGGGCAGAATGCGCTCTCTCTCTGGAGGCCCCACTTTGTATTGCTTTTTGTGTTTTGGGTAGGGAGTAGCACAAATCCTTCAAAGCCTCTGGGGTCTGGAGATGACCTGGCAGTCCCTACCATAGCTGCTGTTCCCCTGGGTGCAACACGGCTGCTATAGCCCCTCCGCAAAGCCTCAGGATGCCGACATACCCAAGAGCCCCAGCCTGCTGCCCCACTTCCTTTGACATTAGTCCTCAGAGGATGCCTCAGTGCCCTGAGGTGGCAGCTCCTGTTCTTGGGACCAAGGCACTTTGCAGGGCTTTGTGCCAACCAGAAGCTCTTAAGAGAAAGTGTGAGGAAAGAGCACTTGGAAACCCCTCAGAGGAGAGAAATAGCAAATGGAAATAGCATAGCAAGGAAGAGGGAGTAGTCCTATTTATTTGGCAATATTTGTAAATATTTAAGATTCTTACAACTGACTATGGTCTAGTACAGGGTAAGGCCAGAGATAAGAATAATTATCATGAACTTTTGTACTAATAATGGCATTTTAGGTACAGGATAAAAATTAACTCAAGCCATGATGTTCAGCTGGTAGAAATTCAGAGTAAAAGACTGCTGGGTGTGGTGGCACATCCTTGTAGTCCCAGCTACCAAGGAGGCTGAAGTGGGAGGATGGCTTGTGCAGAGGAGTTTGAGACCAGCCTGGGCAACATAGTGAGACCCTGTCTCTAAAAATAATTTTTGAAAAGCAAAAGACAATGAAGTACCACACTCCTACATCTAGTACATTCTAGAGAAAGAAAAAATTCTTTCCTATGCCCTGAACTTCTTTAACTTTAAAAACAGAACAAACCAGCTCTGATACCCATACCTAATACATCAGGAAGCATCTTCCCTAATGTCAAATGTGTTGTTGTTGGAAGGAAGCACTCATGCTATTTGAACTCAACCACGTGAAGTGAATATAACAAATGACACTGTTATGTACCCAGGCCCTTTGTATTGTGCTTTCTTAGAGCCAGGACAAGGAAGTGTGACAATGCCCCGACTTATTCCTTTTTCAGGGGCAGATGACGGTCTATGCGAAGTTTGACAAAAATGTGTATCTTCCTGAAGATGCTGAATTTTACTTTACTTATGACGGATCTCATCAGCGACATGTCATGATTGCAGAGCGCATCAAGGATAACGTTCTCCAGTCCAGCATCCCAGGTGAGGTGTCCTCTTTGTTGTGCAACTGGGAAACTGGTCTGCAAATAACTTCCCTCCAGGGATGTAGGCCAGGAAGAGAGCCAGGAAGAAAAAGAAAACAATGCTGCAAGGTCAGGAGTGTGTGTGCCTCTGTGTGTGTGTGTGTGTGTGTACATTAGGAAGAACACTCACATCTGAGATTCTTCCAGCTGTATCTGCTGCTTAATTAGGAGTCTTAACTTAGACCAGGCAGACCCATCCTGTTGACTGCACAACTTTTATGGTTGGGTGTGCTTTGGATGCAATCAAATGGAGGAAACGCTGTCTATTGAGTATCACCTCCTAATCACTGCCTATAACCTCAGACCCATTGCCAGGGTTGGCTCAGGCAGAACTGACATTGACAAAGCTTGTCTTCTCTCTTCCTCATTCTTCTGTGGGCAGCCTGGCAATTACAGGTCTGCCTCTCCTCTGCTTGCTCCCTTTGGTCATTGGGGTTCTTCCTTGATGCCCTGTCCATCCAGAATCTTCCTTGAGGGATCTCCAGCTCCAGAACTTTCTCTCCCCATCATCAAAATGCTTACATTTTGAAACCTGTAATTTCCCTAGTTGTCTTCTTGATAGATGATAAATTAATATATCCTGTTCATATGTTGTAATGAGCTAATAGCCCTTCTTGATATAGTTGTTTTATATTTTTATTGATATGTGGGTTGTGCATTTAAGGGTCATCAAGCTTTAACCTAATGGTGGAATTAAAATGTCATTACCTACAGGACAGGGAGGGCATTTTAGAATTCTTTTTTATTGATTTTGGTTTTTCTTAACTGTGGGTCTTTCAGGTCCTTTTAATTTGGATCATAAAGAGACTCTTTAATTTTTCTTAGAGTTAAGATTGAGATCATTTTTAAAGGAATATGTTCCTATGTGCTTCTGTAACATATCTGCTACACGTGGAAAGAAGGTAGCCAGTGAATATGCAAACAACACAGACACAGTGAGAATTGTAGAGAAGTGCAGATACCTCTTAGCTCTCCCTGGTCTTGGTCAATGAATTAATCTGTTGTCCAATTTCTGAGACCATCGGTAATTTTAAGCACTTCTCTCTTTAGCCCAGTAATCTTCATCATTAAAAGAAAAAAAAAAAAAAACAGTCAAACCAAATTAATGGGCCAGTCATGGTGACTCATGCCTGTAATCCCAGCACTACAGGAGGCCGAGGTGGGAGGATCACCTGAGGTCAGGAGTTTGAGATCAGCCTGGCCAACGTAGGGAAACCCCATCTCTATTAAAAATATAAGATTAGCTGAGCATGGTGGCCAGTGCCTTTAGTCCCAGCTACTTGGGAGATTGAGGCAGGAGAATCGCTTGAACCTGGGAAGCGGAGGTTGCAGTGAGCTGAAATCGTGTCACTGCACTCCAGCCTGGGAGACAGAGTGAGACTCCATCTCAAAACAAAAACAAAAACAAACCTAATTAATGGCATATAGTTACTTCGGCTGTTGGTTGCTTTCCCTCTGCCCTTTTGCTCTGGCTAATGTTTTCCCTACCTTTAGTTTCACCCTCTTTTCTTGGTTTTCTCTTTTATCAAGCCCTTATAGAGAAAGGATAAAAAATAGTAACTAAAGTGTCACTCCTATTTTCAAAACTTTTAATCTTTTTCTTTTTTTTTTTTTTTGAGACGGAGTCTCACTCTGTCGCCGGGGCTGGACTGCAGTGGCCGGATCTCAGCTCACTGCAAGCTCCGCCTCCCGGGTTCACGCCATTCTCCTGCCTCTTCTTTACTGGCATGTGGTGGTGACTCTCCTCCTCCTTCCTCAGGAGGAAGAAAATGTAATCTTTTGTTTATATTGTGGTCTACTTAAAAGTGAGGTTTCTTGCCTTCATTTTAACAGAATCTAGAGGCAGGTCACAGTTTCTATTTCTGAACCTTGAATTTCCCTGGTGACAGCTTTACCAGGACAACCTTTCAAAAATTTGTAAGACAGATTTATTTAATATTTACTGGGCATGTGTAGTCTGGTGGGAGGTGGGTGCATTCTGTACCTGTACCATGAGACCACTTTTAAGAGTCAATGACAAAGTGACACTAGTTCTCTTTCAGTGAACTTAGGATGCTCTTGTTCCTTGAAGCCCTAGCTGCACAGCCTCTGGGGAAAGTCTTTGGAGAATAAGGCAGAGGAGGAATGACTTGTACCTGTTAGCCATTTGACTGGGGGCAACAGGGTGCTATGGACCAGTGGTAGCTGAATAACTCTTCTCTGTCCAGTCATGATTATCATGATCATAGTGATTTGATGCCACCAATTCCTGAAAATTCTGCCAAGGGCAGCATAAAAATGTACCTGGGTAAGAGCTTCCCAGCTCTGGCAAAATAAGAGAGTGGGACAAAGAAGAGGAAGAATGAAGGGAGGGACAAACAGCAGGATTTGGTGACACTCTCAGGAGAAATATTGAGAACACCTACAAGACAGAGACACTTATCAGAAGAGGGATCAGTGAACAACAACACACACACATAGATATGTATATATATTTTCCCTTTTGTTTTCTCTTGGGTAGTCTTCACCTACCTTTACTCACATTCAAAGGAGCTCTATGGAATTAGGGCAAACTTGTGTAATTGTATGGTGCTATCTTATAAACTTATCGCTTAAATAAATATGTAAAAATATGTGACTCAGGAGGAAATGGCAGAGTGGAAAAGAGCAAAGGACTTGAAGACAACAAACACAAATTCAGGGGTCAGGGTAGGAGTAAAAGGTTAAAGGAATGCTGAATAGCAGTGTTTGGTAATGATAGAAGAACAGATGCTCAAATGCTCAGAGCTCATAAAGGTAAGTTTTAAAATCAGGAGTTACTGAAAGAAAATGGAGTCAGCATTAGTTTGGCCCACACGCTTGGCAGTGTGTAAGGGTAATGGGCCAGCTTTCCTTTCCACCTTGTTCTCCCGGGGCGCGTTGTCTGCTTAAGCTGTGAGGTGTAGCTAGCACATTGGACCCCTGTGAGAGCATCTCCTACAGACTTGGGGTGAACTGTTCACTGTCTTGTTGTCCAGGCCATGGGCTTCAGGAGACGGTGACGGTATCTGTGTGCCTCTGCTCAGAAGGTTACTCTCCAGTGACCATGGGCTCCGGCTCAGTCACCTACGTGGACAACATGGCTTGCAGGCTGGCTCGTCTGCTGGTGACGCAGGCCAATCGCCTCACAGCCTGCAGCCACCAGACCCTGCTGACGCCATTTGCCTTGACGGCGGGAGCGCTGCCTGCCTTGGATGAGGAGCTCGTGCTGGCCCTGACCCATCTGGAATTGCCTCTAGAGTGGACTGTGTTGGGAAGTTCTTCACTTGAAGGTGGGTCATCACCAGAAAAATCAGATATCCCCTGTGTGTGTCAAGTTCAGAATGTTCCTTATGCTATACTGTCTGTTCCCCTGGGCAGATTTTCCTGCCCACATTTCACCTGAACCTTGCTGTGATGTGAAGGGGTTCCCTGAGGTCCTGAGCTACTCATCTCTGGGCTGCTTTATGTGACTCATGCCAGGAGGTGTGGAATACATGGAAAGGCCTTGCCTCAAGTGGGGAAGACTGTTTCTTTATGGTATGCTCTTGCGTCAGCTGTTCTGGGCTGTGGCTCCACTTCCCTTGGCAAGTTTTCTTGCTATGGGAAGGGGACATTGCTGCCCCATTTCCAAACAGGTAGGGTCACTGGACAAGAAGGATCATGTCGCCAGCTTTGTGAAACACTTAGAAGACATGTGACAACATGGGAAACATAACCAATGAATTGACATCTTTGAAAGTGTCAGTGTCACCGAGAGTGTTACATTTGTACTAGTTTTTGGAGTACTAAAGACCAAATGGACTCTGAATACCAAGTATTTGGAATCTGCATGGAAACAAGGCTATAGATGTTATATGTAGGCCCATACTAGACATGAGGCTAAACTGATGAATAGATGCTTTTTAAAAATGAAAAAATAAAATCTTCTTTTGAGAGCTGGGGTCTCACTGTGTTGCTCAGGCTGAACTTGAACTTCTGACTTCAGTGATCCTTCTGCCTCAGGCTCCCAAAATGCTGGGATTATAGGCATTAGCCAACGTGTCCAGCCAATAGCTGCTTTTTGTTGGTGATTACAAGTTATATATAATTTTATTGGAAATACATAGATGTTGTTTTGTAATTTATTGAATACAACATATATTATTATTTTTTGTTATCCTTCCTGTGTCCTTAGCTTTGTAGTCAGATGATGCTGTTTTTGAGAGTTTCTGCTTCCTGATAAATTCTAGTTGTAAGTTTCAGATTGGCTTAAATTCGATCATGGATGAGATTAAATGCACTACTCTGGGTAAAGGGGTGTGAGTTTTATAAACAGAATTTTAAGGCCATAAGTCACAAACCAAGAGGATCTCTGTTTCTTTCCTTTAATCAGGGTCACACTAAAACTCTCCTGGGCACTTAAAGACGTCTCTTGTTTTTAAGACCTTGGATGAGGGAAGTCACAAGTCTAGTTGAGCACCGAGCCATGCCTGAATCCTGTGTGCTGCAATCTCCTGTGTAGTGGCTGATTGATACGTATGGCATGGGCTCCCTGAGGGTGTGGGTGGTGTTTGTTCTGCTCGCTATTATCCCCTAGGACTCAGCAAAGAGATATGAAATATAAGGAGGAGTTGCAGTGATGATACTTGAAAGGTCTTTGGATACAACATTCATTCATTCATTCAACAAATACTTTTTAAAATACAGTATTGATAAAATATTTTAAATAAATTATTTAATAAATGAAATAAATGTGCTGTACGTTTTTAATTTCTACAGTGAGTCACGGTAGTACTTGTTTCATTGCTTCATTAGCTGGTTTAGAGACAGGGTCATCTTGCTCTGTTGCCCAGACTGGAGGATGGTGGCACAATCATAGCTCACTACAACCTCAAATTCTTGGGCTTATGTGATCCTCCTGCCTCAGCTTCCCAGGTATCTAAGATTACAGGTGTGTGTCACATGCCTGGCTAATTAAATTTTTCTTTTCTTTTCTTTTCTTTTTTAGAGACAGAGTCTTGTTGTATTTCTCAGGCTTGTCTCAAACACCTGGCCTCAAGTGAGCCTCCCACCTCAGCCTCCCCAGTAGCTGGGACTATAGGTACCTGGCTCAACAAATGTTTCTTAAACTCTTGCTATGTGCTAAGCTCTTTTATACAGGGGAATTGCAATAGTAATACTTGATCATCTGGAGATACACCCTTTCTATCTCACATATGTAAGTGATAGATGACATGTATGATCTATATTTATATATACAGTATATATAAATTTATATATCTATGATATATATTGTCTATATCTAAATATTATATACATATAATGTTTTCTGGCTAAGAAACTTCATTTTCTTAGGCCTCTTGGATTTCTAAAAAGGTTTCTAACTATAATATTGGAGGGTGGCTTTTTCTGGGGGTGGGGAGTGGATCCATTTTGACAAAGACACAAAGGTTTCATGATTTCCCATAAGTAAAGGAAGAGCATCACAGCCTCATGCAGGGGCAGATGCAGGTCAGTCCCACAGCTCCTCCCCAGGCCAGCAAGTCTCAGCACAGCAGCTTGGTGCCTACAGCAGTTTAATTTGTGCCTCTGAAAAATTACAAATTGTTGAAGGTCATGGAACCTCATAACTGCACGTGAATAGCTTAAACTAAGGGTCTCCATAATGGAATTAATGTTACCCACATGCTATATTTATTTTTCATGCCGATATTTAGAAATACGTTAATACTCTCTAGTATTTAATCTGTGGATTGCCATAATACAGGCATACAATTTTCCATGCTGGGCATGCCTGCTCAAAGTTATTTTTGCTGGTGGAGATACATAAAAAAGTAAGTTTGGAGAACACTGAGCTAAACCCCAAGTTGTCAAGGGTCATCCTATTGCCATTTTCATTGCTATTTGGGTATACATTCTTGTTTGCCATGCTTTTAGCTGTCATGGACTTTGATTTATCCATATTTTTATAACAGACAGATTTATGTCACGAGGAGGTCCTTTCTGTCCCCTCTGTCAGTATTTATATGTAATATATGTATTTTCATGAGAGAAAAATTGGAGCAGTTTCTTTTCATGGTAAAACACTTTTCTATTCTAGTGTCCTAGTTGTCAAGAATGTGTGCTGTGGAGCCAGGTTCAAATCCTGACCTTATTACCTCCTGGCTGTGAGACCTGGGCAAGATATTTTAGTTCTGGTGCTACACATTTTTAATTTCTACAATGAGGCATAGTAGTACCTGGTTCATTAGCTGGTTGTGATGATTTAATTAGATAATGTATGGTAAGACCTCTAGAAGAGTATCTGAACATATTAAGTTTTCAGTAAGAGGTGATGTTGGTATGAGCATGTGAATAAATTTTCATATATAGAGTGTATTGTATGTACTTGTATGTGCATAGGTAGAAGGCAGATACAATTGGTTTGGACAAATGAAGCTAAAGGCAAAGTATAAAATCCTGGCATTGGGGGGCGGAGCAAGATGGCCAAATAGGAACAGCTCCAGTCTCCAACTCCCAGCGCGAGCGACACAGAAGACTGGGGATTTCTGCATTTTCAACTGAGGTACTGGGGTCATCTCACTGGGGAGTGCCAGACAATTGGTGCTGGTCAGCTGCTGCAGCCCGACCAGCGAGAGCTGAAGCAGGGCGAGGCATTGCCTCACCTGGGAAGCGCAAGGGGGAAGGGAATCCCTTTTCCTAGCCAGGGGAACTGAGACACACAACACCTGGAAAATTGGGTAATTCCCACCCCAATACTATGCTTTAAGCAAACAGGCACACCAGGAGATTATACCCACACCTGGCCGGGAGGGTCCCACGGCCACGGAGCCTCCCTCATTGCTAGCACAGCAGTCTGCGATCTAACCGAAATGGCAGCAGTGAGGCTGGGGGAGGGGCGCCCGCCATTGCTGAGGCTTAAGTAGGTAAACAAAGCCACTGGAAAGCTCGAACTGGGTGGAGCTCACAGCAGCTCAAGGAAACCTGCCTGTCTCTGTAGACTCCACCTCTGGGGACAGGGCACAGCTAAACAACAAAAGGGGAAGCAGCGGAGGCCTGTGCAGACGCGAACGACTCTGTCTGACAGCTTTGAAGAGAGCAGTGGATCTCCCAACACGGAGGTTGAGATCTGAGAACGGACAGACTGCCTGCTCAAGTGGGTCCCTGACCCCTGAGTAGCCTAACTGGGAGACATCCCCCACTAGGGGCAGTCTGACACCCCACACCTCACAGGGTGGAGTACACCCCTGAGAGGAAGCTTCCAAAGTAAGAATCAGACAGGTACACTCGCTGTTCAGCAATATTCTATCTTCTGCAACGTCTGCTGCTGATACCCAGGCAAACAGGGTCTGGAGTGGACCTCAAGCAATCTCCAACAGACCTACAGCTGAGGGTCCTGACTATTAGAAGGAAAACTATCAAACAGGAAGAACACCTATACCAAAACCCCATCAGTACGTCACCATCATCAAAGACCAGAGGCAGATAAAACCACGAAGATGGGGAAGAAGCAGGGCAGAAAAGCTGGAAATTCAAGAAATAAGAGCGCATCTCCCCCTGCAAAGGAGCACAGCTCATCGCCAGCAACGGATCAAAGCTGGTCAGAGAATGACTTTGACGAAATGAGAGAAGAAGGCTTCAGTCCATCAAACTTCTCAGAGCTAGAGGAGGAATTACGTACCCAGTGCAAAGAAACTAAAAATCTTGAAAAAAGAGTGGAAGAATTGATAGCTAGAATAATTAATGCAGAGAAGGTCATAAATGAAATGACAGAGATGAAAACCATGACACGAGAAATACATGACAAATCCACAAGCTTCAGTAACCGACTTGATCAACTGGAAGAAAGTATCAGTGATTGAGGATCAAATGAATGAAATGAAGCGAGAAGAGAAACCAAAAGAAAAAAGAAGAAAAAGAAATGAACAAAGCCTGCAAGAAGTATGGGATTATGTAAAAAGACCAAATCTACGTCTGATTGGGGTGCCTGAAAGTGAGGGGGAAAATGGAACCAAGTTGGAAAACACTCTTCAGGATATCATCCAGGAGAACTTCCCCAACCTAGTAGGGCAGGCCAACATTCAAATTCAGGAAATACAGAGAACACCACAAAGATACTCCTCGAGAAGAGCAACTCCAAGACACATAATTGCCAGATTCACCAAAGTTGAAATGAAGGAAAAAATCTTAAGGGCAGCCAGAGAGAAAGGTCGGGTTACCCACAAAGGGAAGCCCATCAGACTAACAGCAGACCTCTCAGCAGAAACTCTACAAGCCAGAAGAGAGTGGGGGCCAATATTTAACATTCTTAAAGAAAAGAATTTCCAACCCAGAATTTCATATCCAGCCAAACTAAGTTTCATAAATGAAGGAGAAATAAAATCCTTTATAGATAAGCAAATGCTTAGAGATTTTGTCACCACCAGGCCTGCCTTACAAGACACCCTGAAGGAAGCCCTAAACATGGAAAGGAACAACTGGTACCAGCCATTGCAAAAACATGCCAAAATGTAAAGACCATCGAGGCTAGGAAGAAACTCCATCAACTAACGAGCAAAATAACCAGTTAATATCATAATGGCAGGATCAAGTTCACACATAACAATATTAACCTTAAATGTAAATGGACTAAATGGTCCAATTAAAAGACACAGACTGGCAAACTGGATAAAGAGTCAAGACCCATCAGTCTGCTGTATTCAGGAGACCCATCTCACATGCAGAGACATACATAGGCTCAAAATAAAGGGATGGAGGAAGATCTACCAAGCAAATGGAGAACAAAAAAAGCAGGGGTTGCAATCCTAGTCTCTGATAAAATAGACTTTAAACCATCAAAGATCAAAAGAGACAAAGAAGGCCATTACATAATGGTAAAGGGATCAATTCGACAGGAAGAGCTAACTATCTTAAATATATATGCACCCAATACAGGAGGACCCAAATTCATAAAGCAAGTCCTTAGAGACTTACAAAGAGACTTAGACTCCCATACAATAATAATGGGAGACTTCAACACTCCACTGTCAACATTAGACAGATCAACGAGACAGAAAGTTAACAAGGATATCCAGGAATTGAACTCATCTCTGCACCAAGAGGACCTAATAGACATCTATAGAACTCTCCACCCCAAATCAACAGATTATACATTCTTTTCAGCACCACATCACACTTATTCCAAAATTGACCACATAATTGGAAATAAAGCACTCCTTAGCAAATGTACAAGAACAGAAATTATAACAAACTGTCTCTCAGACCACAGTGCAATCAAACTAGAACTCAGGACTAAGAAACTCAATCAAAACCGCTCAACTACATGGAAACTGAACAACCTGCTCCTGAATGACTACTGGGTACATAACGAAATGAAGGCAGAAATAAAGATGTTCTTTGAAACCAATGAGAACAAAGATACAACATACCAGAATCTCTGGGACACATTTAAAGCAGTGTGTAGAGGGAAATTTATAGCAGTAAATGCCCACAAGAGAAAGCTGGAAAGATCTAAAATTGACACTCTAACATCACAATTAAAATAACTGGAGAAGCAAGAGCAAACACATTCAAAAGCTAGCAGAAGGCAAGAAATACCTAAGATCAGAGCAGAACTGAAGGAGATAGAGACACAAAAAACCCTCCAAAAAATCAATGAATCCAGGAGTTGGTTTTTTGAAAAAATCAACAAAATTGACAGACTTCTAGCAAGACTAATAAAGAAGAAAAGAGAGAAGAATCAAATAGACGCAATAGAAAATGATAAAGAGGATATCACCACGGACCCCACAGAAATACAAACTACCATCAGAGAATACTATAAACACCTCTATGCAAATAAACTAGAAAATCTAGAAGACATGGATAATTTCCTGGACACTTACACTCTTCCAAGACTAAACCAGGAAGAAGTTGAATCCCTGAATAGACCAATAGCAGGCTCTGAAATTGAGGCAATTATTAATAGCCTACCAACCAAAACAAGTCCAGGACCAGATGGATTCACAGCTGAATTCTACCAGAGGTACAAGGAGGAGCTGGTACCATTCCTTCTGAAACTATTGCAATCAATAGAAAAAGAGGAAATCCTCCCTAACTCATTTGATGAGGCCAACATCATCCTGATACCAAAGCCTGGCAGAGACACAACAAAAAAAGAAAATTTTAGACCAATATCCCTGATGAACATCGATGCAAAAATCCTCAATAAAATACTGGCAAACCGGATTCAGCAGCACATCAAAAAGCTTATCCACCATGATCAAGTGGGCTTCATCCCTGGGATGCAAGGCTGATTCAACATTCGCAAATCAATAAACGTAATCCAGCATATAAACAGAACCAAAGACAAGAACCACATGATTATCTCAATAGATGCAGAAAAGGCTTTTGACAAAATTCAACAGCCCTTCATGCTAAAAACACTCAATAAATTCGGTATTGATGGAACGTACCTCAAAATAATAAGAGCTATTTATGACAAACCCACAGCCAATATCATACTGAATGGGCAAAAACTGGAAAAATTCCCTTTGAAAACTGGCACAAGACAGGGATGCCCTCTCTCACCACTCCTATTCAACATAGTGTTGGAAGTTCTGGCTAGGGCAATCAGGCAAGAGAAAGAAATCAAGGGTATCCAGTTAGGAAAAGAAGAAGTCAAATTGTCCCTGTTTGCAGATGACATGATTGTATATTTAGAAAACCCCATTGTCTCAGCCCAGAATCTCCTTAAGCTGATAAGCAACTTCAGCAAAGTCTCAGGATACAAAATTAATGTGCAAAAATCACAAGCATTCTTATACACCAGTAACAGACAAGCAGAGAGCCAAATCAGGAATGAACTTCCATTCACAATTGCTTCAAAGAGAATAAAATACCTAGGAATCCAACTTACAAGGGATGTAAAGGACCTCTTCAAAGAGAACTACAAACTACTGCTCAGTGAAATAAAAGAGGACACTAACAAATGGAAGAACATACCATGCTCATGGATAGGAAGAATCAATATCGTGAAAATGGCCATACTGCCCAAGGTTATTTATAGATTCAATGCCATCCCCATCAAGCTACCAATGAGTTTCTTCACAGAATTGGAAAAAACGGCTTTAAAGTTCATATGGAACCAAAAAAGAGCCTGCATTGCCAAGAC
Source organism: Rhinopithecus roxellana (assembly GCF_007565055.1). Classification (NCBI taxonomy): domain Eukaryota; kingdom Metazoa; phylum Chordata; class Mammalia; order Primates; family Cercopithecidae; genus Rhinopithecus; species Rhinopithecus roxellana. The sequence continues at coordinate 309,788 of NC_044551.1, forward strand.
AATCCTAAGTCATAAGAACAAAGCTGGAGGCATCACACTACCTGACTTCAAACTATACTACAAGGCTACAGTAACCAAAACAGCATGGTACTGGTACCAAAACAGAGCTATAGACCAATGGAACAGAACAGAGTCCTCAGAAATAATACCACACATCTACAGTCATCTGATCTTTGACAAACCTGAGAGAAACAAGAAATGGGGAAAGGATTCCCTATTTAATAAATGGTGCTGGGAAAATTGGCTAGCCATAAGTAGAAAGCTGAAACTGAATCCTTTCCTTACTCCTTATACAAAAATTAATTCAAGATGGATTAGAGACTTAAATGTTAGACCTAATACCATAAAAACCTTAGAAGAAAACCTAGGTAGTACCATTCAGGACATAGGCATGGGCAAGGACTTCATGTCTAAAATACCAAAAGCAATGGCAGCAAAAGCCAAAATTGACAAATGGGATCTCATTAAACTAAAGAGCTTCTGCACAGCAAAAGAAACTACCATCAGAGTGAACAGGCAACCTACAGAATGGGAGAAAATTTTTGCAATCTACTCATCTGACAAAGGGCTAATATCCAGAATCTACAAAGAACTCAAATATACAAGAAAAAAACAAACAACCCCATCAAAAAGTGGGCAAAGGATATGAACAGACATTTCTCAAAAGAAGACATTCATACAGCCAACAGACACATGAAAAAATGCTCATCATCACTGGCCATCAGAGAGATGCAAATCAAAACCACAATGAGATACCATCTCACACCAGTTAGAATGGCAATCATTAAAAAGTCAGGAAACAACAGGTGCTGGAGAGGATGTGGAGAAATAGGAACACTTTTACACTGTTGGTGGGATTGTAAACTAGTTCAACCATTATGGAAAACAGTATGGCGATTCCTCAAGGATCTAGAACTAGATGTACCATATGACCCAGCCATCCCACTACTGGGTATATACCCAAAGGATTATAAATCATGCTGCTATAAAGACACATGCACACGCATGTTTATTGCGGCACTATTCACAATAGCAAAGACTTGGAATCAACCCAAATGTCCATTAGTGACAGACTGGATTAAGAAAATGTGGCACATATACACCATGGAATATTATGCAGCCATAAAAAAGGATGAGTTTGCAGTCCTTTGTAGGGACATGGATGCAGCTGGAAACCATCATTCTTAGCAAACTATCACAAGAACAGAAAACCAAACACTGCATGTTCTCACTCATAGGTGGGAACTGAACAATGAGATCACTTGGAATCGGGAAGGGGAACATCACACACTGGGGCCTATCATGGGGAGGGGGGAGGAGGGAGGGATTGCATTGGGAGTTATACCTGATATAAATGACGAATTGATGGGTGCTGATGAGTTGATGGGTGCAGCACACCAACATGGCACAAGTATACATATGTAACAAACCTGCACGTTATGCACATGTACCCTAGAACTTAAAGTATAATAAAAAAAAAAAAAATCCTGGCGTTTAAGTAATTCTTTGAAAATTTCTAGGAATGTTTCTAGACTTTCTCTAAAGGCAGTTTATAGTATTTGAGGTAACATTGTCTGCAGCGTAGACTTGTAGTGTAGCTTTTCTACAACATCAGTGTCAAGCGACAGGGTTAATGCTCATGTTTGAAGCTGAATTTTATTCTGAAGGTTATGACCATCTTATGAGATTTCATTCAGCCCGCCATGTGTTTAAATCTCTGTGTCTGCCTTTTCACACCTCAGTTCTGTTATGTATGTATGTAGGGGCTTATATATGGATAATGGCTAAGTTTAGATTGGTAGGCCTTAACAGATGTATTTATCAGTACATTTCTGTCAAAATTATTCCACATTAAAAAACAAATTGGGCAGTTAGATGAGTAGATTGAAATATAAATTATTCTGTGTCAGTTTTAATTTTGTACTTCAGAAATTGTATTAGATACTAGGTAGAAGGAAAACGTGGTTTTTATTGTACTTACTAAACCAAGCAGTTGGACATAAATTAATCATTTTATAGTTGGGAATAAACAGGAGTATTTGGTGAAGGACTAACATTGATGCCCTAGATTAACTGGATTGTATTAGATTTTTACAATGCACACATATACTCTATGGATGTATTTTGACTCATTGCCTATTCATAACCATTTGGTGGGGTTCTACTAATCTTGAGCTGTTTGGGTTTGTTTTTTGTTGTACTTTTAATTTAATAGAGTTTTAATCTAAGCAGTTTAAAAACTCTTATGTGCTTAAACATCTTTTTTAGTATACATATTTTATTTGTATTGCTTGTCTTGAGGTAAATTGTAATAATGATGTGAGAAATAAACTGTGACATTGGACCCACTGGAAGTTACAATGTGTTAGTGGCAGTGGCATCACAGGTGGAAAACAATTTCTTTCCTAGTAATTATTTCTTCCAGTACTTGTCCAAAAATTATTTTAATGCTCAGTGTTCACTCTTATTAAAAATTTTTAGTGTTTATTTATTTATGATTTATTCAAATATAAATAGATCTTACCGAATGAGTCTTCATTGATTTCTATAATGACTTTGTCTTGGAAGAGTGATCAAAACCCTACTGCGACACATTACTGTATTCTTTGCATTTTGTAATAAACTTCTCATTTTTTTTACCTTGTCAATCATTGAGAGTTATGAGGAAGGACTGGGAACCTGGAAAAAGGCCAGAGTCTGAGTGGAGCATGGATCTTGTAACAAAAAGCAGAGCCTTCTTTCAGCCCTGTGTCTTACCCGTCATTAGTCACAATGCAACTTCATTATGTGTTCGAGGAAAGGAAATATCCCAGATTTTATTTAATTTTAGACCATAAATAAAATTGAATTTCTAGTTCATAAAATTAAGACCGTTCCTTTTATGAAATAGCATTCATAATAGTACCTTGTGCAAGGTCTCAGAAGCTCCAATTTGGAGTAAAGCATTGAATAGTAATATAATTATTCAACAGAATCTCACAATTTAATTTAATTTTTTTTTATTTTGAGTTTTTTGCTTGTTTGCTTTTTGGGCAGAAATCTTTTCTCAGAGATTTGTATAATTTTGACAATTAGGTTAACTGGGATAACACATTCTGATGTTTTATGTGTTGATGCTCAGATGACTTTGGAGTTGAAAGCCTCCCTGACCTTCCTGCTCCATCAAACTACCTTTCTTTACTTGTGTTCCCAGTAGCTTGACATGTCTGGCAAGCACCAAGCTTGACAACACCAGTGAGGGTATGCCATGTGGGTAAAGAACCCAAGGGGACCACAAGTGGCATCTGCAAAGACAGATGGCATCGTTCCTGTGAACACAGTAGCTTCTCTCCTAACCTATGGAGTAGGTCGAGTTGTCCTGGTTAGGTTTTCTAATTTAAGAGAAAAATAAAGCCCAGTTCCTTAAAAAAACGAAGAGGTCATATAAAGAATATTTCTCACATATGTTTACACTTACAAACAAATATATAACAGTTTGGAAGACTCAAGATATTTTTGCCAGAGTAAATTACTATTATTTTGAAAAACGAACTTGGACTCTTCCAGTTGTCTAGGTAAAAGTAGTTCATAGGATCAAAGGTCTCCTAACAGGCAGAAGTTCTTCTGCTCATTGTGGAACAGGTGGATTCTTTGTTATATCAATCATAAAAACATAACCAAACCTGTTTATTTATTTATTTATTTTGAGACAAAACCTCACTCTGTTGCCCAGGCTGGAGTGCAGTGGCATGATCTTGGCTCACTGTGACCTCTGCCTCCTGGGTTCAAATGATTCTCCTGCCTCAGCCTCCTGAGTAGCTGGGACTATAGGCATGTGCCACCATGCCTGGCCAATTTTTGTATTTTTAGTAGAGATGGGGTTTCACCATGTTGGCCAGGCTGGTCTCGAACTCCTGACCTCAAGTTATCCACCTGCCTTGGTTTCACGAAGTGCCAAATCTGGTTTTGTAAAGGTGCTACCATGAATTGAATCTGCAGGGAAAAAATATTAAAATATTTAACAAAACAAAGCATTACCTGGTAGATTGCTTTGACAAGTTTAAGAGTTGAGCTTTTCTCCTGCCTTTGTAATTGGTTCTATGAGTGAATGAAAATTTTAAGGTAAGCCAATTGAACTTTTGGAACTCTTCTACAGGAACGTTTTGGACTTAAATACAGCTGATGTATTTAGAGGATCAGCTTCTCATTCTGTGAGTCTATGGTTGGTTGGAGAGCTGTCCCCAAAGAAAACCAATTGGTGGAACTAGTAGGACCCACTGAGGGTGGCTTAGAGAATTTAGTATTTTAATTATTTATTCCAAAAATCAGATTAAGAGTATACTCCTTAACTTGCAAATAACACCAATAGAGTTATAACAACCACAACAGATTTAAACTTGAATCCAGAAATTAGAGAAATGATTCATTAGTTTCAAGGGCAAATCCAAGTACAAGTCACAGCATAATGAGTAGTAAGTTACAGAAAATATAGAAAACCTTGTCATGGCCCACCCATGTAATGTATAGGTAAAGTAATGTGATGCTCTACTATGGAGAAGGGTCGTTAGTATAACGCTCTGCTCTTGCCTAAATAGGGTCTTCATAAATTCGTTCCTTTTGAAGGAGAATGTTTGTTTTTCTATGCTTTACACATAATGGAAAGAAAAGGAAAAGAATTGCAGAGGCCCAAAAGACTTTAGAAGAAAGTTTATAAGAGTTAGGATTATCTAACAGTTCTTTTTTTCCCTAAATTGATTATTTTTTAAATTTCAGTAGCTTTTTGGGAAACAGTAGATGTTTGGTCCAGCAGTTCTTAAAATGTGTCTTGATTGTTCGGTGTTCACTTAAGAAGTTTAAAAAGCAGTTCTAATATTGCTTCTTATCTGCAGGAAAAGCCGTTACATAGGAATTAACAGTTCATTACAAAAGAGTGGATGGGAACTACTCATTTTATGTGACAGCCACATCTTGCTTCAAGCCACATACCCTGAACTTACTAGACAACAAGAGAAGGGAATGTGTGGCCTAGCAATATTTGACAGAGAAAAATATCTGTTTCTCTTTCTTTGAATAGAGAAAAGAGATCTGTAGCCAGTAGGAAGCAAGATTTGTTTAATGATTGAAATGGAGCATGGCTTGTGTTTTTATCTTTGAATACGTCTGCTGGCCATAGATACAGAAAGAAAATAGAGCAAGGCCCCAGAGCCTGGCACTGTGGGTTGGCCTGATGACTGCACTGTGTCTGGGTCTTACTAACCAGAGAAGGGCAAACTGATTTATAAGACTTACTTGCTGGCCCACAGACGAGGTAAAATGTCAGCTTTGTTACTCTGCCATAAAGCTGTGTACTGGACGGCAAGTTTGAAATAACATTAGCTGAAACACTAGTGGGTAGGAGACCCATAAAGGACAGATGTATTACAAAATACAGGAAATACAGGTTTCCGGGTTTTTTTTTTTTTTTTTTTTAGTTTTGAAATCAATACATTATGGATAACAACTGATTCTGGGGTTTTGTATGGTTCTCTTGGAAATCCTGACATTTTTCAAGGGATTGTGTACACACTCAGTATTGCTGTCTAGCCTTCTGTCACTTCTGATAGTATCTAATCAGACAAACATCTCTGCAGCTTTTCTGACATTTCAAGCTGGTAGTATACTCTTTCTGTTGCTAAGGCAACTCACTGGATGACTACTAGGGGTGGAGAGAATGTTCTTTAGATCCTGTGGCACTTGTTATGATGGTAAATTGATAAAATTGTTTTACAATCCTCAGCTATATATATATATATATATATATATATATATATATATATATATATATATGTATATTATTTGTGAAATTTTAAATCCTTAATTTTAAAATGTCTTCTTTGTCTTACATTCCTTTTGTAGTTTTTCATTTTTGAGGAATGTGTTTTCTGGCAGTAAAGAATTTAATATAGAATTAAACTTCTAAGGAAAAGGACTCCTCTCCCCCCAATCATTTGAATTCATTTTTCAGTTTAAGTAGGTAAACTCTTATTGAACACATTCTCTGTTTAAGGTACTACATGTTAAATAAGAAGCAACAGCTTAAACTCTTCCTTAAAAAATAAGCTTCCTACTTTTGTCTGGCAACAATGGCCCTCATACTGGAATAGAGAATTACGCACTTACTCTCACTTCTGGGAAATAGAACGTAGAGTTGGATTCAGGTCACTTTCTCTCCCTCAATTATAATTTTCAAGAACAAAAAATGTAAAGGGAAGCAAACAGCCTACCCTAATGTGCTTCCCAAAGCATTTGGGACTGTAGAAGGTTTTGAAGTCCCATTCCTGGCTTACCTCCTCTGGGGCTTTTCTCCTCTTAAAACGTAGCAGGATGCATATAGCAGTTTTTGCTTGCACGCAGGGGATTAAAACTGAATTTAAAAAATGACAGTAACCAAGGAATATCTTCATAACCTTGAAGGAAAAAGTTAAAATTTTGCTATTCACATAGATTTCTTATAGGATTTGAATGCTGGCAGTTGTCCTTGTACTATTTTATCTACAAACCAAATGAAACATTGGTTTGTAGATAAAACACTGGCTTTAAAACTAGCAATGTTTGGAGGTTAAAATCCCCACGATTAAAAAAGTTGGGTAGGAGAGATCTGGGGAGCAGAGTGAGGCAGGGAGTCAGAAAAGATGGTACATTCTTAGGGAAGTAACTAATTGTGCATCCTGTTGCAAAGTCCCCTTTCCTTGGCCCAGTGTTGTTTAAGAGGCCTTGTCTTGACGCTCTCAGATATAAGCCTTGGTGTGGGGATGAAGCTGTATAGATAGAAACCTCAAAAAATATTCTGTAATCCTACCCTAGGTCCCCACATACCTACTGTCCTCTTCTGCATAGTTGCTTTTACTTTGCAAGTTTGACATGAGAATGTATGTGTGCTGTGAGTGGCGACACATCAGGTCAATATCTGGAGGAGAGAAGAAGCATGAGTGACGGGCGTTAGCCTGGGTCCTTAGAATTCACTCAGCTCGGGTTCCTTCTGCTTATTTTCCCCTCACTCTCAATTTGTTGACTTTTTTTTTTTAAAGATGGGGTCTCACTGTATTGCCCAGGCTGGTCTCAGACTTCTGGGCTCAAGTGATTCTCTTTCCTTATCCTCCCGGGTAACTGGGACTATAGGTGTGTGCCACCACAACTAGGTAATTTTTTTTTGGCTCAAACGATCCTCCTACCTCAGCCTCTGAGTAGCTGGGACTACAGGCATGAGCCACCACACCTGGCTGGTTCTCTTTTCTTGCCCTCTTTAAAAAAATCTATTTTGAGGCTGGGCATGGTGGCTCATGCCTGTAATCCCAGCACTTTGGGAGGCTCAGGTGGGTGGATCACTTGAGGTCGGGAGTTCAAGACCAGCCTGACCAATATGGTGAAACTGTGTCTTTACTAAAAATACAAAAATTAGCCAGGCGTGGTGGCACATGCCTGTAGTCTCAGCTACTTGGGAGGCTGAGGCAGGAGAATTGCATGAACCCAGGAGATGGAGGTTGCAGCGAGCCAAGATCGCACCACTGCACTCCAACCTGGGTGACAAAGCAAGACTCCCTCTCAAACAACAACAACAACAACAAAATCTATTTTGAGCTTTTTATTCTTGTGTAAATTTTTCTTCACTACTCACATCTTCCCATCTGCAGTTTATAGTAGGAGATACAAGTATATATAGTATTATATGAGTCCATCCCTGATTTTTAAAAAGTAGTCCGCAGTTCTTATAGTATATGACTCTCCTATGTTTCTTGTCAAAACTTTTAATTTTTATAGTCTTGATTTTTTTGTTGTTGACTTTAATGTATTTTTCCTTGACAAGTACATGAGATATATCACTGCAGTTGAGGCCAATTCAAGCCATCCTTTGTATAATGGGAGGCATTAATAGTTAAGAACTTGAGTTTTGGAGGTAGAAAAATCTAGGTTCAAATCCTTCATGTTCCATATGCTACTTAAGTGAGCTGAGCAATTGCATAATTATGTCAAGGCTTAGTTTCTGCCCCTATAAAATAAGGATAATAATAGTATATACATCATAGAATGACTGTCAGGATTAAATGAGATAATGCATATAAAGTGCTGAATAAAGGTTAGCTCTTTATAGAAACAAGAAAGGTAACATCCTTATAGTCACTGACACTGAGTAAGAATGAAAGAAATGTGGTGTGGTGGTTCATTTCTTTTTTTCATTCATGGATAATCATTGCCCATCAGTATTCCTGGTTGACTTTTTTCCAACCTCCCCTTCCTCCCTCAAGATATGGCAGCACCTTTTATACCGATTTCCTGTTTGGTTTATCCCATTTACCTTCCTCTTCTAGTTTCACCAGAATATCCCTTGTTGATTGTGCCTTACTAGTGAAGGAAAGGATGAAATCATCCATTGAAGCTGTAGCTCATACCCAAAGAGTATAATATTTCTAAATCTGGGACTCTGGACAGAAGACACTGGCTTCCAGTGCAAGGGCACTGAGTGGACCCTGCCTGGCTGTAGGCGAATGGCCCGTTTCCTGGTTGTGTTTGAAGGCAGACTACCAATGCAGACTTCCAAGTGCCATCTGCGAGGCATGATGAGTCCACACTTTTTCTGCTTGTCAATAATAAAATTAGACTGCAATGTATTTTCATTTGTCTCCCAAACAGAACAGGGTCCCTGGAGAGTCAAGTGGGAGGGCGTCTGAGAATTCTAGCTCGTCTGGGGTGGAAGGGGAGATCTTGCAGAAGAGTGCCTGCACACGGCTGGCTATCAGCAAATATCTGTTGGGTGGATGAATGGTGGAGTTGAATCATAGCCTTGAAGCAACATTAACAAATGGAAGAAAAATCGATACAGGCTGAAAAGGAGGAGGTATGCCATAATTGCTACTTACAACACCTAATGACCGCCTGCTGCCCGAAGCGTGGGATTACAGCACATTTGTCTTAATAGCACATCTGGTATGCTACACTGATGCAATTACGGTGCCCGGTAAGCAGGGAGCTAGTTCCTTGCAATTATGCCCTTAAATTGTAACCAGAGGAAAATTGTTTTCAAACATACCACATATCTATTTAGTGACTGTTTATTGTAGTTTTTTTGTATTAAAAAGATCAGAGAAATGTGTAAAACTGCTTAGTCCCCCCAATACTGGCATTTATAGTTCTTGAGAGCCCTGTCCCAATTTGTTATTTTCATTACAGCCCCCTCACAATCCCAGGTAGTAGGCTGGGCAGATATCATATCCGTTTTACAGATTAAGCAACTTGAAACTTGAGAATTAAATGACTTTCCATTTCATTCTAGCTGTTAGCTGAAGGCTTGGTATGTGTTCAAATCCAGAGTTTGGAAACCTTGGTCTCCCCACCTTTGCACCATACAGTGTTGTATCTGGATTCTTAATGTCTTATACTGGTGGCTACATGCATAATTTAGTTTGGAAATATCCCCAGAATGTGAAGGTCAAAAATTGAGTTGCCGTCTTGAAATTCTGATAAAGACTTTTTAAAGTTGCAACTGATTTAGTACTCATTCCACAAGCTAAAATAAAGTATGTCTTGCCAATATGAGATGCAAAATCCAGGAACTCCTTCCAGTGTTATACATCACTATGTGAATTTTCTGGTATGAAAGTGTGTGTGATGGGTGTTTTCCCAGATTATTTTCAGGTGATCTTCAGCCGGGGGTGGTTGTAATATGAGTGTCTCGACTGTGCTGAAGCAGAAAAGAAGTTTTAGGGAACAAAAACCTGCCATTGTGCTTGTTTCAGTCCTCCTCCTCTACCTTTTGGGCTTATGATCCAGCCATGCCCACCATGTTGGTCTCATGCTCTGTAGAACGTCCTGATTTCATGTCTTTCTTATGAGTGTATTTGTATTTGCAATTGCTATTCTGGACTCACCAACCTCTGATCTCCTGTATAGAAGGCTGATTTGTTTATCATGCCAGAGCTCTGAGTAGGCTGTGTAAATGGAAGATGCTCTAAGGCACAACCCCTTTCTCATTCTCATTGAGAATGAAAACATCTTAAAGATTGTGTATGATACCCATGCTAAATTCTCTCTTCTGCTCTCCATGTAAATTTTTGATAATTTTTTTTATTGTACTTTTTGTTCATCATTTTTGGCATTTTATAAATATCTGTAAATTTTCATATCATGATACGTGATGTAGGTTGAATTAATTTAACATGCAGATTAGTTTTCTTGTAGTCCAGACAGTTTCCTTACTTCTATTCACACTCTTTGTGTCGAGAGCTACACAAATGAACTAAGCCTAGAGCTATAGTTCATCACATAGTGATTTCATGGGCCAGATATTTATAGACAGTCCCTGATTTATGATGGTTTGATTTATGATTTTGATTTTATCATTGTGTGAAAGCTGATGTTGTGAAAGCAATATACATTCAGTAGAAAGCGTACTTCAAATTTTGAATTTTGACCTTTTCCTGGGCTAGCCATATGCAGTATCATACTCTTGTGATGCTGGACAGTAATGGTGAGCCACGGCTCCCAGTCAACCAGCCACACAATCACAAGAGTAATCAGTCAATACTCCACAGTGCATTGTGTGGCCAGTGGTTTTTGGATATTATGTTTTGTGTTTGGCCATCCTATCATATTTACAAAACACCTGTTTTCAACTTACACTATTTTCTACTTATGATCGGTTTATTGAGATATAATTCCATCATGAGTCAAAGAGTATCTGTATTTTATTCTGAACAAAAGTAAGCTAGCTGTATGCTTCTCAAGGGCAGGGAACACCACACCCATCTTTGTATCCACAGGGCCTGGCAGATAATAATGGTCTCATCAATATTGGTCTACTAAATGACTTAGATGAACAAATTGAGACCTGTATGAATACATATGTGGCTTTGGAAATCAGAATGGAACTTATTTTAATAAATTGAATTTAATGTGAATTTAAAAGAATTAGTCTTCTAAAAACGTATTGTGTTGAATACATTTCAATGACTCCACTCAGGTGTTGTGAAACATTACTTAGCCCTAAAAAATATAAGTACTTCTGAATTGACTTGTATTGAAAAATATTATTTGCTTCTAGATTATTGAATCCATCACATTTTAGCTTTAATATTTTGCTAAATGTTTAAGTGCTTTCCTGGTTTAGCAGTAAGTAATATAGATTAAAAATCACTTGTAAAACTCACAGAGTTTGTTGTTCTTTGGTAAAATCTTATATGTAATGGATCTTAATTAAGAGCTGACTGGGTAGGCTGTGTTATACAAGGAAGATATAGGTTTGTATATTGGTAACCACTTATTTATTTAAATTAGCAGATCCCAACTCTGGCTTTGCATTGGAATCACTTAGAATCTTTGGAAAAGTGTGATGCCTTGGCTCTGCCCCAGAAGTTCTGATTTAATTTTTCTGGAGAGGACCTTGAACATTTAAGTCTTATTAAAAACTAATAAAATAAGTTAAATAATTAACCAAGGTCTCCAGAACTCACAATCGCTGCTAGAGGAAATGTAAGTTATTACAACCGTTTTGGAAAACACAGCAGCATTATCTAATACATTTAGAGAAACTAGTATCTCATAGCAAATCCGTTCCACAGCAATTCCATTCCTACCTATAAACCCTAGCAAGAAAACATGCTGATATGGTTTGGCTGTGTCCCCACCCAAATCTCATCTTGAATTGTAACTCCCACAATTCCCACATGTCATGGGAGAAACTGGTGGGAGGTGATTGAATTATGGGGGTGGGTCTTTCCCATACTGTACTTATGATAGTGAATGAGTCTTATGAGATCTGATGGTTTTTAAAATGGGAGTTTACCTGCACACTCTCTCTCTCTTGCCGACACCATGTAAGAAGTGCCTTTTGCCTTCTGCCATGATTGCTAGGCCTCCCTAGCCACATGGAATTGTAAGTCCATTAAACCTCTTTCTTTTGTAAATTGCCCAGTCTCAGGTATGTTTTTAATAGGTAGTATGAAAATGGATTAATACAGTAAATTGGTACCACTAGAGTGGGGTGCTGCTGAACAGATACCTGAAAATGTGGAAGCAACTTTGGAAATGGGTAACAGGCAGGGGTTGGAACAGTTTGGAGGGCTTAGAAGAGGACAGGAAAATGTGCAAAAGTTTGGAACTTCCTAGAGACTTATTGAATAGCTTTGCCCAAAATGATGATAGCAATATGGACATTAAAGTCCAGGCTGAGATAGTCTCAGATGGAAATGAGAAACTTGTTGAGAACTGGAGCAAAGGTTACATTTTAGCAAAGAGACTGACAGTATTTTGCTCCTGTCCTAGAGATTCATGGAATTTTGAACTTGAGAGTCATGATTTAGGGCATCTGGTGGAAGAAATTTCTAAGCAGCAAAGCCTTCAAGAAGTGACTTGAGTGTTGTTAAAGGCATTCAGTTTTATAATGGAAGCAGAGCATAAAAGGTTGGAAAATTTGCAGCCCGACAGTGCAATAGAAAAGAAAATCCCATTTTCCGAGGAGAAATTCAAGCTGGCTGCAGAAATTTGCATAAGTAATGAAGAACTGAATATTAATCCCCAAGACGATGGGGAAAATGTCTCCAGGGCATGTCAGAGGTCTTCATGGGAGACCCTCCCATCACAGGCTCAGAGGCCTAGGAGAAAATCGTTTCATGGGCTGGGCCCAGGGTTCCCATATTATGCAGTCTAGGGACTTGGTGCCTGGCATCCCAGCTGCTCCAGCTGTAGCTGAAAGGAGCCAACGCAAAACTTGGGCCATGGCTTCCGAGGGTGCAAACCTCAAGCCTTGGCAGCTTCCACAATGGTATTGAGCCTGCGAGTGCACCAAAGTCAAGAATTGAGGTTTGGGAACCTCCACCTAGATTTCAAAGGATGTATGGAAATGCCTGGATGTCCATGACAGAAGTTTGCTGCAGGGGTGGGGCTCTCATGGAGAACCTCTGCTAGGGTGGTGTGGAAGGGAAATATGGGGTGGGACCCTGACACAGAGTTCCTACTAGGACACTACCCTAGTGGAGCTGTGAGAAGAGGGCCACCATCTTCCAGACCCCAGAATGGTAGATCCACTGACAGCTTGCACTGTGCACCTGGAAAAGCCACAGACACTCAACATCAGCCCATGAAAGCAGCTGGGAGGGAGGCTGTACCCTGTGAAGCCACAGCAGTAGAACTGCCCAAGACCATGGGAATACACCTCTTGCATCAGTGTGACCTGGATGTGAGACATGGAGTCAAAGGAGATCGTTTTTGGAGCTTTAAGATTTGACTGCTCCACTGAATTTCAGAATTACGTAGGGCCCGTAGCCTCTTTGTTTTGGCCAATTTCTCCTATTTGGAATGAGTGTATTTACCCAATGCCTGTACCCCCATTGTATCTAGGAAGTAACTAGCTTGCTTTTGATTTTACAGGCTCGTAGGCAGAAGAGGCTTGCCTTGTCTCAGATGAGACTTTGGACTGTGGACTTTTGAGTTAATGCTGAAATGAGTTAAGCCTTTGAGGGACTGTTGGGAAGGCATGATTGGCTTTAAAATGTAATTTGGGAGGGGCCAGGGACAGAATGATATGATTTGGCTGTGTCCTCACCCAAATCTCATCTTGAATTATAACTCCCACAATTCCCATGTATCATGGGAGGAACCTGGTGAGAGGTGATTGAATTATGAGGATGGGTCTTTTCCGCACTGTTCTCATGATAGTGAATGAGTCTTACGAGATCTGATGGTTTTCAAGATGGGAGTTTCCCTGCAAGCTCTCTCTTGCCGCTGCCATGTAAGAAGTGCCTTTTGCCTTCCACCATGAGTGTGAGGCCTCCCTAGCCACGTGGAACTGTAAGTCCATTAAACCTCTTTCTTTTGTAAATTGCCTAGTCTCAGGTATGTCTTTATCAGCAGCGTGAAAATGGACTAATACACATGCAAATATCAGAAAAAATCATTTATCCCATGTCTGTATGTGTATATATATGTGTGTGTGAGAGAGAGGCAGAGGGAGACAGAGAAAGAAAAACAGGGAGATACACTCATACCAATGGACCCCAGAGGTACAAATACCCCTTTTCCTTTCCTAATCACATTCTTCTCTTTTTCCTAACAGGTATTATGCTGACTTTTATAATAGCCATTTCCTTGCTTTTCTTTATAGTGTTATAACCTATGTATATATGCCTAAGTAATAATCTTAACTTTTACTCTTCTTGAAGTTCATATTAATTGAAACATATCCTGTGTATATTGTGACTTGATTTTTCCCCCTTGACATTATATTCATTACTTCCTTCTGTGTTAATCTGTAATTCATTTTGATTGTTAGAATATTGTTGTATGATTGCACTGCAATTTATTCCTTTGATGAACATTAAGATTACTTTGAATTTTGACCATTTATAATTTTTTACATGGTTTCTTGCTAGGGTTTATAGGTAGGAATGGAATTGTTGTGGACTGGATTTGTGTTAGTTTCTCTAACTTTATTAGGCTATGTTGCTGTGTTTTCCAAAGGGGTTGTAACAGTTTGCATTTCCTCTAGCAGTGATTGTGAGTTCTGGAGACCTTGGTTAATTATTTAACTTATTTTATTATTTTTAATAGACGTTTTAAGAAGTTTTAGGTTCATGGCAAAATTGAGTGGAAGATACAGGTATTTTCCCATATATTCTCCGCCCCTACACATGTATAGCCTCCCCTATTATCAATACGCCCCACAGAATGGCACATTTGGCTATGATCGATTAGCCTACATTTGAGAGGTTAATTTATTCTTTAATCTCCCAAGCTAAGCCTTTGGCTAATTGAAAGGTATGACCAGATCTTGTGTAGATATGATAATGGTTCCAAATTGACCAGTAACAAAACCACTTTCCTTTAGTAACACTCAAACTGTCTGACTTTCCTTGCCCTTGTGCTTCAGATGCCTGGAAGCTCTCTTGACCTGTGCTGTTTTTGCAGAATCGTAACCATAGAGTTAGAACAGGATTGAACACTCTTAGGAACCTTGGATCTTTATTGTGACAGACTCATTTGATGGGCAAAGAAACTGATGCCTGGCAGAATGAGAAGCACAAAGTCTGCACTCCCTTCCTATCTGGGTCAGATGGACTCCTGTTATGCAGTAAGGAATGGCTTATTGAATGGCACAGCCTGTTCAGTTCCTTTTTGTGTCTCAGTGTTCATGCTGTCATGATGTTATAGGTCATACCTTTTAATGTTTGCCATTAGAGCAATTATTAGTAATTCTGCTTTGGTTGCATTAGTTCAAATAACTCCTGGCACCAACCAAACAGGAAGAGACATTTAGTTAGTTAAAGAAATTATTTTAAACACTCCCACCTCTGCCAAATTGTATAACCTCTTTCCACAATTTGTTTTCCTGGCCGATGTTAAGAAATCTGAAACTCTATAACAAGCAGAATTATTTATATATGTCATGATGCTTCCTATTTCAAGCTGTTTGCCTTACTCTGCACTCTGAACTTTCATACTGAATGAGAAAGCTCTCTCTTAGAACATTTTGGTCAGTTTCTATTTGTTTTCTTTAAACATCAGAAGATTCTCTCTTCCACTGCCTTCCCTCCTCCCCTGGAAGTGGGTAGATTCTCAGAAAGAGAGTCAACAGTGAGCCATTCAGGCCTGCATGTTTACTGTTCTCTCTCATTGAACAAGATGTGAGGATGGAGCCAGAAGGAGAGAAGAGGGAGCTGGATTAGCAGAACAAGCTTGGAGAGCTCTCCTGGTGGAGGAAACAGATCTGTTCACACTCACACTGTTGGTCAGGTTGAATACAGTGAAATACACTCCAGGTTTAATGGTATTTAGGGCATTGCACCAGACATGGCAGAAAGTGTTACTTAAATTGATACCATGTTTCCCTTTACCAATGGTATAATTTGAAAAGGGGACACAAAAGGTTTAGATGTTCCCTTTTGATCATTTTTTTGGGAGGGGAAAGAAAATTACAATCTGTACAACCATGGAATATTTCTTAATATATCCAGATTAGGAAATATGTCTTAGAAATTCCATCCTGGCCAGGTACGGTGGCTTATGCCTATAATCCCAGCACTTTGGGAGGCCAAGGCAGGTGGATAACCTGAGGTCAGGAGTTCAAGACGAGACTGGCCAACATGGTGAAAACTCATCTCTACTAAAAATACAAAAATTAGCTGAGGGCAATGGCATGTGCCTGTAATCCTAGCTACTCAGGAGGCTGAAGCAGGAAAGTCCTTTGAAACTGGGAGGCAGAGGTTGCAGTGAGCCAAAATCGCACCACTGCATTCCAGCCTGGGCAACAGAGCGAGACTCCATCTCAAAAAAAAAAAAAAGAAATTCCATCCTAGTATGCCTGGTTAATATCTCATGCTGACAGGTTTTCCTGTGTTGTGGAGTACACATGCACATATGTATGCATATGTATATTTGTTACCTGATCCTAACAAGTCTCTTCCTGGTTATCATTTAAAAAGGAAGAAAAATGCAAATATTATCCAACATTTTAGATACCGTGCTGGGAATCTAAAAACAAAAACCTTACTTTTTAATCAAAGGAGTATAATGGTCAAAAGTTAAAGAATAAAATAGTCAAAGATAAGTTCTGTAATAGCTAACATAGTTCTTTCAATTTTCATAAAGCTGAAGATATCAAGTATATTAAACAAATGTCTGGCAGGAATGTATTGCCTTGTCTGTTTTTAGATATTTTGGTATTTTGAATGTTGTTTTACTGGGGGGATATGTTCTGCGTCACACAGATGACTGATAGAGCAAATATACTGGTAAGTTGGTGGCGTTTTACTGTGATGAGTTCATTTGCATATTATAAGTATAATGCCTTACATTCATTGATCTAGATACCTATATCTCTATAGATATAGATATATAAACAATTAAAAATTTAAACTAAGCCTTTTTTTTGCATTCATTTATGGTGGAGTGTTTCCTTCTAATTGTTTCAAATTAGAGCTTTGTAGAAACCTGGCGTCCCAAATCTCATCATTATCGCAGCCTGCTGGTAAGACGAAGTTGAGTTTATTGGCTACTATGGTATGGGAGAACACAGCCTCCACAGGGCCTTAGAGGTGTCTTGAAGGGGGAGCAGTGAGGTGAAAATTTATTGAGAACTTGAAGTTTGGCTTAATGAGGGTCTTTTTTTTGAGACAGGGCCTCACTTTGTGGCCCAGGTTGGAGTGGAGTGGTGCAATCTCCACTCACTGCAACCTCTGCCTCCTGGGCTCAAGCGATCCTCCCACCTCAGCCTGCTGATTAGCTGGAACCATAGGCGAGTGCCACCATGCCAGTTTAATTTTTGTATTTTTTGTAGAGAGTGGGTTTTACCACATTCACCAGGCTGGTCTCGAGCTCCTGGGCTCTAGTGATCCTCCCACATTGGCCTCCCAAAGTGCTGGGATTACAGGCATGAACCACCATACCCGGCCTTATAAGGGTCTTTTAATGTTGGGGATGGTGGTGGGCGGGGCATGTTGGACAGGGAAGAAGCTTGATCAGGACTCGGGAAGGATCATAATGTAGTTAGGATTGCTTTTAGGGTTTAAACTGCTTTTTGTTGGTTTCTACTGAACAGTTGGTTAGTCTTGCGGAAGGTTCCTATAATGAGCAATCATTCATTTGCCTGGGCAAGTGGCTCCTGGAATAGTAAAATCGTGCTAATGAAGATAATGGAATAGTAAAATAGTGTTAATATGGACAGGAAACTGGAGAAGTAGGTCATTTTGTTCTCAGTGTCCATTTTAAAGTGAACAATTCAGTGTATAGACTATTCAAACTAAGTAATTTAAACATACACAAACTGTAGAGATTTTAACAGCCAATTGCCATGCAATGCCACAAATGCTCAATAGCTTTCGTTTGCCAGACATGATGCTAGGTATTGGGAATAAAATACCTCAAGGACCCCTCTGCCTGGAAGATGATAGCGGAGAGTGGCCAACGCCACAGTGGAGCTGATGCACACGGACCGACCAAGGGCTCTCTGTGCAGGGGCCTTACAGGCCGAGCTTCCTGAGCAGCGCATTGGGGTGGCTTTGACAATATTGACATAATCTCAGGGATTTGGTAGATGGGTAAAAGCACTGCTGTGAAGTTTGAGAACGACCCATATGAAGCCATTTCTGTTACTGCTTCTCATCAGGGGAAGAGCAGTGTTGAGGACAAAGGGTAGAAACAGAGGTCCCTCTACAGCCTTGGCCTCTGAGAGCCTCCCTGCCTGAGCAGCAGGATCTCCTCAAGGAACTCTTCGCATATCAACAAGTGTCTGTTGCCAAAGAATGGTCCTTTTCTAGAACCTGCTTCCCTAGATGACTGCACTGCATGTCTAGTGAAAGAGGATGTGAATGTGTGATGCAGTAGGTGGAAAGAACACTCTGCCTATGCTGAGCGGACCTGGCCCCAGCACCTACTGCCTACCTGGCCATTCACAAACCTCTTGAACTCTCCAAATTTGTAAAATGAGATATAGTGATTAGGTGCCATTGTTAATTTCTTCCAACTCTGACATTCTTATTATGTCTAAATACATTGTCCTTTTGATAAAATATGTAAAACAAACTTTGTAAATGGAGGAATTAATATGGCATGTGTTTTTTCCTCTTCAGTATCTTCTCACAGAGAATCTCTCCTACACCTGGCTATGAGATGGGGCCTGGCTAAGCTTTCCCAGTTCTTCTTGTGTCTCCCGGGGGGAGTCCAGGCCTTAGCTTTACCCAATGAAGACGGTGCCACACCATTAGACTTAGCTTTACGTGGTGGACACTCCAAGCTGGTGGAAGACGTCACAAAGTGAGTTTAGCTACTTGATAGTCTCTCTCTTAATCTATTTCTATAAAGTTGGCCAAGCATTATAGAAAAATGGAAATAACCAAATCACAAGCTAATGTTGGTTTATGTTTTACTGTTAGCTCTCATGCACATATGTAGATCATATAAACAGATATATTGATATAATTGGTATTAATGTTTCATGAGGGTGAGACAGGAAAAAAGGTCTCAAAAGGCTCTGAAAGGAGTGATAATGAAAAAAAATTGGGGAAATGCTAGCATTTAGATTTCAGCTTAAATGTCACCCCTTCTGTGTTATTCTCTTTGATGATTATGATTAATTCACAGTGTTAAGTATGAGTAACATTATGACTAATTCACAATATTAATTTATAATTATATATGTGATCATTTGTTTCATATATATCTCTTAATCCTTTGAGGTCTGGGACTATTTCTGTTTTACCCACTGCAATACTCTAGTACGATGTCCAGCATATAATATTTGTTGAAAGGATATAAATTTTTTTTGTATCAGTGAATAACAGACAAATGCCATGGTATGATTTAACCAATGTGGTGGTCAGTGTGGTCTGATGAAATAGTGTAAAGAAAATAATTTGTAAACTATAATGTTATCTGTGTTAATGAGGGTGTCAACACTTCCATTGAATAATGAGTGTATTGTTGGTTACTTAGAATGGTTCAGGTCAGTCATTATTCTTAGCTTATGAAAGATGGATTCATATATAGTGATTTTTTTTGACTTAACGTGGTAAAAAACCAAAGTATAAATGGGAAAGTACATTGAAAATTATAACATGCTACATAAATATTAACCATTGTTAGAGTAAATGCTACATAAATATTAAATATTATTACAGTATTATTACGTGGCATGTTCAAATGGACTGGCTTTTCTTGTTTGGCTCATGGAACTCCGTGTAATTAATTTATGGTTGTGTAGTACATAAGTGGACATTAGAGTAGAAATCAGAGCTTTTTGTTTATTTATTTTTTCTCATTTGATCAAACGACCATCAACCAAGGGACAAGCCTATCTGGAGGGAATTGTCCTTTTCCTTGTTTTAACATGACCCCACTTCCTTGGCTAAAAAGGGCAAGGCAAGAACACTTCCTTTGACTCATTCATTGTGAACAGTTCTGTGTTCCACTGAGGTCCTAGAGGCATACTTCATCTGTTGGTAGCTTTATATCTTTGTACTGTGTGTAAGATGAGACGATACGTGTTTAAAAAGTTTCTAGGTCTAATAAATCCATTCATGGATGGGATTAGAAGTAGACTGTAAGCTAAATTCTGGTGATAGGTGATAGAGCTTCCATATTCTAAATTAACAGCAATGACCTTATTGCTCAGGTTCAGAGACCATTCATCTCAGTGACTTGTTACTGGCATGGGGAGTTATTTTCTGGAAACTTCTGGAGTCCTTGCCAGTAATGAGTGTCAAGAGTTTGGAGAGGTCCCCCAAGACTTAGAGTACAACTGTTCTTTATGAATCTCTTTTTGTCACTCCATCTGATGGAGATAACATATACTTCATTGGAAATATACTATATTTTTGTAAAGCAAACATTCATTAACAAAATAAGGTCATGTTAAAAGAGGAAAGGGGCATAGAGCTAGTTCTGTGAATTGAGGAATCTGGAAACAATCTGGTGGGAAATGACATGCTGAGGTGTGCTGTAATCCAAGAACATTAATATTTCCCTTTGAGATTTCTTTACTGTTACTCTTAAAGGACGTTATAAGTCATCCAAAATATTGCAATACTAACCATGAAGCCTACATGTAATTTACAAATGTACAAATCTTCTCAGCCAAGATACAACAGAAAATAAGTGTATATTCAAGAATTTAGGTGGAAATGTCGTTCCTTTATGTATGAGTGTATTCAGAAATACAACACGATCAAATTTGTGCATGTTTTAATTTGCATAAGAAAGGATTTACAACAATGGTACCATGTGTTATGAATATCTCACTTGTTTGTAACATCCAAACCTCACCATGTTCCCTAGAGAGCATATCTGTTTCCACAGTAATCACCTAATAAATCATTGGCTGCCAGCTAATTTGTTCTACTACAGGTAGCCCCATTAAAGTGAGAGGCATCTTTTCAGATTAAAAGGAGAATGAAATGTTGAGGTAAAGTACTATATTTAAAATTCAGTACTGTTTCATTCTTTATGTAAACCTTTAAAGTATGTAGTATATGTCAGTGGTTTTCAATAGACTTCTTCTCTAGGTGGAAAAAGAAAGGTGGCTGTGTTAGTATCTGTTTTCATGATCTTATGTATTTATCGCACATAGGTGACTTTCAAGGATCATTTTGCCAGTTGGATTTGTGAGATCGGGGCAGTGATCCTAAGTGCTGGGATCCTGGGGCTGGTGTCTTTAAAGCTCTGTGTGGGTTTTGATTTGTGTTTTTTCAGTTTTCAGGGCAGATGGTCGCCGAGCTTCTCCCGAGTGCAGCTCAGTGAAGAAGCCTCCTTGCATTACATTCACTCATCGGAAACACTGACCCTGACCCTTAACCACACAGCCGAGCATTTGTTGGAGGCAGATATTAAACTCTTCCGGAAATACTTTTGGGATAGAGCCTTTCTTGTCAAGGTTTGTACATAGTGATTCTGGCATACAATAATGCATGCTTCAGAGAATGCAGGCATCAATTTCTTATTATGAGAACAGTATTTTTGGGGGGTAGGACTTTTATTTAATGAAACCTTGGGGGACATGAAATTGGAAACTGCATTAGATCAGTAGAATGAAGATTATTATATATTTTATAGTAGTTTGTATAATATTTTCATTTTCTTTTCTGAGCCAATCTTTTCCATAGTTGGCTTTTAGTACTTTAATATTGGATGTTTTCTCTTAATGTATTGATTGTATTATAATTATTATCTAAAGCAGTTACATTTAGGGCTATCTTACATGTATAGTATCTATTCCCGGATTTTCATATTGCTCAAATGTAGTTAAGCATTTGTTCCAGTGCAGAATCCAGTACAGAATCCAGTACAGATTCTACTCGAATGGAAACAGGTAAAAACCTAGTTCTTTTCCAAAGAGGTTTTCCCCTTCTCATCATGGTCCAAACCCCACCTTTGAGTGCTATCATAGCATGCCCATCTCAGGGTTTAAAACATTTCAACTTTATCTCTCTTTTTTTCTTTTTTGGTAGATTTTGAAAGAATATTAAGAATATTTCCGTCTTTTAATTATGATTAATCAAAGTCTTATTTTGAGTAAGGGGGCTTGAGTCCATCTAGTTGGCAGTGCTCCAGGGTCTAATGGACACTAACCAGATCCTGTGGCCTCCTGTGTTCTCAAGCACATTGCTTCACAAGGCACAGGTCTCATGACTATTTAGGATTTACAGAGTAAAAAGTCAACTTAGAAAACCATTATTATCATTGACCACAGGTTCAGCTTTTGTAGAATATTTGCTTCATATAATTGAAATAATTATTCACATAATTCATATAATTGAAATAAGCCAAAAATGTTATGTATCAAACAAAGATTATTATTGGCTTACTCCATATAGAGTTTTATTTAAACAGTTAAAATAAAACATGGTCTTCAGAGTATGATCTTTCTCTCTTTGCTAGGTTTTAGGGAATTTGGTTTGTAATTTTCTGACATACAGCATAACATACAGTATATACAGAATGAGGGTCGTCTTTTAAGGATGCTTGTCATTTAAAACTACTCAAGCTAGCTGGGCACGGTGGCTCATGCCTGTAATCCTGGCACTTTGGGAGGCCGAGGTGGGTGGATCATGAGGTCAGCAAATCAAGACCATCCTGGCCAACATGGTGAAACCTCGTCTCTACTAAAAATACAAAAATTAGCTGGGCGCAGTGGCATGCGCTCAGCCATCATTGTGGTTTCTCACCAAAGCACCAAGTGGTGGTTATTCCGGCTGGGCATACACTTGGTTTTGCCATGCATCAGTTCCAGGGGGACAGAGCTCAGCCAAGTGTCTTTCCTTGGAAGACATGCTCAGACAGCGGCATGGCACTTGGTGACTATCCTGAAAAGAACAGAACAAACTCTATTGAACGTTTGCTTCATTATAAAATCCTCTAAAGTCTTAGGCTAGATTTTTGATTTCTCATATACGTTTGAGATAATACTGATGACCTTGGGGAAGATTTATGATGAATAAATCTAGATACCTCAATAATTTATTGTAGTGGACTTCATAATCACAAGGCCAAATGGAGATGGCTCTCCGGTTTCTATGAGATTTTCATCTTATGAAAAACACTTGATACAAGAATCAGTGAGAGTGGAATGGCCTTATGTTTCAAGTTTCCACATCCCTCTTTTTCCTTCCTTTCTTGAGGTATATGGCTGTTAGTAAGCAGAGAGACCAAGAAGGAAGGGCTGAGAAATTCTTTATGACATCCAAAGGTGTTAATTGTTACTTGCCTGACAAAGTGATTCTATTGTATTCTTATCTAAATTTTTTGTGGTGCATATTACCTGGTTAGATATTATTTTAAATGTAAGCAAGTGATAGTTATTTTATAGGTTGTCCACACTAAAGCTTTATAACTTTGGATGATAAATATTATGAGATTACATATAGATTTTGTATAAAAAGTATTCATGCTTTATTGAATCTTATCTAAAAGTCTGTTTTGATATGACAGCTATAGATGGTGACTTTGATTTGAGTGACTGATCTGTTCTCACTGAACTACAGCCCATATTCAGTCTTCTCCAAGGAGACATGTTTAGTCTCCAGGTTTGGGTGTTGCTTAGTTATTTGTAGTCCTGTAGAACAATGATAGTAAAACCTTGCTGTGGAAACCCGAGTTTGCTTTACAATATATAAGAGCTCTCCAGGTGAACCCAGTTAGAAGTCATACTTGTGCAGAGTTGTAAAGGATTCATACTTTCACACTGTATTTCAGTTGACAGTGATGGCCTGACAGTTTCTAATAAACATTAAATGTTAAAATGGAAGGTGGTGCTAAATATCCAGACCGTAAAGACAGAATATTAGGAAATTAAATAATAAGCAAACTGTTAGCCATGTCTTTTAATCACTTTTTAGTTGTTTCGTCGTAACAATCCGAATGCTGATAATTCCACTCTAGAGCTTGGCTAAAATTAATAAGCAACTAGGAAATTTAAGTTTTTAAAGGTATATTCAAAATTATTTATAAGGATAAAAATTAAGTCTGAATATATTCTATTTTCAAGAGAAAATAGCGTTTCCTTATTTCAAGTTTTGTTATGTAATCAGAAACCAGCATTGCCTGATGTTCTTTTCTCACACAGGCTTGGCAACTCTCTTCATTGAAAGACGGGGGGATCGGGGCTAAGGTTCAGCCCAGGTAGACACATGGGGCCTTGAACCTGTGTGGTGACCCCTCTTCCATCCATGGGTGCTCATGCAGCCATCTCCTCACTACCCCTTAATATGGACCTGCTCTGGTCCAGCCACTCATTCCATGGTGGGCCTTAGAAGAGAACACAGTGTCCTGGAGGTGGGGCTGGGGTGAGTTAACAGCCCATGGAGGGTGGGTGACCAGGAACTTGTTGCTCCCTGCCTGTTTCTGGGTTTGCTAAATTGTATATATTTTTTACATTCCTTTTACTCTGGCTGCAGGGCATTGTTCCTAAAGAGTCAAAGAAAGAAGCACCACAGGCTTAATGATACGCCCAAGGGGATAAGAGACCTATGTCAGTTATGTGATTACCTGCCCAAGTATACTGATGATTGATTTCAGAACCTGTGCTGGGGCCATCTTGGGCTGGTTTACTATTTAGCACATCAATACATAATTCTGTGTTTCTTCACATTTTCACTGGCTGTGGGGAATCTGTCAAAAGAAAATTCAGATGGTCCCAAGAGGGCAACTTTTTGCTAAAGCCTTTTGGAAGGCTCATCAACTTAGTTTCACCCAGGGCCAGCCTGCACCAGTGTGTGCCAATCTGCGGCTCAGGGCCCATGGTCATCCTGGATCTTCCTTGTGATCATGGTCCTAGCCCCTCACCTGGTCCTCTGAGATTTCTGTGTCTTAGGATGTGGATTTGGTCTGCTCCAGGTGGCAGATGCACAGACCAGAATCCCTTCTTTCTGGCATCAAGATTTTCGGTTCTCTTTCTGGTACGTGCATGATATTCCTGAGAACCTTCTGCTTGGTGTGACCTGCAGAAGCAATAAAAGATTGGTGGCAGGGAGAGTTTTGGCCCCTGCCTTGGAGTTTCTCCTGACTTTGCTCGCCCTCCTCCTGGGGTGCTGGCTGTATGTTCTCCCAGCGGCTTTCACCCGCCCACTATTTCCCAACCTCCTAGCTCTGAGATCGTTCATAGTGACTTTTGCCTCTTTGTTGTATATCTGAAACCTCAAACGGTTTTCTGTGCTTTCTTGTTTTTTTCCCCCATTGTTTCCTAGGCCTTTGAGCAAGAAGCCAGGCCAGAGGAAAGAACAGCTATGCCCTCCAGCGGTGCAGAAACTGAAGAAGGTACGCATGCTCCTTTGCCACTTAGGGCAGCCAGAAAGTGCTCCGGACCAACAAGTTAACCAGTCCGTTGAAGTGTGTGGTGAAGCTGGCCAGGAACCAAGGGCTCAGAGGCAAGGTCAGGGGTGTGGGATACAGCAAAGCCTCTGGGTCCTCGGACAGCATGAAATGAAGTATACTGTTTGTTTCCACTCTCTGTTTAACTGGAATGTCCTGAGTGCTGTTTGCCAGGACCTGGGCCAGGTCCTCTCGCATTCCTGATCTTCAGGATGCTCTCTTGACATTCTGATTGTTCTCCTTATTCAGCTTGTTCATTCATTGAGTCCTTGTTTCAATCATTTGTTCTTTAGTTCCTTCCACCTTTGTGGATCTCCTACTGTTTGCTAAGCAAGGATACTCTGGAAGTCATGAAGGAGTTTTTGTCATCATGAGGCTTGGGGGGCACCACTGGCATTTAGAACTGAGGCACCAAGGCTGCTGGATGTTCATCAGTGTACAGTCTTATGCAACTAAGAGTTGTCCTATACAGCTATTTACGGTCCTGATGGTGATTCAGAGACGGCATGTGCGATTCTACTCGTGGTGGAAGTTCATAAAAGAAGATATATTTTTTATGCTACATTGTTCCTACTCTGTTCCACAATGTGCCACATGGAATCATTTGGATACCCCACTTGTGCATAGTACCTAGCTCATTTGCAGGACATCATCATTCCTCATTTTCCCCAACTGGACAGTTTATCTAGGCATGCAATTCTTACTTCATTTCAGGTGACTTCTGCTTTTCCATATGCAAATAATTTTGGTCTTTTAGTAAGTTGTAGTACTAAACAGAAGTTTTTATTCTGGGAAGCATATTTTTGCATATTCCAGTATTTCTTGTCTGGAATAAATCCTGATTGTGTGTTTTCAAAACCCAGTGGTTGCAAAAATCTAACCACATTATTGCATCTCCTAGGGTAGTTAGGGCAAAAGTTTTATGTATTGAAATACATATTATCTTCTTATCAGTTACTCTCCATTTGCTTAATATTTTAGTTAGGGCATTGTATTGATTTTTATTTTTAATTATACATGAAGATAAGGTTATATGTATCTAGGGGGTAGAGTTATGTGATCTACTAACTTAATTTCAAGATAGTGAAGGGAGCAACACAAAATACCTGTTAATATAAAGGGCATAGGTCTGATAGGGTTCAGAACCACCAAGCTTCATGCTGGGGCTAGGAGGAAAAATATGACAAGGCCCTTGTTCCTAAGCCACCAATGTTAATAGCTGGTCAATACTTTTGATTCTGCTTTTTACTAGCCTCACAGAAGAGTTGGATTCTAGGTATTTTGTCAGGTACTATGATCTTAAACTCTTTACCTGCATGTTTGTTAAAAAGTAGTCTTGGCTGGCATGGTGGCTCACGCCTGTAATCCCAGCACTTTGGGAGGCCGAGGCAGGTGGATCACCTGAGGTCGGGGGTTCAAGACCAGCCCGACCAACATGGCAAAACCCCATCTTTACTAAAAATACAAAATTTAGCAAGGCGCGGTGGTGTGCACCTATAATCCCAGGTACTCAGGAGGCTGAGACAAGAGAATTGCTTGAACCTGGGAGGTGAGGTTGCAGTGAGCTGAGATCGTGCCACTGCATTCCAGCCTGGGTGACACAGCGAGACTCCATCTCAAAAAAAAAAAAAAGTAGTCTTAGAGAAGGTATATTTCTGGTGAGTTGTTGAGTCTGTGTGGCCCATCCCGACTGCATATGTTTCTGGGTTAAGCCTGAGCAGCTGAGCCTCCTCCTCAGACTGCACCTGCTTGGAGCCCCAGGGAATTGCTTTTACTCTTCTCCCCTGTGGGTGACACTCGCTACTGGCTGTGTTGAAGGAGCCACTGTTTACCCTGCTGCCCAACAAGGTGGTGGGTTACTTTGTGCTTTCTCCTTGAAGACCTGCAGGAGAAAGCTCTTTCTTTTTTTGTATTGGGAACGCAGCTTCACCTGAGTGCCTGGCTCAGCTCGCTTTTACTGCTGTACCTGTGGCTGATCAGGTTTCTTACTTCTAGCTTTCTGATAAACTTGGAGCTAAGTTTCTGGGCACTTGATTACAAGTGCCTGTGGCAATGCTGACTGCATTTTTATATTACCTTGTTGCTTATTTAAGCCTCTACCCTTACCTTTTCTTTCTTAAAATCAACTTCTGATTTTAAAAAATCCTTTTGCAAATTTTTCCTCTTGTATTCTACCTTCAAATTAATTTAGAACACTGAGGTCTAAAGGAGTACTTTAATTCCAAGTTGTTCTTAAGGGGCTTACAGTTTGAGGTTGGGGCAGAAAAACAAGCTCTCATGGCACAGTATGATAATTGCTACAGGAGATATTTGCAAGTAGCTCTGTGTATTAGCATGCTGTAGACTGTGACAGTGGAGCGGTCAGTGAAAGCTTCCTGGAGGAAGTGGCCCTGGAGCTGTGATCTAATGGAGGGAAGGGAATTCTACATGCAGTACAAAGTCCTGAGCCAAATGATGCACTGGGGAAAATGCAGCTCATTTTGAAATCCTGGAATATAGGGGTCTGTGTGTGTGTGTGTGTGTGTGTGTGTGTGTATGCATGTCTGTGCTTCTGTATGATGGTGGCAGTGATGCCAAGAACATAGGCTTAAGAAGTAGGCAGATTGGCACTGCTCTACATGAGGCAAGTTGTTAGAATTCTACCCTGACAGCTTTGGGAAGTGTTTTAAAGTTCACTTTGGTGGGAGTATGGGGAATGGATGGGAGAGGCTAGTGGAAGACAGGGACCAGCCAGGGGGCTGCTGAAAGCGACGCAGAAGAGGATCTGCCCTACAGCAGTGTGACAAGATGGGAGAGGTGGGGACACGTGAGTGTGGTCCTGAAAGTGTAGGATCTGATTGGCTGTCAGTGGTAAGGGAGAAGGACGGTGCCTCCATTCTTGGGGTGTGGTGCTGGGTGGGATGGGCCTTCCAGGAAGCAGAATTGTGACAATATATGTTCGATTTTAGACAAGTTGAATTTGACAGGTGTTTGGGGCAGTCAAGGTAATATTTGTGGCTGCCAATTTGACTGAAATTACTCAACCAATAAGCACAAGAATTTGGACAGAAATTCAAGCCCTCTGACTCCAAATAATTAGTAGGTATACTTTATAGCCCTTGAATCTAGACAATGCTTTTGTATTTGTCTACCCTTGAAAGAATACTAGAAATTGTATGCATATTCCAGCAGAGGGCAATATTCAACTGAAGTGGAAACATTCAATCAGTTTTTGTCCATTCATGAGTCTGGAGGAGACTCAACTGAAAAAACAAAACATTTTGAGCATAAGAGCTCCCTCTTAAAAAGAAAAAAACCCTAAAGCAAACTTCCACTTTGAAATCTATTAGAAGATTCATAGTAGATTGTACTTTCTGTCCCCTCTGGGACAATGCGTAGTAGGGGGGAAACTCTAAGCTTATATCTGTAGCTGTTATTAATTAAAAGACTATAATAATTCTAGCCTGGACATTAACTTTGCTGTCTCTGTGAGTGTGATCAATGGTTTTATTATTGCCTATGATCAAGTTATGCTTCTATAGTTTCATGATTCTAGTTGTACTCTCAGAATAATGGGACATTATTTTAAATGAATCGAATAGCCAAAAAGTCATCTTATTTTATTATGCTCATGTTAATAAGCTAATTATTAGTATTAATCAAAAACCTGGCTCCATATTTTCCCCTTGCCTTCTTATCCTTATTTGATCTCTCTGTCCTAGGATTTCCAAAGAACATTGTACAGAACACTGATCTTGGAAGATATTTTGAAAAATAAGGATTCTTTGGCCAAATAAGTAGAAAATGCTGTGCAGTAGTTCCCTCTTATCTTTGGGGGATAAGTTCCAAGATCTCTAGTAGATACCTGCAACCCTGGATAATACTGAACTTTATATATACTGTGCTTTTTTTCTATACATACACACCAATTATAAAGTTTAATTTATAAATTAGGCATAGTAAAGATTAACAATGATAACTAATAATAAAATAGAACAATTATAACAATATGCAAGTATCACTACTCTTGTGCTTTGGGGTCATTGGTAAGTAAAATAAGGTTACTTGGACATAAGCACTGCCATATTGAAACAGTTGATCTGATAACTAAGAGCTACTAAAAGACTAATGGGCAGGTAGCATAGGCAGCATAAGGACACTGGACAATGAAATAATTCACTTTCCTGGTGGGAAGGAATGAGGTATCATGAGATTTCATCATACTACTCAAGAATGGTCTGCAATTTAAAAAACATAGGAATTATTTCTGGAATTTTCTATTTAGTATTTTTGGACTGAAGTCAACTGCAGGTAATCAAAGCCATAGAACATGAAATCCCTGATGGCGGGAGCTACTGTATATGAAACTCCCACGTTTGAGATTCATAATGCATTTAATGTTTTGTGGGCTTTAGTAAGTCAAGAAAGCTATATAATCTTGTTTAACTTAGCAGTTCTCTAAATTAACTGATCACACAAGAGTCCTTTTTTTGCAGTTCTCAACCTCTCATAGAAATAGTTTGTGGAGGGTACTTTGAAAATGTTGTTCTTCCTCAGCTCCGTGGCACCTCCCTCTCTAGATCTTATGACCTCCATTTTCACTATCACCTGGGTTCCCACCATCTGTTAGTCCGGTAATACGCACACTAGAGAGGTGCAAGGAAGAATTTTCCAAACTGTTCACAGTCATCTTGAATATTCCAGATCATCCACGCCTCCTCTGATATCCCACTTCAATTCTTGATATCACATAGGAGGTTATTGCCTGCCTGGTGTCTACTGGACTGTAACACAACCTAAGAATGACTACAATACCATTTGCCACTGTATGAATCCACTTAAAAAATTATTTTGTCGTTCAAAAACTCTCTACATTTGCTAACTGTCTTAACTTGGTGTCACTCATTTGTTACTTTGTTGGCTTCTCCCAATAAATCATCTTCCACATTTTCATTGACAAGGAAATAGGGAGTTGGGGATTGGAACATGTGTTACAATCACCAAGGAGAGAGGGCAAAATCATTTCCTTCAGGGTGGAGGCAGCCACTCTCACCAGGCTCAAAGGGGCTTCCCCATTGTGATTCTGTGTGGGAGGCAGAAGAGGCCATTGGTCCAAATGTAAGATTCAGGCAGGACAGCTGGACATGTGTCCTTAGGCCCATTTCCTTATCCATCCATTCAGTAAATATGTGTTGACTGCCAATCACTTTATACCAGCTACTGTTCTTGGCAGTACCAAAAAAAAAAAAAAAAAAATGGCAAGGAGAAAAAACCTTTGCCCTCAAGGAGTTTGCTTGCATTTAATTTCACTCAAGCATTTGTTAGCACCTGCTATATGCTGGGTATTGTTCCAGGCATTAGGCACAACCTGAGTTAAATCTATCCACTCATGGAGCACTCATACCTACGGTCATGGGGAGGGGCATTTCTGGGAGTCAGGAATCAACCCTCCCTACTTTATGCATGTGGAAGCGGCAGCACAGAAAGGTTATGTAACTTACCTGAGGTGATACTGGCCCAGGCCATCAGAACTCAGGTGAAGAGTCCACTCCCTTACTGACCACACTACAGACTACCACTACCCCTATAGAGCAGAGGACTGATCTATTTAGTGTCTGGACTGCTGGTCTAGAGTTCTCTTCAGCATTTGGGGGATAGAAAAAGCACAAACATTGGAAACATTGCCTTGAAATGCTCTCTTCCAAATGGTTCATCTCTCTCAAGTCCTTATGACCCGCATGCACAGACATGTCTCAATGACACGTCAGTAATAAGCTGACTTTGCTAAAAACCTCAGCTCTGCGGTGAACTGGCTTTTGAGCATAATGCAAGTGATTAGGCTGTTTGCTTTTGTGAAAAATGATGGGGTAGGGGTGGAGGTGGGGTGTCATTTAATACTTACTTCAGTGAGGAAGTACGGATAAAGCTCCTTGCCCAGTATTGAACATAGTGAATGTTTACTGAATGATTTCTAATCATGAGTGCAAGTTATATAACACATGCGTATGGTGGATTCAACGGTAAAGATATGTGTTTTGAGATACCAGGACCTAGCCATTCATGTCATGGTGACTAGAAGTCAGCAGATATTTTGCTTGAGCATTCTGTAGACAGGGGTGCAGCACTTCCCTCTGTGCTTTGGTTTGTGAAATGTAGAGAGAGTTGTGTGGTGGATTCTCCTTATTTGAACATCTCCTGTGAGATATGACTGGGAAAACAATAGGGCTTTTATCCACACAAAGTATTGTTTCCAAGATTTTTCATTTGAGACACTCTAACACAAGGGCATTTTAGGAGAACTGTTGCAGATGGTCCAAATATCAAGATATAGGTCCTTTAAGCCAGGACAGCTGGGACTTTGGTGTTGGGGACTTAAGACAGCAGTACTAGGCAGGCCGTTCTGCAGAGCTGATCTACCTTGACTCTCATGTGGAATATCTGGTCAAGGACTTGATAAATATTTTTTTTCCTAGAAGTAGGGTATTTTTGGCATTTTCAACAAGAAAATCATACACACCCCCAGGAAATGATTTGTAATTGTTGCTTTCATTTATTATTATTATTATTATTATTATTATTATTATTAAGTTCTGGGATGCATGTGCAGAATGTGCAGGTTTATTACATAGGTATACACATGCCATGGTTGCTTGCTGCACCCATCAATCCGTCATCTACATTAGATATTTCTCCCAGTGCTATCCCTCCCCTAGCCCCCCACCCCCCTGACAGGCCCTGGTGTGTGATGTTCCCTTCCCTGTGTCTACTTTGTTCAACTCCCACTTACGAGTGAGAACATGTGGTGTTTGATTTTCTGTTCCTGTGTTAGTTTGCTGAGAATGATGGTTTCCAGCTTCATCCATGTCCCTGCAAAGGACATGAACTTATTCTCTTTTTTATGGCTGCATTTTACAGAGCAATTCAGCCTTTTCTGTATTTCCCTTAGTGACTGACTTTGCCAGTCCTCTTTCTTCTCCTTGTCACAGAAAAGAGCAATCTTCATCAGTAAAGGGACAAGGATACAGATAGGATATCATGATGATATGATACTCATTTTGTACATTATTATAAAAATATCTGCATTTTCTCATACATAAATAAAAATTCTCCTCACCACTTAGTTTATCAAAGGATTAAAGAATCATGGTTTGACCTGGAAAGAACTTTAGAAATCATCTGGTTGAACCCACTTTATGTTTGAGCTTACGACTCGGAGGTTCCTTGAAGCTCACCTAGATGCAACACATTTGGCTCATATCTAATATAGATACTTTATTCTAGCTTAGTCAGATAAGCAGGCTAGAGAGAAACAACAAGTATTAAACTCAACTAAGTATTCTAATGGAATTGCAATGATCTTGAAAATATAGCTAAAGATTCATTTCTTGAGTTGCAGTAGAATCTAAGTTTGATAAAAATGGAATTTTGTTTATGTCTTTGAAAGATGACTTGCTTAATTTTATTCAAGCCATTGATTAACTTAGGAAAATTATGCCCTGACTTCAATTTAAAAATGCAATTAACCCTTGAACAACTCGGATTAGGGGCACCAATCCCCTGCACAGTCAAGAATTCATGTGAGTCAAAGTTGATTCTACCCAAGCTTAACTTCTCATAGCCCACTGTTGACCAGAAGCCTTGCCAGTAACATAAACCATTGGTCAACACATATTTTGTATGTTACATGTATTATATACTATATTTGTATAATAAAGTAAGCTAGAGAAAAAAATGTTCTTAATAAAATCATAAGGAAGATAAAATATATTTACCATTTATTAAGTGGAACTGGACCACCACAAAGGTCTTCATCCTTGTTGTCTTCACATTGAGTAGGCTGAGGAGCAGGAGGATTAGGAAAGGGTGGTTTGTCTGTGAGTTTTATCAAATTGTCAAAAAATTTCCAAAAAAATTACCCACATATTTATTGGAAGCAATCCATATAAAAGTGGACTCATGCAGTTCAAACCTGCGTTGTTTAAAGATCAATTGTATATTGATTTAGAACTTCTGTGTAATTGATAATTGCAACCAAATTTTGGGGCCGGGGATACTTTTTCTCCATAATTGAATTCTTTGCTTTAGAGATTTCTATGGTGGGCAGGGGCGGGGTTCAGGAGATGTAAAAATCTGTATCATAAAAATTTATCGACCATGGAGTTATATGATTCAACAATTGCATTCCTAGGTATATACTTAAGAGAAATGAAAACATATATCTACACAAAAACTTTTACTTGAATGTTTATTGCGGCATTATTAATAATAGACAAAAAGTGGAAACAACTCAAATATCCATCAGCTGAGGAATAGATAAATAAAACAAAATAGCTACCTTCTGTCTATCTATCTATCTATCTATCTATCTATCTATCTATCTATCTATCTATCTATCTATCTGATGGAATACTACTTGGCAGTAAAGAGGAATGCTACAGCATGGATGAATCTTGAAAACATTATGCTGCATGAAAGAATCCAGTTTCAAAAGGCTACATATTGTGCAGTTCAATTTATATGAAATATCCAGAATAGGCAATTCTGTTGAGACAGAAAATAGATCAGTGCTTGCCTGGGGCTGGGATGTGGAAGGAGGATGGTGAGGTGGTTGGGGAGAAATGTGGAGCGATTGCTAATGGATGTGGGGTTTTCTCATTGGAGTGATGAAAATGTCCTAAAATGGATTATGGTGATGGTTGCAGAACTCAATATACTAAAACCCATTGAATTGTACACTCTAAGTGGGTGAATTGTTTGGTATATGAATTATACCTTAATAAAGCTGTCATAAAAACATTGGAGTATATACCAATATTTAATGGTAGTTATATTGATTTAAAAAAAAATTTTTCCCCAAGTTTTTATTGTTTTTCTGATAGAAAAGACTTTATTGCTCATGGCAGAGGCAGCATGGGCTTCATGTTCACATTGGTTCCCCTTGTCCAGCAAGTCCCCCAGGGGCCTTGTGAGCAGCTGAGATAGATGCTGCACACACACTCAGTTTGTGTCACAGCTGAGGAACCCTGACTGAAAAATCCCAAATCTTATAAGGAGACTGCTAGCAAGCCTGCCCAACCCTTGCACTGGAAGGGGCTATTATCTTTACTACCCTGGCCAGAAAACAAATCTGCCTTCATCCCCAAAGGAAACACTATTTCTTGGTTTCAAGACTGTTGGCCACAAAACCATCCTTCAAAAGATAATCCGGTATAAACGTTTTCACAGTAAGAGTAGGCCCACTGTGGAGAATGGCCTGCAGCAGTCTGGTGTTGCAAGAGGGCTACTGTGGCTCCAAAATCATTTCTTCATGAACTCTATTCAGACAAAAAGAGCAATGGAAAAAGATCCTTTTGCCCTTCAACTTTTTTTTTTTTTTTTTTTCCTGTTAGTGATAGAAGCCTTTTTTAGAGAGGTGTCAGGAAAGTTTCTATTAAGACTCTGGCCAGAATTGGATCATATGTTAACCTTCAGACAAAAAAAACTGTGTAAGAGGAGGAAATTCTCCACTGTCTTAAATAATTACTTTTGTCTTTAAAAAAATCACAAGTAATTTAAATGAAAAAAATCCTGTATTTTAAAGAAGATGTCTTAAATTCTTTCTGAAACAATATAGAATATAAATATAAAAATGATATGCCAAGGGGCACATTTTGGAGTTACTTGATTCCAAGGATTTCTTCTTCCATCTTGGTTTCTTCTCCCCAGCTGCTGCTCAGTAGGGACCAGTGGAACTTGTTGAATTGAGTGGAATGCTGGGCTCTCACTCACTAAGTCTCATTTTGATATTTCTGTAGATGAGTGCCTCATTGTTGCTCCCAGTCCATATTTATACCGAACAGGCAAAATGAAAGTTCTTACTAGTAGTCCTGCTTTTAGAAAAAAAAAAGAGAAAGGAATAACTGGGATATTGAAACAAAATTTCAAAGTGTTACAATAGCCTCTCAATTAAGAGTGGCAAGTAGTCTCTCAAGTGCCTTTGCCATTTTAATTCTGTGGCCATTGTGAATTGAATTTGCACACTAGGATAAAACATTGTAGCAACGCATGCAGGTGCAGTAGTTAGTAGTGAAACAGCAATACTTACCAAGTGGAGAGGAAAAGGGTTGGCTTTTGGACTTACAGAGCCGGAAGGGTGGGAGGAAGTAAGGAGAAAAGCATTCATCTGTCTATGAATCTGGCCCTTCAGAAGTTGTGACAAAATAGCTCTGGTATTGGAAGTGTTTCAGTTAGTTAATTCCAAAAAGTAAACAACTTTTCCTTCTCTGCCCTGATCCACAGCTTGTCTAACGATCCACCACATCTTGTCAGCTATGTATATTTTGGGCCAACAGTTGCAGGTGGAGACGAGAAGCATTTATTCAGCACCTGTTAAGTGAAAAGCCCTCAGCTTGGTGCTGGGGATAGAAGGGTTGAGCAGAAATCGATCTGGTCCCTGCTATCCCAGAATTTACAGCCTATTGAGAGAAAAAGATTCATTCAAAGACTGAGCTACCCACCGTGTATGCCAGAGAGGCACAGAGGCTGCTATGAACACTACCATCAGGGTGTTTTTCTGACATGTGTGGGGGCAGGCAGAGCAAACGGAGAGCATGATCCTGGTTTTCCACCTGTGCTTTTGACACTGCTCTGTAGATGTAAGCCAGTGGTGGACTTGATTGGCAACAAGACAACACTGGTGGTCTGGCTGCCTCTGACCATGATTCTTCTGTCACAGCCAAATGGTGATTAAAATCAGAATACCGAGCATCCTGTGTTTTGGATGTAAGTTTTTTATTTGCTTAAGTCGAGGCTCTGTGGTCTCATTTGCAAAGTAAGACAGTAAGACTTGTGCATAGAGTTGAGATTTTTTTTAGGCGAATCTGCTTCTTAATGAGACACTGGCATGAATCTTACAGCGACTTAACCCTGTTGGCTGGTGCAGTGTCACTAGTAAACATAAGTCTTAGAGATTATCTCTTGTTTCATTATAGCTTGGCAATAAAAAAAAGTGTTTATCAAGTTTGGTAAGTCTGATTTAGAGGAGTAATCCTTACTTCTGGGTGGGCTTGAGGGCAAGATTAATAGGCCTTTAAAACAGAATAGGTAGAGTTACTGATACCATTATCTGCTACAGGTTGCTATAGCAATGAGTGGTTTGACTGCACTGTGTAATTGGTGGTACGGTGGGTTAGTGTAAAAGGATCCTACTAATTTAACGGAAACTCTCCTAGAGCAATTTAATTAAACTCTGGTAGAATGAATGCCAAATTCTTTGAAAGCTCTAAGATATAGTTCTGTTTAGTTCTAAATACTGTATTAAAGATACAGTATTATCTTGAATCAGCACAATATCACAAATATTTTAAAATGATTTTTGGATAAAGACTCTATATTTGGAAGTTATTTTTTAAATGAGGTACAATTTTTAGTGAAGACTTGTATATTTTAATATAGTTTGTGGTATTTGTTTTGAAGTGAAAAAATTGCACTGGACTACATGGAAAAACGTAGGCATGACAATCTATAAAGACTAGTTCACTGGCCTTTTGAGAAGGGAAAGGAAGCTGGAACCTAAATGCACTACCAGGTGTGAACACATCCTCTGTTACTGCAAACTTCATTAACAGACAAGATTGCCTTTTCGATTAGCAATCTGGATAAAATGTATACTTTTCTTCTGAATAAATGCTGTATGTAGAGAATTCTTTAGAAATGCAGCATAATGATCATTTAAGAGTTTATGGCTGAGATAACTTTAAAGGAATGAATGTCCTAAAACAGGCAAAATAAAAGGGTGTGACTCTTGATGTCTGTGCAGATGTATCTATTGAAACTCTGGTCCTGGTTATTCTTCCCTTCTTCTTCTTCTTCTTCTTCTTTTTTTTTTTTTTTTAACGCCTTTGTAGTTTCTTTCCTACTTACCCCAATTTTTAGGGTTTGAGTATATGAGTTTCAAAACCAAACCAAATCTCTACCGTACACTTATAATGTGCCAAATACCATGGCAAGTGCTTCACATCAATTTTCTGCATCTATGTAGTGAGACAAAAATGTTAATTTTAACCATGTGTTTTGGACTTTGGCACTTGAAAGCAGGTCCGTGAAGGGTGAAGCTAGCCCATTTTGACATTCCTACCTCTGACAATGCCGTTCGTGCCGATGTTACTCTGCTGCCACCTGGAGGCCTTCTGTGGGATGTGCATTTAAAGGCAGGCAGAGATGCTGTGTACACATGCTGCCTGGGCTGGGTGTCCGCTATGATCTTGTCCTCATTCCCTGCTGAGATCAGTTGACATGACCACACAAAATTAGGGTTATTACCTTGTTTGCTGGTTATTACCTTGTTGGTTTAATCATAGAAGCTAATATTCATTATAAATTCAAGAGCAATATACTATTGTGGCATGCAAATATGATATTACTTGCTTTCTGCAAAGCAAATTCAAAGTTATTGTTGTCCAGATTTCTAGAAACACAAGACAAGGATTGTTGGTTTCTCTGCTCCATCCTGGTCTTACTACTTATAGCTCCAGCCTTGTAATTTGTCATCTTTATTATGATTTGTCATGTAGAGCCATATAAATGAATACCTTATACATTTTCTAAGCATAAACATGGATGATAACTCCTAGCATTGTTGCCCAGAAGTGAGAAGAGCTTTAAATAAACCTGCAGGTTTGAGGCGTTGGGTAAATTAATATGAGTGACAAGGTCTAGGTAATGAACCTGCTGGAAAGCTTCAGGGGTTTCCTGCTTAAAGCAGGGCTGTGGGGGAAGGGATGTGGAACTTCCAGAAAAGGAGTGAGACTCCACAATGTTATATGTGAATGCAGATCTGGGGTAGAGACTTAGACTTTCAGTCATCTATCCTTGCTAGGGATGTCAAGTGCTTTAATTTTCCTCAGGCCCAAACAAACCTGTTATTGGTAGTTATTTCGACAATAGTGGCTCTTGTTTACAGGCAACTGAGTATTTACAAACAGAACCAATAAATCAAACCACAGAGCAAAATGCTGCCTTGGGTGAACCTTTTTTTTTTTTTTTTTTTTTTTTTCCATCCCAGTACATCCTAACCACTACTGTTTCCAGGAAACCCTTTATTCAGAAAGAGGACACCCAGTGTGCCTGGGGCTGAGGTTGGAGCTGAGGGCTATGCTGGTGTTCTTGACTTTCAGTGATGTGGAAGGAAAAGCCAGACCTCCTGTATAATGAATTATGCTCTTTTGAAATATATTGAAATTTGTGGTATTTGAGGAAATAGACGAGTGGGATTTTCTCAGGTGGGTACGAGTCACGTCCTTGCAATCTGCTGTTTTGAAGAACCTTCGGTAGTGAGCGGCCTTCCTTTGGAATCAAGGGCATTTATTTATTTAATGATATTTTTTCCCCCTCAGGATTTCCTGTGAGAGCTCCTGGGCTTGTTTACATCTTGGTCCACACAGATAATACCAGAGTATGGACAGTCAGGTTATTAGACACTGTGCTCTGTGGACAGCTGATTTTTAAGAGGCCTAATCTAAAAACCTACCTCTATGCAGAAGGCTCCTGGGCAACTTATTTACACTTGTCAGCTAGTAGTAGTTGTTGTTCTTCTTAACAAAAGCTCCATGCAGCAGATCCTGATGGGAGTTATTTCTTTTGCAGAGATTAAGAATTCAGTGTCCAGCAGCTCAGCAGCCAAAAAGGAAGATGTAAAGGTAATGAATGACTCCCTGCTCTATTTGCTTCTTTCTTCTTTGCATGTCTTTCCATAAAGTAGAAATGAAGATTTAGTGGTAATAAAAATGTTTAAAAAACACTAAAAAAAGGATGTGCCCCAAGTCACTTTCAGAATAATGTGAAATTTCATTTTCTTTTTTTCTTTTTTCTCTTTCTTTTTTTTTTTTTTTTGAGATGGAGCCTTACTCTGTCACCCAGACTGGAGTACAGTGGCACGATCTCGGCTCACTGAAACTTCTGCCTCCTGGGTTCAAGCGATTCTCCTGCCTCAGTCTCCTGAGTAGCTGGGATTATAGGCACCCACCACTATGCCTGGCTAATTTTTGTATTTTTAGTAGAGATGGGGTTTTACCATGTTGGCCAAGCTGGTCTCGAACTCGTGACCTCAGGTGATCTGCCTGCCTCGTTCTCCCAAAGTGCTGGGATTACAGGCATGAGCTACTGTATCTAGCCCCATTTTCTTTATCCAATTCTTAATCCCTATTCTTTATAACCAAACCTAGCTATCTGTCTGAGTTGTAGTTGTATATGCAAGATGGTTGAATACATTCTGCAAAACAAATTTCTACTTGAAGTTTGATGTCTGTAGATATTTGACAACAATGTGATTACAAGAGTAAATCTGGGAGATGTCCTCTGAGAATAAAACAACCTGTGTACAGCTTTCAGATGTGTTTCAGCTTGGGATAGATTCATTACTCATTTTTAGCTGTTAAATAATAAGTGTAAGACTAGTTTTCTGTTTACATGTGATGATACATGTAACATGTTTTCATTGATGCTTTCCAAGGTTGTTTTTCTAGTTCACAGAAATAAATATTAGTGTAGCATATATGTAATTTTTTAAAAACCCACCTGACTTTATCTTTTTCAGTGTGTCAAAAGCCTGGTGGTTCAACAGAATGAACATGAAGACCAGCACAGCCTAGATTTGGGTATGTTCTGAAATAACGCTTTTACCTATACTCATAGTGATATCCCAGATCCAGGTTTAGAGTGGACAAGAAGCAAGTACATTTTAACATAAAATATTCCTTCCTGGGAACCTTACCTATTTCCTGAAACCCATACAGATAAATTTTATTTGTAGGATCATTTGTAATACCATGACTCTAGAGGTTGAGACTCCGTTTACAATCTAAACAACAAGGCAGTCAAAGCTTTTCATGAACAGTTTTACTCTGAGCCAGAAGCTGGCTTTGGACTTGTCATATGTTCCCTTGTTATTCCTAGGAAGTAGGCACTACCAGCCTCAGGTTCAGGTGAAGCAGTTGAACCACTGGTGGAGAGTAGACAGTGGAACCGAGACTCATAACTTCATTCCACCTGGCCCTAGAATCTCCAAGTTTACCAATATCCCATTTTGATGCCCAGTGGGGTCCCCTTGGAGCTGAGCCTGTGTGATCTACCCTGCTGAGCTCAAGAAAAGACCAGATGCTTGTTCTGGGATTTGAGTCTGATGTGAGTGTCCTTTCAGAGGAACCAGGTGTTCCTCCACCCTTGGCAAGGTGGACGTATTTCCTCCCTTGGACCTGGGAATTCTCATCTGCTTACAATATTCTATTTCACAACTCCCTGAGGACTCCTTCCTAAATCTTCTACCAGGCAGTCTCTATTTCTTCAAGGCGAATTTGGGCCCCAGCCCTATCTCTTGAGTTACTTAGAGGTGAATAGAGCATAATGAAGCTGATGGGGTGTTTGAAGACATAGGCTGAGCAATCAGCAGTGGCTGAGTTTGGGCACCTGGATGGTCTGTGAAGACCTCTGGGGCCGACAAGTGAGAGGCAGATGAGCACGAACCATCCCAGTTTGTTTCCTCTGGTTCTGTAAAGCTGAGGCAGCTCACACACCAGGAAAGGCACACACGGGCAGGACAGTCTTAGAAGTTGCAAGGGGTGAGGTGTTGCTGATAGTGGTGACTGAGGGCTCAAGCTGATGTGAAATCAGGAAAAACTAAATCAATGCTCAGAGTGAGATTAATGAAGAAGGTGGATGACCCACAGGGTCACCGTGAGCCTACACGTGCATGGGGCTGGCTCCCTGGA
Organism: Rhinopithecus roxellana; assembly: GCF_007565055.1. Lineage (NCBI taxonomy): Eukaryota > Metazoa > Chordata > Mammalia > Primates > Cercopithecidae > Rhinopithecus > Rhinopithecus roxellana. The sequence continues at coordinate 350,812 of NC_044551.1, forward strand.
GGCCGGGGGAGTGTGGTTGGTATGCTGCGCCGATACACGGCAGAGCAGTTACAAGCATTCAGAAATCATGCTGTGTAGAGCAGAGCAAGGAGGAAGCACCCACGGTGTTGGTTGACGGTGTTGCTAGTAGCTTGGCCACATGCCAGAGGTGGATTCCAGGATCTTGCTGCACACGGCTCTACTGAAATTGGAACAGAAATTTAGACCCACACTAAGCAATATACACGTCCTCAGTATTTTTGCTATTTAAGGTAAGAGTAATGATTTACTTACAGAAGAGGGGAAGAGGAAGGCAAAAAGAAAGCAAACATCTCTGTATAGGTGGCTGTCGTGGGTCACTGATGTCAGGGCCATAGCTGTTACTCACACACACAGGATGTCTCAGCTACAGATTGCATCATGCTCCTGGGAATGTTAGCTTTGAAGAATGTTTACTAAGACGAATTGCTGGGGGAGGGAGGCAGGCTACTAAAAGTATGAAACATTGAGATGATCTTAATTTCAGGTTTTAAAAACTCACTCTAGTTTCAAACTTGTATATTTGTGAGCAAGAAGACACGTGCTGTGGAAATTGTAGTAGTTTGGTCCCGTCTGAGTGTTTTGTCAGTAACATCATGAAGTCTGTGAAGGATTTGAGAAAGACAAATGAGCACAACTTTAATCCAGTGATTTATGAAAAGGACCATGATGAGTGTTTGTTGTGCTAGCATTTTCTTTTTGGTTCATTTAAACTTTTTGAATTAATAAAGTCCCCTGAGTTTTTGCAAAGGAAATTATAACAGATTTTCAAAGAACCTGAGACAGAGAAGGGGACAGCAAGCTGTGAGCAATAGTCAGATGGTCAGACACGGTCTGGAATAGGAAACGGCTCTCCCTGGAGGCTACTTCAACACTCTTTTTTTGTTATTTCTTATGTGTTATTTTTTATTTTTTGAGATGGAGTTTTGCTCTGTTAGCCAGGGTGCCATGCAGTGGCGCCATCTTGGCTCACTGCAACTTCTGCCTCCTGGGTTCAAGCAATTCCCCTGCCTCAGCCTTCCGAGTAGTTGGGATTACAGGTGCCCATCACCATGTACAGGTAATTTTTGTATTGTTAGTAGAGTTGGGGTTTCACCTTCAAACTCCTCACCTCAAGTGATCTGCCTGCCTCGGCCTCCCAAAGTGCTGGGATTACAGTCATGAGCCACCCCGCTTGGCCTCTTTTGATATTTTATAAGTGCTTTATTCTGCCCAGTCTCAGGAAATGTTGATAAATGGCGTAGGATAAACACATGATAAATGCTGATAAATAGATGTGTAAGTGTTTGCTGACTTGTATTATTCAGAATTGTGTGGTGTGGGTGTGGCTTCATCAGTGACATAAGCGCTGCTCCAGTGACGCTGTCTGTGCTGATGGACGCATTCTCTCGTTGTTCTATCCAGTGTAGTAGCCTGTGGCCACCTATGTCTGTTGAGCATGTGACTTGTGACTGAGGAATCGGATTTTTAATTATCTAATTTTGTTGTATTGGACAGAGCAGAACAGAGTAAGTTCCCTTTGTGGTGGTGTTTTCTTTTTCCTCCTAGAAGTGTTTTATGCATTTATTGTTTTCTAATTTTTTAAGTTTTTGTGGTACATAGGAGGTGTATATATTTGTAGGGTACGTGAGATGTTTTGGTACAGGCGTGCAATATGAAATAAGCACATCATGGGGAATAGAGTATCCATCCCCTCAAGCATGTATCTTTTGAGTATACAAACAATCCAATTACACGCTTTAAAATGTGCAGATTAAGTTATTTTTGAGTATAGTTACCCTATTGTGCTATCAAATAGTAGGTCTTATTCATTCTTTCTATTTTTTTGGTACCCATCCTTTGTAATGTTTTATTGACCTTTCAGGGCATCAAGAATCATACTTACCATTAGTTTACACACTGAAAATGATGGTTGGAGAAATGTCTTGGGTGTGTAACAACTGGCAAGCTCATCCAAGAACTCATCCCCAGAACTCATCCCCAGAACTACCTCCGCAAGGAGCTGACATTTATGTCAAATGCGGGAATTACGGCCCCATTCTCTGCAGATACTGTAAGGGGTCGGCATTTTGTCGAAGGGGAGAAACATCAGTTGAAGGGCTAAGATCTGCTTCTGTTGCTGTCACAGTGTGGAGTGGGACTCCTTCATATTCTAGGCAGGTCGGATGGGGAAAGATGGCAAAGCATTTGAAGGAAACAGAAGAAAAGAAGGTGGATGAAATGAAATGGGTCAATACCAAAAATAAGAAAAAGAGGGTCCACTTGGCTCAAGTAAATGGCACTAAATGTGATTAAGAAATAGGATCTGGCTGGGCGTGGTGGCTCACGTCTGGAATTCCAGCAGTTTGGGAGGCCAAGGTGGGAGGATCACTTGAGGTCAGGAGTTCGAGACCAGGCTGGCCAACATGGTGAAACCCTGTTTCTACTAAAAATACGAAAATTAGCCAGGTGTGGTGGTGCATGCCTGCAGTCCAGCTACTTGGGAGGCTGAGGCAGGAGAATGGCTTGAACCTGGGAGGCAGAGGTTGCAGTGAGCCGAGATCATACCATTCACTGTACTCCAGCCTAGGCAGCAGAGCGAGATTCCATCTCAAAAAGAAATAAGAACTGCTTAAAGTTTTGATCCTATTTCTTAATCATATTTAATGCCATTTACTTGAGCCAAATGGACCCTTTGGGCAGCAGCAAGTGTTGTGCCGAAAGGAGAAGGGGAGTGAACATCTTGCAGGAGCAAGCGGACAGCCTGTGGGAAATGGAGTAGATGGGGAGTCTCCGCTGTAAAACTGGAATCCCAATTGCAAACAAAGATGCATAAACCATCACTGAATCAGCAAAGCTGCGAATGGCTTGATTAGACACTGTCTTGCAAACTCCACTTTTAAGAGGTTGAATGTGAAAAAATAAAGCTGCATGGCTTTGGTTAGAAATGAAGATATTCAGTTAAAAGTTAAGTTCCTCCTTGAGGACTGTGAAACCATAGTGCCAGTGTCTCAGGGGAATTACAGAAGCTCCTGGAACATGATGCTCCTGTTCTTTCATCAAATAATATGTCAAAGTGTGAGTGAGGTTGTGGGTGACAAACCAGATGTGGTTTTCCTGAAGCTGATTTTCCTGCAATTATTTATCACTCCTGGTCTTCATTAGATTAAAGAGGACATGAAATCTATTTGGCCAAAGCTGAATATCTTATGACTATTTGGATGGAAAAAATGAAGGGTTGGTGAAACTGACATGTCAAAACAAGAACTATGTGAGCGTGTTTTGACTTTCCCTATGAGGGAAGGTGATAAGGAGATAGAGACACTCCCTATAGGTGATAGGAGACATGAGGATAGCCTTGGTTGGCATCCTCCTTTCTGCTTGGAGAGTCTCAGTACTTTGAAGCTCTAGGCATGAAGCACTGCCTCATCTACTGTTCCAGGTATGGCTGGTAGAGAGTGGGCTTGGTGCAAGTGCCAGAGAAGAGCATAATATCTTGAAAAGTAAGCCTCTTGGAAAAAATTATCTTAGTCTTCTACAATTATAGAAATAATAAATGCTCACAATAGAAAAATTGGGAATTTTAGAAAGAGTAGAAAAAGAAATCCCTATAATTTCCTCACCCAAAGGCAGTTACTATTAAATTTGGGTATATTTCCTACAAGCACTTTTTCTTACGCATGCATTTCATTTTTATGTAGCTGTGATCATGAAAACAAGATAATTTACGTCCTGTGTTACTCATTTGACATATTCCATAAGTAAGCTCCATTTTAGAAAGTAACAAAATGATGCCGTACATTTGTTTTTGTTTGTTTATGTTTTTATAAAGCATGTGGATTACGTTAATAAGAAGAAAGGAAAAATGTTGTAGATCCTCTGCACAAGTACTTATTTCCCTGCAAACCCCCTTTTTATAATACATATTGTTGATATTATAGAGTGACCTGATCAATGTACATGCACAGGCTCAAATCACAGATATTCTTTAATACTTTGGGCTACTTCATTGCTATTATTGCTTGTTACTAATATGTAAGATGAGGAAAAGAAAACCTTTTGGTGGGTATTGGAACTGGGAGGGCGGGCATTGGAGAGAGATGAACCAAAGCTGGATATGGAAGGAAACCTGACTTCATACCAAAAAAACAAAACAAAAAAGAAAGAAAAAACCATCTAGAGGCTGGTTGGGAAGAGAAGGAAGCAGAAACAGACAGAAACAAACAATAGGATATGAGGTTCAGGTTTCTTTACCAAAAAACACAGACCTTTCATGACTGTAGACAAGACTGAGAGAGAAACAAAGCCTCCCCATCCTGAAAGTCCCCCGAAAGGAAAAACATCAGGAAAAGGAAACTGGTAGGAAATGATTGGAAGAACCAAAGAAGCAGTCCTTCTAAACAGAATGTTAGGTGGTGTATAATACAGGTTTTCAGGTTCTCCATTTGTGGGCATATCTGGGAGAGTCCAGTCGTATATGTGCTAGTGGTGAGCTGGTGGGAGATGGTGTAGTCACTAGTGCTAGTTTGGCAAACAACCAGATAATAGAACTAATTAGGTTAGTTTCTCTTCTTATATTAACCAAAAGTTCTTATATTAACTAAAAGTGCTATTATAAAATAGCACTTGAAGTTGCCTGTGGAAAATAACGTTTTGAGATGTTTTTAAAGAGGATCTTAAGCATGGCATCTTAGGATCTGTGACCGCTGTGAGTGGAAGCTGACCTTCTTGGCTGTTATTTAATAACACACGTGTATCTAGACTGAAACCTTAAGAATGTTTCATGAAACATGGGAGCAGGAGGACCTTAGCAGAACTCTTCTGAAAAATATATTTTCAATCCTAATTTTTGGCAGATCTCTCTCTATGTACCAGGCTACAGAATTTCTGTGGAGTCTTTTCTTTTTTTCTTTTCTCTTTTTTTGGGGAATTGGGGAGTTATCTCTTTACCACAAACTAAAGCTTCCCAGTGAATCATTTTGAAGTAAAGGGGCTGGAGACAGTGAAATATCCCAAGAAGACCACTGGGAAGGCATAGTTATTTGTGTAAATTCCAACTCAAATTTTATTCTTTTTGTTCACTTCAAGGAAATTTTCTTATTATGGTTGTTGAGGTTTCAAAACCAAGGTTGAGAATCACGGTCAGAGATCCCTGAGGGAGCTCAGCAGTGCTGAAATCACCCCTAACATAGTGGGTTTTCAGTATTTTTGGGAATTAGAGAAATGGAGTTCTACTTTTATCTCAACTGATTACAGAAGGTATTAATGAAAGTCCATGTGTATTAGTTCACAGATTTTCAATGATTATCACCAGTGAGATCACAGATGTGTGGGAAATGGGAAAACTTTGGGGGAAAAAAGTGGTGAAAAAATTTCCTAATCACTTCAACTTATGAGATGATTAAACCCTTAAAAGTTAATTATTTTTGAACATTAAGAAAAATCATGTGACTGTAATTTGCTGTCACAGGGTCATTTGTTGGACTTTGAAGTGTACAGAATGGGATGAAGGGAGTGGGTTGATGTTTACACTAATGTCTTAAGGGCATTATGAGGATACCTGATGCTTGGCATTAGTACTAACCTACCTTTAGTACATTGTAAATTACCTTTTTCTTTAATTTTACAAGCCAACTTTTTGAAGTGTAATAAGGGAGGGAAAAATGGCAGTACTTTCTCTGAACTCTAAATTTTCCTTCTCGAAAATAAGATCCTTGACCCCAAATAAACCAGCTTAGTGACTAAGCAAATTTCATGTATTCTATTCCTAAAGACTCCTTTAGTTTGATATTTCAATCAAATGATTAGATTATAAACTTCAAACAAGTAGAAACTCTTAAGAAAACAACAACAAATTTACAAAACATGAAACAAATGAAAAATATGAAATATATTCTGGAAATGGTATCTATAAAGTTTGTTTTATAAAAAGTTAAAATAATACCACTAAGGGATTTCTTCCCCTTTTCTTGTGTTGAAACACTTCAGAATACCCATGTATACAGGCATTAAAAAAAAAAAAAAAAATTATATTTACAAAGGGATCATTGGCCAGTAAGCTTGATTGCAGCGTAAGAGTGTGTGTATGTGTGTGTGTCTGTGTGTGTGTGTGTAGGCTTGTTTTATACTGAGTATCCAGTGGCTAATTCCCTGGAAGGGACTTTAGGGCATTTAAGATTCTGGTTAGCTTTCATGCCAGGCAGCATAAGTTCTAATAATTTATTGGTACAATTTGCTTTACCTTTTAGAGTGGCTAATTTAAATGACATTTTTATGAAACATGGCCCCTTACTTGAAGCATGGGCAAGAAAGCCAACAGAATTTATTCCTTTTCCCCTGCAACATCACCAAATAATTGATTTGGAATCAGAATTAAAAGAACATTTGACAGTTATGAAATGAGTACTTACTCTGATACTTCTGGTTAGTTGTGCAACAAATTGACGACAAATTACCAGATTAATTTTTACTTTCTTTCTTCAGGCCTGGGGTTTTTCAATGGTTTCAAATTTGGGATCTTCAAATTCGAAACTAGATAACATATTCCTGTCTACTTTAAGCGTTAGAAGCTCACTCTCCAGCTCTTGCTGGTGCTCTGGGCCAGTAGTAGCAGGTCCTCCAGATGCCTGTTGCTTAGCATTGTATTCCCTAATCTTGTCTATGAAGAGTTTCTGGATGGGATCAAGTTCCTTGTTAAATGCCACTGTGTAACACCAACGTGTCTCTGCAAATGGAGTGAGACTACTGACCGAATGACAGAGGAGAACCTGAAAATCCTCTGAAGAATCATAGTGACTCTATGTGCCTGAGCCACCACCTCTGCCACTGCTGTCAGAATCTATTCTTTACATTATGAGGCTTCACTGAAGATGTGCTGCTCAAGTATAGGGAGAAGTGGTACAATCAGAGGTCAAATAGGAGACCCACTAGGAAGCGGTCTGTTGATTCTTCATAATATTTGAAATAACAGAAAATCAGAATAAAGAGTTAAGTTGGGCTGGGTGCAGTGTCTCATGCCTGTAATCCCAGCACTTTGGGAGGCCAAGGTGGGAGGATCACCTGAGCTCACAAGTTCAAGACCAACCTGGGCAACATAGCGAGACCCTGTCTCTACAAAAATTTTAAAAAATTAGCCAGGCATGGTACATGCCTGTGGTCCTAATTATTCAGGAAGCTGAGGTGGGAGGATGGCTTGAGCCCAGGAGTTCAAGGCTGCAGTGAGCAGTGATTGCACCTCTGCATTCCAGCCTGGATGACAGAGTGAGACCCTGTTAAAAAAAAAAAAAAAATCAAGTTGATGGTGTCCAGAGCTTGAGGAAACTTGAATTGAGCTAGGTAGGTTCACACAGGTTATTGAGATTTGTCTGCCAATGAAATTTCAGCCCATCTAGCTGAGATAGATTCATCTGCCACACAGGTGCCAAATGGAAACCTCTCAGGGAGTTCACTCTTGAGATCTCATTAACCCCATGGAGACACTGTTTTTTTTCCTGTGAATCAGAATTACTTTCAGCATACTTTAATTAGTTTCCTCAGAGTTACATGGCAACTTCACATAGTAAGAACTTAAGCAAAATCAATGGAGCGTAATGCAGGACTTGAGTTCTACATATCTGAATATGGATGCAAACATTCTTTTAGCATCAGTTCCACAAACATTTAGTGAATATAGATTCTATACTTGTTGCTCCCATTCTTTAAAATTTTTTAAATAAAGTTTATTTTTTAAGAAGAGTTATAGGCTTACATACTTTATTTCGATTCCTTACTTTTTATCTGATTTCCATTTTCTGTTCCAGGATCCCATTACAATCAAGCTGCCGTTAATAAATTCTAGTCAGGAATTTTGTAGGATGTCCCTTAATTGGGGTTTTTCTGATTTTTTTCATCATTACACTGAGAATTACGGGTTTTGGGAAGAAGACCCAAAGGTAAAGCGCTGTTTTCCTCACACCATATAAAAGGTACATACTATCAATGTTCATTGTCACTGTTGATGTTGACCTTGATCACCTGGCTGAGGTAGTGTTGGTCTGGTTTCTCCACTGTAAAGTTACTCTTCCTCACCTCCCTTTCCATACTATGTGTACTCCACACATAAGGAAAAAGTGGGGAGTTAATCTGTATACTTGTGGGTGTGGTATCTACATAAATTATCTAGAATTCTTCTACATGGGAATTTTGTCTGTTCTCCCCATTACTTATTCTATCATTTATTTATGTCTGTATAGAGTGACGGATATTTATTTTGCACTTTGGGTATTAATCAAATACTACTTTATTTGTTGTCAAAGTGTTCCATTTTTGGTAGCTGGGAACTCTTTTAGTTGGCTCTTGTATCCTTTTCACATATCATCAGCATTGTATGTATCTTTTTTATAGGGTGGTGAAAGTGTACTTTGATTCTTGAATTGTAGATACATGACACTATGTATTTATCAAAACCCACAGAACATTAGAGTGCACCAAGTAAACCTTAATGTATGCAAATTTAAGAAGACTTTGAGGTTGGGGTATTCTAGGATGGAATGCAGAATGTGACAAAACAATCTAGCTGTATTAAAAATGTAAGAAATAACCTTACCAAAGGGAATTTTGGGTGTGGTGGAGGCAGGTGCAGAGCTATTAACTTTGCAAATGAGTGGGGTCTATAAAAATAAAGGCAACATAAACTGTACAATAAGCACTGTCCTCTAGTTGACACAGTTTTTCTCATAGGTAAAAAGATTAAGAATTTTGATACCACTTTACATGTATTGCACAAATAAGTAAATGGATTGTGGCTAGCAGCTGCCACGTTTCTCCCTGTTGGAGTGGGTGCTTACAGATAAGCAGGGGGAAGAGGCTAGAGTAATCCATGTGGTAACAGACTAGAGTTGTAGATATCAGCAGGCACTCATGTTCAGTTAATACAGATACACATGGTTGCATACAGAAATATTTGTAGATATGTGTGTATACACAGGTTAGGATACACTTATATATTTTCTTGATCTGTCAGTTAAGAGTGCCTAGAAGGAACCACACCCCAGAAGCACATATAAGACAAGCCTGCCCATGTTTTTCTTTTTAAGTGAGTTTTATTTATCATATTTTATGTGAATTTTAGCTTCAGATCTATGGAATTTATAGCTTATTAATTATTAAACTCTTTGCTCATTTGATACCTCATAGTTAACTTATTTACACATGAATAACAATATAAAATCTATAGTCAGTTAAACTTTGCATTTTAAAATTGATAAAATAAGTCTGTGAACAAGTCTATGGCATGTAACAGGTTTTTTTGGGGGTTTGGTAAAATTGGGCAGGAACATTATCAGATGCTGCTCTCCTGAAGTCCGTGGGTTCTTCCTAATAGGAGGAGGGATTTCTTTCTCCTTAGGCTACACCAGGCACTTCCCTACCCCCGCACCCCTCCTCTGTCCAGACTTGGGGCTCTTGTTTCTCCCACCTCCAGAACCCCTCACTCACATCCACTATCTGTGCTGCCTGAGCAAGATAAATTCAAAATTCCATATGATTTATTATTCAGAACAACTGAGCAAATTCGTCCTTATTCTTTCCTTTCAGGTTATGCTCAGAAACTTCAGCATTTAAAACAAAAAGAGCTTCACCAAAGTTTCCTGTTGTCTGTTATTTTTTCTTATGATAATCATCTAGGTAGAACTTTCTATCTGTAGCAATATTAACCAAGTGGTGGAAGCGTTGACGATGTAATTCTTTTTCTTTTGAGACAGAGTTTCGCTCTTGTTGCCTAGGCTGGAATGCAATAGTGTGATCTCAGATCACTGCAACCTCCACCTCGTGGGTTCAAAAGATTTTCCTGCTTCAGCCTTCCTAGTAGCTGGGATTACAGGCACCTGCCACCATGCCCAGCTAATTTTTTGTGTTTTTAGTAGAGATGGGGTTTCACTATGTTGGGCAGGCTGGTCTCGAACTCCTGACCTCAGGCAATCCACCCACCTGACCCTTCCAAAGTTCTGGGATTACAGGCATGAGCCACCATGCCTGCCTTGACAATATAATTCTTTAACATGTTGCTTCAATCAGGAAATCTATCATTAATATTTTATTAATATTTATCCTTATTAATAATAATTATTACTATTTTCCTACCCTGAGGTGTTTTGAGTATTTTCTTATTTTCTTATTATGTGTATTATATGTAGACACATATCATCATATCAGTAACTTCTTCTAGCTGGGCTTCTAGGTGGTATTCATGTTTTTCCTCTTAGAGAATAGGGGATGTAAAGACCATATCAGAACCTCTGCAGTTGCACATAAATTTTTTTGTTCAAATAAATAAAGGTAATAATGGTAGATAAGAAATTAAAACATTTCGTTTTAAGCAAGATGGTATTACGGACAGTGGCATCATGTGATTCCAATTTCTGACCACAGTGGTTGTACCATGCTCCCAATTCATGTCTATTTTTTGTGATTTCAATTTTATGGGCTCTGTAAAAAATGAAAAGCACCGGGGGTGGGGGGAAGTAGGGAGGAAAATCAGAATTCACACCTCAGGGTGCCTGCACCCATCATTTCATTTTGAGAGGATAAAGTCCATGAGTGAATGTGACACTGCAGATGTGAACATGCTGTGCCTACCATGCTTCTCAGAGTGACAGCGTCTTGGCACAAAGATAAGAGCCATGCTCGTAAAGATCTTCATTTTCTGTACAACATAATGTAGCCTCCCCGTGAAAGCCACCCATTTCACCGGGTGCCTGGCATTGTTAGATCCATAGAAGGACTGTTTGTGTTGAGCTTGCTGAGAGATGACATAGTGGCTTCTAAGGGATTTTGAGGAAGGCTTTATCTATCCCTGATTTTCACCTTGTTCTAGAAGTTAAGGCTGCATATGATGAAGCATATATTTAAGTTGTCGCTGCACTGGTTCAAGTTATCCAGGAAAGGCTTATCCTAGCCTCAGAGGCCTTGCCTCCTTTTATCTGGATTTGTTCCAGGAACAATGTCTAGTAGTATTAAAAACTGTGGTGTCTTGGTGGCTTAACAATGGAGTAGAGAAGCAAAGCAAATCTTCCTCTTCGAGCTCCTTCCCTTCTTCTTCTTCCTTCTTCTCCTCCTCCTGCTGTTTCTGTCTTGGTATGATTTTCTTGGAACTTCCTTGCATATTGCCATGTCTGTTTCGAAAACCAAATGATTACTTCTGAGAGTCAAATTGAGACTATTTCAGTGGCCAGGAACCATGGCTTATGCCTGTAATCCCAGAACTTTGGCGGGCTGTGGCAGGCAGATCACTTGAGGTCATGAATTCAAGACCAGCCTGGCCATGGCGCATTGTTTGTAATCCCAGCTACTTGGGAAGCTGAGGAGACAGGAGAATCGCTTGAGCCTGGATGGCGGAAGTAGCAGTGAGCCGAGATCATGCGACTGCTCTCCAACCTGGGTGATAGAGCAAGACTGTGTTTTGTTTTTTTTTTTTGAGACAGACTATTTCAGTGTCTATAACATAGAAGAGTAATATATGAGAGGGAAATTTTATTTACATTCAACATTTAAAGTTGTTGAAAATTTACTTAAGTTCTTCACTGTTATAATCTCGTTGGATCCTCACAATAACCCTTTAAAGTACAAGTGTCACGATTCCATTCGCTATGAGACAACTAAGGCTCAGAAAATGTGAATGACTTGTTTAGGGCCACTAACTAAGTGATGGAGCCATTATCTGAGTCCAGATATCTGTGTCTCCCAAACCCATGATTTTTCTTTTTAGCTTGTGGTGCATTAAAAATGTGACACAGTTCTTGCCCACTAAGAATTTTGGGTCCCCCGGAAGATGAGAAAACTGTACAAATACTGTAATTCAGACCAAACTGTAAATACTTCTTTGAGATTTAATTTCATCAAGGTTGAAAGGCAGGTTAATGTCTAAATGAAGATCAAGGAAAGTTTCCTTTCTATGTGGGTCTTTTAGAAAGCTGAAACTTCAAGGCAGCAGCATCTTCCCTGCATAATTATAACCTCACGGAAGTTCTTTTCTTTTTTTTTTTTTTTTTTGAGAAGGAGTCTCGCTCTGTCACCCAGGCTGGAGTGCAGTGGCCAGATCTCAGCTCACTGCAAACTCCGCCTCCCGGGTTTACGCCATTCTCCTGCCTCAGCCTCCCGAGTAGCTGGGACTACAGGCGCCCACCACCTCGCCCGGCTAGTTTTTTTGTATTTTTTTAGTAGAGACGGGGTTTCACCGTGTTAGCCAGGATGGTCTCGATCTCCTGACCTCGTGATCCGCCCGCCTCGGCCTCCCAAAGTGCTGGGATTACAGGCTTGAGCCACCGCGCCCAGCCGGAAGTTCTTTTCTAGGTGAAGAATTTTCTAATTAAAGGTGGCATATTCAGGTGAAGGTATCTTCTGTGAAAGCATTCATACTCTTACATGGTAATGGTTGTATGATGTATGGTGAAAGGGTGGCCTGGGGGATAGGTCATTGAATTCTGCTGTCTGCAATTGCAATCAGCCAGTAACAGTCACCTGTTGAATATGAATGAGATGTAAATAACATCTTGAATTAATTTAAATGCAATTATATTGATCAAATGGAAAAGAAAAAAAAATCTGCCTCAATTACTATAGAAAACAAGGAGAATAAATGACCCACATCTTCAGAAGAAATGTGTTGGTGAGCAAGGAAGTAAGCTGGCCTAAAAATAAAAAGAGCTGTGCAAACATGGCTGGTCAGTAGAATCATTTTATTATTTAGAAAACACTGAAAAATAGTGAAGCAAATGAGGACATTGGAAAGTCTCTTCTTTTGATATCTGAGGTATTTTCACATATATCAGTTGGGTGTCTCACATGTATTGGTTAGGTTGTTCAATACTATTTCAGAATAATTTTGACATCAAGAATCACTTAATATGTAATTGGTCAACAAGGACTGCATTTGGGAGAATCAGATCAGGATGAATCTGTCTGGAATCTCAACTAATAGAAATACTTTTTATGGAGTTTTTTCTTCTCTCCCTTTGTCTGTATTGCCCTGAAGTTCTTCTGACCTGTCACTAGTAATCATAGGAGGAGCAGCCTATTCCAGTAACTTGCTGATGTGGGGTTTATTACCTCCTAGTTGAGTGACTCTAAAACTTCTATAGACATAAGAATTGCTTGGGATAGGGGTGGTGCTTGTTGTAAATTTTTGCAGGTTCCTGGGCCAACCTCAGAGAGATTGATTCAACACATCTGGGATGGGAATCTCATAATCTGCATTTACAATGAACAGTTTTCCCTTAGGCCCCTACCTCCATTCTGATGCCTCTGAGAAATTCTGCCCCTGATTCTGCTTTCTCTACATTTGTAGGCTTTTGAACACTTTGTCGCATTTCTGACCAACTTAATAAAACAAGTTAGGGAGCCCCTATAGATTGTATTACTTTCGTTCTGTTTGTAATTTAATAAGAAACATGTCTCCCTCTTTCCCATAGCATCAGTCAACTGTAAGAAGTAAAGTGTTCTTATACCTTTAGTTAAGGGGATAATGTAGTAGAGGTTTAGCATGGGCTGTGTAGCAAGGAGCTACAAAACCCACTCCCACCGATTCAGGATGAGGACCTTAGTATTTCTAACCACCTTGGAAATGTTGCATTTCAAAGGATTCTTTAATGGTAACAAGTAGAGCTGAAGAAAAGTTACAATATCTCCTGATTCAACAGTGTTTTGGTTTGGTGATTGTCCACACTAGTGAAGCTCCCCTTTCCTTGGTCTACAGACAACTTAGAAGCAGCCAAAGGGCCATAGACCTATGCACACTCCCATCACTGCCTGCAGCCTCAGAACAATGGGTTTTCTCTACCCAGAAGTACTGTTCTTTTGACAACTGTTGTGCTAAATAAAACACAAATATATATTTTAAACACTTTATAATAGTTCTTGTAGACGTTTTTGCCAAAATATGTGTTTTTAATCACTTGTCATGTAAAGGTTCTTCATCTACAGGATGAATGTCATTTACGTGGGAGACTGACTATTGTAAATCATTAATTCCTTCAGCAACTGCCTGCAGCATCCTGGGCACCATTCTGTGCTCTAAAATTGAGAGTGAATGTAAATACTCTTCCAGAAGATTTGGTATATTTTCTAATTAAAGATCCATATGGACTAAAACTCTTTTACTGGATATAAGGGCTGAAAGTTACATATCCTTATAATTATACCCAGTTGGTTGAGAATAATATGTACTGATTCATCAAATTAAAAGCCACAGGCTTGGCACGGCGGCTCATGCCTGTAATCTCAGCACTTTGGGAGGCCAAGGTGGGTGGATCACCTGAGGTCAGGAGTTCGAGACCAGCCTGGCTGACATAGCAATAACACATCTCTACTAAAAATTCAAAAATTAGCCGGGTGTGGTGGTGCATGCCTGTAGATGAGACTACTCAGGAGGCTGAGGCAGGAGAATTGCTTGAACCCAGGAGGCAGAGGTTGAAGTGAGTCGAGATCCTGCCAGTGCACGCCAGCCTAGGTGACAGAGTGAGCCTGTCTCAAAAAAAAAAAAAAAAAAAAAAAAAGCCACAAAATAGAAAATGTATCAGTATTTCCACTTAGTTGCAATGTTTGTAACTATAGTTGTATTTTGTTTTAGTTGTATGTTTATGTGACAAACTATATAAAAACACAGCAGTGATTTATGTAATTCTGATTTTGATTTAAATTTGAAATTAAGTGGTCTCTCCCGTTTCTCCTCTTCTCCCTGTACCCCACACTCAACCCCTATCCAATCAGACAGGATTAGCTTCCATGGAGCAGGCTATGCAGCTATTTTCTTGCACAGCGTGGCACAGTAGTACCGACAATTTAGGAAATAATTGAAGCAAAGAAATGAATGTTAATTAAGACACATACTGTCAGCTTCTAAATCTGCAGACTTAATGGATCCTCATATTATTTCCAATGTCCTTTAGTTTATTTGGACATCAGGTGACCTCACAAAACAAAACAAACATTTCTTGCTATTGTTTCTACTAAAAGAAATGCTTAAAAGAGACTCCCTGATAACATTTGGCATATCCTTTTTTTCCACTGCAGATCTCGGCTGTTGTGCTTGAGCTTATTTGGGTCATGCATATCTATGTGCCTATAGGAAGCGGAGAAGTGAGCCTGAGCAGTGCCACGATTTATGGGGAGGCAGTAATGAGCTTCTCCTGAATGCTAATTACTGGAGAATTGTTCAGGGAGACTGCAAGAACTGTTGGTTTGTGGTAAATTAGTCACCAACTCTATTGAGATGGACTGAAAGTTTAGATCAGAGCTATAAAGGCGCCAAAATCCTGATGATTGACGGCCAAACTTGGTGACAGGACCAATGTGGAAATACCCCAATTGTGCTAAACAGTGGTAGATAACTTTGTATGAATCTAATGAAATGAGTACAATCTATATAAAAGTTAAGACTTCCAACCACATTAGGATTAAAAGGGCGGTGAGACTGGATTGTTAAATGAATTATCAGAGCTGTTTTGGTTCTTAGATCCGAAAAGCTGCCCAAGCTGCCAATGGTATGAAGGAATAGTCTGCTCTGGAAAGAGCTCTTCCTGGAGTCTGCTGCCCTTCATTTGCCTGGGGATCAAGCTTTCTGGCTGTCCACACACATAAACCTCAACCTTTATCTAACACAGCACTGGGTGGCTCTTCTGAGAAGCGATACTCTAACTCAAAACAAGCCTGCATTGGGAGGTTTTTCTTGAATCACAGGCAGCTCTCTTTTAATTCCCAGTTACCTTCCTCCTTCATTTCCATTTCCAGCAACGACAAGAGGGGAGTTAATGATTCATTTGCTCCCAATGACCTTTTGAATAAGTGGACTGCAGTGTTTGAGCCACTCTTAGCTCCCCGCCTTCTCCCTCCTTTACTTCCCTAGTTTGGCTTTAATATTTACAGCCTCCTTGTCGGTCTACACGCCTGAATGCCCGAAGGAAGCAAAACATTTATTGCCTTTCCCTCCCTGGTGTGCAGGAGCTATTTCATCCAGTCTCATTCCTCCCCTTTACATCACACGGGGAGGCTTGCCTCCTGACTGGGGACGCCCCGAGTTCTTCCCGAGTCTCTACTGTTTCATCTGTTGATTTCACCAAAACAAAAAGATGGATTCTGACTCCGACTCACCTTTTAACTACTCGTGGCCTTCCTTTCCCAAAATGAAGATTCGAAGAAGGACGCCCAAACAAGGTAGATTGCAGTATCTTTTCTTTCTTTCATGGGCAAAACGAGACATTCTATTCTTACCTTTCTTTTCCTTGTTTCTTTGCCAGACTGTTTTCCCAATGTGGCGCGTGTTTATACGTGCCTTTATAAAACTCTCACTGTACTGATACATACCGGTTTCTGAGGCAAACCTACTAATTCTTCTTATGTTCCTTTCACTTTGAATCTACCTACCTTGGTGTTATTATGTATGTGCAATTCTCTTTAAAAAAAAAAAAAAAAAAGAAGTGAGTTTAGTCTAAGGTAAATGTTTTGGATTCACTTAGTCAGAATTACCTTGGAGTTACCTTGACAATAAAGAGTCCTGTTGATTTAAACATGTTCAGTCTTTGTGGGATTTGCAGAGAATATGCATGTGTTTCATACCCAGTTTCTGCATCTTTTGTTTTAGTTTTCAAGTGTATAGTAATTAAAAAATTTTTTTGTAATTAAGAAAATTTTTCTATTTTATACTATTTTATTGATTTTATAGATATGACAAGGAAAGGATTTGAAAAAAAAATACTTTCAACACAAAAGCCTGTGTATCTTCAGAGAATATAGTCACATGTTAAATAGTTTACCAAAATTAATTATCAAGTAAGTAAAATCCTTTACTGCTGAAGGAAGAAGAGCCATTTATCTGAGCATGATTGATAATGGAATGGGTTTGCATTGCTTATTCTCTCTTACTTGAAGCCCATTCTTGTTGTAGTGTGGGCCATGGAAACAAGGGGCAAGCTGGTGTTAGGGTGCAGAAGCAGTACCCTGAGAAGCTGTTGTCCCCTCCTCGGCTGGGCTTAGCTGGCGGTGACTGCTGCCTTCTGAGGTTTAAAAAAGTAAGATAGTGCGTAATCCTTCCCCTTTCTTGTCTTGTGCAGGGACGTGTGTGGTTATGTTTTTAATTCAAGGAGAAAAGGAACATTTTCATAAACTTACAAGCAGGAAAGGTGTTTCTAAGCGGGTTGCCTCTGCAGCACTGTCCTTTGGGAGCATACCTGTTCTAGGGAGCAGGATGGCTTACCCTGTCACCCCGTGCTTCTCCCAGAGGAGGATGGACACTAGCAGTTGTCAGCATACCAGCCTAGCTTCAAGCATCTTCTTTCTTCCTTCTGAAATAACATAGAAGTGTTTATTTGGCTTGTTTGCTCTTGAGCTTAGATCAAGGCCAACACCAGGAATAAGATGTGCTTACCATCTAGGGCTAGTAGAAAGACTCAGCCTGAACACATTTTTCATGTTGCTCAGCTGCCATGCTTCAAATTCTATCATTGAAGACTTGAATAGCTTATATTCAATATACTATTTTAAGACATTAAAATTAATGTTTTAAAAATTAATTTTATTTTTTATCTAAGAAAATTGATTTTTCTATTTTATTGATTTTAGAGATATTATAAGGAACAGATTGAAAAAAATTTCAGCACGAAAGCCTGTATATCTTTGGTGGATACAGTCGTATATTAAAAGGCCATGATATATGTAACTTACTATTAAATGATTCAGGGGGTATATATATATATATATATGTTATATATATGTATATGTTATATATATGTTACATATGTATATGTTATATATATGTTATATGTTACATATGTATATGTTATATATATGTTATATATATATAAAACAGCACAAGCATGTGCTTATAAAACAAGCTTGTACACAAATAGAAAATGGAGTAAAATGTTAACAATATGTAAATCTGGGTAAATAGTATATATTGCTATTTTTTTGTGCTGCTACTACTCTTTCAGCTTAAAAAAAAAATTAGTGGATATCCTTCAGCTTTTCTGTAAGTTTGAAATTATACCCAAATAGTAAATAAAAAACCATGTAAAGTGTTTCTGAGAGAGGAGATACACAAAGTCATTATTACTTTGGAGTGAATATTATTAGTTCTGGTACATTGAAAGCTGCTTGAGGGTAGGTACCGTTCTGTAGGTACCATTCTGTAGAGTCTACCAAATCTCTGTGTCAGTTCTAACCCAGTTAAATTTGGGGTGTAATCTGCTTTATTTAGTTTTGTATTTATGTGGCCCAATGTTGTTGGGACCTGGGCAGCCTAACACTGGAGAGACATGGGATTAATGATGAGGAGGCCAGTGGAGAGCTTTGAGAGTCCGTTGGAGTTGTAGGGAATGCATTCATCATGCTCTCCTTTTAAATCCAAAGTTGAAGCATGGCCAGTATGAGCTGCAACAGAAAGTCATAGCATAGCTATGTATAAATTAAACATGATTCAAGTGAAAGCAGGTACCTGGGATATGGAAATGATTAACTATTTGCCACTGATAAAAGATGAGTGAAAATTAGGTTGGTAGCAGAGAGGTGGGGATTGTTAGACCACGTTCCACTACTTACGTTCTTTATGAAATCATGGTGATTTAGTTGTGAAGAGTGGGTTTGGTCATGCTGTAATGCTAGCTGGACGGAGTCCCAGAATCACAGATCCTTATAGCCTAAAGGGCCCTAGAGACAATCTGGTCCAATTCCCTCATTTGACAGATGAGGGCAACAGTGATGTAAGGGGGCATTATTCATATGTTCAACAAACATCTGGGGTAGGGGGTGCCAGGCACTGTTCTTGAGGGTATGGTGAAGTAATGACCCTGACAGATGCTGTCTCTGCTTACAGGGATCTTAACGTGGGGACCCATCTCCCGGGACCCAGACATGTCCCCTCT
Source organism: Rhinopithecus roxellana (assembly GCF_007565055.1). Classification (NCBI taxonomy): domain Eukaryota; kingdom Metazoa; phylum Chordata; class Mammalia; order Primates; family Cercopithecidae; genus Rhinopithecus; species Rhinopithecus roxellana. Next base: position 369,699 of record NC_044551.1, read on the forward strand.
ATATAGTGGAAGAAATACCAAGGGACTTGGTTTTTTAGCCTGAGGGCCATTTGGGAACTGTGGTCTCTTGTCGCTTAGAGGGTATCATAAGTATTTTTGTCAGTCTTCAGAACTGAGGTGGCTTGAATTTCTTAATCATTCTTCCCTTCCTTCTAATCACCACCAACATCATTCTCAGATGTAGGTTCAAGTCACCTGAGAAATCATGAAGGTGGCTTTGAGGGCTTGGAATTACTGGTTTATTGGCAAACCTCTCTTGAATTTGGTTAGAAATAGTGTCTGATGTTCTCTCTTGTTCTTTCCTTGTCCTGACCTCCATTGTCAGTATTTCCTTTGTTTAATATCTCCTCCTGTCCTAGTTTTCACTATTTTTTTGATAGAAACCCAGACACATATATATTACTGGCTTGTGGAGGGAGTGATGTGAAAATTTAGAGCAAGGATTTGGTAACAAGAGGAAAATAATATTAGCAGAAACTCACTAATACCATATTTCAATTAAAAAGTATATCTAGTACTTTCTTATCCTCATGCCTTCAGAGGGAAGATAAGAGGATGTGACTTGGAAGCAGTGCCTTTGGAAAAGACCCATGTCCAGCACGGAGCACGATGAAAGCAGTTAAAACCAGGCTGCCCAAAATGTACTCCTAGGGTTCCCAAAATTTGGCTTGTTCCTTTCATAGGTAGCCCCAGGACAGGCTGTACTAGCAGCCCAGCAGTTAATGATTGGAGTGGGCCAGAATCCATTACTGTTCCACTTCAAGAGCTCCAGGAATGCCTGATTTTCTGTTTTTTTTTTTTTTTTTTTTTTTTTTTTGTAGGAGATTCAGTCAATAAATTTATTGCTTATTAATCAAAGGTCAAAAAATATAGGAATTAGGCTTTACCCAAGGTTCTCATAATTGTCATTCAGTCTTTAAAATGCATACTTTAGTATAAATCATTAGGCCCCAGGAAATGTTGAAATTTTCATTCTTTTATGCCTTTTATCCACTTGTGCAACTTCTCTTGTTCTCTCCTTCCTCAGTTCATATCATATGCTACCTCTCCAATGACACATAGTGTGAACATTTTTTTTCTCTCTTTTTTCTTTTTGCTGGTGCAAAACCAGGCTACAGTTGCCAAAGAGGGCAATGCATACCAGAAAGCTTGACAACCTTGGAGAGCTTAGATAACACCGTATTTTCTCTAATAATAATACAAATAACTAATATTTATATGGTACCCTATTAATCATAACTACTCTTTACTAAGCTATAGTACATGCTTTGTATCTATGATATATGAGTCCCAAAATAACTGTAATACAGATATTGTCTCTGTTTTGTAGGTGAAGAAACTAAGGCTGCGTTTTACAGTTATTCCCAAAGTCATACAAGTCATACCAGGACACACAGGGAACAGTAACCAAGGTAGAATAAAGAAGGAGAAGGAATGAAAGAATGACATATGAATAATGTGTTTTTTGCACATGCTGTCTTGTAAAAGACCTGTATATTAGATGTGTTTGTCATCTTCATTTATTAGTTGGGGACTCCAAGGCTCAGAGAGGAGAAATGAGTTGCCACAAATTAGAGCTAATAAATGGCAGAGCCAGGCCAAGAACCAGGACGCTCAAAAGGCTTTGTTCTTCCTGGTATGTTTCACCACCTCTTAGTAGAGGTAAGGGATGGTAAACTTCAATAGGTAGCTACCTTGGGTTCAAAAGGTGCTATCATGCCTCCCCATCTTAGCTCCTCCCTCTCCTTTATGTATCTTTACTAGGAGGAGAATTGACAGGGGGAGACTCGGGAGGAGCAAGATGGTAGGGTTGTTTATGCATCTTGATACTTTCCTCCTATACACAGATACAGTACTTAAATACATCATTGGATTGGGATTGGGAACAGATGCACAGATGCCTGGAGCACAGGATGGTTGGCTTAGGAGAGGAAGAGACATGATGAATTGGGAAAAAAAAGGGGCTGGGAGTGCTTTCCACTGTGGCCTGGAAAGTTGACAGGTTTATCCCAGACAAAAAGATACAGTTAGAGAGATTTGGCATGCTCGGAATGGAGACCTAAGACCCTGAGACCATTGTTTTGGCCTATTTCATGAGCTCATTTCATGTTTAGAGGGAAGGTACCTAATCTGAAAAAATAATCCTTGACACAGTAAGTAGGCAGAGGTATGATGGTATTTTAGAAATGTTAATGATTTTTAAAGGTGAGATACTTTTTTCTCATGGACTTACTTGTCTTTTTTTCTTTCCCTTCCTCCCTTTTGTCAAGTTTCATCAGATGTACACATGCATGTGGATGATACACCAGATGTACACATGCGTGTGTGTATTCAGTCTAAAAATTCCCCAAATGATAGCTGAATACCACAGGATGAGTAAGTCACTAGAGAAATCCTTATTAAGGAAGAGAAACATTTTCCTAAAGGTGACATAACCTGCTAAGATTTCTTTGGCTCTCAATGAAGAGAGTGTTTAACCTCATACAGAGCAGTTTCAATTCCAGACTCTGCCTAGCGGTCTACCATTGTCAGCAGAGTAGAGGATACCCATTGCAAACTCTTTGCCAAACAACATAGCTGCATACCCTCAAAGCTCCCTTTAGTTAAACAAATACTTTGCCAAATTTTCGAAAGTAAATTTTTCTTTATTTTTGGCTGCTCAAATTCTTGGACAAGGTATCATTCTCCATTAATCTCTGCAGGTGGAAGGGAGACAGTATTATAATTAACTGTATTCTTGTTCAGGGGACTCCTCTCCATCACTCCTGGTTTTAGGGAAGGACAAATGATTATTTATTAAGATACATTAATTAAGTAAGGTAGAAAGTGATTAAGTCCCATAGGAGAGATCAGGAAAAATTACTGTCAAAGTTTGAGGCAAAGAGACCAGTTCAAGTTGGGGATATCATGAAAAGAATGTCATTTCAATAGCCTGTAAGGCTGTGGTGAGCTTGGTGGGGTTTTAATGGCAGGATGTTCCTTCTAAGCAAAGGACAGAGTCAGATATACATAGAATGCATCAAAGTGATAGAAAATAGCCTAGCCTTGTGGCCTGTTGATTCATGGCGATACAGAAATGTAGAGAGGTGCCAAATGTTGTGCTGGCCTGGATGGTTAGTTTTGCATGCTTAGTATGTTTCTTCCCTTTGCTCTTTAGGAAATGGCCCCTCCATTACTCTGGCCATAGGTCCAAATGTTGCTGCCGACTTCTCACGTAACTGCCTTGCTGAGTGCAGCGGGATGGGCACCCCACCCAGACTAGGCCAATCACAGCACTCCTCCTGCCTGGTTCACAATGATTGGCCCGGGTTGGGCACATGATTTAATCATAGCCAATCAGAATCCTTCCCTGGGATTATTCAAACTGGAGGTTGGTGGGCAATGTCTTCTTTTTTGGGTGGCAATGCTGGATAGATTGGAGTGAAAAGATTTAGCTGGAAGAAACCAGCCTGTAGTAGGAGGAAATATTGCAAACAAGTAAAGAGAAGTAGATGAGTGAGAGGGTCCTACCTGGGTTCCAGGACCTTGTTGCTGCCCAGGTTCCTACCTCTCAAGACTTGGATGCTTAATTCTTTTAGTTTTGTGAGCCACCCTCACATGCTTTCCATAAATCTCCTCCCTCACTCTTTTATTTTTGTTTTAGCAAATACAGGTGAATATTTATCCCACTTTTAACTATTAATCTCCAATTTGCTGTTTAAGATGCAGCTTGAGTGTCCTTTTTTCCAAGAGGCATTCTCTGAATTCCCTTGGAGTTCAGCATTGTAACTCCAATGCCACTCTGCCTTGTGTATATGTTTAGGAAAGGCCCTCTCATTACTGTATTACAGCTGTTATTAAACCTCTATATCTAAGACACTGAATTCCTTGAAGGCGGTGAGCCTGTTATCACATCTGTGGCAGCACTTGGATCCCAGAAAGTAGGCAGTAAATATTGAAAGTGTCTCGTGGCACAAATTTACCCATGCTACACCCAGATAGTCTTTATCTACAATTGATCTGATCATCTTCATGGGGTCCCACTCTATAGGCAGTGGGGCAGGGGAGAGGAAAGGATATATTTTAGTCTAATATAGAAAACTTGGTCTGATACAATAATCTAAATAGTCATTTTTGGTGACCGATCAGTGTCTTTATGTAAAATATTCAGTGTCTCAAGTTTTTTCCCTCTCCTACTCTTCCTTGTCAAGCTGCTGTTGAATGTGATTTCCTGGCGACAGTGGAGGTTAATGGCGGGGGGTGGAGGTGGAGGGATGGAAAGTCCCAATCCTTCAATCTACACTGCACCTCCTGGGTCCTCCTGGGTTCTGCTGTGGCTTGACTGGCCTAGGCTCTTCCCGGAGGCATGAGTGCTTTATTACTGGGTGTTCTGGCATCTGTGATAAAGGTCAGCAGCTGGGATTGTGGTGCTTGTCAGGACCTGGTGATTCTCCTTCTGGCTTCACCCTGACTTGGCCCCACCCTGGCTCTTCTGCTACAGAAACCTTGGACTTTCTTCCCCTGGCTGCTGACCTAGATGCTTCCCCTAGAAACGTCTGCCATCTGATCTCTTCCTTTGCACTGTGGTGGGCCTCATGACAGGCCACAAGCGCTCAATTCAGGCCACTTCCTGTTCTTCTCAGAGGCCTTCGGGATTTGTGGGATCTCATTCTCACCATGTAGGTACCTGAGAGTGGCCCAGGAAAGCTGAGCCTGGCCCCGCTGCTTGACCTTGCTCTTCCTGCAAGTGTGCTTGGGTAATGGTCGTCTTCATAATAGTGTGGGGTAGCCTGCAAAGTGATGTACTGCAGAGCCCCAGACGGAAGCAGGAAAAACCCACCGACCCTCAGAGTAGCCCCCAGCTTATTTCACACTGTTCCGCAGAGGCAGGGAAATCACTTGTCTCCTCTGGTCTGTGATGTTCCTGACAATGGAGCGTCCTGGTTAAGAATGTTGACAAATCTCACATCCAGCTCTCATTCATCCCTACCTACCCGGTGGTGTTTTGGATTTGCTCAGGATAATGAAACAGGATTCAGGAATTAAGTAGGGCTGCTCAACCAGAAGAAACAGAACAATTTGGAGGAACGCCAGGTAGTACTTGGCTTTCATCATTCATTCATCCATTTGTCCATTTATTTATTCATTCAAAATGTTTCCATTGAGAACACATAAAAAATAAGTGAAAAAACTGTACATTTCCATGGAGAACTCTCTATTTTGCTAGCATAGTTTTTTGTCTATAGAACTCAATTACTTTTGAGGATATTTAGGGGGCGTGAAACACATATGGCTGTAGGGATGGGCACTGGAGAATGGAGCTCCTCATGAATTTGAAAGAAACAAAATATTTTTGTGTGCCAGCGTCTTTCCATAAGACTATAGGGGATTTGACTTATTCGTAGAGTTCTTTGTGATGATGACATATGGGGCATCTTCCTCATTAGTTTGTTTGTATTTTTAGAGTCACTTGAAGTGGTCTTATCAGAGTCCGCCACTTCATTTGAGGTCTTTCGGTTTTATCATGGTGTTTTTATATATTAGGTTTCCCCCCCTCAGTTTGCCAATTTTTCCTTGATGTGGACTAATTTGCTTTAGGCCTTAGAGAACTGCATCAGAAGGAAGGGGCTTGTTGATTGAATCTAATCATGCCAAAGTCCACACACTACACATGACTGAGTATCTGCTTGATTGTTTGAGGGAAGCAAGGAAAGAAAAAGTTATTTATACATTCAAGAGTCCTTTTTCCAAACATAAACATAGGGACTCTTGAAGGCTACTTTGTGCTACTACAATGAAGAGTGAGGACTTGGAAAGATTGGTTTTTGTTTTCAGAGGCCTGCATTTCCCCCCGCTTCTCCTGACTTCCCTCTATGTCTCTCCTGTATTACAAGGGAAAAGGCTTGTTTTCTTCTTCAATAATTTTGATTAGTTCTTTCAAAACAGTAGAACAGGACTTTTTTTTAAGTATCTCGTTTTAGAGACCCGAGTATACTTGTTATTTAGGAGGGGGTTTAAACTGTGCTTTTCCAGGGGGGAGGGAGGAGCTGGAGAAACAGCTCTCACTCCCAGCACCTCTGGAATCCACTGGCTTTGTCCCTAGCTGTTACTGTGGCTAACAGGACTGCCCTGAGAGGCCTGACCTCCTTCCAGGGACAACTTTTCTTTTTAAAGGATCACCAAGAAGGTGAGGTAAGTTCTGAGGGTGAATTGGATATTTGGATTGAGACTCTAGTTTGGTGAATGGAGGTTCCCTGGGTTCTCTCAGATACTCTTGCTATGTATTAAAATCTACAGAGTTACTTTAGCTTACATTTGACCCACAGGAAATTCCTGGGCTGAGGATAATTTTGGAATTTGGGTGGATCCTCTCTGTAAACTCAGGTCCAGCTTAGAAGAGTACGGCCAAGACTAATATCAGGAAAAATCCTGAGAGAACCTTAGAAGAGGAATGGGCGAGGAGATGAATTCTAGTTTGCCTCTGGAAATGTCCTGTCCACCCCCTTTTTAGAGACAGGGTCTCATCCAGGCTGGAGTGCAGTGACAAGAACATAGTTCACTACAGCTTCTAACTGCTAGGTTCAAGTGATCCTCCTGCCGCAGCCTCCTGAGTAGCTTGCATGTACAGACATGCACCACCACATCCAGCTAATTTGTTTCATTTTTTTTATAGAAACAAGGTCTTGCTGTATTGTCCAGGCTGGTCTCGAACTCCTGGGCTCAAGCATTCCTCCCATCTTGGCCTCTCAAAATGCTGGGATTATAGGCATGAGCCACTGCACCCAGCTCATAAATGTTCACTTTCATTGCGAGGGTAGGTTTTTTCTTTCTTCTGGGTCACACTAAGACCATAGGTGAAAAGGACTTTCTATAAACTTCAGAACTTGGTGAAGGTCCCTTTGAATGAGGGAATTTGGGAGATTGTATACTGCAGTGGGTGGGCTTTGCGCTCTGTCAGGACTGTTTGTGTTCTGGTTCAACCACTTAATATAATAACCTGGGCAGGTTAATCACTTTCCCTGGGCCTTAGCTTTCTTGTCTACAAAACAAATATAATGACTCATGTAATTATGGAGAGTAAGTTTGGCAGATGGTTAAAAAACAATTCTGTATGCTCTTGGGTAAAACATTTCCAGTTAATACATTTATACATATATTATCTGATATGGTCGACTTACTGATAACCGACCATTTTGCATAAAATCACACAGCTTTTCTTTACTTAAGAGGCACATTTTAAAAATATGACTTTTCCAGACTCTTATTTTAGATGTAAAGATGGTTATTGTTAAAAATCTAGAAATTACAGATAGTAAAGAGTTGAAAATAACAACTGCTTATATTCTATCACCTAGAAATAGCAGTTGACATCTTAGTTTATCTTTTAGGTCTTTGAGTCTTGAGTATCTTGAGTGTTGTTGTGCTCTTAAACAAAATGAGATAATGTATCTACTGTTCTATGAATGTTTTCTCAGCAAGACTCAGCAAACTGCCAGGGGTGAATAGGACAGGGCCAGGAAGTGGGTGAACATACCTAGGTATAAGTCACACTGTAACACATTAATTAAACTTCTTAATGGACAAATACCAGACATTTTTCAAATGCCATTTTCTTTGGTTCAAAATAGGATACTTGGTAACCCTAATTATTACATAAAGGACTTTGAACTACATAGCAGAGTGTCTGCAGAGAGCCACCATTGATTAGCTGTGTGCCCTTGGGAAGTTACTTAAATAGCACTGCAGTTTCCTCATCTGTCAAATGGAATTGTTTTGGGGATGAAATGTGTTAATAAATATTAATCATACAGTGCCTGGTTCAGAGTAAGCACCATAGTTATGTTAGCTACAATAGTAGTAGTGTCTGATATAATTACCCAGTGTGTAGCACGTGTTCCAGAGATGCTGACTCTTATAGTAGTTATATTTTACATCTATTTCCTTCTTTTTAATGTTTCTCTTCCTGATATCTTCTTCCCAGTACCTTTACTTTGCATATCTGCCTGATTATCCCATTATTTTGTTAGCAAAGAGGTAGCCTATCTGATATTTTAAATAAAGGTATTAAACAGTAATACTCTTGGGCTACTGCTACCAGAAGGCATAAGAGGTGCATGGTATTGTGGTGTTTTACACACTCTGTAGCTGAGACCCTAGTTGGGAGATTGCTTATCCTACCAGGAAGAGCAAAAGAAAACTCTCATCACCAGAGTGTGATAGATGACATAGGACAAAATACAGAGATAATAGGAGGAGCTCAGAGAAGAAGGAAAGCCTCCTGGTTGGGTCAGGGGACCTCCTGGGGAACAGACAACTCACTGGGCTCTGAAGACTTTTTTTTTTTTTGAGATGGAGTCTCAGTCTGTCGCCCAGGGGCTGGAGTGCAGTGGCGTGATCTCGGCTCACTGCAACCTCTGCCTCCCAGGTTCAAGCGATTCTCCTGCCTCAGCCGCCCGAGTAGCTGGGATTACAGGCATGCGCCACCATGCCTGGCTAATTTTTGTATTTTTAGTAGAGACGGGGTTTTGCCACATTGTCCCGGGTGGTCTCGAACTCCTGACCTCAGTGATCCGCCCACCTTGGCCTCCCAAAGTGCTGGGATTACAGGTGTGAGCCACAGTGCCCCGCCTGAAGATGTTTTTTTAAGAGTTGCTGATAGAGGCTGAGGGCTCTGTCCTGGGCCCAGCAGGTTGCACAGTACCTGGTGATCAGTAGACACTCAGTAAGTATGGGAAAAATGAATGAATGAATGAATAGGTGAATAAGTGAATGAAAGTAGACTGTGACACTCCCATCACAACATGTAGCAAGGAGAGCCTATCACAAGAGAACCTCAGAATCTGAGAAAACATTACCAGACCTGAAGAGAATTTTCTGTTCTTGATGAGAAATGATTTATCTCTTCAGTGAACATTCATTATCCACTTCCTGCCTGTATGGTTGTAGGTACTGGGAAGATGGTGAACAAAACTGTCTTTGAAGTTACTGTTCTCATGGAGCTTATGTTTTAGTGGAAGGAAACAGATAACATACAACAAGCAAATCTCTAATATGCTAGGTGATGGTAAGGGGCATGAGTGAAAATAAAGCAAGGCTTGGCGGTTGCCGTTTCATATAAGATGATCAGGGAGAGTCTTTTGGTAAAATGACACTGAGGCAGAGATGAGAAGAAAGTGAGAAAGCAAGGCATCTGCATATCCAGGGGAAGAGCCATGCTGGAAGGTGGAGCAGCAAGTGCGAATGGTCTGAGGCAAAAACAGCAAGGAGGCTTGTGGGGCTGGAGTAGAGTAGTGGGCAGGGCTTCAGAGAGGCTGGGAGAGAGTGGAGGAGGGGCAGGCAATGGGAGGCACTATAGGTCCTGGAAAAGTCTGGCCTTCACTCAGAATGAGATGGGAAGCCATTGGAGGATTTTGCAGAGGCATGACATGACTCGATTTCCTTTGTCTCTCCTGTGGAGAAAAGGCTATGGAGGGCCAAGAGTGGGAGCAGAGAGACTACTGTTGTAACAGTTTAGGAAGAAGACAGTGGTGGCTTGCTTGGTGTTGCAGTGGAGGTGATGAGAAAGGTCAGATTCTGAATCCAGTTGCGAAAGGAAACAGTCAAGGGTGACTCCAAGGAAAGACAGAGTTGCCATTTTTTGGGAGAAGCTGGGTGTGGGGGTGGGAGTCAAGAATTCAGCTTTGGACCTGTTGTGCTTGGCATGACTGCTGGACCACTAGGAGGAGTATTGAGGGGATAGTTGTGACTCAGGGGAGTGCTCTGGACATCTGGTCTGGAGTTGAAAATGTGAGAATCATCATCATATGATGGTGTGTGATGCCATGCTGTCAGATAACCAAGGGAAGGGTGGAGAGAGTGGAGTTTGAGGACTGACCCTAGAGTAGTACAACCTGCTAACATCCAGAAGAGGAGGAGGAACCTGCCATGCGGCCTGAGAAGAAAAGGCCAGCAAGGTGGGAGGACCTGGAGAGCCTGGTGTCCTGGAGGATAAGGACAGGAAGAGATCAACTGTATTGAATACTACTGTAGGTCACAGAAGGTGCAACTGAGAACTGACTATAGAGTCTGTCATTTGAAGGTCTTTGGTGACCATAATGGGCACTGCTTCAGGAGAGTGTTGGGAATTGAACTCTAAAGTAAGTCTCACCCATTTTATGGTGGTTATTCTCAGTGAATGTTTCTGCTGTTCATAAAGGTCTAGAGTTAAAGCAAAATACAATGAATAAATGAAACCAATCTACTCAGCCACAGTTAATAGATATCTGGACTGAGAGGCCCTCACCTGACTTTTGCACTCTGGCATCCAGAGTGGGCCAAACCAGGTCGGCAGCAGGTTTGCAGAAAACTGCTTTGCTGGGTTTGTTTATGTCTGGGCGTGGGTCATTTACATAACCAGTCAAGTAGGCCACATTTTGCTTTAGCTACAAGGCTCTTAGCTTCTTAAGGGAGAGGTGGATTTTGTTGGAAATCAGGTTTGAAGAGACCCTAGGCTGGGCCATGCCATTAACTGTTTCCTGCTGGATTGGAAGTCGTTGTAAATGTCAGAGTGAAGGGAGGCATCTGCAGCTGCCTCTTCCTCTCGCCCTTACTAGTTCCAATTCCTCTTCTTTCTATGGGTGGAATCTATTTACTTTCTATTGTCACCCGTGTCACCTGATAAGAGGATTCAGTACAGCAAGGACAAGCTTATGAAAATTTTGACTTCACAGAGCCCTTGTGGAGTCACCTAGATCACATTACAAAGCAGTGAGAATAGGAGAGTGGGGAGCTGGGGATCCCCTTGGAGTTGCTGTTTATCCTCCAGGCACTTTGCAGTGAGAAACTGGCCCAAGTCCACTTCATCGTGTTAGGACATCTTAGTTTCTGAAATCCTGCCTTTGTTCTTGAGAAATGCTGTCTCTGATTGTCTGACTTTATCCTGCAGTTATAATCCCTCCCATTTCATGAGAGCTCATCCTTCAGTCCTTGGAGGTAAATCCTGTGGGCAGTTTGACAGCTTTTCTTTCTCTTCACATTTTATGTTTTTCAGTTAACCATGTCCAGGATAGATTTTTCAAAATTTCTTAACACCAACTAAGTCTGAAATAAAAGTTACAACATTTTAAATGCTCTTCTTGAAGCAAATGGAATGTTTTGTGCATGCCAGTGGCCTTGGGTTGTTTTTGAATGTGTAACATTATAGCAGAGGTTGAAATTATTTTTAAAAAGAATCAGAACTAAACTTACGCCACCTCATTTACTTTTTAAATATTTAGGAAGCATAACTAATAAAGCATTTATAGGGTGCTTACTATGTCAGAGTCTGCTCTAATCACTTAAAATATTAACTCATTTAATTTTCACAATAATTCTATGAGATGGATATATTATTGCCTTATTTTACAGATCAGGAAATGGAAGCACAGAGAGCTTAAGTAACTTGCCCCAGGTCACACAGCTAATAGATAATGGAGTAGAGACTTGAACCCAGGCAGTCCAGGGCTCATGCTTTTAACCGCTGCAACACTCTGGTGCTTTTCACTAATTTAAAATCTGTAGCCATTTAAAAATGGAAGTTGAGCTTTGGCTACTTTTATATTGTCTTTGAAATATATGCTTACCAAATATTAAAAATTAATGTTATCAACAAAACTATAAAGTTAATTTTTAGCTAAGAAAAACTTCCTATAAAACAGCATTAATTTAAAACAAGTAGCTGGTTCTTACTGCAAATTATTTCTATATGCTCATTGAAAAAAGTCCATTTTTGGGGATCAATAACTTTTTCACTTAATTTGTTACTGGAGTAGTTACATATGGAAGTGATAAAATCATATTTCTTGAAAACATTGAAAAGATACCTTTAAGAAAAAGAGACTAGGCCGGGCGCGGTGGCTCAAGCCTGTAATCCCAGCACTTTGGGAGGCCGAGACAGGCGGATGACGAGGTCAGGAGATAGAGACCATCCTGGCTAACACGGTGAAACCCCGTCTCTACTAAAACCCCGTCTCTACTAAAAACTACAAAAAAAAAAAAAACTAGCCGGGCGAGGTGGCGGCGACTGTAGTCCCAGCTACCCGGGAGGCTGAGGCAGGAGAATGGCGTGAACCCGGGAGGCGGAGCTTGCAGTGAGCTGAGATCCGGCCACAGCACTCCAGCCTGGGTGACAGAGCGAGACTCCGTCTCAAAAAAAAAAAAAAGAAAAGAAAAAAGAAAAAGAGACTATTTTTGGGAACTTTCTGGCCTAACCCAAAAAGCCTGCTAGACAAATTTGAAAAGAGCTGTAACACTTTAAAAAAATGAAACTATTATAGCTTTTCCTATGAATAGGCTGAAACATGGTAGAGCAATTAGCCATTTTAATATAAGTAGCTGATGCTTACTTGAAAGTGTTCTTTAAGGCTTATTTTCCTTTCATGATCAGTCTTCTGCTGGTTTTAAGCCCGTTATTTGCAGTGTTTAGTGTTGAAGTTAATAAAGGAGTGGTGGTCCTGTTAGTCTGCGTCATTTTCTGGTTTGTGAGTCTGTGTTCACTTCTAGATCCTATTGTCTTGAGACATCTTTTGACAAGTAGAGGCTATGTATGCCTCAGAAAAATACTCAAAAGGATGTTTGTGCTAGTGTTATTAATGATTGCAGCAAGTGACTAAATCTACATGTCAGGTTCTAGGTGGCAGAAGTAGAGAGGAGATTATGCTGGATTATACTCTTGCACACCCATGTCCTTCACAAGACTTACTGTCTCAGTGGAGCCATTACTCGAGTGACAGGATGATGACATGGGCTAAGCCACCTTTTCTTTTTCTTTCTTTTCTTTCTTTTCTTTCTTTTCTTTCTTTTCTTTCTTTCTTTCTTTCTTTCTTTCTTTCTTTCTTTTCTTTTTCTTTCTTTTCTTTCTTTCTTTTTCTTTCTCTCTCTTTTTCTTTCTTTCTCTCCTTCCTTCCCTTCTTCCCTTCCTTTCTTTCCTTCCTTCCCTTCTCTTCCTTCCCTCTCTCTCGCTTATCTCCTCTCCATCTTCTCTTTCCCTCGCTCTTTCTCCCTCACTCCCTCCCTCACCTCCCTCCCTCCCTGCCTTCCTTCCTCTTCCGTCCTTCCTTCCTGCCCTGCCTGCCTTCCTTTCCTTCCTTCCTTCCTTCCTCCTTCCGTCCTTTCTCCCTTCCCTTCCCTTCTCTTTCCTTCCCTTCCCTTCTCTTCCCTTCCCTTCCCTTCCCTTCCGTTCTTTTTCTCCTTTGAGAACAGGGTCTTACTTATTCTGTCGTCCAGGCTGGAGTGTGGTGGCACTATCACAGCTCACTGCAGCCTCCGCCTCCCAGGATCAAGCAATCCTCTCATTTCAGCTTCCCAAGTAGCTGGGACTACAGGTGTGTGCCACCACACCCACCTGATTTTTGTATTTTTAGTGGAGACAGGGTTTAGTCATGTTGCCCAGGCTGGTCTTGAACTCCTGGGCTCAAGTGATTCACCTGCCTCAGTCTCACAAAGTGCTGGGAATTGTAGGCGTGTGAACCACCGCACCTGGCGTAGGCCACTTTTTGAAAGTGTAGGGTGAATTCCTCTAGGAATAGTCATGCAGATATTTTCTTTTGATCATTCTGTTGATTGAAGGAGAAAGTCTCAAGTGGTACCCTTGCATCTTTAACATTTCTTGAATCCTTCAGAATCTCCCTTTACAACAAAGAGAGAGTAGGCCTCTCAGACTTTCAGTTTTGGTAGGCAAATATTTAGTCAGAATCTAATTTCATTGTTTTGTTTGCATTATTTCAGTACATTTAATTCCCTTCTACTTTTTTTTTTTTTTTTTTTTTTTTTTTTGAGATGGAATCTCACTCTTTCGCCAAGGCTGGAGTGCAGTGGTGCAATCTCGGCTCTCTGCAACCTCCATCTCTGGGTTCAAGCCATTCTCCTGATCTGCCTGTCTCAGCCTCCCAAAGTGCTGGGATTATAGGCGTGAGCCACCATACCCGGCCCTCCCTTCTGCTTTTGACAGGAATAATACTGGCTTTCTATGTACAGTGGGGATAAGATTTTTCTTAATATTAAAGGTATTTCTTAAATTAATTTCATTTAAAGAAAAAAGGTGAGTCCATTTAAAGATGGGTACTAAAGAATATAGGTGAATATATCCAGGAAATAGTATAGGTGATATATAAATATGCCAAATTTGTGAGTTTGGTAGAAGAATGATAGAAGCTTGGAAAGTGTTCTGATATCTCAGATGGCTGATTTTGTAGAGACCCACAATCTCTTCTTTGAAATTCTTGGGACCAGATTTGGTTTGGAATTCAGAATTTTCAGATCTTTTTGGCCTGGTGTTCATACTGATATGATATGACTCCCACAGGAGAAACGGGGGAATGCTATCGTCAAGTCTATTAATATTTCTGCAGCAAAATGTGTGATCATTGACACCAAGTAGAGCAAATAAAGAATGTACATGGTCCAGTGTGGGCTCAGGTCAGACTGTACTACAGAATATGTTTTTGAACCAAACTTATGGGGAAAATTCTGATTTTTAGAGCTTTCTGGATTTCAGAATTGCAGTTAAAACAATGTGGACCAGCTGGGCGCGATGGCTCACACCTGTAATCCCAGCACTTTGGGAGGCTGAGGCGGGTGGATCATAAGGTCAGGACATCAAAACCATCCTTGCTAACATGGTGAAACCCCGTCTCTACTAAAAAATGCAAAAAATTAGCTGGGTGTGGTGTCAGGCGCCTGTAGTCCCAGCTACTCAGGAGGCTGAGGCAGGAGAATGGCGTGAACCCAGGAGGTGGAGCTTGCAGTGAGCCAAGATCACGCCACTGCACTCCAGCCTGGGGGACAGAGTCAGACTCCATCTCAAAAAAAAAAAAAAAAAAAAAGAAGAAATTACTATAAAGAATACATTGTATATGTAAGAAGAAAAGATGACCAAGCGCGGTGGCTCACGCCTGCAATCCCAGCACTTTGGGAGGCTGATGTGGGTGGATCATGAGATCAGGAGGTCAAGACCATCCTGGCCAACATAGTGAAACCCTGTCTCTACTAAAAATACAAAAATTAGCTGGGTATGGTGGTGCATGCCTGTAATCCAGGCTACTTGGGAGGCTGAGGCAGGAGAATTGCTTGAACCAGGGAGTTGGAGGTTCAGTGAGCCGAGATAGCGCCACTGCACTCCAGCCTGGTGACAGAGCGAAACTCCATCTCAAAAAAAAAAAAAAAAAAAAAAAAAGAAAATGTTTTTCTTTAACATTGTATGTTTCCTTCAGAAG
Organism: Rhinopithecus roxellana; assembly: GCF_007565055.1. Taxonomy (NCBI): domain Eukaryota; kingdom Metazoa; phylum Chordata; class Mammalia; order Primates; family Cercopithecidae; genus Rhinopithecus; species Rhinopithecus roxellana. Next base: position 384,908 of record NC_044551.1, read on the forward strand.
CTTAATGAATCTCACACTTCAGTGTTCTTTGTGGAGAAGAGATAGATTTAGAAGCAAAATCTGAAGCTAGGGCCATTTGACTTATGAAACTACAATTCATACAACTTTGGAACTTTTGTGATGTCCTCATTACTTTCCAAGAAAGAATGGATACTTTTTTGCTCATGGTACATCAGCCCAACAGTTATTAATCTTTTTTTTATTTCCTGATTTGCTCCCATGGGCTTACCAGGTTTTATATTACGACATAGATAAGACGGGCAGTGGGACATGTGACATTTCTAATGGAATAACAGCAGTACTATCACTATGTTCCCATTCAAGAAAACTTACTGGGATGTAAGTGAGGATGGCATCTACTATAGGTATAATATTGACTCTGCCCTCTGAAAGTCATTTACACGTACTGAAAATCTGTTATTACCATAACACACTATGATTAGTATTAATAACCTTGCGCTTCACACTGAACATGGTTAAAAATTGCTGTCTGTAATAATTACAAATATAATAGTAATTCTGACAAATAACATTTGTTGAGCACTTTGTGCCAGGCATGTGTCAAGCTTTTACATGTCTGAACGCACTTAATCCTCATAACCACACTATGAGGAATGCATAATAGTAATCTGCTTTTATGGATGAGGAAACTTTGTGAAGATATCTGGAGGGGGAGTAAACTAGCCAAGGTCACAAGAAACAAGGCATTCTAGCTCGAATGTGTTTTATTGCCTTTGACGCTTCATTCTCTACAAACACAGTAACAGCTTGACTCTCTGGGACTCAATTTTAGGCAACCTCATCTATTTGGAACAAAGCTGAGACATGAAAGCAAGCATAAACATTTCTGTAACCAAAATAGAAGGCAAATTCTCCACATGTGAGATTCTGCATGTTAGCAAGCAGTACTGAGCCAGAACTGCTAGGCTGTGTACTCTCTTGGGTTCTTTAGTAGAGGGTCATTGAATCTGAGCACATCAGTGGAAACTGAGGATCACAGTACAGTCACTAATACTTCTAAGTTATTAATAAAGGGAAATTAAGTTTAGTTATCAATAAAGGGAAATATAGTTTAGTTTTTGTTTGTTTTGAGACGGAGTTTCGCTCTTGTTGCCTAGGCTGGAGTGCAATGGCGCAGTCTCAGCTCACCGCAACCTCCGCCTCCCAGGTTCAAGTGCTTCTCCTGTGTCAGCCTCCTGAGTAGCTGAGATTACAGGCATGTGCCACCACACCCAGCTAATTTTGTATTTTTAGTAGAGATGGGGTTTACCCATGTTGGTCAGACTGGTCTCAAACTCCCAACCTCAGGTGATCTGCCCGTCTAGGCTTCCCAAAGTGCTGGGATTACAGGCATGAGACACTGTGCCCAGCCTGAAGTTTAGTTACTAATAAAGGGAAATGAAGTTTAGTTTTAAAATATAGTAGAAATTGAAAGCAAAGATTTAATTGATTTTTACAAAGGCCTCTGATGATGGGGAAAATAACGCTTGAGGTGGGCAAATATTTATCTATCTAGAACTTTTCATCCTATATGAACATTCTAGATAGCTGAGGTTTGGATATAGGTGAAAAATTACTTGCATGTACATCTTAAAATCTAGCAAAAAGCCACCTTAAAAAAATGCACTTGACTTTTTTTCTTATGGTCTAAGAGGGTAAAGCTTGACTGTGAAATAAACCTCTTCTCCTTTGTTTGCCCTGTTTTCATTTTTGTACTCTAGATCGCTCCTTCGATGTCCTAAAAAAGTCCAAGCCACCCTCTACTTTGCTTGCTGCAGGACGGCTTTCGGACATGCTGAACGGGGGTGATGAAGTCTATGCTAACTGTATGGTGGTCGATCAGGTAAGGCCCAACTGACATTACAGGAGGGTTTCTACCTACCTCTCTCCAAAACCTGGATTTGTAAGAAATAGATTCAATGTTGTTGTGTTCCTTTGACAGTTTTAGCCTAAGAGCAACACAGAGGCTGCTGTTGTGGAGTCTCACTGTATGAGCATTTAAGCATTTAACTTAGGTGCTTACTTCAGGACACAATACACCTTACTCAACCAAGAGGCACTGTCAGGGAGGGGTCTTGAGATACTGCCAAATGGGAAGAGTGTGAGGGCTCTTCTTCGGGGCCCAAGTAGGAAATGACAACTGTGCAACCAATGTCTCCTCTACAGCTTTTCAAAAAACAGTATGTATATGACTTGATTATGCAATATTTGTATTCAAATCCAGCAAATGGAATGAGCAGGTGCTTGGTCCCAGCACCATAGGAAACTCACATAAATTACTTGGTTAATCGTTACAACACATCTACTAACATGTAGTAAGATTGTAGAGCTTTCATGTTAATACAGAATGGTATCATACTAACACAGAATGGTATCATATGATAAGGAAGCCGGAATCCTTTTGAACTTTCCACTCATTCCCTGATAGAGACTTTTGAGTTAAATCTCATAGAAGCAGTTGGTTTGAATGTGCTGGCATCTTCTTGTCTTTTTTTCTTTTCTCTGGCTCAGTGATCTTCAAATTTTAGTATTTATAAAAATTAAAATATATATCTGAATATTTCTACACACTAATATATGGAGGATTTAAGGGTTTTTCTTTTTTTTGTTTTTTTTGTTTTTTTTTTTTTGAGACGGAGTCTCGCTCTGTCTCCCAGGCTGGAGTGCAGTGGCCGGATCTCAGCTCACTGCAAACTCCACCTCCCGGGTTCACGCCATTCTCCTGCCTCAGCCTCCCGTGTAGCTGGGACTATAGGCGCCCACCACCTCGCCCGGCTAGTTTTTTTGTATTTTTTAATAGAGACGGGGGTTTCACCGTGTTAGCCAGGATGGTCTCGATCTCCTGACCTCGTGATCCGCCCGTCTCGGCCTCCCAAAGTGCTGGGATTACAGGCTTGAGCCACCGCGCCCGGCCAAGGGTTTTTCAAGGGTAGTTTTGACAACACAATTTCTGCCTTATAAACTGACTTTAAAACCTAATCCCCGTGTAAGATGCACACTGTCTACTCACTGAGCAGTAAGACATTTAACCCTTTTATGTTGTTAGTATGCATATATTTTACCCTATTTGTAGATACATTCTGTGATCTAAACTGTTTTTTCCATCTAGAGCTCATTTTCAGCCCTTTAGTAGCACATCTCCGCATTTTCCTTTTGTGTTACAAAGCACTGTTACATCAAATGCAGCACAGATTGGGATGGTTGTCATAATGACAGAGAAACCAATTAATCAGTATGGATTTCAGCTGTAAATAACTGGTATCACTGTTTTGGTATAAACTAACTGAATGTCAGTCCTAGTTATAGAAATCTAGAATGGGGCATGGAGTGTGGGACACAGTGGGAGTTCTGAGGACATTTTCAAGATACAGGGTGTGTTAGTCCCTTCCCACACTGCTATGATGAAATACCTGAGACTGGATGATTTATAAAGAAAAGAGGTTTAATTGACTCATACTTCTGCATGACTGAGGAGGCCTCAGGAAACTTACAGTAATGGCGGAAGGCATCTCTTCACAGGGCAGCAGGAGAGAAAATGAGTGCTGAGTGAAGAGGGAAGCCCCTGATAAAACCATCAAATCTCATGACAACTCACTGTCATGAGAACAGCATGGGGAAAAACCACCCCCATGATTCAATTATCTCCACCTGGTCCCGCCCTTGACACATGGGAATTATTATAATTCAAAGTGAGATTTGGATGGGGATACAGAGCCAAACCATAACACAGGGTAATTGGACTTGGTGTGATCTAGCCATGTTCTGGTATTTATTTATTCTTTTCCAGCTTTATTAAGGTATAATGAACAAATAGAAATTATATATATTTAAAGTGTACAATGTAATGTTTTGATACATGTACATATTTTGAAATAATGACCACAGTCAAGCTAATTAAGCACATATATCATCTCGTATACTTATTTATTTTTGTAGTGAGAATACTTAAGATCTACAGCAAATTTCAAGTACAAAGTGCATTATTAACTATAGTCACCATGTTGTACATTAGGTCTCAAGAACTTATTCATTGTGTAACTGAAAGTTTGTACCCATTTTACCAATACTTCACCATTTTCCCAACCCTCCAACCCCTAGTAACCACCCTTCTACTCACTGTTTTTATGAGTTTGACTTTTTTACATTCCACATATAAGTCAGATCATGCAGTATTTGTTTTTCTGTGTTTGGCTTATTTTACTTAGCATAATGTCTTCCAGATTCATCCATGTTGTCACAAATGGCCGGATTTTTTTTCTTTTCTAGGGTTGAATAATATTCCTCTGTGTGTGTGTGTGCATGTGTGTTTGTGTGTGCATGTGTATGGAATCTGTCACAATGGCAGAGTGCATATGCAAAGGTGATCCCATAAGATTATAATACCATATTTTTACTGTATTACTTTTCTATATTTAGATATACAAGTACTTACCATTGTGTCCCAGTTGTCTACAGTATTCAGTACAGTAACATACTGTATAGATTTGTAACTTAGGAGAAATAGGCTATTACCATAGCCTAGGTGTGTAGAAGGCTATACTACCAGGTTTGTGTTAGTACACTCTATGATGGTCGCACAATAACAAGATAACCTAAGGATGTGTTTCTCAGAACATATCTCCATACTTAAGTGAGGAATTACTGTATTTATCCTTCGAATTTCCAAAGTGATGTCTTTTGTATGCTAATGAGATGACTGGTGGCTGGCAGCCCCTAGGTAGCTTCAGGATGTGGGCTGGTCACAGGAGAGGCCAAGGCAGGATTACGGGATTGGGATTTTCAGCTCCACCCACCAGCATCCATAGAGGGAGGAGGGGCTGAAGGTTAACTTGATCACTAATGACTAATAATTTAACCAATCATGCATGCATAATTAAGCTTCCATAAAAACCCAAAAGGACTGGGTTCAAGAGATTCTGGATAGCTGAATACATGGGGGTTCCTGGAGGGTGGTGCACTTGCAGAGGGCCTGGAAGCTCTGTGCCCCTTCTGGAGTTCCTTGCCCTAAGCATCTCTTCCCTCTGGCTGTTCTCTATTTCTTTTGTAGTATTCACTATAATAAACCAGGAAATGTAAGTGTTTCCCTGAGTTCTGTGAGTTGCTCTAGCAAATTGATTGAACCTGAGGAGGGGCTGTGGGAACCCCATTTTATAGCTGGTTGATAAAACAATCTGGGGCTTGTGGTTTGTCATTGGAAGTGGTGGGGGAGTCTTGTGGGACCGAGCCCTGTGGGACCTGACTCCATCTCCAGGTTGATAGTGCCAGAATTGAATTGAACTGAATTAGAGGAAATTCAGTGGCGGATTGCTTCCTTGCTACATGTCAGGGGAAAACCCCATACATTTAGTCACAGAAGAGTTCTGTGTTGATTATTGAGTGAGAGAATAGAAAAAACACTGTTTTTATCCCTATATTTTCAGAAAATCACATATGTGCCACATTTTCTTTATTTATCTGTTGATGGACACTTAGGTTGATTCTATCTCTTGGCTACTGTGAATAGTGCTGCAGTGAACATGGTAGTGCAGACATCTCTTTGGGATAGTGATTCTGTTTCCTTTGGATATATACCCAGAGGTGGAATTGCTGGATCATATGGTAGTTGTATTCTAATTTTTTTTAGGAACTTTCATACTGTTTTCCACTGTGGCTGTGCTAATTTACATTCCCAACGGTGTATAAGAATTCCCCTTTCTCCGCATCCTTGCCAGCTTTTTTCTTTTTTTGTCCTTTTGGTACTAGCCATTCTAACAGGTATGAGGTGATATCTCATTGTAGTTTTGTTCATTTTCCTGATGATTAGTGATGCTGAGCACTTTTACATATACCTATTGGCCATTTGTGTGTGTTATTTTTTGGAAAAATGTCTATTCAGGTACTTTATTTTTAAATCTGGTTATTTGTGGGTTTTTTGTTTGTTTGTTTGTTTGTTTTGTTTTTTTGCTATTGAGTTGTGTGAGTTCCTTACATATTTTGGGTATTAACTCCGTATCAGATGCATGGTTTGTAAATATATTCTCCAATTGCATAAGTTGCTGTTTTATTTTGTTGTTTCCTTTGCTGTGCAGAGATTTTTTGGTTTGATGTAGTCACACTTATTTATTTTGCTTTTCTTGCTTGTGCTTTTAGTGTCACATCCAAAAAATGATTGCCAAGACCCATGTCAAGGAGTTTTTCCTCTATGCTTTCTCCTAGGAGTTTTATGGCCTCATGTTTTATGTTAAAGTCTTTATTGCATTTTGAGTTGATATTTGTGTATGTTGTAAGATAGGGATCCAGTTTAATTTTTTTGCATGTAGCTATCCAGTTTTCCTAGTATCATTTATTGAAGGATCTGTCCTTTCTCCATTGTGTATTTTTAGCACATTTGTTGAAGATTAATTGACTGTATTTATGTGTGGGTTTATTTCTGGACTTTCTATTCTGTTTCATGTGCTCATGTGTCTGTTTTTATGTCAGTACCATAATGTTTTGATTACCATATCTTTGTAATATAATTTTAAGTTAGGCAGTGTGATGCTTCTGAATTTGTTCGTCCTGCTAAAGATTGCTTGCGCTATTCTGGGTCTTTTGGGATTCCATACAAATTTTAGGAATTTTTTTCTATTTCTGTGAAAAATTGCCATTGTAATTTTGATAGAGAATTGCATAGAATCTATAGTTCACTTTGGGTAGTATAGATATTTTGACAACATGAATTCTTCCAATCCACGAATATAGGATATCTTTCATATGAATTCTTCCAGTTTGTGAACATAGGATATCTTTCCATTTATTTGTGTTGCTTCAATTTCTTTCATTGGTGTTTTATAGTTTTCAGTGCATATATTTTTTGTCACGTTTTAATTTTAACAGATTTATTCTGTTGCTATATTTTCTCAGCTGTTTAAATAAAATACTTCTTGAGACCTTATCTATTTTTGTTCTGAGCCTTAGTGAGTACTATAACTATAGTATTTCCATTTACCTCAAGTAACTAAAATTGTAAATTACTCAATATTATGTGGGAAAAACTATATATATATATTATGCTTTTATATGTTCTCAGATACATTAAAAATGCAAAATTTATCAAACCAAAGATTTGGTAAATAAAAGGTTAGGATGTAATTTCTTTCCTTCCTTCCCCCCTTCCCCCCTTCCCCCCTTCCCTCCTTCCCTCCTTCCTTCCTTCCTTCCTTCCTTCCTTCCTTCCTTCCTTCCTTCCTTCCTTCCTTCCTTCCTTCCTTCCTTCCTTCCTTCCTTCCGTTTTGTGTTTTTGAGACAGAGTCTTGCTCTGTCATCCAGGCGGGAGTGCAGTGGTGCCATCTTGGCTCACTGCAACCTCCACCACCCAGGCTCAAGCAATTCTTGTGCCTTAGCCTCCAGAGTAGCTGGGGTTACAGGTGTGTGCCATAACACCTGGCTAATTTTGGTATTTTTAGAAGAGAGAGTTTTGCCTTGTTTGCCAGGCTGGTCTTGAAATCTTGGCCTCAAATGATCTGCCCACCTTGGCCTCCCAAGTACTGGGATTACAGACATGAGCCACTATACCCGGCCAAGATATAATTTTTATTTTGGAATATTCTGGGTGAAAGAAGTATTGCTTTAATGATGTGAAGCCAAAAAGAAAAAGTGAAGTATGCATTTAGAGAGAACTCAAACAAGTTAATTCAACAAATGGATACAGCAGATTGCCCAGTTGTGTATTGAAAACTGAGAAATAAAACTAAATCTGCAACAAAATCACAAAGTCCATTATATTAGCGTAGTACTTTTTTTTTATTGCCCCTGTATCTATTTGAATAGTAAGGACAATGTAAGGAGTTCAAATTCTGCATATTTAAAATGCTTTCCGGCAATATCTGAAAATAATCTTATCTAATTTTCTTTATCTTCCTCAACCTGGCAAGGAAACCTAAAAACATTACTAGCTTATATTAATGTTTCCTATTAATTTTCAAGGTTATCACCTTCCTGTTGAGAAAATTCACATGATGAAAGTTACTTTGAAAATTTCTGTCATATAAACTACTTTGAAAAAAACATTTGTTTCATAATTTCAGTACAGAGAATCCCTGTATACACTCTACTCAAATTCCTCAAGTGGTAATATTTTACTACATTTTACTTTGTCATTCCCTGAGTGGGTGGTTATGTGTGCATGCAAATAGTTAAATTATCTCTATAAAGATTCCTTAACCATTTGAGAATAAATGAAAAATATGGTTCCCCTTTACCCCTTAATCTTTCATGGTGTATTTTCCTAAAAACATGGATAGTTTCTTACATAAGCACAGTACAGTTACCAAAATCATAAAGTTATGATTGATACAATACTATTAGCTATCTCCAGACCTTATTCAATTTTAGCGAGTTGTCCCAATAATGCCCTCTGTTGCAGAAGAAAATTCCATTATGTGTGTTGCATATAGTTGTTGTGTCTCTGTAGTCTCCTTTAATCTGGGACAGTTCCTCAGTCTTTGTGTTTTATGATGCTGATATTTTAAAAGAATACAGACCGGTATTTTTGTTCTTGTGTTTTGCTAGAGTGTCTTTCAGTTTTGGTTTATCTGATATTTCCTCATAATAGGATTCAGGTTAGGCATGTTTAGCAGGAATACTATGAAAGTGGTGATGGATGTTTCTCAGTGCATTGTATCAGGAGGCATAGGACATCAGTCTGTCCCATTACTGGTGATTTTATTAATATCTTTCATCTGCCAAGTTCCTTTTATAGTAAAACTACTGTTTTTTAAAAAACTATTAAGTATCATGTCAGGAGATATTTTAAGCCCTTGTAAATATCCTGTTGCTCATTAGACTTTCACCCATTAATTAAGCATTCATTAACAGTTTTTGCTTTAATAAATTATGATGATGCTCAATGATTTAGGATTCTAGCATTTCCCCTTTTGCTTCTTTTTTCCCTTCACTGCTGTATCTCCAAATGGTATTACTCTCTTCCTTTTTACTGTCCTCACCCCAGACATGATGCCTTTTGATGACCGCCACCTCAAATCATCAGTACTTAAAAGTATGCCTTTCTTATAGCAAGTGCTTTGATCAGCTAGGACTCTTTCATGCATGTGGGTTGGGCTTTCTCTTTCTGGGGAGGATTTTTAAGTAAGTCTTACGCCCTCCAGAAGTTCCGTCCTTTCTCTGCCGTTCAGATTTTCCCGACTCCCCTTACCCTCCACAGAGTCTTATAGCAGGAGCACGAGGGCTTGCCTGCTGGATTTGCTGTTGATTTTATTATTTACAGGTAATTTGAAATTTGGGCATTTTCTTTCTTCTAATGATGCTACATACGTGCGCTTTATGTAACTTTATTTGTTCTTTTTGTTTGGTGTTGCTTTTTGTGAGATTCAGCTTTATGTGACCACTATTACCTTGGTACCCAGATTCCTATGAGCTACTTTTTGAATAAAGCTGTATAGTCTTTTGTTTTTTCCTCAAGTATTTAGAACATTTCCCCCTCATTTTGAGTCAGTGGTTCATAAAATGTTAGAGGCATAATCAGCTTCTGGTTTTGTAATAAAGGAACAACTTTATAAAATACTCAGTTGGTCTTCCTTTTTGTGAATTATAGGATAGCTGCCATGTGGACAAAAACATATAGTAATTCATAGTAATTCTGTTTACATAAAACAAGAATAAACAAAAAATATAAATAAGGTAAAAGGTTTTTTTTTTTTTTTTTTTTTTTTTTTTGGTCTTTTTTTTTGGAGATAGAATCTCACTCTGTAACCCAGGCTAGAGTGCACTGGTGCAGTATCTGCTCATTGCAACCTCTGCCTCCCATTCAGACCATTCTCCTGCTTCCGTCTCTGAGTAGCTGGGATTACAGGCGCCCACCACCACACCCTGGCTAATTTTTGTGTTTTTAGTAGAGACAGGGTTTCACCATGTTGGCCAGGCTAGTCTTGAACTCCTGACTGCAAGTGATCTGCCAGCCTCAGCCTCCCACCACGCTTGGCCAGAAGTTTTTTAAATTGGGAAAATTTTATTAATTCTTAGCTAGGCCAATCTTACCTGCTTTTACTCAGGGAATGTTTTTCTTTCAACTTCCAGGTTGGCGATTTGGATATCAGCTATATTAATATAGAGGGAGTCACTGCAACTACCAGCCCTGAATCCAGAGGTTGCACTCTGGGGCCTCAGAGCAGCAAACACACCCTTCCTACAGAAACCAGCCCCAGTGTGTACCCACTTAGTGAAAATGATGAAGGGACAGCACATACTGAAGCCCAGCGGTCCTTCATGTCACCATCGAGTTCGTGTGCTTCCAACTTGAATCTTTCTTTTGGTTGGCATGGATTTGAAAAGCAGCAAAGTCATCTAAAGAAAAGAAGGTAAGATTCTATATTGTAGAAGAAAACTGTAGAAAATCAAAGAACCTTATAGGTAAACTTCAAAAATTCTAGTTTTAAACTTTTTATTGTCTCTACCACTTTTATCTGTCCATCAAAATGTTGTCCCCTTTTAGATTCCTATATTCATTGATTTGAAAGTAAGACACTTAAGAAAACTGATTAAAATATGATAAAGGAAAACCACGATGAGATGCCAGTTTATACTCACATGACTGGCAAAAATTTAAAAATCTAGCAATCCCATGTTTTGGTGAGAATGCGTAACATGGAAATTCCTGTGTAAAGATGATAGGAGAGAAAATTGTATAACTTGGGAAAATAATTTGACATTATCTTGTAAAGTCAAATACGCATTTTCCTCTTGTGTACTAGGAGACCTATATGTGAGTATTTATACCAGCAGGAAATAACCCAAAAGTGGAATAAATAAATTATATATAGTTATACAAGGGAATACTGTACAGTAATGAAAGTGAATTAACTACAAATACATCTGCGTGCATAATAACATAGACTTTAGAAGCATGAAGGAACAAAAAAAAAGCCCCAAAATACTTGTTAGATTTCATTTTTATAAAATGCAAATTAAACAATATATTATTATAGGGCCTACATATGTGCATAAGCTATAAAGAAAAACAAGAGACTGGTTGTGGTGGCTCACGCCTGTAATCCCAGCACTTTGGGAGGCCAAGGCAGGCAGAATGCTTGAGCTCAGGAGCTCAAGACCAGCCTGGGCAACATGGTAAAACCCCTTCTCTACCAAAAATACAAAAATTAGCGAGGCATGGCAGCACACACATGTGGTCCTGATACTTGGCAGGTTGGGGTGGGAAGATCGCTTGAACCTGGGAGGCAGAAGTTGCAGTGAGCCAAGATGGCACCACTGAACCCCCAACCTGGGTGACAGAGTAAGACCTGTCTCAAAAAGAAGAAAAAAAAAAAAGGGAAAAAAGAAAAAAAAGATAATGAAGGGGAAAAAATTCCTGAATTCAAAATAGTTGTTACGTCTAGGGAGGGGAAATAGGGAAATGGGAATGGAATGAATCATTACAGAGTTTCCATGGTAGATGGCCAGTATCCAGGTTTCAAGTTGGGTGGGCTCATGAATGTTTGTTTTATTTTACATAATATATATTTTATATTTTAACATAAAATTTATCTTTATTTTACTTTCAGTTACCTTATATTTTCTTGTATATATAAAAGTCATTAAAATGATATTTCATTGCATCTGATATGATTGCATATATTAGTGTGTGTGCACACATGTGTGTGTCTGTATCTGTATATCTGTATCTGTCTATCTGATTGTCTATTTTCTTTAGGGAACAGGCCAATTTCCACTAATTTCATTTTATCCTGTTGATCACACTTTCCTTAGGGAGTAGCTTATTTTTTCCCCCGTATCCTACCCATGTGATTATATGTTCATTTTCACATATAAAATGAATCAAAGTAAACGTAAAATACACACACATATGTGATAAATATTTATATAAATATTTCTCTATTTCTCTATGTATATAAATATTTCTCTATGAATGAACATGCACATAGGTGAATGAGTATTCAGCAGAGAGTTAATATAGAGGGGAGAGAAAGGGAGAGGAACCAGCAATCAGTAGGTGCCCATCACTGAGATACAGCACAATATGCAATTTGAGGTTGTAAAACATTAGCACATATTGGTACCAAGGGTTATGTGTGATGTGTAAATAATAAAAGATGTGTTTTACATTTATGCTTTGTGAATTATGGTTTTATAGATGCTGGGTAGTCACTACTGTAATTTGAAGTGAAGGCTAATTTGAACTGTCCATCCGTCTGCTTGGGACAAGAGACTGCCAGTCCAGACAAGGTTCTGTACGGTTTTGCAAAAATAAATTGAGCTATGTGTGATAAATCCTTTCTAGTGGATCTTTAAGATCTGTCAAGTGGCCGGGTATGGTGGCTCACGCCTGCAATCCCAGCACTTTGGGAGGCTGAGGCAGGTAGATCACCTGAGGTCAGGAGTTCAAGACCAGCCTAGGCGGCCAACATGGCGAAACTCCCTCTCTACTGAAAATACAAAAATTAGGCTGGGCGTGGTGACATGCATCTGTAATCCCATCTACTCAGAGGAGGGGCTGAGGCAGGCAAATTGCCTGAACCCGGGAGGCAGAGATTTCAGTGAGCAGAGATCATACCACTGCACTCCAGCCTGGGGGACAGAGTGAGACTCCGTCTTAAAGAAAAAAAAAAAAAAATCTGTCAAGTGTGTGAGCCCCCACATCTCAAGAGATAAATAAGTTCTTTAGAAGAAGCCCTCTAGGAATATAGCATGGAAAAGACACAAATGGTCTCTGTTTTATTAATGCTTATGCAGATACTTGCAGAGTATCTAAATTATACTTTCTGATCATGGTCTTGCCTTGGAAAGTTTAAACATTTCACTGCTACGGATATAATTTTTCCTCGTAGAATATAATTTAGAAAAAATATCTGTTCTGAGTAAAGGTAATTAGAAACCTCTGTGAAGATGTCACTGCTTGGGGGAAAGGGAGGAAGCCAGGAGAGGAAGGAGAAGCCATTCTACAGAAAGCCTTCTAGCTGGTTCCACGAGCTGACTTAATCTCCTTTGCCCTCCCTCTCCTCTGAAAAATGTAGGAATGAAGGGAGAGAAGTCGCAATCCCTGGAAAGCCCTAGGGTGGCTGTGGGTCCTTCCCTTCAGTGGATGTCATGTTAGGAAGCAAGTTGATAACAAACTCAAAGTGAAATGTACTTAATTTGTTAATAAGTGGATAATAGCCCTAGAGGCTGGAAACTTCTAATGAAGGAGAAATTTGGGGGCACACAGTAAAAACTGGAGTTAATATAAGGACATGGCTGACTGGGACCTGAGTCCTAAGTTTTCTAGGGTTTAAAAGAATATTTTGGTGAAACTAAAACATGCATACTATATAGCCATATGTTATATTATTTAAATGTAATAACTGTTTTGAGAAACCACAAAGGGAAGATAAGTAATAAAACATTAATTTAAAAATACTATACAACAAAAAATTAAGCAGTAGACAAGTGTTTGTTTCATTCTAAAGCTTGTATTTTTTCAAACCTTTTTTAAAAACTACAATCCACAGTAAGAAATGCATGCCGCCATGAACGTCCCCTATCTCCCTTAAAATTTAAGTGAAGTCTTATAAAATGACATGTGCAACATATTCTGATGTTTTCGATTCTATATTTTTTTAAAAAAACTCTAGTTACAACCTAATGAATTGATTTCTTATCCCACTACTGGGAATTAGAAAAATAATATCGTAAAACAAGAACCTAGAGGTTATCCTGAAGAACATTGCCTGTGCCACCAATATCTTATGTTAATAGCTTAACAAAGAAAAGTAGTAGCCCCATTTGAATGAATAGAAACAATGTTTTATAGTATGCAAAATAAAATACTGATACTTCTAGGATGTATTCATAGTGATGATGAAATGCTGTCTGTAACTGGAAAGCCTTGTGTTAAAATCGGATATTATTGCGGGTTGCCAATCATTTGAAGAACTATTTTCTACTGGTACAGAGATCACAAGTTGAAAGACAAGTGCTGAGGTACAAGACATCGGCAAGCTTCAACCCGCCTTGAAGTCTCCTTCCGTCTCAGATTGTTGTTGTACTAGGAAACCACGTAGCAACTTGAAATACCTGTAATTATTAGATTAGTCAAAAACCACAATTACTTTTGCACCGACATAATACATTTACTGGAGCATTTAAATCACCAACGTTTACCAGGAAGATATTCTTAACATGAAGTTTCAGTGTTTTATGAGAAATAGTCGAATAGACTCCATGATATTTGTGTGTTTGATTGAGGTAAAGTGTGAAGTCCACTTCTAATGTGTTCTTCTTCTCAATGCCAAGGTCTTCACCTTGGCCCTCAATGAGTTTCCAAAGGAGAAAACCCCACTTTGGAAATCCTTGGTGGTGCCAGCCAGGGCTTCTTCTCACTGCTGGGTTTTCTGGTACCCAGTAGTGCCTGTGAAAGTGTTCAAGGGTTAGAAACTGCTCTGTGTTTGCATTAGTGGCATGGTAGAGTAAGACCAGGACTCATACCATGTGTTCAGTTGACTTACTGTGTCCATTAAATAGCCTATGGTTTTTTTTCTTTTTTTCTTTTTTAAAATAACCTAAACAGGTTAATTCAAAGTTTCATTTTTGGTTCTCGTATTTCAAAATCAAGACGGTTTCATTGTTTTTTTTATTAAAATTATAACTCCAGAACTGTAACAACCGAAAAAAAAAAAAAAACCCACAAAACACACATTTCAAATGCTTCGTGCATTAACATGCACCCAGGAAAGCTGCTGGCCTCCAAGTTTGAATAGTTTAAAATGTAATGTTATGGAATAGACCTGGGATGTGGAAGGTCAAATTCTTTCCTTTTAATTTCATGGTTTATTAAAGTTAAATGAGGAAAAAGTTGTTGTCAAACAGAATTACTACCTGGTTCTAAGGTAGAGTTTTCAAAGGAATCTTTTTTTTTTTTTTTTTTTTTTTTTTTTGAGACGGAGTCTTGCTCTGTCGCCCAGGCTGGAGTGCAGTGGCGCGATCTCGGCTCACTGCAAGCTCTGCCTCCTGGGTTCACGCCATTCTCCTGCCTCAGCCTCCCAAGTAGCTGAGATTACAGGCACCTGCCACAACAGCCAGCTAATTTTTTGTATTTTTAGTAGAGACGGGTTTTCACTGTGTTAGCCAGGATGGTCTCAATCTCCTGACCTTATGATCCACCCACCTCGGCCTCCCAAAGTGTTGGGATTGCAGGTGTGAGCCACCTTCCCCAGCCTCGGAATCATCTTTTTTTAACCTCTAAAAATGATAATTTAGTATGACATGTTTGGGACATCGCACGACTCACTTCAGAACTGTGTTTTGACATGGCCCTGGGGTGGATGGGTGGGACCTTCACACATCTCTCCTTGGTGTGCCTCTGCCCTCCTGAGCTTCCCAGCTGAGGGACAGGGGAGAGAATGACACTTCTGCAGCTTAGTCACATGCAGATCCCCCCCAGAGGCTTCCCTGCAAACAGCCCAGTGGCTCTGTTTCCACCAGCATTTAAAATATTTGATGGGTTACCATTTGGGACTTGCGATATCAATAATTATATTTACAAAACAGAAGTGGTGAGGTTAGTACTAACTCAAACCAGCTTTTGTTTCTTCGGGTATTTGAACTGTCTTTTGCCCCAGGTGTGGTGGCTCACTCCAGCAATCCCAGCACTTTGGGAGACTGAGGTGGGTGGATCCACTGAGCCCAGGAGTTTGAGACCAGCCTGGGCAACATGGCAAAAAACACAAAAATTACAAAAATTAGCCAGGCTTGGTGGCGTACACCTGTAGTCCCAGCTACTCTGAAGGCTGAGGTGGGAGGATCCTTTGAGCCTGGGAGGTGGAGGTTGTAGAGAACCAAGATTATGTCACTGCATTCCAGCCTGGGCGACAGAACACAAGTGTCTCAAAAAAACAAAACAAAACAAAACAAAACAAAACAAAAAAAGAAAATGAAAGAAATAAATGGCTTTTGCAAGGGAGAAATGTTCATTTGGGGTAAGATAAAATTTTATTTAAAAAGAGATTTGGAGGGAGGAGAAAAAGGCTAATTAAATACTAGTTGGAAATTAAATGAATACCTATTGCACCCCGCTCCGATGAATCTGAATTCAGAGAAGTAGAAACCAATGATGCGCTGTGTCCTTCCTTGCTTCTTTACTTACTTGCTGGCTTTGTGCTTTAGTTCCAGCCTTGATGCCTTGGATGCCGACAGTGAAGGGGAAGGGCATTCTGAGCCGTCGCACGTCTGTTACACTCCAGGGTCTCAGAGCTCCTCAAGAACTGGGATTCCTAGTGGGGATGAATTGGACTCTTTTGAGACTAACACTGAACCAGATTTTAATATCTCCAGGGCTGAATCACTTCCTCTATCAAGTAATCTACAGTCGAAGGTATTCTTATTGGTATAAATTTGGTATATTGCAAGTGTGGAGAATATGTTGTCTACATTTACCCATCTGTGTCTGAAAGACATATTATATTTTATTCATACATATGAACTACTTTTTGGGACCCATGTGATATCTGATTGAGTCTTTTTAATCTTTTCACTGTGTTTTAATTTTTATAATTTTTACTCAAAATGGCTGATTTACGTTTTCATTAATTCACCATGAGTGCATACCATCTTTCTTTCACATACTTGGAAAATTTTATCATTTCATACAATGATTTCTCCCATTATCTCCTAAGCAAAGGGAGAAAAACTGATAGTATTAAATGAGTTTAGTGATCAATCTTGTTTTGCTCATGTAAATTATTGTGTAGTCCTGGTGATGAGGTAAATGATGTTAACAAGGTAGAAGTGATGTTTATTGAGCATTTCTGGGTGCTTGAACTAATCCGGAACATCACAAATTTCGTCAACTTTTCCACAGGAGCCAGGTTTTCTCTTGTTGGTCATTTCGCATTGGAGTTTCATTTAGGTGTGCTTGTTTTTTTGTTATTTATTTACTTATTTATTAAAAACTAAATACATTCCTCTGAATGTAAGAAAGCCCTTTGTGTTTGAACATATTATTTTTTCCTATTTGATTTGTTATTTTCTACTTGTTTTCTTCTTGAGTTTACTTATTACTGTAAAACAATGTGTGCTATGGCAAAACTCTTTCTAAAATATGGTTGTTATGATAATACCTTATTTTTGTAGCATGCTCTACAATATACAAAATATATTTTATGTATGTATACAATATATAATTGCCACATAACTCACCTATTACATAAGTAGTGCTTTTATTTAATTTTATTTTTTGAGTAGATGAGATTCTGGAAAGGTTGTCCAGCTTTGTATCACCAGCTTGGTGATAGAATCAGAACTCAATTCTGGGTTTTAAGCACAGATCCTGCATCCTCTACCCTCTACTCTAAGACCTGCAGAGCTGCCATCATCTTTTGCATCTGAAGGTCATGTGATATTTCTGGATAATGAGAAATTTGTATGGTTGTTATGTAGATAATTCTTAGTTTTGCATGTTGAATGGAATTGTGAAAAGTTCATCATTACTTGGATGAAAAATAATCCAGGCCTTTGCAACAGTTTCATGTTGCTCATTTTTAGGAAGAATCTGTCCCATAAATATATCTGCCTTGCCTCTGTAATTACCCAGTATAACTTTTTGCCAAAGTTTTGGACAATTTTCAAAGTTCCATTGTCATGACAAATGGTTACCACATATACATGACTTTGAGGAGGACTCTTAGTGGCCAGCTCACTGTTTAGGGTTATAGGACAACTTGGGTTGGCCTTCTTGACATCCAGGCCCAGTAGGTGCTCCCCAGTAAGATAGCAGCCACAGCCCAAGGCCCTTTGAAGCAAGGTCAGGCTTCTATTTTTCAACTTTCCTCCAGGCTCCTTAACTGAACTAATGAACTTAGGGTAAACATGTGTTTTTCCTTAGAGGGAACAAAAGAGACCAGTGCTTGTGAAGGTCGGTTTCTGATGATTTGATTTTAGTAAAGAGTTTTGCATTATTTTCTTTTAGCTTTAACCTTAAGCGATATCTTAAAAATGCATGGGCAGGATCAATCCTAAGGCCTTTATGGGATAGAATTTGGGTGCTATAAATGGCTTCAATGGAGTTCTATTGCATATTCACTTAAATTTTCTGGAACATATAAGAAAACTATGTCTTAATGATCTTGCCATCTTGCATTTTCATGTATGTTGCCAATATAATGATAGGAATAATAAGTAATTGGGACAACAGGAACAAAACTGGCAGGTCATTTAAAAGTAGTAATATTAAGGATGTATAAATTAGTGATATTCAAACATCCATCTCAGAAAGTGCTACATGGAAGGTCCATCAAAAATTGAGTACAGATTGGAAGGATTTGTATATTAACTGGATATATTTTTCCCTAAATGTTGCAGCTAACATTATAAATTTAAATCATGGTTTGGAAGTCTAAAAAACTCTTATAATTGCAAGTGGCTATTCCACTATCCTCTAGTAATCCTTATATGTAGAAATCTCAGTTAATATAGAATTTCATTGGAGGGCTACAGTAAAATAACAAAATAACTGACACCTCAGGTAAAAATAATAAGTCAAACTCATTGTTGAATATACAAAGAAAAAGTCATTTGTCTTAAGTTTTCATTTTTAGTCAAGTTGGCTAGGATATCATAGTTGCATTCTATAGTATAAACAGGAACTATTCCCCAAACTAAAGGTTGCTAAAGTATTAAAATGACAATAACATTTTAAAAATTGTGAGAGGAAAACAGAAACACATAATGAGATCATATCAGAAATGTTCAGGTTGAATCTCTTTTCAAAGGTGCTAATTTAGTAGCATTTGAGGTGGTGAACATATATTTTCAGATCTCATGTATAAATTTTTAAAAACTTTATTATAATCTCTTTTAGGAATCATTGCTTTCTGGAGTTCGCTCACGTTCTTACTCTTGCTCGTCACCCAAAATTTCTTTAGGAAAAACGCGTTTGGTGCGTGAATTAACAGTGTGCAATTCAAGTGAAGGTAAGCATCCTTTGACATTTGGCTTTGAAAACACTCTATTCCAGAACAGATTTTTCAGTTAGTACATAAAATATTCAAGAACAGCAGACAAGAATTTTTAGTTCTGTTTTCGTAACTGGTTTTTCTAAGCCTGACAAAATTCTTTTCTTGTTGGATAACAGCCAAATTTGATTTTGATCAGATTTGATTTTTTTGAAATCTCAAATGCATACACACCTCTCTGCTGCTTTATTCTTTGAATAAAATGTTTTCCTCAAGGATAGTGTAAATTAGAATTGATTCCAGTTATATTATTATGAGGGCTTTAGAGGATTTTATTTGAGTAAATTATAAAAATTACTTTTGTCTCATATGTACATTGCTAACATAATCCAACTCCTCAGAGCCAGAGTGTTGCAGAATGGATTTTCTTCATTCTTTTTTTAGAAAGGGACTTTGGAGAGTTGAAGTAACATATTTGTAACATGAGTAAATATATCTCAACATTTTTTTATTGGCAATGTAAGCAATTAGAAATATAACTTTTAGGCAATAAACTTTTAATTGAAATATAGGATACATACAAAAAGGAGTGCAAATCATAAACATGCATCTTGAATTTTCAAGTGAATTCAGATCTATAAATGGAAAAATTATGTACAACTTAGAGCTCCCCTTGTATCCTCTCTAAGTCACTCCTCCCATTTTCACCTGCCCCCATTTTGAAATGTAATTATTTCATACTTTCTGTAATTAATATGTAATAATTATATTAAAAAGCATATTTGAAAGTATTCATGCCGATGCATAATACATAGCATTATAATGAAATTTTTGTCAGTGTCTTAGAGAATATCTTTATTGTCTATTATCCTTAAAGGGACTTAAAAGATTCAGAAAGCAAGAGATGAATTTCAGTACTCTCAAGTACTACTCAAATATTTTCTCAAGATAAAATATTTAAGATAGGATTTATTTTATTCCCTCTCTTTTTTCTTATTCTTGCTTATTAAATTGTTATTTTGCATTTTTATGCCATGCAGAACAATACTAAAGATATAATCTTGGTGCTTGAAATACTGTCCTAGAATAATGACATATCTGCTAGATGTTCAATAAATATTTGTTGAGTGAATATGAGAAAAAAGATAGATAAAATACAAAATAAATGCTACCATGATTTTTGTTTTCCTTTTTCTGGGATGTAATGGTAGAAGAGAAGAGATCAAGACTGATAATACATGTCAGTTTTTATTTTTGGAATGGGAGAAGAGGAAAAGTTACAAGAGAAAGAAAGGATACAACTCCCTTGAGAGGACAGGATAAAGATGGATTGAATTTGTTCTGGATTTTTGTTTTTTGTTTTATGGACTCTTTCTAGGTCTCTGGGTCTCCCCAGCCTTAGTTTAGGTTGGTATATTTTTAATAGCAGCTTGACACCTTTTCATTGATAGTCCCAGCTGGTGAATTAACTTCACATTGTTATTATTTGGAAAACATGTTTAAGTTTTCTGTGCTTAAAATTATGGCTTTGCCTTTAGATCTGTGGTCCTTGATCTATGAAGTCAGATATCTCTAGAGTTTGAAATTATTGACCACACAATTAAGAGGAAACTGATTGTTCACAAGGGAAAATAGCCCTAATTTACTTATTCTTTAATGATCAAGGAAGGATATCTTTACCTTACATGCAAGCCTGAAACCTTTGCATTTGAATTAGAAAGAATAAAAAGCTGATATCAACTGCTTTGGTTTTCAGTAAACAAAACCTTGTCTTTAGACAATATATTTAAAGACAAGGCCACGTGAATGAAGTCTGATACTATCCAGAAGGTAACAGAACCAGGCAATTTAGGTTGAGGCTACTCACTAAATATATGAAGATTCCAATGGATAGACTTATATGGCTGCAAACATTTGGACTGATACCATTTAGGTCAGTCAATACCATAGGACTATGAAAAGTAAATTGATGTTTGTGTTGCTATAAATCCTTTCTTGATGAGTTTTGAATAGTCCTAAAAAATTTCAGGTCTATTTGAACAGAGTCCAAGTCTCCTTATGTCCCAGCGGGAAGCTCCCACACAAGAGCTGTAATGCAGATATACAAATCTAGGATGCTTTCTGTCCTTTTTATTATTATTTGTGATGTTCTGTCTTCCTTGTCACTTCCAAAGAGTTACTTACTGTAATTTCTCATGTGTCTTTTTTTTTTTTTTTGAGCCAAGAGTACGATGATGGCAACTTTATTTTTGATGTTTGTAAAACAATCTAGTTTTATAATTCCCTTTGGTCTATTGTAGATTTAGGTAGATAGGAACATCACCAATATTAAAATGATAACTACAGTCTCACCAAGGGGGACAAAGGTGTTCTGCATTTAAGAATTTGAGGAATGACATAAACGTACTTTTGAAAACGTTGTGAGCTGATGGATGGAATTTGATTGGATTTTGAACAGTTGGTGGCTTATTCTCTTGGTACCTCAACCTATTTACCATAAGAATAGTGATTTCTGCTTATGACTTAATTTGAGGAACACTTGATAATGGCTCATAAAATAAAGCCTTCAAATTCTTCAAAGTAGATTTCCTATTATATACAAGATAGTTTTAGGTGCAACATTTGATATTACCCATTTCAGGGGATATGTATTTGTTTTCCTCCTTATGTGTCATTTCCCTTTGCAACCTAGTTTTGCCTCTTCACTGTTGTGGATTGTGAGAGTGAAGGATTTGTCCCTGCTCTGTAGATGGTGTGCTCCACAGTGGCCGCCCCCTCCTTCAGGCTCTCTCACTGTCTAAATCAGTGTCTCTCCTCCACCCCTGTAGTAAGTACTTCAACTCTGGAAACAAGATGGCTCCAAGCTGCTTGCACGAGCCTCCCCTTCTGCCTCCCTCTACAAGTCCAATGGAAAAAGTGGTCCTCCCTTTCCCATGAGCCACAGAGGACATCTCTGAACTTGCTGCTGCTAGGATTTTGTAAGGACATTGCAGCTATATGAAAATTAACTCTTCTTATGCTATCCTTCAAGACTTCATTTGAGCTTTGTTTAAAAGCGGTTATTTATTGGTTCCATATGTTAGGGGATTAGTGTTATGAAGAATATGGATGACTCTAGTGAAAAGTATCCAAAAAGATAGAACTAATTTTCTGCACTTCTGAAAATGTTTGCTGACCCTTGCTGATGCTAACTTAGTTCATAAAGTCATTACATGTTGGCATATTTCTCCCTACCCTCTTTAAATTACAGGAAATGATTAAAAAAAAAAAAACCCAGAGCAATGCCTTACTTATATAAGATTACTCATTTTCTCATTATTTTCTAGCTGGTATTGTGGATAATGATACAATACGGTTGAGTATGCATTTCAGACTAACATATGACTGCCAGTTTGTCTGCCTTAGTTTTCATTTTATTGTTGTGTCTTGTAGAGCAAAGAGCTTACAGCTTACCGGAGCCACCAAGAGAAAAAAGGTACTTTAACTGTTCCAGTTTTCCTGAAGAACTGCATGATCCTCCTTTGGAAATGTCCACACATCATTTTTGCTATCTGTTCACTAGTTCTTGAGAGGTTTCCATGTAACAAGCCTACCTAAGACCCTTTGCTTCCTCTGGGGTCTATATCAGGATGGATCTGCCAGCCCTCTCCATTCAGTCCTTGGCTGTGCAGGCAGGCCTCAGGACTGGGGACAGCATGTTCTGTTTGGGTATCTTCAAAGCCAAACACCTTCAAGGGGAGCAGTATGAGGACCACCTGTTTTAGAAAAGCAACATGTCTTCTCTAGCTCTGTTCCACCGTGACTAGGGGACTTACTTTAGTAATAGAACCCTGGGTGGTCAATTATAGAAAGTGCCTAAATATCCCTACTGTCTCTCTATGGATTTTTGCCTAGTAGCCCTTCAGCTGGAAACAAAGAATAAGCAATGCAGAAGACTTGTAAGCATGATCAGTTTCCTGGTTGAGAGGCAGATTTAACCTAAGCTTCTCTTTGTCCTAGAAGGTAAAACTGTTGTTGTAGTATAGCTTGGGAAGCAGACTAGTGTGCAAGCATGATGGTTGGTTTTTGTTGGTGTTGAATAACTAACTGCCCATGAGTCACACTGTGAAATAGCTCCAGGGTTATATGCAAAACAAGTGCCAGAATGGCACACATGTTTGACTTTAAGAGACCATCTGAAAAGAGTGAAATGGTTTAATTTTGTTTGAGATTAGTGCTAAAACTTTGAAATGTTTTAGTATATGGATCAAGATGGGGTGTTTTGTTTTAAATCTTGGAATCAAAGTATTAATAAGAAAATGCCTCCTTTGGTTCATTTCTATTTTTTTTGAAACCAGAATAGAAACTTTCAAATGATACAAACAGAGGAAGGTTAAGAATGCCCTTGAAAGATAGGATGATGATGAAGATGACTTCGTGACAATGGCATTGAGGATGATAGCAAAAGCAGTAATTACTGACAGTTATTGAACATTTGTATGTGCCTTGTACTGTTTTAAGCAGCTTACATGTATTACCTCATTTAAGCAATTTACTTCCTCATTCTGGAATTTGATCTTCATCTTGGTCATCATTTTGATTAGCAGTCTTCTCCCTGTTATCTTTTTAACAACTGGAGAAGTAATGGATGGTTATCAAGATATTTTTAAATTAAAAATATAAAAAATATTTATTTTTCATTAAGAGAGAGATTTAAGACCAAAGGAGCCAATGTTATACTTGGCTAAAGAGTAGCCTATAAAATATTTTAACTTCGATGGCATGCATATGAAGTTTCTTTTTATCTGATTATTTGTTCTTTGTCACTCCTGCTTTTGTTTTCTATTTCTTTCTATTCTTTAATCTTTCTTGGTCCACATCCTGAAAGCATCTTACTCTCTCAGTCATATTCCTTGGTGTATCTAGTAAAGTAGATCTTTCATCTCACCCACTCTATTCCTGCTATCTTATCTTGTTGGATATGCCAATAAGATCCCAAGCCACACCTAATGCTTTGCTTTGGTCATGTTGTAGGTATTTACCTAAGATGGTGCCTTCTTTGATATTCTTTTATTTGTATGAATCACTTAGTTTCTAGAAAAGGAGACATCCATGTAAAAAATGAGCTCACTCTATACCTTGCAGGCTCATTTCAGCACTCTATCTATTCTAATTTCTTAAGGATTATATGGCATGACTTGATTATTTTACTACCACCGTCTGTCTTAAATCTATTATATATATTTCCTCCTTTTCCTCCTCTTTCTTCAAATCTGAGGATCTGAGTGTTAACAAAAGTTCCAGTGTGTCAGTTTTCAATCTGCACAGCAGGAACTTCTTTCATCCCTTTAGGCCGGGTGCAGTGGCTCATGCCTGTAATCCCAGCACTTTGGGAGGCCTAGGTGGGCGGATCATCTAAGGTCAGGAGTTTGAGACCAGCTTGGTCAACATGAGGAAACCCTGTCTCTACTAAAAAATACCAAAATTAGCCAGATGTGGTGGTGGGTGCTTGTAATCCCAGCTACTCAGGAGGCTGAGGCAAGAGAATAGCTTGAACCTGGAGGGCGGAGGTTGCAATGAGCCAAGATCGCGCTGTGGCACCCTAGCCTGGGTGACACAGCCATCTCAAAAAAAAAAAAAAAAACAAAAACAGAAACCCCAAAAACAACAACAAGAAAAAAACACTTTAGATGCCAATTCTTTAAATAGATTAAGGGTTAAAATATTAAGAATCCGTATTCTTAATATATTTTAAATGTCTATTTACCTATGGAAAAGGCAATACCATTAGAGGCTCTGAAGAAGGGTTTGTAAAACTTTATTGTGAGTGATGCTATCATCAACAAACTAATGATAGAGATTAGACATTCTTGTTCTGGGATGTTAAAAAGAACTTAATCTTTCCAGATTCTTACAAATATAAAAGCTATTTAAATTCTATTATGAAATTATTTGAGGGTTTTCTCTTCTCAGTTATTTTCTAAAGTGCCTGATTTTAATATAGGTAAATATCACATAGTTAAATTAGATCTGAAATGAAGCAACTAACCTTCTACATTTGCCCAGAGGTTATACTGTATTACCCATCTTCATAATCTGATACTGGATTATGACTGTGATATTCACATTTCTGCCAAGTTGGGTGATGGTTTAAGTTTTTATATTTAATGTTTCAGCATTTTTATGTTTACATTGTTATCTCTCAGGTCTTATCAACCTCAGCTTTAAAAGTTGAAGTGTTGGCCGGAGTCGGTGGCTCACGTTTGTAATCTCAGCATTTTGGGAGGCCAGGGTAGGCAGATCACCTGAGGTCAGGAGTTCCAGACCACCCTGGCCAATATGGCGAAACCCCATCTCTATTAAAAATACAAAAATCAGCTGGGCGTGGTGGTGGGTGCCTGTAATTCCAGCTACTCAGGAGGCTGAGGCAGGTGAATCGCTTGAACCTGGGAGCCTGAGGTTGCAGTGAGCCAAGATCATGCCATTGCACTCCAGCCTAGGCAACAAGAGCAAAACTCCATCTCAAAGAAAAAGTTAAAATGTCATGTTGTAGAAGTATAAAGGATATGGTAAATTGTGCATTTATAAGTTTTTAACCAATGTGGAAACTGTCGTTTTTGATATAGTCTTCTGTAGCAGGGGAGTTGAGAGTAGAGTTGGGTACCCAAGAATTAATTTTCTTTTATTTGCAATAGTTTAGTTGTGTTCTTGCTGGGAAATAGAAAAGGGGTTTCTTGACCTCAAAATCCACAATGACCTAATCATTTTTTAATTCTGACATTAGGTCTCCTCATCACTCTTCTCTTCTCTTACACATTGGATAGCATTTTGTGGGGTCACAAAAGGCCTTCCAAGAGAGGACTCTCTTCAAACTCTCAAATGTATTTTTCCTGCAATTCTGAAAGTGAGCCTTTTGAATATTATGGCACAAATTTTGCAAATTAGGATGTGTAAGACACCAGAGGTTATGGAAAATTTTGGATTCTATTAACCAGTCATCTATCCTAGGTAAAAATGACTAGAGGTAGCATGGAAGTAGAAAGGAAATTAAGAGGGTCTGAGATTCTTTCACTACTCTTTTGGCATAGAGTATATTTAATTCTATTCACTTTCTTTTTCTTCTGCCTTTTAAAATGTTTTCTCTAAGCAGCAAATCCAATTTCATTTACTGTGTAGACTTTGAGTAACAGGACATAACACTGTTCTGACTGTACCTTTAGATCTATGTGGTCAAGAGGCAGCTCTTAAGCCATGTATTTCTTTTTTTTTCTAAATGCATTAATAGGTTTGAACTCTAAAACCTAATGTAGAGCTTAAATAACTTAAAGTTTTATTATAATATGTACCATATTAAAGTGTGGAAGGGGTCTTGGAAATAATTTAGTCTAAGCCTGTCATTAATTAGATAAGAAAAATCAAAGTCCTAGAAAGTTGTTGTTGTAAGCAATATTTTCAGAAAATATAATAATATATATTTTGGTGTACATCAGTAATTTGGTTGCTTTTAAATACTTCCCAGAGATAAATATGTTAGTTATCAGTACGGAAAAGTGAGAATTTTAGGGGGTAGGAGAGGCTTTAGTTAGGAAATAGAATAAGTGAACAGACATGTGATTAGAGCAACAATTTCACAATGTTGACAATTACAGAACATAGGTGGTGGAAGTGCTCACTATGGAAATCATCTACAGAAGCGTTACTTGGTTTGACATGATATTTAGGTTGATTTTTAATTTATTCTTTCCTCAGTAATAATAGAAATATAAGATTATCAGAGGAAGCTCTAGGGAGAATTGTAACGTTCATAGTCTGGATATGTTTTTTTCTAGAGAATAATTGTATTGTGGATTAGAAGAAAATGAGTGGTGTTCAGGGTATTCATGGGTGGGCACAGTTACCTCTATCTTGCTTCTTATTTTATGGAGTATCTACAGCCTCTCTCCTCCACAACCTGGAGAGTCTCAGATTGTGCTGAGTGGGAGAGGCTGCACAGAGTGGCAGGCAGTCTGTTTCTCAGGCTGTATCAACAAAGGAAACGTGTCTACTGAGTATTATCTCTGTGTTCCAAAAATAAATCAAATCCAGTTGCATATTGTTGGTTATTTGGCTTGTCTGTGCTCTAGGGAATTCTTACTAGTATAGTAAACAGGAAGATGAGTGTTTTCAGGGTAAAATTATAAGTCTAAGGTTTATTTCCTCAGTATTATATTATGAAAACTTTCAAGTACACAGAAAAGTTGAGAGAATTATATACTGTCTACCCACTCCCACCACCTATGTTCTGCAATTGTCGACACTGTGAGATTGTTGCTCTAATCACGTGTCTGTTCACTTTGCTATAAGTGTATTTTTAATAAATTTTCTCTTTAGAACAACCACTCAAACCAAAAAAATATATATACACATACATATATGTGTACACACACACACACACGTATATGCTGTTCTTCCTCTTTAAGTCCTATAAGCCATGATAACAGATTCTGTTTTTGTAGAATTCAGGAAGAAGAATGGGATAAATACATCATACCTGCCAAATCAGAGTCTGAAAAATATAAAGTGAGTCGAACTTTCAGTTTCCTCATGAATAGGATGACTAGCCCTCGGAATAAATCAAAGGTAATTAAACTTATTCACATACTGTCTATAAAATATAGATGTTTTAGTTTCTCAGCAGTTAGTATAATTTCTACTTTCTCTTTAAAATCACTTTGTATTTTATTTACACATATTTCTTATGGAATATTGCTAAAGCCCAGAATGTCACATTTAGGTGTTACGGTGTCCCTCTGTGTGCAGTCCTTATATTCTGATGGAAAATGTAGAGACCTTGCTCAGATGATTTCTGTAAGAAGATTGGCTCACAGCGTTTTCCTTTTCTCATTTTTCCCCACTTTCCTGCTGCTGCTGCTGCTGCCTGCATCCGAAGACAAAAAGCAAGGATGCCAAAGATAAAGAGAAGCTGAATCGACATCAGTTTGCCCCAGGAACATTCTCTGGGGTTCTGCAGTGCTTGGTTTGTGATAAAACACTCCTGGGGAAAGAGTCACTGCAGTGTTCCAGTAAGTTCTCAGGTCTATGTGCGCTGTCTTTGCATTTCATCTCCTGACAGTAACCTTGAGAAGAGGCTCATTGCTCAATACATTTACATAAACCTTTTTAGTGTGACACATATGACTGAACCGTTTACCAAGCAATGACTGATACTAGTTAGAGTCAGTATGTTTTGTCCATAACTGATAACCTGTCTTAACCCCAGATTTGTATGCCTCACTGCTTTATGTCTCCACCTGGATGTCTAAAGAGCATCTCAGATGTTACAATCTCCTCCTTCTGTGCTCACCTGAAAGCTGATGCTCTCAACTTTTAATGGCAACTTGATCATTCCAACCACGTGTTCATGCCAAAACTTTTGGAGTACAGCTTTATACCTCCCATGTTCTCACATCCTACATCCAATCCATCAACAATCCTCTTGGCTCTATTTTCGGAAAACATATAAAACCCAGGCACTTGTCACCACTACCACTGATATTCTTGCTCTAAAGCTACCATTTCTACAGCATTCCAACTGGCTTCCTTGTGCTTTTACCCCTAAAGTCTGTTCTCAAAGCATTAGCCAGAGTGAGCTTGCTAAGGCATATATCACTGCATTCAAAAAACCTCCCAATGGCTTCCTATACCCCAAGTATAGACTGAAGTCCTTAAGTCCTTGCAACAACAACATGTTCCCATGCGATCTGTCCTCTCCCTCCCTTACTCCCTCTGCTCTAGTCACACTGGCATCTTTGCTGTTTTTCGAACATGGCAGTCATGCTCCTGCCTTAGGGCCTTCTCTAGCTGTTCCTTCTGACTGCAACCCTCTTTCCTCAGATACCCACATGGATCACTCAGACGACAGCTTCTCAGGCAACCTTTCCTGATCACCCAGTGCCTTGCTCATCCTTCCCTCCTGGCATTTTCCCCATTAGAATATTTACCACTATCTAACTTACTATACAGTTTGCATATGGGGGCTAGATTTTTGTCTGTTGAATTTGTTCTCTGCTATATGCAGAGTGGCTAGAACATACTAGGGGCTTAGTAAATACTTGATGAATGAAAGAATAATTCAGAGAAAAAGAGTGAGGTGCAGGCAGGCGGAATAGATTTCAAGGTATTTGTTGATTGCCAGAATTGTGGGAATATTTGGGAGGTGGGGTGGGAGCACAAAGGGAAGAGAGGAGCAGGGGAAGTTTACATCTGAAGTTCCTCATTAAATTTGTTGAAAATGATTGAACTAAAAATTTATCTACAGCTGGACATCTGATGAAAATACAATCCGCATATGGCATTAGAGGCAGATCGAATTTTCTTCTCACAGTTGACCCTGTCTTTGATTATGCTGTCTTTATTGCATGTTTGAATTTTGCTTTCCTTGAAAACTTGATTTCTTTCTTTTCCTGGATCTGAAGTAGCATCAGGCTGCTCAGATGTGGTTTAATTTCCTACGTTTTCAGAGATTTGCTCCAAGTATCATTTATAGGTTTTTTCTGGCCTGCCCACACTTCAGCGGTCAGTTCATTCATGTGATGAGCATGTGTTTCCTAGGTTGAGGTTGTTGTTCCACCCTTGTGGGTGGACTTGGGGACTTGAGCCCTTCGATGCATCCCTGGCCATACCAAAGACCTTTCCCTCCCCTGTTTTAAGACAGACTCCTCAAGTTGGATAATCTCCACCCACTGCTTTTAAGCCTGTCCCTGCCATTTCTTCATTACCATCTACATTTGACCTCTGTGCATATTGCTTAACAGAAGTTCTGCTTTTGATGGAAAGTGAGAGTCACTTTCTAGTCAAGTCTGAGTCTTTCCTGATCGTTCAGACTTACTGGTCTCTTGTTTCCAGGGCGACATCTCTCCTTTCAGGGATGTTTCCTTCTTTTCCGTGGCACACTACTCTTCTCTTTTACCACCTGGGTTGTCTCCTTTTCCCTAATACTGGGTACACTCAGAACTTAGTTCTTGGGCACTTTTTCATTTTTCCTTGATTGTTTCTAAGTATAGTCATCCAATCTTATATTCTAAAATATCATATTTAGACCTATTACTCCTATATTGATATCTTCTTTCCTCACTTTGTATTTCCATATTCAGTTGCCCAGAGGCTGAGTACCTGTGTAATTTATGGCTATTTTTGAGAATTATGGTAAAAACTACAGGTATAAACTAAGACTGTGGCAGGCACAGGGGCTCGTAGGGAGACCTTGTGTGGGAATCATCACTCAGAGATTTCATCGTCTCCGAAACCCACCGTGTCTAAAACTGACCTCAAAGTCCACGCCCAGCAGGCCATCCTTGGGCTCGTGTTCCTGGCATCACAAGCTTCAACCCTGGCTGCTTTGATTCCACTGCCCTCTTGTCCCTCCTGTCAATGTTGCTCAGTCACTCTTTTCTTTCGCTTCTTACTGTTGCCACTCTGGGAGATTCTCATCACTGTCTTCTAGAATGCTGGGAGGGAGCTGTGCTAGTTTCTTCCTTTCCAGATATGTTCATCTACAATTTATGATCCCACAGTACTTTTCCCACAGTAATCTTTGTAAAACACCACTTTCATCAGCCCACATAAACTTAAGGACCTCTCTTGTCTACTGGGCTAAGTCTGAGCTCTTCCCATGGGCATTTGGTTCCCTCGTCCGTGACCTGCTCATTAGACCCCTAGGCCCCCTTCAGCCTCAGTTTACAGTCAGGCCCCACCGGTTCCGTTGCCCTTTCCTCCCACTGCAGGTGATTTCCTGCCTTTGCCATTTTGCCTGTGATCATCTCCTTCCTCTCAGTTTCTCCCACTCCTCTGCATAGATCCTGGTATTTTACTTCCTCATTGGAGGTCTTCCCTGACCACTGTGGCCCAAACTCCTGCCTATCACTTTCATATCCATTTAAAATTGGATTATGTACAGTCTCCTTGGGTTTTAACTATTAAAAGAAACAAAGTTATTTTAGGGCCCTAATCACACAGTGACTCCTGTGTAGCCCCTACAGCAGCTCTCACAAAGCTGGTCCTGAGTCACTTATGCAGAGCTGGCGACCAGGTAAAGCCTAGGGAGCCAGGGCTCACTGAAAGGGAAACTTTTGTAGTAAAGAATATGTTGGTTCATTGAGTTGAGTGAATGTGATAGAAATTGCTGAAAGTACCTAGGACACATTTAGCTTTAAAAACAGTCATTTCTTAATAAAGGAATAGTATTCATAGAGGTTACAAGGTTTAAGCAGAAACTTTTTATTTATAATATTACCACTGAGAGAAAAAGACTATTAATATTTTAAGGGAGTTCCTTATAACCATAAAAAATTATGGGAGCCTTGCTCTGTTGCCCAGGCTGGAGTCCAGTGGTGCAATCTCGGCTTACTGCAACCACCGCCTCCCGGGCTCAAGCAATTCTCCTGCCTCCGCCTCCTGAGTAGCTGGGACTACAGGCACATGCCACAATGCCCGGCTATATGTGAGCTTTTAATGCTGTTTCATTTGATGCTGACATCAGATGTTTTTAATTATTTGTTTTTGAACATTTAATTTTTTCCTAATTTTTTAAACAACATAAATAATTTGGCAATGAGCATTCTTTCACACGTATGATTGTCCACATATTTGGCAATTGCCTAAGATTAAATTCTAGAATCAGTATGAGTAGGTCAAAGTGTATATTTGATTTCCTCTTTTACCCACAATTTTTTTAGAAGTAATTTCAAAATTTACAGCATTTCTTTTTGGCAGGGGAGAGGGTGGTTTAAACTTTGCTTATTCACATTAAGGTTTTTACATTGAGCACTACAAATATGACACGTACAGCCTCTGCTGTTTTGGTTAAATAATCTTTTTCCATGGGTGCATTTTTAATTGTGAAGATTAATATTCCTAATCTTAAAACAAGATATGATATAAAACAACACATAGTGTTGTATAAGTATTCAAAATTCTTGTGTAATTTTCCTCTGTTAAAGCCTGAGTTGCTAATTTTCCACTAAATTCTATTTCTATAAAATTCCGCTTGCTTATAAATAAGTTTCTTGGCTATTATTTTGATGTTACATTATCTGTTACACAGAAATTTATATATCATACCTTCATTGTAGATTTAACCTTAACATAAAGTTATCCTTTTAATGTCATTAGATGCCTTTTGCATTTAATTTTACTTTGTCTGAACTTAATATTCCTCCTGCTTTCCCTTTGTTTGTATTTCTCTCAACTATTTCAGTGTTTTCGATTTGAGGTGCATGTCTTTAATTTAGCTAGGCATAATCAATAATGTAGCTGAAGGACCTTGTTTTATAACAGGGCTTTAAAAATTTTACATTTAATTTTACTGCTACCAACATATCTTTTATAGGTCTTTGCTGTTTTCCTTGATGTCTAGTTTGGCTATTTAGACCATGTGGTGTTTGCTTTTGTCTTCTCCAGGGATTTGGCAAGATATGCTCTTTTAATATCAACTAATGGTAGCTTTAAGGCTGTGGAAGGCTAATAATTTAATACCTTTTTATTTCCCTTATGTTTATTCTCCCCCACCCAGCCTCTGTTAATACACTGAATTATTAAAGTGTTCTTTTTATAAGATTATTATGTTTAATCTTTCAAGTATAATTTTCTGTTTCAAAAAAAGTTGACATTTTTATTCAACTCTGTCTCTACCTACAACTTTTTAGATGGGATTTTTAGTTTAGCTTGTTTTACTGCTCACTTTTTTTCTTTAAAAAACAGAAAAACTACAGTGAATCCTTCTTGAACTCCTAATTTTGATTCTGCCCTCAAGAGGCTAAAATAGGAGTGGTCTGTTGATCTGAAACTTTGTGTACTAAGGGACATATCTTCTTTTTTTTTCCACACAAGAAAAACAACTTACCTAGTTAAATAAATTATTGGACCAAAGTCTTTTCCCTTCATTGCTTTGCCAACATTGTTGCAATAGATTTGGGCATTTATTATCATAGTGTAAAAGTCTAGGGCCAACCTGACCCTATTCCATTGTTGATAACCCTCATTTTCTGCCTTATGCTTGAGGACTTTTCATTTTTTAATCATATGGATGTTGTCAGGATGTGTCTATAGAATAGGTGTCATTTAATTATTTTTCTTAGGAAACAGTGAGAACTTTTGATGTGTCGTTTTGGGCGCTTTTTCAGCTTTATAGAATTCTTGTCTGTGGTAGCTTTGTCTGTCACTGCTTCTGATCTAATTTTCCTGATCTCTTCCTTGGGTAAGTGTGATCTCTGCTATCTATGTTCTTTGTATGACGTCTATTTTATAATTATACTCTTCCTCTTCTCCACATTCTGGAGGGAGTCTTTCCAGTGTAATTTCATAGCTTGGTTTTGATGTCTGCGCCACACAGATTCTTCTCAGTTCAGTTCAGATTGCGCTCTTGTCTCTTTCCCTTCCTTGCCGTCCTTGCCTGTCTCATGAAGCTCCGTTTTCCTCTCCTCCTGCAAGCCAAGTCTCACATCCTGTTCTCCCTTCATGCCCTTTCATTCTATTTTACTGAGGCCCCCGTCTTCTGCCTCTTATCAAGAACAATTTTCAAGTATCTAAAGTTTCTTTCCTATTTCTGGATCTAGTATTCAGTGGCTGCTTCTTCTGGTGAGTTGTTGGTGTAACTTTGTTCTGTGGTATCTTACAGCATCTACATTTGCTCTATTATTTACTCACTCTGCCATGAGGAGAGGGCTGTCTGAATCTGATACTTATCAGCCGGGCCAATGCACAGATTAGCCTTGGGCCCTGCTTGCTGGCCACTGGCGTGTTGACTGAAATGCCTCTTCAGACCTGCAGCCTGAGGACAGTTGTAGGGCTCAGCTTCCTGCCCGGTTCTTAGTGGGTCAGTGGCACTTATGCAGCGTGGCTTTGATGGACCAACATGGGATCTTCCACTCCCACAGAAGGATTCCTTCTGCATACATTTCCAATGCACCCAGGCTCCTCCGTCTGTGCTACAGTGTGTGGGGGGTGGTGATGTGGAGGTGGGAGGGGAAAGGACCCAAAGACAGCACCCTGGCAGCAACCAGTGCCCATACAGTGGAGCTTTCCATGAGGACAACCTCAGTGTCTGTGTTCGTGGGCAGAAAGGGGTAGGGAAAGTATTCCCTTACATTCTTCCCTTACATTCTTCCAGTGAGATGACATTGCTTTATGACATGTGTCCATTGTTTTATGATATAAAACATGGGATCTTTTATGATATAAAACAATGGGCACAGGGCTAACATTTCTCATTTAATTAGACTACCTAAAACTTCTAGTTAGTAGGAATTCTTGCCAAAACCTCACAATACATTTTTTTTTTTCAGCATTGTTAAGAGTTTCTTTCTTCTGGTTGTGATAGGCATTTTACCCAGTGTGGGAGTGGGGAGTTACTGCCAGCCAGGTGTCAGAAATCCCATGCAATGTAAAACATGTAATAGGAAGTGAGTTCTCAGGGAGACACAGAAGCTTCGCAGAAATACATATCATTCCTAACTCCAGATTTAGTAATTGATAAGATCCTGTGCATAAGGGGAGAAATATCTCCAAAGAGATTAAAGTAATAGCAGTCTGCTTGTGCTTGAGGTGTGAGGATACATGTGATTTAAATATTTGGCTTTCCTTCTTTAGTTTTCCAGATACCCGTAATGTTTATGTGTTATTTTTATAATGACCAGTAAAAGCATGATGTAGTCTTATTAGTTTCAGACTAATTAAGTAAGATGGATGCTTTTCTATCTTTTCCCTTTATTTCAGACTGTAATGCAAATGTGCACAAGGGTTGCAAAGATGCTGCACCTCCATGCACCAAGGTAATTGCTCAGTAATCTGTGAATATGGTATCTAGCATGGTTGCTTCATAGTATCTATTTGAGCTTTTACTCTTTTTTATTACCGTCTATAGATTTATTTCTAAAACGATCATGATAGCGATAACATATGCTCAAAGTATATAGTTATTTGCTTAACTGTACACTGTTAGAAATGGAAGGAAAGCTCAAGTCCAGATATTTGTGTTATATGCTGTGGCTATGTTAGGCTTTCTGTAGAGACCTGCTTGGTTTAGCAGTGTAAGCCCTGGGTACACGCAAATGAAGAGCAGAGTAGGAAGTCACAAATGTCTGAAAGCCTCACAATCACTGGAAGACCTGTGACAACACAGATTTCTGGGCCCCACTTCCAGAATTTCTGATTCCATAGATCTGAGGTGGGGCCTGAGAATGTGCATTTCTAACAAGTTTGCAGGTAATGATGCTGCTGCTGGTTCTGAGACCTCAGTTTGAGAACCACTGGACTAGAAGAATGTCCTCTGTAGTTGGGAATGGGCTTGAGTAGGTAAAGGTGTCTGTGATTCTGTTCCTTTCTTTTCCACTCAGTAGTCATGTCACAGATGCACGTGAGTGACCATGATGATCCTTCAGGGGAAACTTGCAGTTGCAAACCTCTGTGTCGATAGGAACACATTATTGTGTCAGATTACAGAGTTGAGGGCTGTTTTGAAGGTGACATTTCAATGCTCCAGGTAGTTGTCTCCTATAGTTAGGAGGGAGAGCAGGAGGTACAAAGAAACAGGAAGGAGAAAGGCAGCATTGATAGGAACTTTCAGCCTGGGTCTGGACACGTGAGCTGGAGACCTCTGGTTCCCCGAGGCTTTTAATGAAGCCAGGAGTGTTCAGGAGGCGAGGCATATGTTCTTGAGGCCCCCTTCATTATAACTTGCGCATTTTATCACATTTTACTCTTCATTGCATTTAATGTATTTCGCTTTGAATTCCTCTTGGAAATAAAATAACAAAAATGATGTAGATAAGAATCCTGTTCTGTGTAACTATGTGGATATTCTTGTAGTCCAATGATACTTTGATCTTACTTTATGTGTTTCTAATATTCTTCACCAGAAATTCCAAGAGAAACATAACAAGAACAAACCACAGACCATCCTTGGAAGTAAGTAATGTGGAAAACGACAAGAACTTTAAAAAATTTAATACATACTACACATTTTTCCATTATAAAAATATCTCCTTTTGTTTTCTCATTTATCCAGTTATTTCTTCTTTCATAACATACGCTTGGCATAATTTTTAGTTTTATAAAGTGGTCAAGAAGGCTATTAACTTCTAGGCCAGCCTAAGAACTTTTGTGTTGTATGTACCATATGATCTTTTATATTAGAGAAGGCTATAAGGAGAAGGTATTACCATGTTGCTTCAATTCTAAGATGCTGTCTAGTGGAATATGCTCTGCTGATGTATTAGTAATCCTTCAAGGAAAAGAGAAATACTACATGAAATGTACGTTACTTTGTTTTCCTAGCAGTAGCATATTATAGTAATATTGCAGTAATATATTTGTCTATACAAATACACACCACATTCTTCTTAAGAATTGCGATGTTTGATGGAAAAAATCTTCAAATTTGGAGTCTATAGATTCTTATCAGTTTCTGTTGTCCGTTATCATAGTTACCTGGTGTTTCATTAGCTGTGCTTGAGGCTGTGATCTCATTAGCACCTTTAGAATGACTGTGAAATTTCAAGGCTTACTGGAGTTTTGTTTGCATATTTTAAAATTCGGTGGCAGTGTTTTTCCTGAAGTGTATGTTGCTGAAATTTAAGCAGTTTCTCTTGAAAATAATTGGTGCCCTTTGACAGTTCTTTACATTGCATACAAGAGCCAATCACACCAATGTCTCCTAAACTGGAAAATCTCTTGCTTTATTGTGAGAGATTTTGTGATGTCTTCTGCATAAAGTTGTGTTGCTTGACATGTGGCAGGAATTTTAAGTGCATGGTAACTTTTCATTTCCATGTAACAAAGTGTGACTGATATTTTAAAACCACTTTAATCAGGGGACAATTAGGCATGCAAATTTGTGGTAACATGCTATTGAGTGTAACGTTATATTAGGTTAAGTTGGTGTAGGTAGTAACAGCTGTCACATCACTCTCTTGCCTTGACCCCAAAAGTCTCTTTGATGATGTTAGTTATAAGGGGCTTCTCATTTTCATAGGGTTAAATGTGAAAATAATATATAGAATTGATGAAATACCATATATTACTCCTCATCGCATGGGAGTCGTAAGAATAGAACTAACTTATGCATGTGTAAAATGCTTTGTAATGTCTGGGATCTGTGTTAGTATTTTTTACCTTTTGCTTGAGAATATATATACTACACAGCTGTAATATGGGACTGAAATGTCTTCTGAGTCATTTATAGTACACATCAAATGTAAATGCATCTCTGCCCAGAATATTTTAGAACTGACCAGAAAAATACAGAAGCCCTATTTAGTTTTCCAAGTGTAAGAGAGAATAGCCCAGCTTGGCTTTAAGGTTTCATTTGCCTGAGATCCTTATACCGTGAAGAATAGGCTCTCCAGCATCATTCCATTCCATTGATGTGTTCTCCGTGTGTGGATGCTTGTTTATACACACAATATGCATTCAGTAACAGTACTAATAACACCTTGCAACTATTTAAAGCTGGCTCCAAGGAGTACAAGCAGTGATTTATGGGAAAGCTGGTACAGTATTTCCCCATTCCATTGTCTTGTTTGTTTGTGCAATCCAAAACACCCACAGTCTCCGAGTGGAGATGCGGAAGCAGGCCCGCAGCATGGGTGTCAGGAGGGTGTCAAATGAAAGGGACACTAGGAGCAAGGGTCAGGATGTAGCAGGGAGGCTGGTTTTAAGGCAGAGCATGCGACAGATTACAAGTGGTCATTGCAGGGTTTAGCTTTCTGGCTTTCAAGTGACTACTTTTACTTGTAATTACTGACCTGGAAACCACATGAAGCATCTGTTCCGATTTCCAGATTCTTCATTTAGAGACATCCCACAGCCTGGTCTCTCCTTGCACCCTTCTTCCTCCATGCCTGTTGGATTGCCGACTGGAAAGAGGGAGACTGTGGGACAGGTTCATCCATTGTCCAGAAGTGTTCCAGGCACCACCTTGGAAAGGTAAGGCTGAGTGTGTTTTTACATGTTAATGGCTCAGAGAGGCTGCTGGGGCTAACTTTGCTCCCCTCCCTCTCTCCTAGCTTCAGGAGGTCAGCCACATCCTTGGAGTCTGAGAGTGACAGTAATAGCTGCAGAAGCAGGTCTCATTCTGATGAGCTGCTACAGTCCATGGGCTCTTCTCCCTCTACAGAGTCTTTCATAATGGAAGGTGAGGAGAAGACACATTTCCATTTATTTGTGTTTTTGTTAGCATTTGCCAAAAGGATATTTTCTGAAGGAAATAAGATTGAAGCATTTTTTTTTTCTTTTTCAATGAAGTCTGTTTCAGGGTGTCTCTTTGGTACAGGTTCTACTTTTTAAAAGAATGAAAATTTAGCCCCAGAGGAGACAACCAGATAATGACCAAGGAAATATGATGTAAATTTTAAATAGGCATATTACTAAAAGAATGTCACAAGCATAATGAGGAGAATGAAATATATTATGTGTTTATTATTAAAAATGTTTTCTAGCCATTGATGAATTGGAATAGGATCCTATATCAAAACATACTTTAGTTAGTTGAGACTGGTCTTCTTTGATAAGTCTCACCTTATCAAAGAATCTGAGATACTTACCCCATCTGTTGCCTCCTAGGGGAATAAAAACATTTTGTTTTGAGATGGAGTCTCACTCTTGCCCATGCTGGAGTGCAGTGGTATGATCTTGGCTCACTGCAACCTGCAGCTCCCAGGTTCAAGCGCTTCTCCTGCCACAGCCTCCCGAGTAGCTGGGACTACAGGTGCACATCACCACCCCCAGCTAATTTTTGTATTGTTTGTAGAGATGGGGTTTCACCACATTGGCCAGG
Organism: Rhinopithecus roxellana; assembly: GCF_007565055.1. Taxonomy (NCBI): domain Eukaryota; kingdom Metazoa; phylum Chordata; class Mammalia; order Primates; family Cercopithecidae; genus Rhinopithecus; species Rhinopithecus roxellana. The sequence continues at coordinate 423,614 of NC_044551.1, forward strand.
CTGGTCTTGAACTCCTGACCTCAGGTGATCCAACTGCCTCGGCTTCTCAAAGTGCTAGGATTACAGGCATGAGCCACTGTGCCCAGCCATTAAAGCATTTTTTAAAAGCGTATTTTATAGGGCAGTACTTAATCTAGGGAATTGGTTTTTATATCCAAGCTGCACCAGTAAGAAGGAAAAGCAAATGGAAAGAGAGTAGTAACAAGAGAGAGGAGTGGACTCTGCCCCAGGAATCTGTTTTATTTTAATCTTAAGTCTTTAAATTCGTTGTCATCTCATTTGTACTGCTCTGAGCTGGAACCTCTCTAATGAGTGCCTGTTGGGTAAATAGGGTTTAGTTTTCCTGAGGAGTGTGTGTGAGGGGAGCGGCGGGGGAGGGTTGCATGTATGTATGTGTGGTTTGTTTGTAATTTTATCAGAAAAATCTGCACTCATTTGTGACTCAAGTACTTACATGCTGCTTTGTGTCTTAGCAAGTCAAGAGCAAATCAAATGGATGAGTACACAATTCAGATTTTAGTAAACGGTGCAAAATAACCCAGAGCAGAAGAAGTTCATGTGTTCAAGATTGTGTACACACATTACGGACTCTGTAGGTTACCAAAAATAAAACTAAAATAGAGCAGGCCAAAACAAGCAAAAGAATCTTCAAATGTCTTTTTTCCTCCATATAAACAATCACTCTTTTTAAATATCTGATTCTTTGCGTTCATGAAAGCTGTCTTAATTTGAACCATTTCATCAGTCCAGTTTTAAGAAGTTTTTACTCTGGCTGGGCACAGTGGCTCAGGCCTGTAATTCTAGCACTTTGGGAGGCTGAGGCGGGCGGATCACTTGAGGTCAGGAGTTCAAGACCATCCTGGCCAACATGGTGAAAGCCCATCTCTACCAAAAATATAAAAACTAAGCCAGGTGTGGTGGCACATGCCTGTAATCCTCGCTACTCGGGTGGCTGAGGCAGGCGAATTGCTTGAACTTGGGAGGTGGAGGTTGCAGTGAGCTATCGCACCATTGCACTCCAGCCTGTGTGACAGAGAGAGACTCTGTCTCAAAAAAAAAAAAAAAAAAAAAAAAAGAGTTTCACTCCATGTTAATATGTTTTGGTTTAATAGTTTCCATGTTCATAGCAGATTTATTTAGGGTGAGGAATCCGTAGACTTACGAAGGTGTATTTGTGCTGCGTTATTATACTTCTGGCTTTTCTTTTCTAAACACACGTTAGATGTTGTGGATTCTTCTCTGTGGAGTGACCTCAGCAGTGATGCCCGGGAGTTTGAAGCAGAATCTTGGAGTCTTGTGGTGGATCCCTCATTTTGTAATAGGCAGGAGAAGGATGTCATCAAAAGACAGGATGTCATTTTTGGTAAGCATTTCAAATATGCTTTTTGGGTTGAAGCAGTGTGGTACAGAGAAAAGAACATGGAATTTGCAACTGTACAGAGTTGGGCAAAATCTCAGTTCTATCATTTTCTATTTACCTGATCACAGACAAATTATTTAAATCACCTTGACCTTAGTTTCTCCATCTTTAAAAAGAGGATAATATTAAAAGTAATAGCAAAAACCGCAATCAGTTTTGCAATGACCTAATAATACTCAGGTTTTAAATACTGTTTTGAGATTGCAATGAGGCATAATATGTACCTGGCACAGAGCAAATGTTATTTCCCATATTCCTTTCAAGTTTACTTTGGTTTGGCCTATACTCTTACCTCTTCTATATAAGAACTGCAGTGCACCTTCACATATTTTAATGTAGGGCTATTGCATATGGCCTTCCAGTTTGGCTGCATACACCAGCCATTCACAGAGACCGGGGCAGTCCGAGTAGCTGCACCTGGGTTAGGGCAGGGTTTGACTGTGTGCTGCCATCCTGAGTACAGAATTCAGCTGTGGTGAGACTGTTTTTTGTCATGCTATTTGGGATGAAGGCATTCTGGATTGGGGAAAGTTAAAATTGTAGACTAGGAAAAAAATGAAACTTTGAAAAATTCAAGTACAAAGTAGATGCCAAAATGTGGTTCCAAGAAGATGCCCTACTTTAAAGATAACACTGGGTCTTTTCACTAATCCTATGTATGCAAATATGGGCCCCGAAGTCCATAGGCAGTTAGGATACCTTGTCACCTGCCTCAGGTGGTGGTTATGGACATGAGGTGAGATGGTGTACGAGTGTGCTTAGAAATCTGTCAAGAGCTGTGTAGGTGTGAGTTACTTTGGAAAGGAAGATGCTGTCCCTTTTAGTGTTTCTTAGGCAATTTATATTCTGTCAATTTTCTTCATTTACCTCTCAATTTCATATTATTAAAAATAATCTAACCCATTGGAATGAATGATTACATGGCCTTTTGTGTCAGAAAGGCTTGTGTTCCTGGGCAAATTCTTTACCCTCTCGTCCTCACTGTTTCTCTTTTAAAGATGAGGAAAATCATTCCTATTTTCTGGGTCATAATGTATTAATGGGTTAAAAGATTAAATGAAATGATATAGGTAAGTGCTTAGCATAGAGTAGGCACTAAAAACATGACAGGAAATAAAATATTAAAGCTATGTTTAGACTTGCTGACTCTCCATGGCTGATATTTAAGGTTCTTTCCCAAAACTTGCAGTAAGTTTGGCAATACTCATTAATGTGCAACTAGTACTTTTGGTGCACCTGTAAATTGTGAGTTGTTATTTTCTCTCCTGATGCGTTTTAAAAATTGAGGTATAATTCACCTGCTCAAAATTCACTCCTTTACAAGTACACAATCTAGTAGTTTTTAGTATATTCACAAAGTTGTGTAGCCATCAGGTCCTGTCTAATTTCAGAACATCTTCATCGCTTCAAAAATCCTGTACATGTTACCAGTCACTCTCCATTTACCCCTTCCTCCAGCTTCCGGCAAACACTAATCTACTTTCTGTCTCTACAGATTTGCCTATTCTAGACATTCTACATGAATGGTACAATATGTGGTCCTTTGTGGCTGACGTTTGTCACTTAGCATACTGTTTTTGAGGTTCATCCTAGTTGTAATATGTATGGGTACACCATTCCTTTTAATAGATGACGAATATTCTATTTTGTTTATCTAATCATCAGTTGATGGACATTTTGGGTTTTTCCACTTTTGGGGTCTTAGAGTAGCTTTATGTTTAATCACTTGAGAAACTGCCAGACTGTTTTCCAAAGCAGCTATACCATTTTGCATTCCCACCAGCAATGTATGAGGGTTCCAGTTTCTCTGCCTCCTCACCAACACTTGTTTATTGCTTTTTTATTATAATTATCCTAATGTGTGTGAAGTGATGTCTCATTGTGGTTTTGATTTGCATGTCCCCAATAGCTAATGGCGTTGAGCATCTTTTCATGTTCTTATTGGCCATTTGTATATCCTTTTGGAGAAACATCTGTTCAAATCCTTTGACCATTTTTGAATTGGTTATTTATTTATTTATATTGTTGAGTTACAAGATTTTTAAAAATATATATTCTGGATACAAGTTCCTTATCAGATACATTATTTACAAATATTTTCTCCCATTCTGTGGGTTGTCTTTCCACTTTCTTGATGGTGTCCTTTGATTGATTGTGATGCATTGTTTTCCCCTGGAGAAAATGGAATTTTGGAGACAGATTCTGCAATAGAAAGGACTTACGGTTTTCTGCATTGAAGACCTTTATTTAGTTCCATTCTTTTCACCAAATTAATTGTGCTCCTGCTCAATGCAAAAACCAAACAAAGAAAGGAAGAAAGGAAGCCAACAAACTAAGTTGTATTTTAAAGGGCATTCAGGTTGGAATAAGACCTAGTTCCTAGCTGAAGGTATCTAAAGATCCTAGCTAGTTATATTATTGAGTTTCAGATACATTAGATTCTTGTATATTGGACCTGACATATATATCCTCTTTAATATCTGGATAAAAGAAAATGGTTTAATATTTTAGGGTGAATGAAATGTTTAATGCTGACTTTTATGTTGGAATATTCTTGATATTCTTAAACATTTCTTTTTTATTTGTGTAACATATAGTGTTGAGTTACTAATTTAGTTTAATAGTGATACTTGCTTTTTAAAGCTTAAGGTTTATGTGTGCTCACACATTTCAGAGCTAATGCAAACAGAGATGCATCACATCCAGACCCTGTTCATCATGTCTGAGATCTTCAGGAAAGGCATGAAAGAGGAACTGCAGCTGGACCACAGCACCGTGGACAAAATTTTCCCCTGTTTAGATGAGTTGCTTGAAATCCACAGGCTTTTCTTCTACAGTATGAAGGAACGAAGGCAGGAATCCTGTGCCGGCAGCGACAGGAATTTTGTGATCGACCGAATTGGAGATATTCTGGTACAACAGGTAAGAAAAGCTTAAAGTCCTTGACCTTTTTGACGTAAGTGGGATTTGAATCAAAATCTGTCCTTTCATCAACAAGATTTTAAAAATGATATTTTGAAACATTCATAGTGACGTTCTGAGGATGTATTGACCATCATTAGCTTGTAAGTCCCAGTAAGGCAGGGATTCTTGGCTATTTGATTAATGCTATATTTCAGCTCCTGGAACAGTGCATGGTACTATAAATATTTACTGAGTGAATGGGCCACTTAGGGGAAAACAATCAGGAATTCACCTGAATGTCACATTTTACAGTGGTCTGCAACACTTGGAAAGGCAGGGAGCTCCATCTGCAGTTGCTTTAGCATGGCTTTCCCTAGGTAGATGCTAGAATGCCATCTTCTCCAAATGTACTGTTTTTTGAAGCTGTTTTGTCCTGTCATTTACAGCAATGGAATTCAGCTGTTGGTCTGTATGCAGAAAATGGGGGAGTTATGCTGAGTAGTATTCCATGCTATTGGTGTGTCACCGTTTACTCATTCACTTATTGAAGGATATCTTCTTGTTTCCAGTTTTTAGCTGTTATAAATAAAGCTGCTATGAACACTCATGTGCAGATTTTGGTGCAAACCTAAGCTTTCATTTTTTCTGGGATAAATGCCCAGGAATGCAATTTCTGGGTTGTATGGGAGTTGTATGTTCAGTTTTGTAAGAAACTGCTAACTGTTTTCCAGAGTGGTTGTACCATTTTACATTCTCATCAGCACTGTGCAAGTAATCCAGTTTCTCTACATCCTCACCAGCATCTGATATTGCCACTGTTTTTAATTTTGGCTATTTTAAGAGGTATAAAGTAATATCTCATTATGGTTCAAGTTGCACTTCCCTCATGGCTAATGATATTAAATATCTTTTCATGTGCTTATTTGCCATCTGTATATCCCTTTCAGTGAAATTTCTGTTTATGTCTTTTGCTCATGTTCTAATTGGATTGTTTGTTTTCTTATTGATGAATATTAAGGTTTGTTTACATATTCTAGACATTAGTTCTTGTCAGATATGTGACTGACAAACTTTCTCCAAATCTGTAACTTGTCTTCTCATTTTCTAATTTTGATGAAGTCTAGTTTATTAGTTTTTCCTCTTAAGAATTGTGCTATTGTTTCAAGTTTAAGGATTCTTTGTCTAGCCCTAGGTCTCAGACATTTTCTCCTATTTTTAAAAAAGGATTTACAGTTTTGGCTGGGCATGTTGGTGCGTGCCTGTAAGCCCAGCACTTTGGGGGGCCGAGGTGGATGGATCACTTGAGCTCAAGAGTTTGAGACCAACCTGGGCAACATGATGAATCCCCGTCTCTACAAAAAATATAAAAATTAGCCGGGCGTGGTAATATGCACCTGTAGTCCCAGCTATTTGTGGGCTGAGGTGGGCAGATCTCTTGAGCCTGGGAAGTTGAGATTGCAGTGTGCCAAGATCCTACCACTGCACACCAGCCTGGTCATCAGAAGTGGCACCTTGTCTCAAAAAAACGTTTTACAGTTTGATGTTTTACATTTAAGTGTGTGTTGCGTTTTGAGTTTTTTTTTTTGTGCAGGTTATAAGACTTAGGTTAGGTTGAGGGTTGTTGTTGTTGTTTTTTTTCTTTTTGTCTATGGATGTCCAGTTGCTCCAGGGCCATTCGTTGAAAAGGCTATTCTTCCTCTGTCTAATTGCTTTTCCACTTTTGTCAAAATCATGTGGGTATCTGGGTTCCTATTTTGTTTCACTGATCTATGGGTCTGTCTTTCCATAGTCTTAATAACTGTAGCTATATAATCTTAGAAGACTGAGTCCTTCCACTTTATTATTTTTTCCAAAATTGTTTTAGCTATTCTAGTTCTTTTGCCTTTTCATATATATTCTAGAATAGTCTTATTTATATTTTTAAAAAGCATACTGGGATTTTGTTAAGAATTGTATTAAAACTATCAGTTTGGAGAAAATTGACATCTTTACTATTTTGAGTCTTCTAATCCATGTACATCGTGTAGCACTTCATTTATTTAGATTTTTGTCATCTTTCACTGGCATTGTATAGTTTTTACTGTATGAATCATATATGTGTTTTGTTAGATTTGTACTCAAGTAATTTTTTTGAATGATTGTAAGTCGTTTAAGAATTATCATTTGAGGCTTATTGGCCCCACACATTCATATAAGCAAAGACGAAAAGATAAGAGGTTGTGATGTAAATTTTAAGTACTTTTAAGAGGGTGGATGTGTTCTGGTTTCCATTACAATGCTCTTCAGTGTGTACATGTGCATGTAAGGCCATCACAGTCTAAAAAAATGGCTTTCAAGTCATTCAGCTAGTTCTCTTCACACCACTTTATGATTCTAAGTTGATTCCTATGTGGATTTTCTATAGGTGTTTTTCTACAGGTAAGACTTATTGAAACATCCAGCGCACATCTCTACTTCTCTTCATTAGCCAATAAACAGGCAATCTTATTATTCACTGGTCTCTTTCATTTTGGCTAATGATAGCCTGCCCTTGATCTATTTGTAATGTGTGAACAAAAAAGCAAAAATCCCTGCTAAGGACCGAGTCTATAGACATGGTCATTAGCCAGTGTAAATGCCAAATGAGTGATTTTTTTGGGGGGGAGGGGGTGGTGGTGCCACACCTTCCTGAAGTTCCCCAAATGTTGCCATATACCTTTCTTTCAATCTATACAAGTATTAAAACTATACATTGAAATTATAAATTGGTATTAAAAACTAAGAAGAGAATAAAATATATCAAATGTTTTTTATTTGGCTATTTGATAATCATATTAGTTCAATATAATATCACATTATGTTGACCTTTACCACTCAACTTTCTTTTATTTTAATTTAAAAAATATCTGAGGAGATAAGTGATTGTGTTCAGAAACTCCACAATATTTATTTTTTTATTTGCAAATACTCTTTTGAAATAGATGAAAATTGCATATTTTTTGTGTGTTTAGAACTTACTGAATTTACAAACCATTATTGAAATGCTGTTCTTCCCAGTTTTCAGAAGAAAATGCAAGTAAAATGAAGAAAATATATGGAGAATTCTGTAGCCATCATAAAGAAGCTGTTAACCTCTTTAAAGAACTCCAGCAGAATAAAAAGTTTCAGAATTTTATTAAGGCAAGTATTTTAAAAGTTTATTACAAAGTGATAAATCAGCATGGAGAAATAGTTTATGCTTGTTTCTTAATGATTTAAACAAATTTCATAGCTAGATGATGCTTTTCAGGGGAAGAAGAAGGGGGGTGGAAGGTTTGTGGCAGAGATGTAAAGTCTCTTTTTCTGAAGACTCAAATGATATTGCCCCCAAATCATTTCCTTTTGTATATTTGTGAAGTCATGTTTTCCAACCATCTGAGAATATTTGTAACATACTGGGAAGCTGTTTTATGCCCTGACAAGTTATATATCAGAAAAATCAAAGTGAAAATAAACACAGAATCTACTCCACTTCTGAATTAGCTTGAAGCAGATTCATGACATCATATAATTTCATCTGTAATATTTTTCTCCAGATGAAAAACTTAAAAATTATGACATTATTATACAAATAAACTAACCATAATTTTTGATATCTTAAAATTTCACTGATTATCTCATAAAATTGGATTACTTAAATCAGGATCTGACCAAGGTTCACATATTGTATGAGGTTGTTATATCTCTTAAATCTCTTTCAACTTGAATGTTATCCCACCCCTTTTTTCTTCTGCTGATTTATTTGTTGAAGAAATTTGTCTTATAAAGTTTCCTGGATTCTAAATTTTTATCTGCCATGTTAAGGATGCTACCAGATTTTCTCCCTTTTTTCCCACATAAATGTGTGTTGAGGACTTGAATGCTATGAGGAATACTTTGATATTTTTAGAAAAAAAGTTGTCCTGATTCGAGGGAACTCTAAGGGCTGTAATGAATAACAGCAAATGTGGAGGAAGACCTGTTGGGAAAACAAATGGTAAACTGCAAACTGATGTTCAAAGTCTGACTTTGATTTCTGATTATTTTTCAAAAATTTTGCTATTTATAAATCAAGACACTTAGAAGTATTGGAACTTCTTTTGGAATTAACTACAAATACATCAGAGTAACTTGAAACTTCTTAAAATCTTGGAGAGGTGGGGTATTAAAATTTATGACAAAGTATACAATTTAAATTAGTGATAATGCATCATTTTGGTAACAATGAATGTTAAGTCTGCATAAATTGTACTCTTGCAGATTCTTTGTATTGTTAAATTCACACCTGAAAAGTAAATACAGGTAGAATTTGTGTATATAAAATGTATATTTTTTTAAGCTCCGAAATAGTAATCTTTTGGCTCGACGCCGAGGAATTCCAGAATGCATTCTGTTGGTCACTCAGCGTATTACAAAATACCCTGTCTTGGTGGAAAGGATATTGCAGTACACAAAGGGTAAGTTGTGATTTGTGGGATAAACATTTGCCCCTCTTATTAGTTTTAAACATAGCTGAGGTGTTCTAAACAGGCATAAATGTTTGTGGTCTCTGATTCGTAAAGAGTTTAATGATGGAGAAACTGTTAAAGCCTTAGAATTTGGATTCATTTTTAGAAATTATCTTTTATACTGCAGCATGGATAATAGTCTGAATTTCTACAGGTAGCCCAAACCAAACTGGCTTCTTCTTTGAACCTGCCTTTCCCCTCTTTATTTTCCCCACCACTGGGCTTTCTTACTACCTCCTCTTCCTTATTTTCCTGTTACCTTCACAACAGTCTGATGAAACACGCTATTGATCCTATCATGAAATGTCAACTCTCCCAAGCAATCAGTTACTAAGTTGAGAGGGATTATAAGAAGGATCTATTTTTGACCCTGTCAATTCATCAAGTTCCAGGGAGTAACATATGGGCATCTTTTAAGAAGCTATGAATGCACATGGCTGGTCTGTAAGCTCCTTGTGGGATCTGTAAGACCTGTGTCTGTCTGGTTTATAGCTGGATCTTCAATGTCTAGTGCAATGGCTGGTACAGACTAGATGATCAATAAATAAAAACATCAATGCCATGAATGAATAAATAAAATGGTCTAATCCTCAAGCTAACATATTGATCTTGAGTAAAGATTATTATTAGGGTGGTAGCGTGTTATGTTAAAAAGGGCTTGGGTTTGGAATTTTGTATGCTTGTGTTGCATTGTATATACTCAGCTCTGCCACTCACTCACTGGGCAAATTATTAACTGAGCCTCAGTTATCTCCACTACAAAATGACATGAAACATTACCTTTCAGTTCCAGTTGCCTCAATAAACATGAACTAGGTGGTCTTTATCACCAAATATACTTTTATATGGAGTTTCAGGAGGCTGCTTCAGAAACTCCTTCAGAGTATTTTCATAAGATAATCTAGAGACAAGAGCAGGTAGCCAGTATTTTAAAGAATAACAACTGAAATCAATAATTATTTGCTCTTGGTATGAGCATGGCTGATTTATCTATTAGCACAGCACTTGGCAAAAGAAAATATTTTCATGGTACCCATCAGAAATTAAAATATTTAATTTTAAAGAAAATGGTCAAAGAAAATGGTTTTATTATAATAGTAATATATTCAGATTTATGTGAATGCAGTTATAAAGTATGATTTTGAATATTAATTTTATGGAGGAAGGGATCAAGGAATATAAATGATTCTGAGGCTTGTTCATATCACCCTGTGACTCTGAGAGTATTACTGGCTTGGCCCCACAGCTGGCTTAAGTTTTAAGAAACTTGGCATGAGGATTATTGATTACCTATGTCTAAGAAGGTGGAAGGAAGGCCTAAGTTAGTATATTACACATTTCCTGCCCTAGGGGGAAGCTCAGACTCATCCTTAGAATTCAGACATCTTACTGTCAGCTGAAGGACAATGTGTTAGCTGAAGCACATTTAATAATGCAAACCTTTCATAATAAAACATTTTAACATCTTTTTGGTGGGGGGGAGGTACAGAGTGATATTATAGGATTTAATTATTATTATTATTATTATTTTTGAGACAGAGTCTTGCTCTGTCTCATAGGCTGGAATGCAGTGGTACAATCTTGGCTCCCTGCAACCTCTACCTCCCAGGCTCAAACTATCCTCCCACCTCAGCCTCTTGAGTAGCTGGACAAAAGGCTCACACCACCATGCCCGGCTAATTTTTGTATCTTTTTTGGTAGAGACAGGGTTTGGCATGTTGCCCAGGCTAGGGATTTAAGTTTCATCCAACATTTTTCTTATGGGGTTTTTATTGTTTAGATGATGTGTTTAACTGTATTTTTAAACTAAAGAAAAAGTTGTCTTCCTTAGTACTCTGGTTTATTATATAGTATTTTTTTGTTTCTTTTCCCCCACACAGAAAGAACCGAAGAACATAAAGACTTATGCAAAGCTCTTTGCTTAATTAAAGACATGATTGCAACAGTGGATTTAAAAGTCAATGAATATGAGAAAAACCAAAAATGGCTTGAGATCCTAAATAAGATTGAAAACAAAACATACACGAAGCTCAAAAATGGACATGTGTTTAGGAAGCAGGCACTGATGAGTGAAGAAAGGACTCTGTTATATGATGGCCTTGTTTACTGGAAAACTGCTACAGGTCGTTTCAAAGGTACTGTGGCTCGACCATACCAATTTCTCCCTTCATACACTTTATTCATTTAACAGAGGACAGATTTTCAAAAGAAAAACATTTCAGAATTGCAGGTACACATGCACAAACCCCAGGTCAGTTGAAAGATTGATTTGTGAATTTCAGTAGGCAAATCTGGCCAATGATACAAATCTTTGGTGGGAGTTTGCTGCCCAAGCTAAAACCTTTATACATATTTTACGAATTTGCAATTTAGTGATGTCTGAAATCAAAGGAACTGAGAGTTATGCTAATTGTTGGCACAGAAAAATTATTCTGGTAACTGTGGTGTGTTGAAAGCAAGGCAGTACACCTACACACCTAGGGTCTGTTGCGTGTCAGCACAGCCTAGGGCTGTCAGACCATGGAGGGGAGAAATAAAAAGAACTCTGAATGTCATCTTTGTTACTGACTAATAGACTACATCCACACACCTGCTGACACTGGTTTAAGCTCTTCCTCAGTGCTGCTGTTTGCTAACTGGCACGAACTTGACTCTGTTCAGGAGTCTAAAGCAGATAATTCCATTTCTTAAGGACTCATTATTAGCTATCACACTGCCTAACCCAGGCTTTCTCACCATGGCCACACACTAGAATCACCTCTGGAGCTTAAAAACATTACAAATGCTCATGTCTCCTCTCAGAGATTCTGATTTTATCGCTGTGAGGATGAAACCAAAGCCCATGGGATGTTTAAAGGCTCTCCAGGTGAGTCTACTATGCAGCCAGGCCTAAGAACCACTGTTTCTAACAGTTCATCTTAATAGCATCCATAGGTAGGAAGTGAGAGGAAGAGGTTGTTAAATTCTAGCTAGTCAAAAATTATTACCCATTGGAGGATGATCAAGTTTTCATGGAGGTTGCAACTAATATCTGAAATGGGATTTGTTGATCAACAACTAGCAATGTTGTATTGAAAATAAATATTAACCACAACCTGTAGATTCTATTGCTCAAAGTCATTTGCTCTTTATCCATTTAGTAGAATCAGTTTGGTAACTTTGTGTTAGACTATTCAGTGGATGCAATGAAGATGACTTCTTGTGAACAATTTGTAAGGGAAGTATGGAATCCTAAATCTTGCTTAGATCTAGATGAAACAAAATAGCAGGCATATATAATTTGAGGTAGAAGCTGCCCTTTTACATTTTTAATTTAGCACCTTTCCTGCCAAAGGTAAGCGTTTGCTCCATTTTATTAAAACTTCCTTTTTTATGGATATTTTTCTTCGGTTTTGAAAGTGACTACATTAAACTTTGCTGGAGATTTACCTATACCTACAGCTACACACAAACATGCACACTTAAAGACAGCTTTCTTTTAAGTTGTTAATAGCATATATCTTTGGCTCTCATAATACAGGTATTTTTAATAAAAGTTTCATACTTAGACTAAGTGTTAGTCTTTTTATTTTTATTAAGTTTATTTGAACTGTGGTTTGCTTCATTAATACTAGTAATGTTTTTTCTTTGAAGATATCCTAGCTCTACTTCTAACTGATGTGCTGCTCTTTTTACAAGAAAAAGACCAGAAATACATCTTTGCAGCCGTTGTAAGTATATGACCGTGTGATGCATTTAAAAAATAGGTTTAATCACACATTTTCTTGAAAAATGCCTAAAATTCCTAGTGAAATAAAATAGTCACAGGGAAGTATATGCTTATGTTATGTTTCCATTATTATTTGTGATTGCAGTGTTTAGAGACAAGCATCTCATTAGGTTAAATTAGCATGGTAAGTGTTGCTTCACGACAACCAGGGCTGGTACTCAGCTGTTTCGGCAGCGTAACCAACTGTGAGAATATTGCAGTCCTTCAGTAGTGGTTAGTGAACAGGCACTGCTCTGAGCCTCCCAAATGTCCCCATGCCATCTAGTTATCTTGGTCTTTCCTCTAGACTCCTCTCTTCCCTGCCCCTTCGGCCCCAAAACCCCTTCCCTTAGATCCAGCAACTGAAATGTGAATGCTGGGCACAGCTGATCTCTTCCAGCACTGGGCTTTCTCCATGCCCATTGGCCCTGCTCTCCCACTTACTAACCCTGTAACTGCCGTCATGTGCCTTCTGCCAGACAAGGGATACCATCCTGATGCTTAATGTTTACAGAAGATTCTTTCTTCTTTTTACTATAGTAGCTTCTAAAGACAGTGTATGAAACTATTTTTGTAGTGTGTTAGAGTAATCTAATTGCTGGCACACAGACTTAGACTAGCAATAAAATGAGTATTTTATGACATTTTGTACAGTCGAGTTACACTAGCAATAAAATCAGTATTTTATGACATTTACTACATGGCATCTGATTGACTTAGAGAAGGACGATATCGCCAGTTAACTCCTTGTTAGCATCATGGAGCATCAGACCCCGTTGGAGGAAAGAATCCAAGACACACAATAGCAATATGGGCAGTGTAATGGTGGCTCCCTAAAATGCTAGTGCTTATCATCCACTGAATGGTAGGACATTTGGGTACCATTAGCAGATACCATTAATTCCAACCAATTTTGGCAAAGTCAAAGCTTAATATGGCTTCTGTTATCTTGTTCAGAGAAAACAAAGAAGCATGTCTATCCAGGGATGAGATTCTGGGAAAGAGGCGGGAGCCGTGCCTCATCTGTCTCTGTGTACTAGGCAGGCTGACTTGAGAAGCTTCTTCATCCTGTTTGGCACATTCCCTTTCATCAACACAATGATGTTGAGTTCTATAAAGGTCAAAGACGTTTTCACAGAGCTACACTAGAGGATAATAAGAAGACTTAAAGAAGTCTGTATGTTCCCAATCGATTTGAACTGTGTTACAAATTTCATGAAAACCTATTGGTTTGTCCAGTGGCTTCTCTAGGCTGTTATCTGAGATGCTCAGAGATTCTCTGAAAGAACATGAGAAAATAAGTGGGAAGGTGGGGACCATTTTGTTTAACCTGTGGGATGGCGAGGTCCATGTAGGAAGAGGAAACAAATTTACATCTTTATAGAAACCAATGCTTCTTTAAAACCAAAGACCTAAAAGAAAAGCAAATTCTGCTTCTTGGATGATATTACCGGACAGATGTCCTGCTGATTGATCATGAAGTAGATAACATAAAGACAACTACATTGTTTTTTAGGACAAGGTAGCATATGGATTCAGATCCTGTAATGCTCAACTTAGAACGTGACTTGAAATGTGATTCTTTCCCTCTTGTCTCATATGACCTCCTGAGGCATTATCTGTGCTACCCTTAGACCGCATTTACCATTAAGTGGGGTATTAGGAATGCAATCCACCAAATGGGAGAATGAAGACAGTTACAACCTAGCTCTTCTTGGTGGAATGTGTTTGGCTATGGACAACAGTAAAATGTTACTGATACTGTTTTTTAAAGATGTTAATCTGACATGTAGCTGCATTCATAAATGACAGCTAAGCCCTTGGTGGTATGAGAGAGCAAAAGAGAAAGCATCATTTTATCCTTGAAGAGTCAGGTACACCCTACTGTTCATACACTCCTGAGTTACATCTATCTGACAACAGCCCATGTGTCACAATATCTTATAGTTAAAATTGTAGGGAATTGAAGCATTTGGCTAGGGGTATACAGATATCTGGATTTCCTAGTTCTCATCCTAGAATTTTAGAAAGTTTTCCTCATGCTAGTACAGGTGAGATTCTCCACTCCTTGTGCCCTTTAGAAAAAACTTCTTCCTCAGGTGCTTGTCTTGCTGCATGTTACAGAAGACGTGATTAATTTGGAAATAGCCAGAAGATTAACAGCTGAAAGTAGCAAGAGGATGGAGTAGTGGGTCCCTACAAGAAAGTTTTGCTTTGTTTTTGTTTTTATAAAGGACTCAGCTGGAAATTGGGGCAAAGCCCAAACCTACAAAATGTGTAAGAAAAAGTAGATGTGTTCACTAAGTCTTAGAATACTGAGTCTAGGAGGAATCTCTTGAACATCAAAGAAGGCAAATTCAAAAGGAGCAAACAACGAAGACATAGTGAACATGTGGACTTGCAAGCTGAAGTTCCAAATAGGAAGCAGTCTCAAAATCTCTGTATCATGGCCGGGCGCGGTGGCTCACACCTGTAATCCCAGCACTTTGGGGGGCCGAGGCGGGCGGATCACGAGGTCAGGAGATCGAGACCATCCTGGCTAACATGGTGAAACCCCGTTCTACTAAAAATACAAAAAATTAGCCGGGTTTGGTGGCAGGCGCCTGTAGTCCCAGCTACTCGGGAGGCTGAGGCAGGAGAATGGCATGATCCCAGGTGGCGGAGCTTGCAGTGAGCCGAGATCGCGCCACTGCACTCCAGCCTGGTAACAGAGTGAGACTTCATCTCAAAAGATAAAAATAAAATAAAATAAATAAGTAAGTAAAATCTCTTTATCACAATGGAATCCCTGAATAGTAGAATCAGCACAGAATGGATACGATGTAACAATACAGCTAAGCGTAGCAGCTCCTTTCCTCTTCTCCTACATTAGAGGTCTTCGACTCCTAATGCCTGTAGGGATTGGGCAGAAATGTGATTGAGTGAACGTGACAGGGTCAGAAGCGAGGATACAATAGAAAGTTGTAGGGACTGTAGTGAAAAGTGAGTCTGTGCCCTGTCTCAAAGATGGCAGGGATTATCTGGCTATAGCCAGTGTTTTAAAATGGGAACATGGGCCCAGGATTGCTAATCTTCTGCTTTCCCCAAGAACCCAGAAATCTAAAGGTTTTAAAAAGTGAAATCCCCTAGTATTTAAATACCGAGAACTTATTTTTAAACTTTGTTTGTTAAATGCCGTGGCACAAATAAAACATCTCTGCAAGCTGGGTTAGGCCTTTGCATCACTAGTGTTTGGCATCTACCTCCGAGGCAGACATGCTACTTCCATTCCTGGAGAGTTAATTGAATTTTTGTTCATCTCCAGTGTTTGTGCGTGGTTAGTATGAATACCGATGGACAGGTTCCTATGCCCCCTGGTCTGATGGTGATCGAATGAATGTTACTTTCCTTGCACTTACCTGTTCTTCACTTTGAAAAGATCTTACCCTGCCACCTCCCCTCCCCTGCAACACTAACCAACTAGTTCAAATAATTTCACTCTTGCTCATGTCTTAAGCAAGTAAACTTACTCTGCCTTTTTACATACAGAGGCTGTTTACCTTGTCAGCTGAGGAAGCTAAAACTGCACATTGAATCAGGGAAACAGATAAGGTCTTGGGAGTAGGTCCATAATAGGATAAGCCAGATTACAAATGCTCCAAGGATCTCCCTAATTAGAGAGGGCAGTATTCCAACAACTCTGCCACGGGGCTGCTTTTGCTTCCATTTTCAGAGGCTGAGCACAGGGCTGCATAGACCAGTGGTCTTGTCCCATTGTATTTTTTTCTCTCATGCTACTCTGAGAAGCATGGGGTGAGGAGGTACTCTGGGTCACCATGGCACACAGCATCAGATGTGGCCAAGTTGTATGATGCTGGGAAAGCTGACAAGCCAGCACCAAGGAGTCAGCAGTGAGGGGACCGTGGCTTGTTCTGGATAAAGGCGTCGCCTAGTCCATGATGGTGAAGCAAAACCACACACTGCAACCAGCTCTGTAAACAGTGGTGGAAGCCACAGACCAAAGAAGAATTCTTCATGTTATCCCCCAAACTGTTCATCCTGAAGTCATTCTTTTCACCATTTTTTCAACGACATCTACCTACCAGGCATCATCAGTGTGCTGTTCCTCTTTCAATCTCCAGTGTTTAGAAAGGGACATTGGAGGATCACAGTAGATGCTGGTAGAAGAGGTGGTTTAATCACGGCGTACATGCCAAATTTTAGACTTTCTTCCTATTACCCTCTGGTGGACTTATGTGAAACTAGTCCTACCAACATTTATTGAGTGCCTACTCTATGCAAGGCTATGTGCTAGGCACAGGAAGATGAATGAGACCCATTCCCACCCACCAAGGGCTCATCTGCTTGGTGAGAAGAGGCAAGAACTTGTAGGCATTTTGTTGCTGTGGCCCACATGACAGTAGCAAAAAGGATTGGTTATGCCTGGGGAGTCGAAGGTCTTGCCCCCTATTCGTATCGTTTATAGTCCACAGGCTGGGCTTCTGAGTTTCTGGGCTTCTTTTCAGTTACCTTATTGAAACAATATTGCAAGTCGAATGGACTTTTTAGGGCCTCCATCCTTCTCAATCTCTTTGTGACATTTGACACATGAGTTTCCTATCTCATGCTGTCTTAGTAAAACTTCTCCTGCCTTGACTATGGCATTTTGATATTTTTCTTCTCTGATTGTTCTGTGTTTTAAACAGCTCAATTTTTAAACAACCAATTCCTTTTTTTTTTTTTTTTGAGACAGAGTCTTGCTCTATTGTCCAGGCTGGAGTGCACTCACTGCAACCTCCACCTCCAAGGTTCAAGCAATTCTCATGCCTCAGCCTCCCAAGCAGCTGGGACTACAGGCGCACACCACCACATCCAGCTAATTTTTGTATTTTTAGTATAGATGAGGTTTCACCACATTGGCCAGGCTGGTCTTGAGCTGCTGACCTCAGGTGATTCACCTGCCTCAGCCTCCCAAAGTGCTGGTATTATAGGAGGGAGCCACACCCAGCCTAAACCACCAGTTCTTAAGGATGAGCATTCCCGTAATTCCTCTTTTTCCATCCTCTCTTTTCCATACCGTCTCCATTGGAGATTGTATCAACTTCTATAGCTCTTTTGAAAAGATTGAAAGTGGAGAAAGGTTTACCTACTACTGTTGCTTCCTTTAGCTCATGTTTTACAAGAGCCTTACTTTAGCTAGGATGCTGTTTCATCTGCTCACCTTCCTATTTTATATAGGATCAGAAGCCATCAGTTATTTCCCTTCAAAAGCTTATTGCTAGAGAAGTTGCTAATGAGGAGAGAGGAATGTTTCTGATCAGTGCTTCGTCTGCTGGTCCTGAGATGTATGAAATTCACACCAATTCCAAGGAGGAACGCAATAACTGGATGAGACGGATCCAGCAGGCTGTAGAAAGGTAACATTTCCTTCTGTCCATAATCTATGGAACAGAGTTGTTCAACTGGGGAAAATATTCTAACCATGTCTTCCTGCATGAAAACTTTGCCTCTGCCAGAATGGTCTGCTCCCTGCCCCCTGCACCTGCCTACGATAGCCCCCCATCTGCAGCTTTCTCCTCCACGCCTCCCTGCATGTAATGCCTGCACCTCCCTCTGCCTGTGTGCGCCCTGCCAGGCGTTGATGCAGCTCGGGCCTCCCTTCCTCCATGAGGACCTCTTCAGTCCTGGTGATCTCTTTCTTGCCTGAAATTCTTTAACACCTGCTCACTAAAGCATTTACTCAATGCTTCTTATATACTGCCTTGTAGCTATTATCTTTTTTATGTACATATGTGTGTGTTTCTTTAATTAGATTGGAAGCTCCTCGAGGGCAGGGGTCATGTCTTATGTTTCTCTGTGTGCCTAGTGCTGAGAAATCATTCAATAAATGTTTCTGAATTGGTGGATCTAAGTATTCTAAGTCAATTTGTTCCTCATTACTTGTGCAAGGACAGTTTTTATAATTGGGAGCACAAGGGTGGAGGAGATCATTCTCAACAGTAATTTAATTAGTTAGATCCTGAAGTTATATACAATTTCTGTACCTCCACTGCACCCCATCTGATCTGGCACCCCACTTCTATTCCCTAAAATTCTTATACTTTATTCCCATTATGGGTGTGTGTGGTGAGTGTATGTTTGTGTTCACTGGAATATTTGAGTCATCCCACACCGCTGATTTTGAGAGTCATGTAATGTTATGCAAGATTCTTTGTATTCTCAAGAAAACAAGTCTCTGGCCAGGGGGCATGATGCATTCCCTTTATGCTGAAATTTTCTCCCTTTATGAATAAATCCATTGCCAAGTTCCCATGTTTTTCTAATGAATCTACAGATACTTGCATTTGGTTTCAGTTGTGTCTCCTGACTATTGTCTTTTAAAGTTGTCCTGAAGAAAAAGGGGGAAGGACAAGTGAATCTGACGAAGACAAGAGGAAAGCTGAAGCCAGAGTGGCCAAAATTCAGCAATGTCAAGGTACAGTGCAGGCACTTCTGGCTCCCTGGTCGTGGTGTTCTCCTGGGTGTTGGGAAAGCCTGAGTGTCATGAACAGGAGGTTATAACTACATGATTCATCCTGTGTACCTGAGGCCCACCTGGACCACCCTCCCAAGAAACACTGAAAACCAAAAACTTACACTAGAAATGCTCAAATAAGATGACATTCTCTTCACTTCCACCTTAGTGATTAAAATGGATGTAAAACATGCACATGAAACAATAGCTGTGGGCAGTGTGGTGCAGAGGAATGTTGGAGTTACTTGTCTCATGGTTTAATTTTAGGTCTCAGCACTGTCATGTCAATGACTTTGGTCTGGTCCCCAGTTTCCAAGTTTGTGAAAGAAGGAGATTAGATTAGCTCAGTGATTCTCAACTCTGGTTTGACATTGGAATCAGTTGAGAGGTCTTTAAAAATACAGATACCTGGGCCTCACTCTCCACCAACTGAATCTGAATCTGTGGCCGGTGGGATGTAGACTTTGGGGTTTTCAGCTCTCCCAAGGTGACTTTGAAGCACAGAGGAGACTGAGAATTCCTGGATTCAATGCTGGTTAAGGTCCCTTTGCGCTTTAAGAATTCTGCAACATGTTGAAATCTGAGGACAATGATGCATGCAAAGATGGGCAAAGAAATTGGATGTTTAGAAACAAAAACTTAAACCAGTATGTTTGGTTTTGACCAAAACTGGCTGAAGCCTGTGCCGTTCCAGGCATTTGTATTGTTCACTCATCATGGATGGGACTACCTCAATTTTCATTCCCAAGCTTAATGTTTAGTCTTAATAGAAACCAGCCTGAATAAACAAAGAATAGCTTTGCAAATTTTCTGGAATTAAGGGACTGAGAAAAGAACCTTATTTACAGAAAGGACAATGGAAGCTGAGAAAGTTGTTAGTCACTTGCTGGAGGCCACAGTCACTAAGCGGCATGGTCAGGACTGATACCTGCATCTACCCTACTCATCCAGCCTGGGCTTTCTCTTGGAGGTCACACTGCTTGCTAATTAGCTACATCTTTTTCGTGGACTTTCACATTAGTGGTTGTATTCATGTTAGTGATAATCTTCTCTGGTAAATACTATTTCATAGAAATACTCACTAACCAAGACCAACAAATTTGTGCGTATTTGGAGGAGAAGCTGCATATCTATGCTGAACTTGGAGAACTGAGTGGATTCGAGGACGTCCATCTAGAGCCCCACCTCCTTATTAAACCTGACCCAGGCGAGCCTCCCCAGGCAGCCTCATTACTGGCAGCAGCACTGAAAGAAGGTAAGTCGCTTTGAGAAGGGTTTGGGTTGACAGGTTCAGAAAATGTTTATTGAACACCTACTATGTGCCTTGCACTGTGGTCTTGGTGCTGAGGATACAGCAGAACAAGACAAGTTCCTTACTCGGCTAGAACTTGTATTTCTGGAAACACCAAATATAAAGAAATAAATATGTCAGATTGTATCAAGTGCTATGAAGAAAAAGAAGCAGTATAAGGGGGAAAGAGGGTGATGGAGTTGGGATGGCTCTGTTTTAGATAGGGGGTCAGGGAAGGCCTCTCTGATATAATGATATGTAAGTGGACATGAAGGAAGAAAGCCGAGTGATATCTTGAGGGAGAGTCTTCCAGGTGTAGGGAATGGCCGGCACAAAGGTCCTGGTGCAGGAAAGTGCCAGTATCGCCTGAGGAGCAGGCAGGGGGACAGCACAGGCAGAGGGAAGGGAGGGTGGGGTGAGCAGTGCAGGGGATGAGTCCAGGTTTCTATGAGTCCAGGGTTCACTAGGTCTCAGGTTGCATGGCAGGAGAGAAGGACTTGGAATTTCATCCTGAGTGGGATGGGAAGCATTAGAGAATTTTGAGTGGAGCAGGGACTTGACTTGTGGTTTGAAAGGTACCTCCTGACTGCTGTGTGGAGAATAGACTTAAGGGGGCGAAGTGCAGATGTTGGTAATAACAATGGGAGATGGTGGCCGAGGTCGGGTGAAGGGCAAGATCATTGGAGATGAGAAAGTCCAGAGGATGAGAGGCCAGGGTGGTGGAAGGACTAAGTTTATAGAATTGAAAATATTGAGAATTTTGACAGGATTAGCACTGGTGGGATGCGGAGAACTTGTGCCGTGTGCTGACTCATTCAGAGAAGGCAGGCGAGTGGCTGAAGGTCTATAGAGGAAAGTCAACAAGGAGCGGTAGTGAGCAGTATACCCGGAGGGCAGGAGTTTCGAGGCAGAAAGGAGTTGAAGAAGAGGTGGAGATAATGGTCTGGAAGTGACAGTGGGACAAAGGCCTTCGGAGATAAACCAGCCACCTCCTGAGAGACTGGCAGGAAATGCTGTTGTACAGAAGAAGGGCTGGTAAATTACAGACCACGGACTACACACGTCCCACCACCTGCTTTTGTAAGTTTGCTTTTACCAGAACTCAGCCACATCTGCTTGTTTATGTGTCACTTGTGGCTACTTTTTCCTACAGTGGCAGAGATGAGCAGTTTTGACAGACTGTTTAGTCCACAAAACCTAAACTATTAACTGGCTCTTTGCAGAAAATGTTGGCCAGCCTCTGGTTTAGAATCTCAGAATATTAGCTCTGGAAGAGAATTTAGGAATCTTAGAATCAGCCATCTTTATTTCCCAGTTGAGGAAGCTGAGGTCTTGAGAAGGGCATAGAGGTCTGAAGTAGGGTTCACTGATAGAACCCCTCATTCATCTGTTTCTCAGATATCCATTGAGCATCTACCTTGTACTGTTGCTGGTGCTTGGGAGGCAGTGATGCTTTTGTAAAAATTTTTTTTTTTGAGACGGAGTCTCGCTCTGTCGCCTAGGCTGGAGTGCAGTGTCCGGATCTCAGCTCACTGCAAGCTCCGCCTCCCGGGTTTACGCCATTCTCCTGCCTCATCCTCCCGAGTAGCTGGGACCACAGGCGCCCACCACCTCGCCCGGCTCGTTTTTTTGTATTTTTTAGTAGAGACGGGGTTTCACTGTGTTAGCCAGGATGGTCTCGATCTCCTGACCTCGTGATCCGCCCGTCTCGGCCTCCCAAAGTGCTGGGATTACAGGCTTGAGCCACCGCGCCCGGCCTTTTGTAAAATTTTTAGTGATGAAAGATAGACAATACTTAAGGAAAAAGAGAACTTTGGATAGTTGTCTATCCCAAAGATAATGGGATTGTGATAAGGTGAAGGTGTTGCTTCAGAGAGATTAGCCTAAAGACCTCTTTTTGAGATGAAGATTGAGAAATAAGAAGCCATCTGTCTCAAGAGCTTGGGGAGGATCATTTTGGGCAGAGAGAAGGAAGTGCAAAGCCCCTGAGGCTGCAGTGAGCTTCACATGTTTAAGGAAAGAAAGGAGGCCAGGGTAGCAGATGTCAGCATGGATCACCATTAGATGAGGTGATGTAGGCCAGGCAGGCTGGGATCATATCATTGTAGGCCATATTTAAATAATTTTAAAAGAGGATGTTATTCCAAACATGATGGAAAGCACTGGAAGCTTTTAATCATGGGTGTGGCGTGATCTTATTTATGTCTTAACTCACTGGCTGCTGAATGGACAAGAGACTAGATGGAGACAAATCTGCCTAGAGACTTGTTAGGAAGTAATAACAGAAGTTGAGATGAGCCTTGGTCTAGACCAGTGCCATTGACAATGGGAGCAGAGAGAAGAGGCCGAGTCAAGATATATTTTAGAAATAAAGTCAAAAAGAAACTTCCAAGTGGGATGACAAGAAGCAGTGACCTCCCTCATTATCTTTGATAAAGCCTTGATCAAATAGATCACCCACTCTCAGTATCAGCCAGTGGTTTTAACTTTCTCCCCCACCAAAACTTTCACTAACGCTGGGTTGTACGCTCATCTGCTTCCATTCCTCTGGCACACTGTGACAGAGGTGCCAGGGCAGCAGCGGACCCAGCTGCTTAGAACCCAGAGCAATGGAGGTGCTGCCTTAGCTGCAGTTGGATAATCCACCCTCGGTCACTGACCATCCAGCACCAGCTGCAGCCGAAAGATCGAGCAGGAGTTCTTATCAGAGTGAGGGAGTTATCTTCTGACAAAAAACCAGTTCAGTAGTGCACCTTGAATGGTCTCCTTGGGACTTCACTCTGCTGGACAGCTTTTCCTCCTTCCTTTCTTTTCTTCTGTCTCTGCCTCTTGAAACCCATCCATCCTTCCAGGTCCTGCTCAGTTTTCACCTCCTGTAAAAACATATTCCGAATCTTGCTAGCTAATAGAATGCTCTTCCTCCTCCATGCTGCAGTAGCATTTATGATGCTCTAATAAAGCTGATGGAGATGAGTGCTGAACGCCTGCTTCTGCATAGCCTAGTGAGTCGTGTATGTCTCTTTCCTCCTCCAATCTGTAAACTACCCTCTTAGTTGTCAAATGCCCAATAGCCCCTAGAACAGGTGCTTGTTTAAAATACACATCCTGTTTTCTCCTCCAGAGAATCAAATCCAGTAAGTCTAGAGCCAAAGACTGGGAATCTGTATTTCTAAAGACAAGTGTAGGGAAAATACTCTTTTGAGGAATAGCTAATATGTCTGAGTAACAGGTTTTAAAAAGTTAATGCCTGGTATGTTTCTACTAACTGAATGACAGGCAGTTTTTAGGCCTACCAATTTACTGAAAGTTGCATTTGAGATATTTTTATATAATGGGTTTATAGTTTTTTATTGAGTTAATTCTCTGTTGTAAAATGATGCTAAAAGTATTGGTCTAGATTAAAGATCTGCAAACTTTTCCTATAAAGGGCCAGATATGAAGTAGTTTGGGTTTTGTAAATCACAGTCTCTGGGATGCAGTGGTGTGTGTGCATGTGTGTGTGTGAGTGCGTGCACAGGCACATGCCCGTGTTTTGACAACCTTTAAAAATGTAAAAATCATTTTTAGCCCCTGGGTCATATAAAAACAGGGACAGTCCAAATGCAATTTGCCAACTCCTGGTCTAGATTAAATATATACCTATCTTTGTTTTTTAGATTTATTTTTGTTTTTCTCTATCTTAGCTGAGAGCCTACAAGTTGCAGTGAAGGCCTCACAGATGGGCGACGTGAGTCAATCATGCGAGGACAGTTGTGGAGACTCTGTCTTGGCGGACACACTCAGTTCTCATGATGTACCAGGATCGCCGACTGCCTGTAAGTGAAAGTGCAGGCCTTGGCAATGAGCCCGAGCACAGCCCCTGGAGCTTACAGTGGTCGCGTAAAGTAAAGGCAATGACTGTCTCTGGTTGAAGGGGACTTGATATATTTTTTTAAATTAGAAAAACACTAAGAATAAATAAGCTAGCCTAAATGAATATCATATGCATACAATAATGACACTGGGGTTTCAAGTATGAGGATCTAAAGAGTAGTTGGTGGGTTATACTGCTCTGTTTGCCAGCCAAATGTTGGACCTTCCCCAACACCTACCCTGCCTCATTTTTGATATGATTTATTGAATACAGTTTTGAAAGCACTTTTTAACTTTTCTGGTTTTTTAAAAAAGGAGTCGCTGCAGTCGATTACAGAACAAGCACTTAAACCTAATCTCATGTGCATCAACTGAGAAAACAACTCAGAAAACCAGAAATATACACACGGCTCCCTCCGCCTCCCTCCTTTCTCTCTCTCTCTCTCTCACACACACACAGTTTAGTGGTATGGTTAAAGCGGAAGTGCCAGAAAATTCTTGATCTGTGCCATCCTACACTTTAGTTCATGTCAGAATTCATTTATTAAAACACTGTTTCAATACATTTTAAATATAAAAAATAGAATGTAGAGAGTTGGTTGAGGTAATTTCCCAGAACCTAGCTATCCAAAGACTGGGAATCTGTATTTCTAAAGACAAGTGAAGGGAAAATACTCTTTTGAGGAATAGCTAATATATCTGAGTAACAGGTTTTAAAATTTTAATGCCTGGTATGTTTATACTAACTATATGTATAGTTGTAGGCTACTTAGTTCCAGAAAGATTTCTAAGATAAAAGCATAAAGAGTATACTTTTCATCCTGTGCAGCTGGTAACAACCTTACTTCCACAAGGTCTTATGTGCGTAAGATAAAATGGATAAAATGTCTTCAATAGTTAGAGATTGGAAAGTTAAATTGAACTCAGAACTTCTTTAACAACATCCCTTGATTAAGATATATAGACGCAGTATAGCTTTTTAATTCTATACTTCTTTTTTCCTTTTTTAAATACCAGCACCACTAATTATCTTCCTCTGTCAAGTTCTGCTTTATCTAATCCTGGGTTTCTATTTTCAGAATGCGCACATATGTTTTTCATTTTGACACAGCCCAGATTCATCAGGGGAGTTGTACTGCCCTGGGTGATTTCCTTTTAAAAGAAGATCCTCATTATGCCATTGAGGAGGCTCTGTCTAAAAATACATGCAGGGATCTGCTGCTCTCAGCCTCGCCCCAGGGACAGCTGGAGAGGCTCCGCTCCGCAGCTGCCCGAGCCCACGGCCGAGCCTTCCCTCCCTTCAGGCCAGGCAGTGAAGGTCTCCTTGTCTGTATCCACGTCTCTCATGACTGGGGGGAGTTTCAAAAGGGACACCCGTGGCATTTGCCAGAACCATTGAGAGGCTCTTTAGAGGGGTCTGATATCGGGATTCAGGCAGAGGAACTACCAAAGCTGGCTGGTGGGGTCCTGTACCCAAAGGCCTCTTCAGTTCCGGGTCAGACAGGAACATGGTGTTATGAGAGTTTGATTCTCTTTATAAAGTTGTTCAAGGCGCAAGGCTATTCCTAAATGAAGGTCTACAACTCTGACTGAATGGGTGTCGGTTCTGCAAGTGACTTGGAGGACTGGGCTCTTCTGCATCAGGCTTATGTCAGCCTGAGGTTATAAGCCAAGCAGACCGCTCTATTTTCAGTCTTCAGTATACATGATGAGTATCTTCTCCTTCTAGGAAAGTTCTGTCCACTGGAGACCCTCTCGCCCACCCTGAAACTGGATACAGGGACAGGGACCTGATCTGTGTTTTATTCTTCTGCCTTGCCATCAGCTTCTTTCCCATTTGACTTTCCTAACTTCTGTGAGGGAGTGAGAAACAGAATGGTGAATTCTTTAGTGATGCCTTTGGCCACCCTTTAAGAGTTAGGAATAGCACCCATTAGTAGAACCATTTTTCAAACGACAGAGAAACCTATGAAACGTCCTCTCACTGTAAGTGAATAAGTGCTGATCAGCTTGAACAAAATGGACTTGTTTGTAGCTGATCTCATCTGAAGTCGTTTCTGTTTAGACAAACATTTCTTTGCATTAGAAGAGGCCTTTGAAATCCTAGAGGACTCTCATTTTCCAAAGACATAAGTATTTTTATTAATTTAAAGAAAAACATTTCCTGTATTGGAAATAAAGTTCCCAGATGACACAATAAAAAATTATACAAACTGTGTCACAAAGTGAATATCGATTTTGTCAGGGTCCACATTGGACATGGTTCTAATAAAACACTGTTTTGGGCTTTGAAAATTCTAGTTTTAATCAGTGCAAGGTGGGCACAGTTTAAGTTTTAACTGAGTTCACATGGGTAAAGAAATAAATAAAATCCTGTCAACAGAGATTTAATGGATGAAGTGAAATCTGTATTTGGTATTTAAAAATATTTCGGGATGAATTTCTGTGTTTGCATAGGTTAAATACATAGTATTTGTAAATTTAAAGCATAAATAAGAAATGTGAGAAAAACAACACATTTATAAATTGTTAAAAAATAAGTTATTCAGAGATAGGGACAGGTTCTTGGTTTGTATGACTGTGAGACTGTGAAGTATTAGCCATCTCCACCTTCCTAGAAAGACGTCTCCCTCCTCCTTCGGACTCCTCCTTCCTCCTAACCCTTGTTTATCATCTGCTGCTCTTGCACTGGCCACAAGGGAGACTTTTTACAGACTTGGGTCTGCCAAAAGACCTTGCTTTTTTTCTACAGCACCTGTTTTAAATTTCACCCTTCCCAGGAGGCTTTTTCCTATTAAGTGAGAGTGAGATGTAGCGTCTACCCTCTGTACCACGAACAACACACGAACACTTCAGCGCAAGAAAAGTACAAAGATGGTGATACCTTGTACCGTTGGTCAGTTGCTGTCTGTTAGCCTGTAAGCCCCATGCGGGCAGGGACCACGTGCATCGCTCTGCGCTCATCCAAGCACCTCGTCTAAGAATACTCAATACGTAGTATTTTGTGATGTTTCTTATTTTGAAATATGTGTTGGCCGTGTACAGGAGAACCCGATCGGCTGGCTGATGTTTGACGCTGTCCTTTTTGTTTCTGTCTCGATGGCGTGCTTCCAGCATTAGTCACAGGAGGGAGAGAAGAAAGAGGCTGTTCGGATGTGGATCCCGGGATCCAGGGTGTGGTAACCGACTTGGCCGTCTCTGATGCAGGGGAGAAGGTATTGTGAACTGATTTGTTAGTAAACGGCAGCGGTTACTGTGTATAATAAAATAGCCTCAGGTTCTGGTCTGTCACGGCAGTGAGTGGGA
The DNA here is from genome assembly GCF_007565055.1 of Rhinopithecus roxellana. NCBI lineage: Eukaryota > Metazoa > Chordata > Mammalia > Primates > Cercopithecidae > Rhinopithecus > Rhinopithecus roxellana. Next base: position 451,133 of record NC_044551.1, read on the forward strand.
CCGAGGTGCTTTTCTGAATTGTTCTCAATTGATTTAAATATTCATATTTAAACTTTCTAACTTATTTCTTCAAATGTGCTTGCACTTCCTGTGTCATGTAGGTGTAAACAAAGCAATGATTGAAAAGTTATTAAAAAGATTAAAAACTCTCCTGTGTATATGTGTGTCTGTGCTCTCTGACTTCTGGTCTTTCTGCCCTGCAGACCTTTGCTTCTCACCCACTATGTCTGGCAGCTCTGGCACCCGGGGGCCCTTTTGCAACCAGATGGCGCCAAAGTAATTGAAACACCTTTTCCTTTGGAATATTCTTGCTTCTTCCACCTTCCTTGACCCTCCTCTCCTTGCAGAGTTGATTTCCTGTCACCACCCACATTTCACCTACTTTTTTTGTGGTCAATTTTTAATTAATTTGACCAATTTTTGCTTGGGGCACAGCGATTCTAAATGCTTCTTTTTTGACTTACTGCTATATACATAGGTGTTAACTCTCTCTTGAAGAATTAAATACATAAAACTTCCTATTAATGTCCACTAAAAGTGAGATGTCAGAAATAGGGAAGGAATAAAATATGGTTCTGGGAGGTGGCAAGTTGGCCTCTTCCAACTTGTCGGGGCTCCAGAGTTTAGCTTTCTCTAAAATTGAATTAGGTACATTACTAGGTGCCAATATGTGTCAATGTGAAAAAATGGCAAATGTCAGGTCTTCTCTTATATATACAACATATTTTACATATTATATACTTTTTGTGTATATTACATAGGACTGAGAAATCAAGTCCAGGACTTTTAAAATCCAGAGAAAAGACAGCTGTGACTGAGTGTTCTTTTTTAAACTTCACAGGCCAAAATGAGCATAGGAATGTAATATTTGACTCTACTCCTTCTGATTGTAAGCTTTCTAACGTATTGCTTCTTAAAATGTTCCTGCTTTTCATCCTTTTCGGTGAAGACTTCACTTTTCAGTGTGAAATTTGTGGTGTCCAGCTGTGTTAATAGAAAAGAGAGAGCGAATTAGTAATAGTTTAATTTTGAATTCAAAGTTGGGTGGCTGCTACCCCTGGAGTCTCCCTCTCTCACTTCAATTCAGCTACAGGTAGACAATTGAGGTTAAGTGTCCAGGTTCTTTGGATTAAGCTATCTGCAAATTTTTTCTCTTAATAAGGCATTTTGAAAAATTAATAAATTAATAAACCCAGGTAAAGGGCAGGATCCAAACTTTTAAAAGGTGTATAATGGATATTTTGTCATTAGCATCCTCTACAAGGTAAAGTTAGAACAAATTTCTGAAATAATTTTAAAAAATGAAATCTAACTCAAATGCAGAAATAATGGATAAATCACCAACTGCAGTTTTAAACATTCACCACAAGGTGGCAGAACTACTCCATTAAAAACGCGAAATTTCCTGTCTTGTGTCAAACCTAGTGGCTTTTGGGCATAAGTAACAACAGGTAGCACAGTCCAGCTCATTTCTATGGTTCTAATTTTTATAGACTATAAAAACTCTGTGCCATATGGTCTTACTACAGGAGCAGTGGAATGGGGATGGGCCAAGACACAGCCAGAAGAGCTGCAAGAACGCCAACAATCCCTCTAGGGCGGGGATTCTTACAGCCTGTTCTCTCCCCCAGGGTTGGGCACAGATCTAATGTCTTTAAGCTTCATCTCCTTTTTCAGCCTCTGTCATTTCCCTATCAGAGGTGCTGCTTACGAGTGAAATCTTTAATTGGCAGTCCAGGGGAAGCAGAGGTCTGGCTAACTCATCCTGGCATCACCAGCCTAAACTAATTGAATTTAACAACTTCAAAATTACCTGAGGACATGACCATGGCTGGCTGCTTTTTATGGCTTAAAATTAGATGTGCCCAGATGAAAGCAAGCAGCATACAGGAGACTGTGTTAATAGAAAAGAGAGAGTGAATTAGTAATAGTTTAATTCAGGGTATCCGATGGTCTCCCATAGCGTTAGGTGTGAAGTTTATAGTGGGTGATCGATATTTATTGATTGATTGGCATAGCCATCGAGTTCAACTTAGAATCATTCACTCGAGTGTCCATGTTACGTCAGGCATCATTCTTATGATATGGAGCACATGGATAAAGTCTTGCTACTCACTGATTTGCATCCTAGGGAAAGAAGGCAGACAATAAATGAATAAATAAGTGCCATCACTATCCACATGTGCCCTTAATGTGTGCTGTCGAAGAGACAATGAATGAGGCATAGACCCTGTCCCTAAAGAACAGATGGTCTCCTGTGGCTGGTTCATGGCCTCTGCTGCTAGTACTACTACTAAGGCAGTCACTGGTCTGGTGATCTCTGACTGTGGTGGGATCTAGAGCAGCCCAGCTAAGCGTGCCCCTATGGCCAGGGTCTGAGTCTGGTTTATTTTTTCCCAACTGCTGTATATTTTGATGTCGTGAATCTCAAACATTGAGAAAAGGAGTTGAGGCCAGATATGATATAACTTCCAATCTGGCCTCTAGAATATAAAAGGTCAGCCTGACCCAAAAGACAACTGCAGTCTGAGCACAGGGAACTCAAATCACATTGTGGTTTGCACAAGGTAAATGTTGTCACTTGAGTTTTCAGGGTGTCCTTACTGTCATCCCTTGTTGTTTTAAGGAGTGATTGGGTGAAAATTGCCATGTATCTCAAACATCAACTTTGCGTGAAGGATGCTCTTGTTGTCAACTGTTTGTTTAATTCTATAGGTTTTTATTTCTGGGAGGAAACTGAGTCAGTATAGATGAGATAATCAAGTTTAGAGACAGCAAAGTGATTTACCCAAGTCATACATTTTGGGACATTACAGGGCAGCTTTTCAAAAGTAGAATGGTTATTCATTTTCTTGTTTTTTATGTATTTTAGGTGGAATGTAGAAATTTTCCAGGTTCTTCACAGTCAGAGGTGAGCTGCACATACCTTAAATGTATCACCAGCCTTTATTTGTGGAGAACGAAAGCTTTTTCAAGAATTTGACACTTATAATTTTGTTTTTCAGATTATACAAGCCATACAGAATTTAACCCGTCTCTTATATAGCCTTCAGGTAACTACTCTCCTCTAATCTTTGACCTTGTGAATGTTTCTCTTAATGCAATTCTCTTTGATGATTCCCAGACTTTAAAAATGAGAACAAGTGAGAGGTAGGGAATGATCTTTAAAGAATGGCAGCCTTCTAAGTATAATGTGTTGGACTCACATGGTTTTGTAATCAGAGGCAACACCATGACTATATTTTATACCATTCTTCTCTGAAATCATAAAACAGTTCATATCTTTAAAAAATATTGATGAATATGATCTGGCTTGACATTTACAATGAAACTCTTAGGTGAGCATAGCATGACTTCACATTTTCTGATGAAAACCTAAATTCACACCTAAACAACTTTGACTTCTCCATGTGGCCATCAGCCTTTAGAGTAGTTAAGTAATCCATATGTTGCTTTACTCTTTTGTTTGTTCATCCACTCAACACTTATAAATTTATTAATGTTGAGGGGATGAATACGCAGTGCCCATCTCTGTGCTGAGTATGCTGAGGGCAGAGCACACAAAGGCAAATGAGCCACACAGCCTGCTCTCAAATGGCTTACTGTCTTTCAAGGAAAAGCAGACATTTAAAAAAAAATCATGCTTGCATTTAGGATTAAATGGGTGGATGATCCCTTAGGCTGGGGTCTCCAAACCTCTAGGTACAGAGTGGTACCCGTCTAGGGTGCACAACAGGAGGTGAGCCAGGGGCAAGTGAGCCGTACCACCTGAGCTCCGCCTCCTGTGAGATCAGTGGTGGCATTAGATTCTCATAGGAGCGTGAACCCTATTGTGAACTGTGCATGCAATCTAGGGATCTAGGTTGCCCACTCCTTATAAGAATCTAATGCCTGATGATCTGAGGTGGTACAGTTTCATCCTGAAACCATTCTCACCACACCCCACTCCATCCATTAAAAAAAATCTGTCTTCCACAAAATGGGTCCCTGCTGCCAAAAAGGTTGGAGACCACTAGCTTAGACCATGCACAAGAAAGAGGCTCAGTGTGTCCGATGGCTTAATTTACTCATTAAAATATATCTCGAAAGGATATACATGCAATGTTTGGATTGTTGAAAAATTTGTAGAAAAATTTGAGAATACAAGTAAATGAAAGAAAATGATTTCTGATTCTACAAAGAGAATTAAAATTATCATGTTGATGTATAAGGCTCCAGATTTTAGAATTGTTTCCTATGCACTCTTCTGTAATATGTAACTTTCTGTCATCAACTATTGTTCCAAAGCATACTTTTTAATGATTATATGTTAAATTCAAGTCTGTGGGGTTTATTCAATCCCTTATCGTTTATACTTTTGTATTATTAACAACACTGTAGAGGACATCCTTGTGTACTCATCTCTTTGAATACATCTGACTGTTTCCTTAGGATAAATAAGAAGAATCATTTTGTTTCGGTTTTCAATAGACTTTGCCAAAATAATCAAATCAACCAACATTCTCTCTTTTTCTCTTCCATTTGAAGATGGATTAGGGTATCTGATTATTTTATTTGTACTTCTTTGACTACTACTGAGACAAAACATTTTTCCCTCACTGGTTTATTATTCATTCATGCTTCATATCTTGTTGAATTTAAAAGAAAATAAAATGAAGCCTAAGTTCTCAGCAGAAAATATAAAGGCATGCTGCATTCCATGTTTAATTATTTAGACTTTGACTCCATCAGGACTTCTTTCTCTTATGACCTTTTATTCTTGCTCTAGGACCAACATCTGAATTGTTAAAGCCTTGGATTACATTTGAATATATGACAGTGCTACTCTTATTTATTTTTCTATGCATATTTATATATTCTTCCACAAGAGCTCTTATTTTTTATTTATTTAGTTTTTTGAGACAGGGTCTGGCTCTGTTACCCAGGCTGGAGTGCAGTGGCACAATCTCAACTCACTGCAACCTCCGTCTCCTGGGCTGAAGCCATCCTCCCGCCTCAGCCTCCCAAGGAGCTGAGACTATAGGCGTGTGCCGCCAAACCTGGCGAGTTTTTCTTTTTTTAGTAGAGACAGGGTTTCACCATGTTGCCCAGGCTGGTCTCCAACTCCTGGGCTCAAAGTGATCTACCTGCCTTGGCCTCCCAAAGTTCTGGGATTACAGGCCTGAGTCACTGCGCCCAGTCCCACAAGAGCTCTTAGACAAGTTTCTTATCTCTTACCAACACCATTAAATTAAAATTTCATTATATTTTTGAATTAAATTGGAGAGAATCAACACCTTTACCTTAATCACTTACTCATATAAGAACATTGGTCAGTCATCTCTTATTCTATGATTTGCTGGAGAGCTTTGTAATTGTTTTCATATAGTATGATATGTGTGTATATATACATTTTTTCACTAAGTTTATTCATATTTCTCTTTACTGCTATTATGAATACATTTTTTTTTCATTTTGTGTCCCCAATGGTTGTTGCTAATATAAATAAAGGTATTGATTTTGGGGTACTTATATTGTAACTGGCCAACTCATTGAACTTTATTTTTCATTTTAATAGTTTTTCCATTGATTTTTTGAAGTATTCCAGGTAGAAAATAAAAATTAGAAAATAATGATATTATGGCTATTTGTCAATAATTACATGAATTTCATTTTCTTGGCTTACTGCTTAGGCTAGGACTTTTGAAAATGTGTTAAATAATAGTGGTAATAGCAAGCTCTTTGTCTTGTTCAAGATTTAGTGATAATGCTTTTAGTGTCTTGGGCTAGATGTGCAGTTCTGGGGTTGATGTTCTTAGAAATCAATGTATCATGTAAGACAAATAATCTTTGTTTTAAATGTCGGCTGAGAAGGGATACAGTTTGAGCAGCAGCCATTAACTTGGGGGATGAAAACACTGAGCATTCTGGCTGGTGTTGCCTGATGAAAACACTCACAAGGTCCTGTGTCTTCTTTTCAACCCTGAATGCAGCTCTGTGTAGATTCAAGGTCCAGAAAAGCTTGATCACCTGAACGACCTAATTTTTGCAACACATTAGGTTAAAGCGACATGGGAAATATCAAAGTCTACAGTGAATTCTCTTAACCTAACCAGAGCTTCTGAGCTGGTCCAAGGCCATGGGCTTTGAAAGATTTCTGTTCATGGCACAGTCGTCTTTTTTGAAGCTGAATGTCTTATATGTGACTGAAGTTTTTACATAAACAATTTTGAATCAGGTGGAATGAAATTTGATCCCTATATTAGGAAAATAGAGTTAGAAATGAGGCATAGACAGGGCAAAAAGGAAAAGACACAGATATTCTATCAAAGTAAAGTTAAGCGAGTGAATTGGGAATTTCCTTAAACTTGAAAAGCAAGTGCTGTTCTCTGTCCTAAATATAAATGTAAACTTTAAGTGTGAAGATTATTCATTTAGCTTTAAATGAATATTTAAATTTAGATGAATATCCAGTCTTCAGATTCCACCTCTATGCAAGGGAAAAGAATGGCTTTATCCCAAATGTTAGATAGACATGAAGAATACCTCACAGCAGCACTTAATTACTGTAACTGTAACCCTTACGTGAGCGTTATTGTGGTAGTTTTGACATAGAAAGTATTGGATTTTTGTTTGTCTTACCATACTGTCCCTTAGGATTTATTAGAATTAAGTGGTGATGTACAGTCTACAATTTTATTTAGCCAGATCAACAGAGTCCTGAGTGGTTTATTGCGTGCTAATTATTTCATATTTAAAGATCATAGTAATTAATACCTATTCTGAATGATAATCATTGTTTTATTTATAACAACTCCCAAAAGCCACTAACTATTCATGTGTCTGAAATTTTAAAGATTAATTTCCAAATTTAAAAATATGAATTTTCTTTCAAACGGCCCCAGTGAATACATTTTTGAGTCGTATTCCAAGACAAGTATGAATTTAAAATATATCTTAGTTCTTTAACTTTCAAAAGTATAGGAAACTGCTGAGCTGACAAAGAACTTATGGTCAAATCCCCATCTTCCCAACATCTGTTATATGGACAGGTTAAAAAATTCTTAGGAAGGAAAAATGTGAATTTATCCCTAGGAGAGTAATGATTTCTCATATGGAGTCAAAACATACACACATACCCAGTATGTGTCCATTTTCAATTTGTCCCTTCTGTACTGCTTTGCACTCTAAATGGGAACTTTTAAAATTAAAAGCTTCCAAGGGCATTCACAGAGATCTTTTTGGTTTTGTGGAATCCTTCCAGATCTTGGTAATTATTTCCTGTGATGTTGCCAAACTTTTCATAGGCAGATAGCGTAACTCAAAATGTTTTTTTAATCTGGTTGGTAATGTCCTCTGGGCTTTAGAGTATCTATTTTCCCTTAATCATTTCAGCCTCCTGTTAGCGATCTATTAAACAAATACATTTCAGCTTAGTTTTTGTGTGCATGACCTTCCTGCTATAATACAAAGATGTAACAGTAATGAGACCAGCTTTAGCCACTTACGTATCTCCTAAAAATGGTATTAACTGCTATTCTCAGGCATTATGTTATAAAAACATTATTTACCAAAAGTCTCCAAATAGTTGATTTTTATTTTTATGTCTTCATAATGCAATGTAGCTCAAGTAATTTCTGGTTTGGGACTCAAAGAAAGGATACTACAAGGTTTATGTGGATTCTTAAGTTCTCATGAACGATTGACTAGGGAGACCTCAGCAAGAGAATGAGATGTAGAACAGGAACGCACAGTCTTGTGAATTTACATGCCTAGTTCGTATTCGGGAGACTCGCTTAGCTATCACCCAACAACCAGCACCAAACTACCTTTCCGTAGGAGAGGATGATACTGCTTTTGGGCTTTGTTTCTTTTCTCTATGAATTCACAGGTCATACCCCTAGGATATATGTAGACAAGCCTCTGCGGAATGCCACACAAATCTTGCCTTTGGAGGTAACTTAGGAAAAGGCCAGAAATATTAAGAGAAATGAGTTCGGGCCTGCGTTCTGTGTTTCCAGGTAGTTCCAACGGAAAGCGTAAACAATAACAATGGAAGCCTGTGTTTAATTATTTTTCCTCTGTCTGCTCTGACAGGCCGCCTTGACCATTCAGGACAGCCACATTGAGATCCACAGGCTGGTTCTCCAGCAGCAGGAGGGCCTGTCTCTCGGCCACTCTGTCCTCCGAGGCGGCCCTTTGCAGGACCAGAAGTCCCGCGACGCGGACAGGCAGCATGAGGAGCTGGCCAACGTGCACCAGCTCCAGCACCAGCTCCAGCAGGAGCGGCGGCGCTGGCTCCGCAGGTGTGACCAGCAGCAGCGGGCTCAGGCGGCCAAGGAGAGCTGGCTGCAGGAGCGGGAGCGGGAGTGCCAGTCGCAGGAGGAGCTGCTGCTGCGGAGCCGGGGCGAGCTGGACCTCCAGCTCCAGGAGTATCAGCACAGCCTGGAACGGCTGAGGGAGGGCCAGCGCCTGGTGGAGAGGGAGCAGGCGAGGATGCAGGCCCAGCAGAGCCTGCTGGGCCACTGGAAGCACGGCCGGCAGAGGAGCCTGCCCGCGGTGTTCCTTCCGGGTGGCCCCGAGGTATGGACCTTCTGGGGTGCTGTGAGGCAGCCTCTCGAAGACAGGGCTGGGCCTGGGGATTCCTAGGACACTAACCAAACATCTGTCATTTTGGTTTTTGTGTAAGACCTCATGAGGATTTCTCAATTTGTAGGTAGCCAAAGCTGGAAGCTTTCAGAGATAATACATATCCACGTTGACTTAAAATATGGATGCTGTGGGCCGGGCGCGGTGGCTCACGCCTGTAATTCCAGCACTTTGGGAGGCCGAGGCGGGCAGATCACCTGAGATTGAGAGTTCGAAACCAGCCTGGCCAACATGGTGAAACCTCGTGTCTACTAAAAATACAAAAATTAGCTGAGCTTGGTGGCGGGCGCCTGTAATCCCAGCTACTCAGGAGGCTGAGGCAGAAAAATCGCTTGAACCCATGAGGCGGAGGTTGCATTGAGCCGAGATTGTGCCATTGCACTCCAGCCTGGGTGACAAGAGTGAAACTCGGTTTCAAAAAAAAAAAAAAAAAAAAAAAAAGGACAGTGTAAGGGCCCAGGTCCTATGGGATCACTGCACTCTGCCTGAGATGCCCTTGCCTAAGGAACAAACATAGAATCGAGTTGTCCTAGAAAGGCCGGGGTGGGTTTGTCCTGGAGTCACACTCACCGTGAGCTTGCTCTTTTCCGGTATTTGAAGGACTGTCTTAGAGTTCTATGTAGAAGTAGCTTTTAGAAGATCAATTAACTATTAATAAATACTATAGGCACTGAATTTAGCAAGTATAATACTATTCTGTTATGCCGAGCTTATTCTCTCTTTGTAAATTTGATATAGTAAATTCAAAATCCATTTCACTAGTAAGAGTTATTTATTTGCATCTTTTCTAACCATGCTTGACAATCCCATTGGTCCCAGAAGTTTATTTTCCTGTGTTATGAGCATGTATTTTTTTTTTTATTGATAGTGCATGAAGTTGTACAAGATCTCTGTTGCAATCTGTTTTTCCTTTTAAGTTGGCTAAATTATGTTTATTGCTAACTCCTCATGTATATATGGATATGTTTTCAACTTTTTTATTTAGCAAAAGTAAAAAATGCTGCTTTCTCTGATGAAAATAAAGTGGAAACACTTTAATGTCATAGAACGCCACTCTTTTTTATTTATTTATTTATTTTTGTTAAAGATATGCCATGCATAGCAAATTGAAGTTTTTGGTACTAGCTCATTAAAAGAGGATGGGGTGGGGGGAGAAAAGAAGTGGTAATCTTGACCTTACTTTTACTGAAATCTTGATTCCTAAGATTCTCTCAGGAATAAATACTTTATGAAACGTGTAAGTTAGAAAAATTATTGTACTTTTCCTCTGTTTCTTTACATAGGTAATGGAACTTAATCGATCTGAGAGTTTGTGTCATGAAAACTCATTCTTCATCAATGAAGCTTTAGTACAAATGTCATTTAACACTTTCAACAAACCGAATCCATCAGTTATACATCAGGATGCCACTTACCCCACAAGTCGATCTCCTTCTGACTTGGTAAGGACTAGTGAAAATCAGGTAGACCTCAAGATGGACCCTTCTCAGCCTTTGAATGTCAGTCACGAACTGTGGACAGCCTCTGGGTCCAGCCATCAGATACTTCCTTTCCACGAAAGCAGCAAGGATTCTTGTAAAAATGGTAATTAACACTTTAAACGTCATCTGTATAGTTTGAACAAGAAGTTGTCCCTCTGAACGGTTGGCTCTTGTGTAGGGTGCATCAAAGTCCTCCCTACCATGGGAATAAATTGGTACTGATGAGCTGGAGTTTGCAGCATTCACTTTTCTTTGGGGAAGTCTGGGGACGGCCTTTGCTTGTAAGTTACCTAGACAAGTGAGACTATGGTCATAGGGCTTAGCGAATGCTCACAACATGTAAGGATTTTTAGATATGTGGGTTAAAATGATAATGTCCTCTTAAAAGTAAAGCAACTTGGTATTTACTCCCCACTGTTGTGAATCCCACTACATCCTGAAACACCTACGTTGACACTCAGAAATAAAAGATACCAACAGGGTTGGTAGTGGGACTTTATCAGGGCAATTTCCTGTAACATTAGTGAAATCTTCTGTATTGCTATTAAACACCCAAAATGAAACTGTTAACGTCATTTGTCATTGTAAAAAAAAAAAAAAAAAAAAAAAAAAGTGTTGTCTCTCCATAAGTACCTCATAATAACACAATTTGCTAATCCCATTAAAGCATTTGCCAAGTATAAATGAAAGGCAGCTCGTGTTACCAGCTCTACATGAATCCGAATGATTTAAATCTATGTCTATTATAAATTGTTTTTTGTGAGACATGAGGTAGGGAATGAGAAGAACTTGAAACCTCTCTACTGAAAAACAGATGGTATGCAATAGAATAAACAAATGGCTGGCCACATGGATGTGAAATAAATCACCCACAGCAAAATGTTTCAGAAACATAAAACAAGCAGTAGTATAGAAGTCTTCAGAACTGGATACAGATTTGTTTCTATACTTAATATATATTCTTAGATTGTCAGTTGGAGGATAATTTTTCAGCAACAAAAAAGAAGGTATTTGGCTTCTCCCAATTCAAGAGTAATAATTCTGACACTGCTTATAAGTTGATTTATTACTGATCCAAAAGATGTTGATTCTTAATGGTGGCTAATTCTTTACATTACTTAAGTCACTGTGGTAACATTCTTACTTCTTGTCAGCATATAGGAGAGAATGAAATAGTTTTTTAAAGTATTGTTTCAAATATTCTTTAGATAAAGAAAAAATATGATGGAATAGTTCAGACTAAATAAAAGGTCAAGCAAAATTTAGAAAATGTAACTTCTTTAATATATTATCTTGCAACTTTACTACAATAGAGAGCACATTGCAGAATGCTTTTTCTAAGCACATGTTGCTTTGCTGTGTTGATCCATTAACCTGCTATTTATAGTGCTTCCTGTGTTTTTGTCAGCATGGTTTTACATACTGGCTTTGTTGTAATTCCGAAACTCAGTTTGAGTTAAACCACATTCAGCTTTTGTTTAAAAGAAGCATGTCTCTTTTACTTTTTGTGTATCTCCCATCTTTTTCTATTGACTTGTGCTTCAAAGTAAAAACTTTTTAAAGCATTTGGCAGCATACTTGCAGTAGATAGAAAATGTACTAAGGAAATAAACAGTGATTATATACAAAACCAGTCTATCCACATGTAAGGAATTAGAGCCAAAGGAAATGCTGAGAAATGTACTTATGCTTAAGAAATTGTATGTCCAGAGTAGGCCAAGGACACTCAGGACATTGACAGGAGAGAGGAAAATCAACTTTGGCTTAAATCTCTCAGGAACATCCTGGTTTATATAAGTAGGGATTACATCAGAAATGCTGTGTGTACTGTTCACCACTGGAGTTTTGCAACTAGTCAAAAAACCTTCTTTATGTTTGTTTACTTCATGATAAGCAATTTCTAGAGGAGAGAAAAGAAAGTCAGAGAATAGGAGGTGATAATAAAGTAGAATGAAAATTGGATATATATACTTAAAAGAGTGGTCAAGGCTAGGTAAAATGATTCAAACCACTGCAGAGCTTTCGCAGCTTTTATCATTGACAGTAACACAACATCAGCCGCTGGTGATGGCCTTAGCTGGGCTCCATGGGTGCTTGCCACCCGTGACCTTGGGGGACAGTGACTGGGCGGGGGGGAGCTGGACAGGAAGAAGCAGGCTCCAGGGTGTGCTGGTTGGTGACAGTTGATGTGGCAGAACTAAGGACCACACAGTGTTGTTGTCCCCTTTTCTGTGTTTTGCTACTGAATCTGGGTGAGTGGCCATGAGTGACCACTACTGAGGACCTCCATAGTTCACTACAATCTGGCTAACATAATTTGCCTATAATGTTGTGGGCTGGTATTTTTGCTAAATGTGCACTTAACCATGATTTCATTCAGGCTTCAGTCACTCTTTCATTGTTAGACCTTAAGGTCAGCTGTTTCAGATAACACCTTAAAGAATGGTTTGCTGTTTTGCCTAGTCTGGTACTGTGGGTAGAGGATCAGCTCAGATCAGTGAAAATGTGAATTTCTGGAACAGTAAAGCTGATGGGAAAAATTGTATATAAATACAATTCTCCAATGTGTTTAGATACCACCTAGATAGGAATTTCTGTTGGTTTGTTCAGTACAGCCTCAGCAGACATTTTTGTGTTCTAATTGTGATTGGTTTCTGAATTGCTCTACCCCCACCCCTACCATGAGTATTTATATGACACATCAAATTTCAGGCACCGTCCTAAGGTTTTACATGGAGAAACTCATTTAATACTCCCAACAACCCACTGAGATGGTTCTGTCCTTTGAGGGGGCAGCTGGGATACAGAAAGGTTAAGTAACTTGTCCAGGTCACACACCTAGTAAATGGCAGAGCAAGAAATTGAACCTGGGAAGATTGGCTTTACAGCCCATGCTGTCAATCATCACACTCTACGTTCTTAATTACTTTTTTTTTTTTTTTTTTGAGAAGGAGCCTCTCTCTCTGTCAGCCAGGCTGGAGTGCAGTGGTAACATCTTGGCTCACTGCAATCTCTACCTCCCAAGTTCAGGTGATTCTCCTGCCTCAGCCTCCTGAGTAGCTGGGATTACAGGTGCCCGCCATCACACCTGGCTAATTTTTGTATTTTCAGTAGAGATGGAGTTTTGCCAGGTTATCCAGGCTGGTCTTGAACTCATGACGTCAAGCAATCCACCTGCCTTGGACTCCCAAAGTGCTGGGATTACAGGCTTGAGCCACCAGGCCTGGCCTGAATTACTAATTTCTAGAAAGCTGTTTTGAATTTTACTTTTTTTTTTTTTTTTTTTTTTTTGAGATTGAGAGTCTCACTCTGTTGCCCAGGTTGGAGTGCAGTGGTGTGATTTTGGCTCACTGCAACTTCCACCTCCTGGGCTCAAGTGGTTCCTCCCACTTCAGCCACCTGAGTAGCTAGGACTGCAGACTTGCACTATGCCCGGCTAATTTTTGGCTTTTTTGTAGAGATGGGGTTTCCGCATATTGCCCAGGCTGGTCTTGAACTCCAGAACTCAAGCGATCGGACTGTTTCAGCCTCCCAAAGTGCTAGGATCACAGGCATGAGCCACCGCCCCCAGCCATGAGTTGTACTTTTTAAGGAAGTTGGTTTAGATATAGAACAAATCTAATCCTTTTGTAATGCCTGGTGGGATGTTCATGATTAAGGACCGGGTTTTTGTTTTTATTGATTTTTTTTCCCTCCCCTCCTTCCCTCTTTAATAGCAACATTTGGAAAATATTTCTAAATGTTTTGGATTGCTGTGGCCAACTCTTGCATGGGGCCTGAACATCTTCAGTATCGTAAATACTCTTTAGCTTTACTTTTTTCCCATACGGGACATTTTCTTAAAAATATTTTGTTTCTCTAATGTTGCCTAATACCCCATGTTATCTGTAAATATTTTTTAAGATGGTACTTTAAAGAACTTTACTTTCCAGTTTTGGAAGTTATTTCATGAACAAAATTCTTGGATGTTCAAACATTAAATCCAAATTGGTATTTTACTTGTAGTGGAAGAGATGGTTGGTTTAAGAACTTTTTCTGTACTCCTCTGTGGGACACCAGCCAAGACTACAGAATATTTGAATTTCCTTAAACAATAGTCTCTGTGGGACAATTGCTATGTAATCGGCCCTGTGAGATGCTCAACAGCATTACTCTGAAAGGCAAAAACAACAAAAAAGCCCAACATTTTATTCTTGTGACTTTTTGTCTCCTAGCTTTAACATTTTAGAACTATATATTGAATGCATTTTAGAACTATATATTGAACTATATATATGTTATTTGCCTTTTTCATTAACAGAGAAAACATTTTATGGTATAAAAATCTGAAATCTTAATCTCCCTTTACAGTTATATTTTTCTGTGTACCTCAATATTTGCAGGTTTCCCAGAAGTTCTCTTCAATTCAGTTAAATCATTATGATTTTGTTATGCATTTGATAAAATTTAAGTCAAGCCAAATTTTATGTTAATGATATAGATACTGGGGAAAAAAGTAACTTCATTAAGTTTGAATTCTCTTTCCTTTTACTACATATTAGAATTTGCTGCCAAGAAAACTATTTTCAAAATTCAAAGCATTGTATTTAGAATACCTCATCTTGATAATTTTTTTTTAAAGACAGCTGTGTTAAACTTTCAATGACAAGTTTTTTATGTAAGGCAAGAAAATAGAAAATTTCCAAATGCAAACCCATGCCATCCTTAGTATTTAAATAACAGTCTTAAGAAGTGAGAGGGTGATAATTTCTCATGCTTTAAAATATTTCATAATTCAGAAATTGATGCCTTACTTGTGTAATCTATGTGGAAAGAAGCTTTGCCCAAAGAACTTAAGGCAATTTTCCCAGAAATTGAAACTGGTATTAGACACCATAAACTTCTATGTTGTGAGTGTATTTGAAGAGGGGGAATGTATTTGTCGACCACGGCTGCCATAACGAAGTACCACAAGCTAGGGGGCTTAGACAACAGAAATTTATTTCTTCATTTCTGGAGGCTAGAATTAGAGATCAAGGTGTTGGCCACATTGGTTTCTTCTGAGGTCTCTGTCCTTGGCTTGCAGATGGATGGCCATCTTCTTCCTGTGTCTTCACCTGGTCTTCCTCCTGTGCCTGTCTGTGCTCCAATCTCTCTTTATAAGGATATCAGTGACATTGGATTGGGGCCCACCGTAATGACCTCAGTTAACTTTATTCTTTAAAGCTCTATCTCCAAATACATTCTGAGCTACTGGGGGGGTGGGTAGGACCTCAACATGTGAATTTTGGGGGGACACAGTTCAGTTCTCAACAGGGGACAAAATGATGATTTTTCTCCTTACCATAGTTTTAGGTATCATGAAAGCCTTAATTAAAAAAAAAAAAAATATATATATATATACACACACACACACATATATATATACACACACACACACACACCAAAGTTGAACTATAACATTGTTAGTTTTTTGACTTGGTAAGGGAAGTGAATTGAACTTTGTAAAAAAAAATAAATAATTACATAATAGTAAAATTGTGATGAATATTTATATCTGTATATTGATAGATATTGATGTCTGTTATCAAGCCAAGTTCAACACATAGAAATTAAGGCAGGAAATATTGAATCCACTTCCTACTTAGTGAAACTAGAGCAGAAAATATTGAGTCTATAGGTTCATTTCCTACTTATAGTTGTATTTCCAAGCCTAGGCCTTAACTAAGGGGCTTTGGGAATTGTGAGTACTCTCTGATTGGGAGGGACATTATGTGCCTTTATTTTGGATTGCTTAAATGAAAACAAAGCTGAAGGGTTGAGGACGTTAATTACAACATCAAATTATTATCCAGAGATATATAGGAGTTTGAGGAAATCAAACTGAGGGAATCATCTGGCAACTCTTTCTTCTAGAATCGTGATTATCACGTTAGGTGATGTTTTAAAGGAAACTATAATATTGCTTGCTCTTGGTAATCTATATCATGACAAAAATATAAAGTATTGGGCTCAAGGGCTTAATTTTCATCTTTCTCATCGACAAGTGGAGATGATTGACTTTAGCCTTTTGCAGATTTTATACCAGGAAAAGGAAACATGACATTCGCTTGTAGAGCCTGGTGAGCCAGGAGTGCTTACTGCCAACTTCCTGATTGCATATTTCTCTGGGGGCAGGTTGGCTATGTGAGCCAACTGGGCCAGGGCCATCCCGCCTCAGCACACAGAGCCTAAGACACAGCAGGAGAGCAAAACCAGCAGGTGGGTGGATTCAGAGGCAGCCAGCCAGCCATGCGGCTGCCTGTTCATCTCCACCCCGGGTTCCAGTTTAGTTTGGACAAACTGCTGAAGTGTGGGAGTCCACATGGTATGAATGCTCCAAAGAGCCTCAGAGGTTAGGCCTGGCCCTGGCCATCCTTAGCTTTAAAAATGAAAAAATAATACATGCACGGATATACACACACACGTGATCTATCGGCTACATGTTTGACCTCTCTAGTATGATGTGACTTTACTCTCCAAGAGACTAAGACTTGGGTTTGGAGGGGAAATTTATCTACCAAACATAACTGAAGGATGAGGCTTGCTGCCATCAGTCACAGTGACTGATGAGGTAATAATCCGGCTTCAGCAAAGGAAAGGAAGCATCACTCTCCATGTATCAGAATCTGGGGACTGTATTCTCCCCATCCAGCCATGCAGATTTTGTTTTTAAGGTTTGCTTAAAATGTGGAATGTTCAGCTGAGTACTGTTGATTTATGTTTGCCTAAGAAGAATATGACCATCTATCTTAGGGGGTGGCAAACTTTTCCTTAAAGGGTCCTATAGTAAATATTTTAGTTTTTGCAAGCCATCGATCTTTGTTACAACTAGTCAACTCTGTCATTGTAGCTTGCAAAGCAGCCATAGACAATATGTAAATAATGAGTTTAGCTGTGTTCCAGTGAACTTTGTAAAAACAGGTGGCTGTAGTTTGCCTACCCCAGAGCTGGTTTCCAAATTTTCTTTGCTTCTACTTAAGTTGAAGAGTGACAATTACACTCCTCCCTGTTTGGAATGTTCACCTTTGGGTGAATTAATAGTGCAATATTATATGGCACTTCATGCCATTCAAAAGCAGATTTGAAATCATGATCTCATTTGCTCTTTATAATGATTTTGTGAAATGGTGGTTATTGTCTACAGAGACAACTTTTCTCTTTCACTTTTTGTTCAGTCTCTGAAAACATAAAGTCAGAAAGAGATAGCTGAATATACTAGATGGAGTTTAAGGCCAGAGGCTCAAAACGTGGAGAAACCCTTCTTCCCAACTCCAGTTCGCCAAATCCTGTGATGGTGTTGGGGAGGGCCACCCTCTGACTATGCAGCTAATGAGAAGTAAGATACATAGATAGGAATTCTTTGCTAGAATCATGCTTCTCATAGCTGACTATGCATCTGAGTTTACTGTGGCAAACAAAAAAAAATACAGATTCCTCTGTTCAGAGATTGTGATTTGAATCAGGGCTTGGCTGGAGCCTGCAAACTTGTGTATCTAACATTCTTCTTAGTTGATTCTGAAGCAGCCAGCCTGATGCATGTCCCCGGATTGCTGGCCTGGGATACTGGACTTCATATAACAGGACTTCGCTTCAAACCCTGACTCTGGCTCTTATTGCTGTGTGATCCCTAAGTCTTAGTTTCCCCATCTATACAAACGGGAAGGAAGTGTTAACATAACTGTTTAAAAAAAGGCCTGACATGTCCCGGGGATCCAGTGAGCATCAGCTTCCTTCCTACATTCTGGAAATAATTTATTCTGATTGTGATTCAGGGGTCGCCGGCCAACAAAATGAAAGTGTTTCCTAAATGTTATTAGAGAGCCAATAGTTTAAAATATAAAATAATTAGCTGTAAATTGGGAAAGTTTTTACTCAGATTGGAAATACATTAGAATAAAAAGGGTAACTATCTTTCCATAGCGATCTCAGAGGAGGGGTTTGTCAGTGGATCACCAGAATTGTTTTGGGGATGAAGCTCTGATAGCACAGCATTTTGCTTCTTCCTTTTGTTCCTCTCTCTACTGGAACAAGTTATGTAAGTCAACCACATTTTTAGAACCAGATATAAACACCCAAATGTCAAATACTCTGACAACATGACTGAACATCACCTCCATTTGGGATGGAAAGCTTCCTTATCTACAGACCATCCAACGCTTGTTGGTTACATTATGTAAATGTACCCCCAGGAAGACTTCTAATTGTACTTTGGTTTCCAGAGTGGGCTCTCCTACTAGAAAGAAAATGTCAAAAGCGGCCTACAGGAATATTCTAGTGTAAACTCTTTGTCATTTTAAGTCTAAAAATTCTGTTCTAGTTTATCATCTTAATCTCTTTTTGAGTTTGGTTATCCTGAATCAATTCAAACTTGTTAGTTCTGGATAAACTGATAAAAATCATGGTTCAGAATCACCAGAAAGCATCTCTTGTTAGCACTTATAATTTGAATTATGTGGTGTAATAATTTATGTAATATCTGTCCCACTAGAGAGGAAGCTTCATGTGGGTAGAGCATTGCATATTTCTTTCTTGTTAATTGCTCTATCACCAGCACCAAGCAGTGTCTGATATATGATGAAGATTTGATAAACATTTATGAAATGAATAGAGGAGTCCAGGTCCACACTCATTAGCAGAAGTGAAAGCAACCATGAGCTGAAACCACACAGTTGACTCTTTTACTAAGGCATTGAAATAAGTTGAGGTATCAGAGAAATGGGGTGTGTGGTGGTGGTTAACACAGGCAGGTGGTTAACACTGGCTAGCTAACTGGATCAAGTGTTTGTTTTAAACTTTTTGTAATATGGGTACAGGTTAGATAGCATTCTTAAAATGTTGGGGTAACTGTAAGATTGTTTGCCTTTAATATCTTCCTGGATTCCTAGTAGTAGACTTAAAAAATTATGAACTTTTTTTCCACCTCATTAGTATTGGAGTAAATTTATCAATGTATATAGTACTATATGTATCAGTTTGGCATAGGTACTTTTTGTTCAGTTCTAGAGAGCATCTTTTTAAATTTTACTTTAAGTTCTGGGATAAATGTGCAGAACATGCAGGTTTGTTTTACATAGGTATACATGTGCCATGGTAATTTGCTGTACCTATCAACCTGTCATCTAGGTTTTAAGCCCCACATGCATTAGGTATTTGCCCTAATGGAGAGCATCTCTTGATATGAGTTATTTTTCCATTAGAACATTGTACATATAGCCCCCATATGGCATGCATAGGAGATGAGAAAAAGTTAAAATATGTTTCCCATAAAATGCTTTATGGTACCTTGAGCTTTAGAAATGAATCCAGTGCTGTCATTGTAGGAAGATGACACATTTACCATTTAATTGTTATATCAATAGCAATTAGTCAGCTTATCTGTTCACTGGGGTATTTCTTTTTTAACCATAAATTAGCGTGAATCCCACGACATCAAGCATGGGTGCCCAGCTCAACATCAATGAAACACTTTCTTAAACTCTTTTTGCTTCTGCTAAATCCTACTTAACAGTCCAGCGCATCTCCCTAGGCAAAAACAATCAGTATTTGTTTAGTTAAATGTGCTCCTAGAATGTGAACCAATTTGCCTGGGATGGACTTCTACTTATTAGCCTTAAAATGTTGCCTGAAACATCACATATTTATTGTAGCAAGAGTGTGATTGAATCTTAAGAAATAGATCCCTTTGCTTTACCCCAGACTGACTGAAACATATATACTGTATTCTTAGCGGGTCACTTTCAGACACAGTTAAGGGGAAAGAGTTGTTCTGCTCAGACCTTTGACCGGATGATGAATAAGCCTGGGCCTTAGTTTTGATCTGTGGAGATGTTAATTTGCCACAATAAGTCACTGTAGAGTTTCTTTGGATAAGAGGCCACAGTATCCATTCTCTTTCTGGATAAGATATTAATTCAGTTTAATTTGAAATGTTAATGCTTGATTTGAAGATATACCTAAGGAAAAATGTAGGCTACCAAAGGGTGTAGTTATGCAGGATAGGTTTCTGAACCTTTTGCTAAACAATTTCATAGTAAGGCTGTTCAAAATTTAATTGTTTTTCATGGTGACTCTTTTCCATGCTGTTTTTGTACAAGTTTTATTACACTATGGCTTTTTCTAAAACATAACATAGTGAATGCTTGTATTAAATATAGAATATTTGGATCATCCACTAGAAATTTGGGAGACTCTGCTTCTCTGATGAATTGAGACTGTTTTTAAGGAATGGTGCTGTAAGGCTTTGGAAGAACTGTTTACAAGCAAAACATTGGCAGTTTTAATTTTATTTAATGACCTGCTTCCTACCAGTGATCTTGGCACCCTGTGCAGTGATTTGCAATCAATTAATCATACAGAATGTTGTAACACTGCAATGAGGGCATTGCACTCTAAGAGTCTCATAAATCCACCAGAAACAAAAAACAGGAATTGCATGCTTAAAGACTTCTTCATGCAAAACCCCAAATGAGAAGGTGATTTTTATGTTCTGTTTTCTAAAGTGTCCTCAGAAGCCTTGAGACTTTCTTGTGGATTCTGGGTTTTGAAGTTCCCATTTCTCAAATACTGTTTGGCCCTTTACTGGGCTGTCAACATAGGAGTTTATAAGTTTTCACCTCATTCAGTTTCGTCACTGATCATTTAGATGGGGAATTCTTGATTCTGAATTACCAAGAGAAGCCCCATGACTTTGTTTTCCTCTGAATTTAGGGCAGTCACTTTCAACTACGAGAGGCTGTAGTTTGGGGAGTCTTTGTAGAAATGATTCAGAAAGGAGGCATGTTTCCATCCTGGGAATACACTGACATTTGCTAGAGGCAGATGGCAGAAGATAGGATAGTGTGACATCAGAAGTCAAGAAGATGTCACGTACTTGGCTTTGCCAAAAGCTTCTGGAATCTGCGTGTTCAGGATCTTAAGCTTGTGGGCTTGTCATTTCAGATGTGCCCTTGCAGTTAACTGTTTAACTATGATGGATTTTTTTTTCTAATTTTAGCATAGTAAATATAGAGCTATTAAACATTCTTAAAATTATGTAAGCCTAAACCCTTGGATGTGTGTATATTGTGTTGTCTTTATTCATTTTCATATGGTTTTGTTTTTGGAATGTTCTTATAACAAGAACATGGAAGTTTAATATATATTCCATCTGACTAAAACTGAACCCTCTTTAAAGAAACTAAAGGTTTTCAAGACTGTTTTACTTCCAGTGAGTAGTTTAAACTTCTTTCATGACGGATTTATTCCTATCAAAAAGTTGTACTATTTTTGATTACTTGTTAATGTATCCAGATTGGCATGTTAGACACAAGTAGAGCACATCCTATATTTTTAGATGCTTGATGCTTCTGTTCAGCATAAGCCCTAAAAAAATACCAAGTTTTGCAAATGCAAAGTACTTTTCATTGGCATGGAAATTGGAGGGAAAAACACAGTGAATATTTTGGCCAAAATGTGATGGTCTGTTAGTCAGCATCTGGTAATGAGGCCATATTTTGCATTCAGACTCTAGTATGAGAAAGTGCAGTTGTACATTGACATCTCCCCTGGGACTGTGGACTAGAACCACATCCACTTTGAAAGGTAATACTGCAAGGGGGGTGCTTAGCCTTCTTTTAGGGTACTCCACTGAACTACCTACATAATTTGGTTTTTAAAATGTTTTAGTTTATGCTAAACAAGCAATCTGAGATAAAGCATGGTAAAAAAAAAGTCAAATACTAAATTTGTCTTTATGAGCTCCCTTTCTCTGATGAGCTGACTATGAGTCTGTTACCTTCATGAATATGGGGCAAAAAGCCTAAATCTGAACTCTGTCGGCTAGAAGCAAACAAAGTACTGGGAAAAATTACATCAAAGTATGCTACTGGTAGAAGTTATCATTGGTCTTGGCAAGACTACAAAGGTTTTTTTCAACTGCTGCTGCCAATAAATTAAAATATTTTCTCTTTATATTTGTCAGGTAAGAGATATAGATGTAAGATAAGATGAATATATTTGTCAGATTTAGATAAGATGAATATATTTGTCAGATTTAGATAAGATGAATATATTTGTCAGATTTAGATAAGATGAATATATTTGTCAGGTTCAATCTCTTGCCTACTATGATAGCCAGTCCCTTCACCCCCTCTACCATAGGATAGACACACAATTAAATTCTTCTTTGTATAAATCAAGGTAGGCTTAAAGGTAAAACATTGATCTCCTCAGACAAACTTGCAGGACTTCTGGTGGTGACTATTTTCAGTTTCTTTAGAGAGACTATTGGCTAACTTTGAGGATGTATGGTTCAGGAAAGTTTCAGAAAATATGTTGCATGAAGGGATAATTAAATGACTGAGTTAACACTAACCCAGAAAAAAAAACACTAGGGTTGAAACAAACCCTAGTTTCTTCTGGTTAAAAATGATGTTGTTTAGCAATAGACTCTAAAATGCTTTATCCAATTTATATTATTTATTGATACATAATTTACATAGAGTGAAATGCTTAGCAATATCATTTTTGACCAGAATGACCAAGAACTGAATCAGACCAGACATGTTCCTGTGAGGAACTGCCATTCAAAGATGAAAAAATAATGAATCCAACCCCCATTGCCTGCAGCCAAGTTTCAGCAAAAGTTGACTAAAAATACACTTTTCCAATGTAGTGAGCCTTATGTGCATTTATTGATACTTCACTATTAAGTGAGGGACTTGAGTGAAGCAAAGAATAAAAGAATAGATGAATATATCAAGTGCACTTTATTTATACTGAAAAATGCAGATGACAGGCTGGCATAGTGATTAAGATGGAAGGCTTGGGAATTATGCCTGGGTTCAGATTCCAACTCAGTCATTTATTATCTGTGAAATTTTAAGCAGATGTTTAACTTACTTGGTGTCTCAGTTTCCTCATCTCTACAGTTGGATTTCTGATAGTATCTACTTTGGAGGTGGTATGACAATTACATAAAACAATGTGTGTACAACTCTTAGACCTTTGTGAGCACTTAATGAACACTACCGTTATCACTGTTACTATTATATCTTGTGGTGAGAAAGGAGTACATTATTAGGAAGTGCATCTGCTGCATTCAAGCCACTGGGCTGCTTCTAAAGTGGTTGCTCTGGTGACCAGAGAGACTTGTGTTGCCTCATCTGGGTATCACATGAATCAGCACATCTCAAAACTTATTCCACAATTTGACTGGCTGTTAGTATTAGGTATTATACAAGAATCTCCCATAATGAAATAATATTGAGAAATGCTGATTTTTGGGACTGCACAACTTTTTCCAAACCTCTGTTGTGCTCCTGTGCACTGAATCTGCAGAAGTGGACCTCCTCAAACCCTTTTTTTTTTTGAGATGGAGTCTCGCTTTGTTGCCCAGGCTGGAGTACAGTGGCCGGATCTCAGCTCACTGCAAGCTCCGCCTCCCGGGTTTACGCCATTCTCCTGCCTCAGCCTCCCGAGTACTCAAACCCTTTTAACCACAGCATCCTCCTTTGGAGACCAGCATCTTGCAGGACTACTTATTCCTTGAAACATGGTTTGGAAAAAACGCTGATGTCAGGGAATATTGAAATAAACTCACAGCATGTGGCACACCCTTCAAATACATTTTTCTTCCCTTTGGAACAGTTGAAATTCAAATGACATATCCTAGCATAATTTGCCACATGGGTTGTGTTTGAAACCCAAATCTAACACAACAAATTTCAGATAGAGCTTTGTTTAGCCCCCAGGCCAGTATTTGGTCCTGTGGATAAGGGTTGGTATCCAGACCTCTTAGGGCGTTTCTGCGTCAGCTTTCCAGGGCTTATTCAAACCCTCCATGTGCTGGAAGTCCCTCACCCTTTATGAGGCACAGTAGGCAATGTGCTTGCACCTTGATCTCTCAGCCTCAGCTCATGCTTTTCTCTTTCTCATCCTGCGTTCTAGCCATAGGAAGTTCCGTCCATTGTGTGGAAGGCTACGCCCCCCACATCCCCAACCTTTTGTACATGTGTTTCCTCTGTCGAGAATATTCTCTCCTCCACCTTTTATTCTCAACCTGATGACCCCGTACTCATCTTTCAGGACTTGGCTCCAGGGCCACGTGCTTCCACAATATTTTCTCAGTTGTTTGCTTTATGCAGTTTATTTATTGAGACATAATTTACAGAGAGGGAAATGCTCAGATACTGTTTATTGTCCAGTAAGTTTTGTGGGAAGAATATCAAGGGACAGAGCACTCTGTCACCCTAGAAAGTTCCCATATGCCCCTTTTCAGTCAACCCCTCCCCTTCAAAGCAGTGACTCCTCTGCAATCCATCACCATGGGTGAATTTCGCTGATTCTAGAATGGAATGGAATGGAATGGAATGGAACACTCTACCTTTTGGTGTCTGCTTTTTTCACTCAGCATATTATTTTTGAGAGGCAACCATGTTGTTGCATGAGCCCATAATTGGTTCCCTTGTATTACACTTCATTGATGAATATCCCAAAGTTTACTTATCCCTTCCTTGTTGATGGACATCTGGCTTATTTCTAATTTTTGGCCAGTCTGAATAAAGCTGCTATACACATTCTTGTACAGGCTTTTGTGAATTATGTCTATATTTATCTTGAATTAATACTTAGGAGAATTGCTACTAGGGTAGGTGTCTGTTTAACTTCCAAGAAACTGTGCAACAGCTTTACACTGTGAAATAGAGATTGTCCTGACTACAAACCTCCACAGTGCTGAGACCAGGTTTTGTTCAACCTGACTTTCCTGGTGTCCAGTCGAGGGCAGGGCACATGCTAGACACTCAGTGTTTATTGAAGAATGAATGGATAAGAAATTCAAATCAGTTTTCATTCTGACATCCCTACTAACTGACAAAAAATGTATGCTTTGTCCATCAAGTAGATGGAAATGTTACTGGCTAAATGTGGGCTGATTATAGGCAGGAAAAAACAAGAAAGACACAGCTTCCTTCTTACTCTGCTCTTGGACTTGCCTCTCTCGTTTCAGGGTGGCAGCGTGTACAGGTATAATCAGGTGTGCAAGTTGACACAGGCCATAGAAGGGTCCTGATCACCAGTAGTAGCTGAGCTCACCTCCTGCAGTTAAATCTCCCAGCACTTCCATTCAAGACCTTCCCAAACCTCCTTTTTCATCCCCCCTACCCTTTGGCTCACCTGCACAAATCCATGTTTCAGCCAAACTTGACAACTCTCCCTTCTTTGTGACATCTTGCATTTTCTCCCCTTTGCAATGGCTGCAGACTCCACCCGGAAGGCCTCCCACATGCGGCCAAACCATCTCTTCCTGTTGACACCCTGGGCAGCTTTCAAGGCTCAGTTCATACGCTTTCTCCTCTCTGAAGCCTGGCTTGGCCACCACGTCTGGAAGATTGCTCTCTTTGGAGAGTCTTTGAGATGGTGTCCACCTGCAGACAATGTTCATTAGCCACTTAGCAGGATATTCTGCTTTTATTCTACTTGTCTGTGTCTTCTGCTCTGTGAGGTAATAGGCTTCTTCAGGGACATGTATGTAGTGGCTCTCAGAAGTCTAGTAGGAGCTGAGTCTGCTGGCCACTAAGTAGCTGATGCTACCCTTCACGATCCTTGCTCTTGATGGCTGATTCCACTAAAGAGGAGTTGATTACATGGTAATGCCATAGCTCCTTCTTAAGAGGAGGATTTAGTACAAACTCGGGAATTCATGTCACCTGGTGGACAATTGAAAGGAAGCCGCTTTCTTGGCCAGGTGCAGTGGCTCATGCCTATAACCTCAACACTTTGGGAGGCTGAGGTGGAAGGATTGCTTGAGCCCAGGAGTTCAAGACCAGCCTAGGCAACATAGTGAGACCACCCCCACCCCCCACCCCCCCCCCATCGCATAAAAAGAAAAAAAAATCAAAAAATTAGCCAGGCATGGCGGAGTGCACCTGTAGTCCTAGCTACTTGGGGGCTGAGGCAGGAGGATCACATGAACCTGGGAGGCTAAAGTAAGCTGTGTTTGCACCACTGCACTCCAGTTTGTGTGACAAAACAAAACTGCCTTTAAAAAAATGCTTTAGGATCCAGTGTTAGTCACAGGTCAGATGTTGTCAGGAAGCACAGATATCAAAAGCTAGATTATTGCTATATATCATTTGCATGCACAAAACAATTTGAAGTCATCTCCCATAGGGAAAGATGGCTCCAAGGAGTAAAGGAATAGAGCAGTTTATCGTGAGACTGGGTCTTAGTAGGTTACCCAGGCTGGGCTGAGACTCCTGGGTTCAAGTGATCCTCCTGCCTCAGCCTCCTCAGTAGCTGGGACTACAGGCACGAGCCAGCACACATGGCTTTATGTTCTCTTTTGATTGCTGTTTTGGTACTTAAGGCCCTAATTTTGCTTCTGTTTTACAAACTGCCTAATTTTATAATTGTATAATTCCTAAAAATGTTTAATTTCTAGAAATATGGAAGAGGGAACTTTATTCTTATAGCAAACTTAAATGTGAAAAGAACACCTGAGGGTATTAGTATCTACACTAAACAAAACACTGTCTATATGTTATATTGTACTTTTAAGATTATAATCATTTATGAGTGACACAAATGCAAGGCTGTGGCTGTGGTTGGTAAAGATGTTTCAGGGCTTGGTTTCTTAGCAAATGTCATTTCAAACAAATAAGAATTTAAAAAATAATGTTTCTCATTTTTAAAAGGAAAAAGTTTTATGTTGTCTTGAATACTGTATCAATTTCTGAAACCAGAATAGGTCTGTAAGTTCTTTGACATCTCAATTTTGTAGTTGACAAAGAGGAAGAAACAATCACTTGTAGACCTTAGAAGTACGCTCAGCACTTTGGGAGGCTGAGGCCAGCAGATCATTTGAGGTCAGCAGTTCGAGAGCCTGACCAATATGGTGAAACCCCGTCTCTACTAAAAGTACAAAAATTAGCCAGGCATGGTGGCAGGTGTCTTTAATTCCAGCTACTTGGGAGGCTGAGGCAGGAGAATGGCTTGAACCTGGGAGGTGGAGGTTGCAGTGAGCTGAGATCGCGCCACTGTACTCCAGCCTGGGTAACAAAGTTGTGCTCTTTCTCAAAAAAAAAAAAAAAAAAAAAAATTAAAAAGCATGGGTTGCCAGTTTTTAAGACGTCTGGTAATAACATAATTATTAAGAAGCAGGTAGAACTAATTAGCTTGGGTGTGTTAGGTTTAATTGCTTGCCTTCTCTGGCTCAAAGAAAAACATTGCATCTTGTATGCTTAAGAATTTTAACAGCTGTTTTTCCCTCTACTGAACCAGTAAGAAGTAACTGCAGCATTAAAATTCCTAGGTTGATTTCCTGCCTTACTCAGCTGGCAGAGAAATGAATTTGATTTTTCTTCTCTCAGCAAAATGAGAGGCATAACTCTTTTAGTGTGGGTAGGATTGTGAGGCAGGCAGTTCCCCAGAAAGTTGGCTTTTTTGCCAAAGTACTTAGAAGTCGCTGGTCTCTAGAGCCTTAAGAGAAATTCAGTGTCATGAAAATACTACCCTATTGTTGAGGCTGATGACCTGTACGTCATTTAATTCAGTGCACTCAGAAAAAGTTCCGACTTTTATTTATTTATTTATTTATTTATTTATTTATTTATTTAGAGACGGAGTCTCACTCTGTCGCCCATGCTGGAGCACAACAGTGCGATCTGGGCTCGCTGCAAGCTCTGCCTTTCGGGTTCACGCCATTCTCCTGCCTCAGCCTCCTGAGAAAAGTTCCTACTTCTTAACAGGGACTCCAAGATTGAATATCTGAATTTGTTTTGATTATTTACAAATTGAATTTGACGTATTTCTTGTCTACCTGATTGTATTATGGACAATTTTAAACATATACAAAATTAGAATATAATAACCACTCATGTTCTGATCACTCAACTTCAAAAATTCAGGAACTTATGCTTCATTGTGTTTCTTTTAGACTCCTACGCCCGGTACACACTGTATTATTTTGAAGCGGATCTTAAACAGCATCTATAAGCATTTATTCATCCATAAGCATTTCAGTATTTGTCTCTAAAAGATAAGGTTCTCTTTTAAAAATCGTTATCACACCTAGGAAAAAAATATTTCCATAATATCAACATATGTGTAGATTGCCAGTTATTTCACAATGTCATGTGTGTGTGTATGCTTTTTCCAGTTTATTTTTGACTCAGGATTCAGATAAAGATCACACATTGTGTGTTGTAGTTTAATAAAATTTTTAGTATGAAAGTTTTAATTGTGAAAATTTTTAAAGTATAGAAAATATGTATTAGGCAATTAACAGATGTTTCCATTTTGCCATATTTATTTCAGATCTTTGTCTTTTTGCTTTTTTAAAGAAATAAAATGTTACAGATATTGCTAAAGGCCCTTACCCATATTTTTTCCTTGTTTTTCCTACTCAGCAAATATCTTAAAATTGGTGGATATGATTTCCACAGTATGCTTCTATGTTATTGCTACATTTTTATAATGCTACGTATTTATATCTAAAAATAAAATACCATAATTTTGTTTTTAACACATATAGCCATTTAAATATATATGTACTTTCTGTAACTTGGTTTTTTCACTCAAAATGCATATTCCTACATGTGACACAAATTGCTCATTTTAAACTGCTATATAGTATTTCACTTTAATGAAAAAATTTTAGTATATTACTAAGGAGCATTTAGGGGATCTTACCAATTTTTTCCTATTAAAAGTGAAGATCAGTAAACACCTTTTTATGCCCATCTCCTTAGTCACATGAATGAGAGTTTATTTTAAGCATAACACCTAGAAGTGGGAAGGATGTCTTCACTGTTGCCAGGGATGATTGATTTTTCTCCAAAGTTGTTGTACAATATAACTATCATCAGCAAGATATGAGAACTCCAGTTCCTCCAGACCTTACCCAGCTTGTAGCATTGTTAGGCTTCTAAAATTTGCCCACATGCTGGGCATGAAATGGTAACTCATTCTTTCATACTTCTCTGATTACCAATGAGATTTAGTATCATTTCATTTTTTTGGCTGTTTAGATGCCTCCTTCTGTGAGTTTCCTGTTCATAAAAGTATTTTCTGACTCACAGCAGATTTTGGAATTTCAAATGTGTTCACTCTTAATTATATAGACAACTGTTTTGGAATACCTTTAATATATTTTGTACTTTGAGTAGTTTTCAGAGAAATCATGTTTACAATGACACGTGAACACTTTAAAATTGGAAAGGACATTCGTGAGAACTAAGCTTTTTCTAGGTGGAGAAGACTCAACTGCAAGTGCAGAAACTACGCAAAATGTTATTGGCTGTGCTGTTCCATCCTGCTGAGACTAACCATCTGCCTTGTGTTTTCTTTGCATACCTTTTTCCTTACTCCTTGCTATGTTTTCCTCCAAAGTTCCTGTGCCTCTCTCAATAGCTTATCAATATTATTTTACACACAATATAGTCAACATCTATCTGCTTCATTTTCTTTGCTGGAAATTTTGCCTTTAGGGTCCTCTGTACTTCTGTTCCAATACGGACTTGTTGTTCTCCAGGCCTGCTCTGCATGCTCACCCAGGGCCATTCCTTCTCTCTCCTGTGTTGAAACCTCTGTACCCTCAGTCTCATGCTTCCCCTTTATAGTATTTTCCTTTATTTGGTTGGACATATCTCCAGGACCTCCCTAAGAAAAAGTCTGATAAAAGGAAATTTTTTTCCAGATTAACTGAAGTGTCCTTCTGATTTTATTTTTGCGACTCGGACACTTGTTTTTTAAATAATTTGTCTGGGCTTAGAATTCTAGAATACAAAACTTTTCCTCCAGCCTGTGGAAGGGTTTGATTCCACTTTCCAGGGTTGCTGTTGAGAAGTCTGATACCTTTCCGCTTCCAGGTTCTTTTTTTTTGTAACCTGTTCTTACTTTCTGCATCATTTTAGAATTGTCTTTTTTGTCCCCTCATCTGAATTTTATCACATGCTTCAGTGAGGTCTTTTGCTAAGTCATTTTTACTGGTTATTTATTAGGCTCTTTCACTTTAGAGATGTATTTCCCTCAGTTCTGGGAGATATTGTATTTAAAAAAAAAATACTTGCTTCTCTTCAGTTTTTTCTTACTGTAACTGTTGCTGCTTGGAAATTGGACCTTTTATATCCTCTGATTTTTGTTTCATTTTCCTTCTATTTCTATTTATTTGCACTTTTGTTCTATTTTCTGGGGGATTTTTTTGTTGTTCTTTAACTCCTGCTATTCCATTGATTGTTTAAAAAATATTAGCTAAGATACTGAAAATTTTCAAGGTATTTTTCCTGTTACAGCTCCTATTTTATGGAATCTTGTTTTGTGGCTCAAATGTCTCTTAAATAGTTCTTTGAAGTTAGTAACTATGGTTTTTGGAAGTTTTCTTCAGCTTTCTGTGTTCCCGAGTTGTGTTGTTTTCTCCAAGTTAGATTTGTCTCTATTTTAGACTCCTGTTTTCCTATTTCATAATTTACCTACCATTTTGGATTGGCGTGGGATTGAATCAAATAAGAGATGTATACAAAATATGTAGAACAATGCCTGGCATTTATTAAGTACTCCATACGTTATGTTGTTTTCGTAATTTTAAAGGTTTTCCACAGCCTGGCTGTTTACATTTATAGATCACCTTGAAATACCTTAAAAATAAACGTAAATGTTGAAGTTTTTGGTGTTAAAATGTAAAAGGTTAGTGTTCTAAGAAACTTGAAATCTTTCAGTTCAAGCATATGTGTACCTTCATCTACTTTTGTCAGTATTGAGAAGTGGCCCAAGTATTATGTTAGAAATAATAGAGAGACTACTAAAGTTTGTAAACTACTAAAGTTTGATATGTATCATTATAAATTAGAGAAAATTCTAGTTTTCCTTGTAATAACAGTTCTCTCTCTCACTTCATTCTGACATACTTTTTCGTGGAGTGAAGAGCTTGAAGTGACTTTGTTAGCCTAGGAATTGCTAATAATTTACAGTCTGTTTCTTCTGTGACACAGCCTATAATTTGGGTAAATCTATGGGAGTGAATGTCATTCTGAGTGTCATGGTGGGAAAAAGTTGAGGGCTGACTGCTATCTAGTTCAAGTGTTTTACAAATAAGGAAATGGAAGTTCCAGATACAGTTATTACCCAAGGTCAAATAATGCTAGTGGCTGAACAGGAGAAGCCCTGCAGCGTAATCCTATCTTGACTACATTTTCAGTTTGTTTTTCCTAAGACGACAAGGATTAGGCTACATTAAATTTTAATATCCTCTCTAAACATAAGAATTCCAAATTAGTGATTTCCCATGACTCTAATTATATTAGAATTTTCAAATTAAGTATTCACCAATTCATTTATTCATTTGACAATATACGTTGAAACCTACCACTATTATAACCTGAAATTTACTTTGGTAGCTTTGGACTAGTTATACTACTTTTATTTCCTATTTCTTAAATATTACTTTTTAAGCTTCAAATGAACTCAAATTTAAAAGACTGGAGAAGAGAAATCCAAATTCCAAGAAAACCTTAACTCATTTCTAAGGACAGATACACCGAGGTTATAAAATGAAATATTTCCTGAATTCTGTTTTACATAGGAGATGTTATTAGATTTTCTAGGCAAGAGCAAAGACCATACCTGAATCTGTCTTCTTTTTAATGGGTAGCTATAAGCCCAAATGAACCTTATCCATTTTATAGCATAAGTTCACACAATTTGTGTATCTTTCTAAATAGATATAAACCCATACATGCCCTAGCCAATGACTTCTCATACAGTTGCATTAAAATTGATCTAAACATAGTTGGCATCCAGAGGAGGCTTCTAATTTATTACTGCAGTGTTCCATTTATATCAGATATATAGAAGCTAGACTGTTGGAATAACAGAACCCTTTATAATATTGTAGTCCAAATATATGGAAGCCTATAGACTTTTAAAATGTTATAGAAATTTTCAAACCTATTCGAAAGTAGAGAGAATTGTTTAGTGAACCCCATCTGCCCACAGCCAACCTTAATTCAGTGCTTTTTCTCTCTTCTCTTGCATTGGGCTCTCTTAAAGCAAATCCAGGACATCCTATCATTTCATCCAGAAATACTTTTCTCTAAAAGATAAGCACTCTTTTTTTTTGGTAACATAACCACAATATGATCATCACATCTAAAAAAAATGGACAGTTGTTACTTAAAATCATGCTGTCAGTATTTGGACTTATCTGGATTGTCTCAATTTTTTTTCCCTTTGTTTGAATTGGAATCCAAATAATTTCATACATTGCATTTGGTTGGTATGTCTTTTAAGTCTCTTTTAATCTAAAATTCTGTTCCTCCTTTAAAAATTTTACAATTGTTAAAAAGACTGGGTTGGGTTTGTTTGTTTTTTGTTTTATTAAATGCCTCTTGAGTCATAAGGACTGTGTTATTTGTAGAAAAGACCAGTTCAATTTTTTTTCTGAAATATTCCCCACATTCTGGATTTTCCTGATTGCATTCCCATCGTGTCATTTGAAATCTTCTTCTGCCCCTATATTTCCTGTAAATTGGTAGCTGGGAATACAAATTTGATTAGATGCAGGCTTTATTTTTTGACATGAAAAAATATACATAGATGGTGTTGTAAATTGCATCTCATCACATGGCGCACAATGTCTGTTTCTCTTTCTGTGTTATTAAAATTGATCCTTGGGTTCAGATGTTATCAGCTTGATCTGTTATGAAGTTTCAGATCAGCTTTTTTCCTAATGATTTTAATAGCCATTG
Source organism: Rhinopithecus roxellana (assembly GCF_007565055.1). Classification (NCBI taxonomy): domain Eukaryota; kingdom Metazoa; phylum Chordata; class Mammalia; order Primates; family Cercopithecidae; genus Rhinopithecus; species Rhinopithecus roxellana. The sequence continues at coordinate 483,984 of NC_044551.1, forward strand.
ATAATTATTGCCTGGGTCTAATATAGATGTTACATACAGAATTTAGAAGTTTCTGAATTTGGAAAAGCTCACCTATTTCCACCTTCTCACTCCTGATTTGTTCTGGCATCTTGACCATTTATTGTCTCTTAATCTTTAACAGACTTCTAATTCTTGAATGCACTATTCTCCAACTATGTTACACGGAACACAATGCTGTAGGGTAACTGTGAGAAAAGGCTCCCTGAGTTTGGGGGATGCTGCATACTGGTTTCTGCTCTGAGAAATTTATAATACACATGAGCCTATTAAAGTTCTGGGGGATCCGTTGATTAACAAACTTGATTTACCTGGAATTTCATCAATTTATTTGACCACTGCATTCTTTTATCATCAATATCTATTGGCATCCTGTTTAGAGAAACATACTTTGAAATGCATCTCAAGGAAGAGGGAAAAGTAGAATTGTTTGCCCCATACTCCCATGGGGCTTGTGACATGAAGGCCATGACTCCCTAACAGTAGCCTTCTTCTTGAGGGAAGGAAGAGCATGACAACGAATCAAAGTTCAGACAGCAGAGAGGACTGGTGTACCATATCATATCTCCTGTTAATATAATGTCATCTTCATTGTATGGATTGCTTTCATTTCTGTTTCTTCTCAGCATTACTTATATAGCCCATATTGACTATTCCAAATATGTTAAGTACTGATTAAAGTTCAACTCTCACAATCACAACTTAAAAAATTGTAACACAATTTGCTCTTACTTTACAGATTTATACATGTATTATACATGCCCCATGCAGGCACAAACACACGCCCACCCCAAAGCACACTTCAGTTGTTTTATATCAGGTGCGGTATTGATAAGAAGAATAGAAAAGGGAATTATAACACTAATTTAGAGTGTTTGCTTCAGATATAAACTCCAGACTGGTTTTCATGCCAGGGGCTCACATCCTATTTATGGCTCACTACAGAAAATTGAGTTGTGCAAAATTAGGGACAGAGACCAATTTTTATTTGCTCTGAAGATACCTTGAGCTCTGTATGATAAATGTTTTCCATCAGAAGAAACAATGTTGTGCATTAATGCTTCTGAGAAAACTTAGGGATTGCCAGTAATGCCATCAGGAAATGATTTTTTAAATGTTTCAGAGGGTAAACATGAATCAACCACTAAATAGGGAATATAACTTATTTTACAGAGTTGGAACATTAATGATAAGCCCCCCCTTTTTTTGAAGTAGAGTTGTTCTAGGAAAGTGTGAATTTTGGATTTAGGAACATGCACAAGGGATATAGTAATAAGAAGTACAAGTCAGACATATGATTAAAATAAACAAGAATAGAGCCAAGGCTCAGAAGACACGAAGTTCTGTTTTGTGACCTTTGTTGGGGAGGATGGAATGGGATAAGACAGGGAGAGAATTGAACAGCGCGTCATTAGTGCTCTCAACAGCAGACTAAACAGGCTTTGTGCAGCCCTGGGCTTCTGGGTGCCTGGCCATGGGGTGCACTGGTGAGCTAAATTCAGACCTTGACAGTGGATGTTTATGATGAAAGTGATACTGGTGCATTTAGATTTAAATAAAACTTTGATTTAACAACGATCATGATCATGATGTTTTTCTATTCAGCAGAAAGAAATTGAGAAAAAGGCAAAGGCTACATTAAGTATTTTTAAACTGTAAGACAACCCTTTTTTACTTGTCGCAGACCTGTTCTTTATGACAAATTACTCAAGTTTGCTGTTCATCAGAGGGAAGATCAAGTGTGGAGTTTGATTATGGACAGTATCTTTTACTCATTAGTTAACTTTGCAAATACTATCTTTTGAGGATGGTGTGTGGGCTCACTTCAAATATATGTTCTTAGGAAGACTGAAGATATAGTGATGGGACAAGTGTGGCAATTACCTTAAGAACATGATTTTGAAATGCTTCACACTGCATTTCAATGCTTCATACCTGCATCGGGTAATAAATTTGGTTGTGTTTCTCAAGTGTAAAGCAATCGAAAAATGCATGCTTTTTTTTTGTACCTCCAGAATATTATTTGGTGAATCACTGAGCCCAAATACAAATGTAAAATTTCACACATAAGAAGTGTAAGAGGCCTTAATGATGATTTCACTTCAATCCTTCACGAACTGAAGCCCAGAGAGGGGCAATGATTTGCCTAAGATTACATTTTACCTTGTGATTTAAAAGATTTTATTCACTTCCCAGTTTAGGAGGCACTTTGTTCATTTTATTATTTTTACTTTTATTTTTATTAAGTGATCCTCCTGCCTTGGCCCCGCAAAGTGCTGAGATTACAGGTGTGAACTACCATGCCCAGCCACTTTGTTCATTTTAAATATAACACATAGTTGCATTTTATGCACTGTGATGATAGTCTGGTCTTGAAAATAGCCAACTAGTCAGTTGGCTCAAAAGAATGACGATAATGGTGAGCCAATGGAGGGAAGGCTGATTTCTCTTCACTGTTAGAAATGTCAATGTTGGGTAAACAGAGAAAAGTGTGAAAAAGAAAAACGCAAGTGCCAACCAGCAGGTTGCACCTAAGGGCTAAATATTGGGAGATTTAGGAAACTTCCTCTGGATACCAGTGCTATCTGCAGGTGCGTCTCCTGACAGTCTAAGTATTTCCTGCCCCGCATACCCAGAAGGAAAAGGAATGGTGCCAGCCAAAATGTAGATACCTGTAATTTTTTGAAACCACGTTAGGATACTAACTTAGACCCCCTACAGTGGTCCTCATAATGTGAGTATTGAAGTTTCCTGCAGAGGCTGAAATTTTAGTTTGTGAACAAAAGCTCAGTAATGTAGCAGAAAAAACCCTCAACCAAGATCCCACTTTTCTACTTGGTTTAGTCAGACTTTGGGGCTTTTGTGTGTTTTAGCTTATTTGCTTTAAAGGTTAAAATGCTCACTCTGTTTAGTTTCCAGAGGTAATGATAGGGATCAAATTATTTCTTTTATGTCAAGAGGCAAAATTGTGTTGAGATACTTGGCTGAAAGGTTTTTTTGCAGTTGTTTGGGTTCTGTTTCATTATAATAGTATTGGTTTTTAGTTGACCAAATTGTGATTGTATTACTGTTTCCTTGCTTATTAGAAATAAGTTATTACATTCTTATGTCCATCGGTTTACAGGCAATTCGATCACAAATGAAATTGGATGATTAATTTTACACAGCAAGAATTCTGCTTTCTGAGTCAGTGAGGTTTAATATTAACAAATGTTTTTTTCAGTTTAGGGTTCTATATGATGATCATATTCTCTAGGGTAAAAAGTGTAGAAAAAGGTGGCTGGCCTTGAGAAATATACAATTGCTGTGCTGGTTCTTTCAGAGTTGAAATGGAGTAACAAAATCAGAAATCACCAAACGGTTTCTAATTTCAAAGACAGACTCTCTGACCTTGCCTACATAGTTCAGGTAGAAACCAAGAAGGAACATGGAGAAGGAAATTGAGTTCCCGTCCAGGTGACATACAACCACAACCACCTCCAGTAATACATCTGGAATTACAACACGGGCCGTTCACTTAGGGCACGACGAGCTCTCACCTAGGAATGTGTTTCTCCTGTATTTTTATTCTTATTCGAAAAAGTTCAGATTAAACTTCCACACTACACCACACACACACACACACACACACACACACACACACACACACACACACACACTCTACTCCCTACCCCCATCCCCATTCATTCTTGGTTCTCTATCTTCCCGAACTAGAGCATACAGTGTAACTTAGAAATAATTCTTTTTTAATATACATTCAATTTGGCTGTTTTTGAACAAGTCTTCTCTTGAAGCCATTAAAGGGACTTTCCATGTACCTCAAAATATCAGTATTTTGAATTTTTTGCTCCATGTTTCACACCTCAGATGAAGAAAACCTACCTAGATTAAGGGCTTCCAGTGCGTCCGGCATTGTCAGATGTGTCAGCAATCGCCTCCCAGCTGCCTCATTCACTGGATGATTTTTCATCCTCAATGTAGTAATTTTTATGTCCTGGCTGGCCCTTCTGTTGGCAAGGAGGCAGCACTGTTGTGGCTTTGGTGACCTGTTCAGTCTGCCAGTGTCTGCTGGATGGAAATTTGGGGGCATTTTTTTGAAGTTGTATAAAAGTAAACATCAGCAATTTAGCTGTGCATATTTGTATTTAGAGGTGAGATAGCTTCAGTTGAAGGCTGGGAAAAGGAATTGGAAGTGTGACTGCGTGTCGTGACCACAGGCATGCTTTGTCTACCAATGTGGTAAAATAGGATTCAGAGCATTCCAGGTTGATTTGTAATGTTGCCCTGACAAGGAAATCATTGCCTGGGAATATTTTTGTTTGCCCAATTAAGGGAGGTTCCTAGTTCTATAACAATTGCTGTGTCAGTTTTGAGAAGCTTAACATTAATATGTCTTTTTTTTTTTTGCCTTTGCTTTCTTCTTTTTTTTTTTTTTTTTTTTTTTTTTTTTTTTTTTTTTGGCAAGTGGTTCTTCAAAATGTAGTATTGAAGGGAGAGAAAGTATTAAACATCAAGGGTCTCTTAATTCAGAAAAAATGGCCAAGCCATTTTCTGCACAAAGAGAAATGAGAAGCATGAGAGTCTTGATCATCAGAGCAAGGCCTCGTCACGTGTCCGCCGTCCTCTGAGCTCAGATCCAGATCACTTCCTAGCTGCACGATGTGGGGCAGAATTTCACTAGCCTGAGCCTTGGTTTCCCAGCCTGGAAATTGTGGGTTTTAGCATTTTGAGACTTAGAGAGAGATGACGAATGTAAAAGACCTGGGACAACTCCTGTGCCCAGAGAAATACCTCTGTAAATGGTGGCAGTTAGAGGCACCTTCTGCAGGTATACTTTCAGTTGTTAGTCAGTTCCTGGAATTTGATGTACAGCATTTAGAATCAGGAGCAGTGGAATCAAGCTTTGTGCCTATTGGCATCTAAAGGGTCAGGGATGGGCTAAGCCTTTGAGCAGAGCTGTGGTTGCAGCCTCACCCCGGTGCCTCCCTACCTCTCTTCCTCTTCTCACCTGCCTCAAGGGTCCTCCTTTGCTTCAGAGGCACAGTCCAGCTTTGGTGCAGCTCCTCCAGGGACCTTTATCTGCTCCTGTGGTCCTGGCTGCTCCTCCCCCATTGACCCACCTCCTATTGGAAGATGGGATGAAATGAGGTGTGGCAAGGCCACCATGTCCCCAAAGATGGAGCCTTCTGGGGTCAGTTTTCCTTTCATTCCCGCCAAGCCTTGCTTACTACCTTCTCTAGCAACCAAAGATCCTTGTCAGGAGGGCAAAGGCCACAAGCATTTGTGTCATTAGAATGTCTGCACGTGTGTATATCCATCTAAATAATAGAGGCTTTGAGAAAATGTGGCGAGGGTTACAATGGCCTCTTTTTTTTCTTTATGTTCTTTAATTTTTAAAAAATTTTAATTTATATAAGTTTGTAGTAGGTGTATGTGGCCTCTTCTTAATGACTGAAAAGAAAAAAAAAAAAAAAGCAGGTGGGCCTCAGAGCTATTTGCCCTCCTTTCCCACCTGAACTTCCATTCCTACTTAGGTTTTTGTTCCAACGCAAGGTGGTTATTTGTAATTTTGCCATATGGCTGAGCCTGAGGGTGAGTGGTCAGTGGAACAAGTGCAGGGAAAATGGTTTGCAGCAAGTGTCTGTCTTCAAATCAAGCCTCCCTTTTGTCTCTCCTTGAAACGATAATATTAGAGGATTTTATCAGAAAAAGGGAGAATACACAGTGTCCTGCTGTTGCTAGGTAACCAGAAAACATCAAATCCAGTCAGAGCTGAAACTGGCTCGATTTTCCCTGGGAACCTGGCTGCTCTTGCTGAGTACTTTGTGTAGTATTAACAGATTTGTTATTAACAGCATAATGGTGAGGCTGGAGGGTCTCCTTCATTCTTTCACTTTTTACCCCCACCCCTTGCCCACATCAGTAAAGTGCCAAATATGTTCTTGGAGCCTTGAAGTCAATTCTTGACTTACAGATATGCTGAGGGAAGGTGCTCTGCAGATGCAAATATAGTTGATTTACACATAGCTGGAGTATATACTGTATTTCCATGACCCTCACCCATTTTAAAAATAAATGGGCATCCCTTTTTCAGCCATAGCAGTGGTTTACAGGCCCATGAACGGTGACCCATATTTAGTCACAGGAGACATTTGTGCACACAATCGAACACATCTTAATGATACTGATGAATGATTTTGACACCTATTATGTTCCTTTCTCCTTGGGCCTGGCCATTCTGTGGCTGACTATATGGGCACTGCATTTCCTAATCTTAGCTCGAACACCAAGACATCTGTCTTGTACATCTCAGGCAGACTCCTGTAACCTGTGCTGTCTGTTTCTTGCAGATTTGGAAACCTCCCACACTGAGTCCCCAACCCCTCATGACTCAAATTCACACCGCTCTCAACTGCAGGCGTTTATAACAGAAGGAAAGCTAAATCTACCGGCAAGGACAATGACCAGACAAGATGGGGAAACTGGAGATGGCGCCAAAGAAAATATTGTTTACCTCTAATTGTGTTGTCATTTTTCCAAACAAAACAAAACACTGGCACTTTTGGGAGAAACTTTTTTTTTTTTTTCCCCATTCCTTTTGTATGTGTGATTGTCTGTGTCCAAATTGCTTTAAGAATAATATTTAATATTTCCTGCAAGCTCATTTTTTTGGCATGAGTCTAATTAAATTATTGAAAGCAGCCCTGTTTGTATAATCTTTAACTTATCACATCTAATTTCAGATTTCTGGAGGAGAAGCTAACTTGAACAAGCAGAAATATTTTAAAAGTTGTTTTGACTCGAGTAAAATTCCATGTCACATTTTCTATCCAATCACTGGATTTCGAGATTCCTTTTAAGATCTCAATGAAGCAATTTGGATTTAAAGAGTGATATTCACAAGGGGTGAACTTTCACAGCCAGGGCAGTTGCCTCAGTGCCCACACAGGCAGAGGAGGATGTGGGAAAGGGCTTTTCTCAGCTAGTTTTTATGTGCTCATTTCTTCTGGGAGCATTAAAAGTGGTGATCTGTTACAGTCACTATTCAACTGGGCACCTGTTGTGATTGGTCAGTCACTGAGCTAGGGATACAGTCCGGACTTGCTTAGTACCTAAGCCTAATGCTGGTGGGGTTTCAAGACATAGTTCAGCATCATCTTTTAACAAGGCCCAGAGGCCCAGAGCTCCCAGCAAGTCCTTTTGATGTAAATAGTGAACTTTGTTAGAGCCCTCAGTTCTATCAGCTGGCCTGTCCCTCCCAGCACCTGGAGCACCAACTACCACTCCCTGGAAAGAACCCTTCTCTGCAGTTTTTTAAGGACAAAACTGCCCACTCCTCATGAAGTTTGCTGCCTGGATACACTTTTCCACAAAGGAAAACTGGCATATCCTGCCTTCTGAGTAGTATGGGTCTGTGTGAGAAACCAGGAGATATTTTCATCTTGTTCAGAAGTACTTGTATGTATTTTGGTGTCAATAAATATCTTTTACCTCATTATTTTACTTTGTAATTTTAACATTATGTGTAGGACCATAGTAAAACACTCATTTCACACACACATATAATCTCACCTCATGAAAAGTGAAAATAAAGGGAGACTATTAGATTCATCCAAAAATGCAACACTTACTAGGAGTGAGATGTGATAGGAACAGAAAAAAAAAAAAAAAAATCACCCAGATTCCAATAGTTTTTTCTCCCTACTTAAAGTTGTAAATTGGGTATCTACATTATATTTTTACTTAGGCAAGTCCAATCCTAATTTTTTAAAATGCCCCTTTTGGGGGCTGTCTTTTTCTGGCTTTTGCTGCTTCTGGCTATTTTTGTCACAATTACATTAAAAATTCAGTGATCTTTTCACAGAATGGATATAACTTATTAAAATTATATTCAATCACTTCACCTCCAAGCTGAATTCCTCAATTACAACATGTATCTCCCATTCCTAAAGACATCTAGAAATATCTGTCTTTCCTTTCTTCAATAAGGTCTAGTCCAGAATTCTATATCTCTTGAATGAAAAGCATATAGATATTTCAGTCTAAATCCTTTCTCCAATAACTATAAATATCTTTCCTTTCTTCATGACATTATATATAGAAATAGTGAAAATATGTTAAGATGTTCAAAATCCTCATGGTGTTATTTCTTTAAAAATGTGCGAGCTCTGGATTTTCAAGACCTGCAAAACAGGTCTACATGCAGTTCCTCTGGGAAAGCTGGAGCATTTTTTTAAGTACCTACATTCATAGGTTCCTCTGGGCAATTCTCTTACTTAATATGATGACTTTTCAATGGCATATAACTACATTTCAAAGCTTTCTTGATAAGTTCTTTCTCTTCTCCATATCCCCACTGTGTAATGAGCTCAGATCCTGCTATGGTCTGAATGTCTGAATGTTTGTGTCCCCCCAGATTTATGCTGAAAACCTAATCACCAATGCATTGATATTAGGAGGTGGGCCTTTAGGGGGTGACTAGATCATAAGGATGGGGCCCTTGTGAATGGGATTAGTGCCCCTATAAAAGCGGCACTAGAGAGCTCTTCTTGCCCCTTCACAATGTGGAGGATGCAGCAAGAGGACACCTTCTGTGAACCAGGAAGTTGGCCCTCACCAGACATGGAATCTGCTGGTTCCTTGACCTTGGACTTCCTGGCCTCCAAACTGTGAGAAATCAGTTTCTATTGTGTGTAATACACCGAGTTTATGGTCTCTTTTGTTATAGTAGCCCAAACAGACTAAGGTCTCAAGACAGAGTCACAGAGTGACTCTAGCACAAATTTACTAATCTTAAGAGATGACCACCCTATTTTTCAGGATCATAAATGAGTTTCCCCAAAAGGACCTACTTTTCTCACCAAGTTAAGAGCTTAAAGGAAACATTCATTCCTTTAGAGATTTGTCCTAGAAAGAAAAGCAATATTTTTTGCTCTGTCCCTTCCAGGCTGCATGAATTTATTCATCATTTCATTTAGAGTCCAAGCTACTCTGCATTTCATCAGGACTACATCATTCCTGGAATCGTGCAACACTTCCCAGCCCACTCACAGTTGAAGCCCCTATTCATTCAGAAAAGGGTAACAACCCTTGGTGCAGAGGACTTGCTGTGTGTGTGTGAGTTATGTAAGGTGAAGAATGTGAGTATAATTACATCATGGGGTGACAAAGAAGTGGAGAGGAATATGTATTTCTTCCTGTGACCTAGGAATACATGAGTTACTTTCAAACTGAGAACCAACCTGAGATTGTTAATGTCCAACCATCTATATCTCTCTCATTGAGAGGCAGCAGAGCATAGAAATGGAAAGTATGGATTCTGGATCCACATCTGCCACTAACTCGTTGTGTGTCCTTGGCATGTTACTTCACCTTGTGCTGTTTCCATTTCCTTCTTTATAAAACAGGGATGACTACCTTATGGAATCGTTGCAAGAATTAAATGATTAATATATGCAATATGCTTAGAATAGAGCTTGGGATATAGTAATCACTCAATATATGCTAACCAGTGTTATACTATTTTAAAAATCTGTTAATAATGACTCAGCCTAGTCCCAGTCTTTAGGCAGATTGCTTCCGCATAGCGAGAAAAAGTGAATAGAAAATTCAAACATCTGGAGATTGCTAGACATAAGACTGGGGAAAGTTAGGTAAGTTGAAAGTCAGCTTTCAACTTATTTGCATTTCTAAATCTCCTGTTAACTCAGGTATTCAGTAAATTTTTATTGATGGTCTGCTAAAGGCCAAGCAATCTGTGCGGGACAAAATAAAGATGAATAAGCATGCAAGCTATTGGAGAAGACTAACACATGAATAGATGATCCTAAAGTAGAGAGGTGCCAATAATTATATAGAGAAGTACAAGTTGCTATAGGAGCGCATAGGAAGAGCACACTGGAGGCTAGTAATATGTGAAATGGAGGGAGTTGTTTTAAAGAAGATGCTTGAGCCTGGAAGGATAGAGAGTGGGAGTAGGGAGACATTCTAAGCAAGCAAAATGCTATGGTTTGAATATGTCTTCAAATTTCATTTGTTGGAAACTTAATCCCCAAATTTTTATATTGATTGGAGGTGAGGCCTTTGGGAGGTAATTAGGATTAGATAAAGTCATCAGAGTGAGGCCTCCATGATGGTACTTCATTACCTTCTAAGAAGAGGAAGAGAGACCTGAGCTGACATGCATGCTCTTGCCCTCTTGCCATATGATGCATTTTGCCATGTTATGACAAAGCAAAGAAGGCCTTCACCAGATGCCAACACCATGCTCTTGGACTTCCCAGCTTCTAGGAACTGTAAGATTGTAACATTTTGAAATAAATTACCCAGTCTCAGATATTCAGTTATCATAACAGAAAATGGACTAAGACAGAGGGAAACCTGAACCAAAGACTGGAGGTTTGAAACAAAAGACATGAGAGACACTGTGGCATACATTTGGAGATACCTAGAACGAGTTCCTCCCCTCTAGATTAAGGTGTCCAATGAGAATGTCCATCTATTTCTGCCTCTTTCAAGTACTCTATATAAGAAGTGAGGGCATGTGAAAGTCCACCCCTGACCTCATTGGTAACTGATCAGGTTCCAGGCTATGGAGCAATAGCAGACTCCTTCCTGGGATGCTATGCTCTTAAAGTGTAATCAAATGCCCCCTCATCCCTTCACCTTTCCTCATCCACCTCTTCCATAGAGCAATGTAGGTTCTAGTCAAATGGGGAATTGGATATCTTCCTATTTGATCCCAAGTCACAAGAAACTAAGAGTAAAAGGGGTCCTGGGATCACCTGAAGATGCTTATTGGAACAAAGGGGACCAGGAGGATGCCTAAGTGTACTGCTAAGGGGCGGATTGATGACTTGTATGATAACCCACAAGGCAAGATTGTAAGTGGAGAAAAAAAGACAGGCTCATGTACCTCTTCTGCTTTATTTTTTACCCAACCCTGATGCTACTCATAGCTCCCTGTTTTAATCTACCACCTAAGGCTGTGTGGAGAATGGAAAAGAAAAAAAGGAGGGGAACACATGGAAGATTCCAGAATTATCTTGATTGACATGCAGAGTTTGCTCTTTTCTTTCCTGACTGCCTCTCATGCACAGATGTCCCTCTACCAGTGTGAGAGAGGCAGTAAAAAATACGGAAAAGCCAAACAGACTTGGGCCCTACTTACTAGATCTCTTCCAGGGCCACAGGGTCGCCAACACCAGGGGGCACTACGCATGCTCTGGAGCACACATGCCTGTAGATTCCAACGTGAGTGGAAACTTACGGAGTTGTACAATCCTGCAACCTTGCTTCTGAGCTAGGGTTGCTTACCTATGAAATGATGATAATAATAATAGCTATGTCCAGATCACCTGAAGTCAGGAGTTCGAGACCAGCCTGGCCAACATGGCGAAACCCTGTCTCTACTAAAACTACAAAAATTAGCCAGGCATGGTGGCAGGCGCCTGTAATCCCAGCTACTCAGGAGGCAGAGGCAGAGGCAGGTGAATTGCTTGAACCTGAGAGGCGGAGGTTGCAGTGAGCCGAGATCGTGTCACTGCACTCCAGCCTGGGGGACAAGAGCAAGACTTTGTCTCAAAAAATAAATAAACAAATAAATAATAATAATAATAGCCATGTCTTGCAGGGCTGTTGTGAACTACTTGAAGAAGCCCAGTGCAGTAAATGGCACACAGTCAGCACTCTAAAAATGAGAGCAGTTGTTATGTACTGGGGATAGGGGTAGAAAGGCGGCAGGCTTGAGCATGCTCAAGAATTGAAGTAACTGGGGCATCACTACTTCAGTTTTGTCCAGCTCATTTTCCTGTGCTGAGAGATGTCAAAGATCAAAGCCTGTTAGGATGCTGGGCTCAGAGTAAGAGCTTCATACTACTTATTGGATGCAAGGATGAACAAGAGTCTTTGGAAATCAGAGATCAAAGAGTTGACAGAACTAGAACTAGAACCCTGATCCATTACATTTCTTTGCCTCTGGCTGGTGAGTTCAAAGCAGTCAGCTCAAGTTGATGATTGAACATTGTTTTGGGTGAAGTAACAAGGGACCATGGTTCAGTGGTTCTGTAGAAGCTTCATGACTGAGAAACTTCAACATGCCATTAATTGAATCCTAGTTTTCTGTCTACTAATAAAACTCTTTGAAAGGCAGAAAGTCAAAGGTTTTAGATACTACCAGCAGCTATGGGTCTCAACAATTGCCTAAGGAGAAATAATGAACTTGGTACAAACATAGGATTATATTTTCTCTGCTGATTTCACTAGATTCTATAGTTACATTAGAGAACTGTTCCTTATTTCTGCACGAGCCCCAATTTCCACCTTCCCCTTTTTTATGCATAGGTCTGGCAATAAATTTAACTTGGCTCAGTCTCCAGGCAATCCAGGGTTAAACTATCTCCTGGGGCACAAAATTTCAGTCCCTAGGGAAAGTTTGAAAATGTTCTCTTCTTGCTCAGAAGCTCAATTGAGTGTCTCCATTTTATTTCATAAATGAGATCTGATTTGTCTCCTAACATGTATTTCTACTTACTCAAGAGGGTGTCTATGTTCTTTTCTTTCCCTCCTGAGCCGGTTTTGGGATGTTTGCCTATTCATAGAAGGAAACAGTGAGGGAGAAAGCAGCTAGAACTCTGATGAATGGTTTACTTCTTGTTAGCAACCCAAGTTAAACATTTAATGATGGAAGTGGGTATGGGCTGAAATGCCATTTGGGGGTAAATTCCTGGCTTCATTTTTTCATGCTCTCTGTACCACTACTTGTCCCAGCCCCCCACACCCTGTATAATGTCTGAGCAGGTTTTCTGCATAGTTGCCAGTGCTTATTTTTACAATCTCTAACATAACAGCTTCAAATATAAACACAAACATAGCCAGCATGAACGACAGCATCTGCATCGGCCACGGAGCTAAAACAGGCTCTTAGAAATGGGCTTGACATTTCCCTTGGCAGCTTCACAGCCTCCTTGGAAAGCCTTGGTCCACCTCTCTGCTGCTGACAAGCTCTGATTTGGGTATGGCACATGCCAGCAAAGGACAATAGGCTTTTAATTAACATCTGTAGAGCCATAGCTCAGGAAACACACCTCCTGAAGAGGTTTTTTTTTTTTTTTTTTTTTTTTTTTTTTTTTAAACACTTGCATTTCTTCTCGCTACCCTACAAACAGTAACTCTGTGCTCCATCGAGGCAACTGTGGTCATTAATTTTCTGTAGCACAGTAATTGCTAGTAACATAAAGGTAGTAATGGGACTTTTTTTCTTTTCTTTTTTTTTTTTTTTTTTGCAATAGCTTAGAAAATTAATGTTAACTTCTGTTCCTAGTTTAGGGCAGTTGTTTTTACTATCATGATGCTGAATGTTATCATACAACTGGATCTTTCCATGCAAACTCCCTCCGTGCAAAGTTCTCATTATATCTGACACAGAATTAATGTAAACATATTTTTGTAATGGCCATATTTTGAGTCACTCACTTAGAGGAAGGTTTTCTAATGTGGAATCTGAGCCTGTTAAGCATCGTTGCTATGGAGACTATGAGAGTTGGATTAATTAAGGCTTGAACAGATGTGAAGTGTGCAGAATGCACTATTTTCTGTTAGTAATTAAAGAGGGTATGTGTGTACGTGAGAGAGAAAGAAAAATAGAGACAATCCAAGACAAAGCAGTCAGACGTGCTTGGCACTGGACATGTGACATTTTCTTCAGTAAAACTAACTGCTGATAACTCTGCTGACACTACTCTATTTTCTTCTCCACCCATGCCAGACAGAATAATTGCTTGAAATGGCCAAGCAGTCCAACCTTTCTTTATTTTTTGGTCTGATTTATAAGAGGCACAAGAATATACAAAAACATGTTCTTGGATCAGTGGGTTCAAAAGACCCATCTGTCTGAACACTCAAAAATCAAACTGGACTGTGTAAATGGTTTTTAAGCTAGCTGGCAGGAAGACCAAGTTTGCAGACTGGAGCTCTATTAGTTGTCCAACCCCCTGGTAGTATTGTCATCAGTGAATTGATAGCCAAGAGAGACATTGGCTACCCAAATGCCAAGGAGAAATTGTCATGGGAATGCCTTTAAGATTGGAAAGTCAATGAAACATCAATCTGGTTTGACTTTAATTTGGAGAATATTTGTTTCAGTTTGAATGAAATCTTTTGCTCTTTAAAACACTGTATTTCTATTTCCCCTTAAGTAAAATACTAACATTAGGTTTAGGTCTGAATTCAGCAGATTAGGTTCCATTGGAATCCTGCTTAGTGACCCCAGTGAGTGGTGTCCCCATGTAGCCTCCTGGTTGGCAGGAAGTAGTTAATGGCTTAAAAATGTCTAAAGGCTTTTCTGCTGGGTTGGCAGCAGTTTTGCTTGAACTGGTAGCTTTTGAAGCATGATCATTTTTTGTTTGTCTCGCAACTGTGGAGGTGGGATTGTCTGAATCAAAAAGCCTCACAGAGGTACTTTGTTTCTTGATGGACAGTGTCCTGGTGGCCCAAATATGGCCTCTTCCCACCCACAGACCGTGCAGGGTGAGTTAGAAAGTAATGATGCAATGGGGAATTGCGTGGCCTGGGAGGTCAAGTGTTTGTGTGTGAGTGTGTGTGTGTGTGTGGTGGTGTGTGCAAGAGCAGACTCTTAACTAAAGCATGTGTCTGGTCAAACTCCTAAACCTCTGAGGAGTCAGGCACATCCACAGATATAACTTTTTCCCAGTCCCTACATGCCACTAATTAAACAGCCTGGTTCTGTGAGGGTTTCAGTCTATAAATGGGGCAGTTGTTTTTTGTTTGTTTGTTTGTTTTAAAAAAAAAACTAAGTGAAGGCTACAGGCAGCACTCTTCCATCTTAGAAATCAGACGTCTTTTGGTTGTGCTATTAAGAGCCATAGAGACAGGGAAACAGGGACAAATTGGATAAATGTGAATTTATCACTATCTGGGGAGAAAACTTAAGTCAACATCTTCATTTCCACATTGTCCTCTACAACTGTGACCTAAACTTCACTCACCCTTAAACATGACTGTTAAATCTGTTGTATATTCCATGTTTCTTGTCATTTGAGGATTCTGTCCATTTATCTCATTGGAGAAAGCATTTAGTGAGACTACAGAAAGTAGCATTTGCCATTTGAATCAACTGTGAATGATTTTTACATCTCTGGGTATTAATAAGAAAAGTGACTTATTAAATATTATTCTGTTTGCCTTTTCTTTCTCCCCACCATGTATAGACACAGGAGAAAGTATATTCTGGGTACTTTGTGAACTGAAAAGGAAATTGGGGTGGGAGAAAAAACAACAGCAGTGGTTCGATGCCTTTGAAGGGACATCTGTTAAATGCTTTAGTAAAAGAGCAACAATGGAAAGCTTGAAACCAATAAAAATAGAGCCAGCACAGGGAGTTAATTCAAGAAGAAAATCCACTTTCCCTCTAAATCATCAAATTTCAAGAAGTATTTTATATTTGGCAGACGTTAGTATGTATTCTGTGTGTGTGTGCCTTCATCCATACTTGTTTGTATACACACACACTCTGTTTGAAGTCACTTTGGTATACTTAAACAAACTACCATTTTCCTTCCATTTTGTCCTTCCATATGTTAGTATGAGGCCAAAAGTACCCAAGTGCCCAGTTGCTGCCATGCTGTAGACACGATCTACCATTCCACTGTCTTAGTCTTTTGGCTGTTATAAGGAAATACCATAGATGGGGTAGCTTATAGAGGACAGAATTTATTGTTCATAGTTCTGGAGGCTGAGAAGCCCAAGCTAAAGGCTCTGGCAAATTCAGTGTCTGGTGAGGGCTCCTTTTCTGGTTCATAGATGGCTCCTTCTAGCTGAGTCCTTACATGGTAGAAGAGGCAAGGCAGCTCTCTGAGGCTTCTTTTGTAAGGACACTAATCCCAGTCCCCTCTCCGTGTAGCATTTCCTCTTCCCAGGTATGGAACAGGACCTCTCTAGAATAAGGGTCTTCAAAGGAGAAGAGAAAAGGAAGACAGTGACCTTTCTAGGTTTTATGGCTTGCTTTGGGAGAGAGGGACTTGAGTTCCTATGACTTACCTTTGGGGAAGAGGAATTCTGGTTCCTATGACTTGCTTGGGGAAGAAAGAGGGACAGGAGACAGGAGGGTGTGGGAAGGTCAGAAGATCTTGCTTTTGAGGCCCTTCCAGTCTCTTTCAGTTTAAAGTACTCAACACACCAAGGTGTCATACTTTGAGGTATCATGTTCTGCACTCCAATATCACAATAACTGGGAAGAATTACTGGCATTAAGTAAGCAGGAGAAGCGGGAAAGCTGAAGGTCCTGTGATGAGTAGGACCGTCCTGTGCAAGATCAGCTGCCAAACCCCAAAAGCCCATTGAGAAATACTGATCAAATTTCAGCTTTGAGAATATTTTTCACAATGTGAATTCAAAAGTGAGAAGGTATTTAGAAATCCTTATACATTCTAAAAAGTGGCTGTTTGTAGATGCCGGTAATATGGAACATCTTGATTTTTAACTAGAGCAAGATTTTTAGGAAGAGTATCATTGAAATTCAAAGAGGAGTCTTAGTTCAAGCATTCTTAGAAAAATAATTTCCTTAACATTGCCAACCTAATTGTGATAGACAGGACAACACAAAGCCAAAGTTAACGAGGCTCTGACATTTTTAAAGAACATATTCTAACTTTAGCTGACATTTAAATTAGAAAGCCCAGCAGTGTAACGGGGAGCTGATTGATTTGGAAAGCATAGATCCAAGATAATGAGGGCTCTGCCATGCTCTTCCTAGTGGTGGGTAGTAAATGAGCTCTTCCTGGCCAAAAGCAAAGGAGATGAGGCAGTTCCTGCATTTGAACTGCAGGCATTTGCACTGCATTGAGACAAAAAGTCATTCAGATACTGCTTTTCTTCTGCTCACTATAGCAATATTTTCATATTAGCCTTGATAATGAGCAGGAAAAAGACCCTGGTAGAAAAAACCCTGGTATGCATTTCATGTGTCAGAAACACTAACGGTTGTTTTATTTAATTTCCCAATGTGCTTGAGACGTACTAGCCTTATAGGCAGCCAACAAAAAATTGAGTCTAGAAGTAGATTGGTCCTGCCTTGACCTGCCAAATGTGGGAGGTTTGAAAAACTCAGACCAGAAAGCTAAACCAACCACCCTCCTTTGGAAATCGATCATCTGTTTTGGAAACAGACTGACTCTGCTTTGCTGTGAGGCACGATAGAGCCAGAAGGCTGTGAGTGGGAAGAAGCCATCATTGAGAGCCATCCTCAGGCCCTTCTCAGTTGCCATAAAACCCTTGTGCTTCAGTTTTCCCCATCCATAAAATGGTCTCATCGTAAAGTTCACCCTCTCACTGAAGATTAATGAAGTGAGACTTGTAAAGGATTTTAACTCAAAGGATCAACTCCAAATACTTTGAATTCTTTGGAATGAAATTATTCCAGGGGATATTTATCTGGAAGCCAGATTGACAAGGGCCTTCTGGAAGCCCAGTCAACATCGACAGGACAAAGGAACCCTTAGTTCCCTTTCAGAAAAAGTAGATGCTCATCTTGTTAAAGGGAGAGAAAAGCACAAGTCTGCCCTAGAAGTCATATCAAAAGGCACAACATTTGATTGACAATGAGATTTGTCCTCTTAATGAGGCTCCATTCATTGGTTTAAATTCACCTCAGTTCGGACTCTTGTTAAGAAGGCATTGACTCACAAAGTCGAGGGTGGAATAAAATACTGTGCTGCCAAATCATATCCCAGTACTTCCCTTGAGAGGGTATGTTACTTTTGAACTTGTAAAAAAAATAATTCCCTTAGAAACCTAAAATATCAACAATGGCAAAAAAGAGTGAAGCAAAACAGTCCCTTCAGTCCTTAAATGTGGTATATATTATCCTAATTGGACATTTTCTAAACAGATCTATGTGAAATAACTCTTAGGGTATTTATCTTAATTTGCTCCTTGGAGAAATATTTAATTATCATTTTTTAGGTACTTAAGTTGGTTGCTATTAAACTGTCTGAAAATAAACTCTTTCCTTTTTGATTTTTCCTCTGGGATCCGTCAGGAGATTGACTTTCCGGCAGCTTAATGAAAGACAAGGGTCCATCAGCATTGTTTAAGGAACTGTAGGAACTGTGCTAATTGCCAGAGGCTCTGAGCACTGGCTGCCAGCCTTGTGTAGCTCACTGGGCACAGCCATCCCACCCTTGGCTCCAACCCTGACTGCAAAGCAAGAAAGGGCTTTAGTGGGATGGGTAATTCTAACAACTGCCAGTGACAAGTTTGCTGATGGACTCATCTGGGCAACATCACATTACAAATTAGCATCTAGAAATGGTTGGCATAATTCCAGGGGGCAGAGCTTCATTGCTGGCCCTGCTCATGAACAGGGTTAGGGTTTGTGCCGCCACTGTAGACATTTTGCCTCCAAAATGTTCAACAGGGTTTGTATTGAAGCTCCAAAGTGCTCCTCCAGGAGGAGCAGTCTGAAGGTATGCACTAAGCATGGGAGTGGTGCAGAGAGAGCATAGGGGGCAAAAGTGATTTAAGCTTAACTCATCCAGAATTCATTAGATAGGTGTTCATCCACTGGAATCTGCCAGAGAGAATCCTAGCCTCTGAAAAATTTGTCCACATCATTTTCTCTACTTCACAGAAATAGCTTAAATAGGATACCATAGAGCCAGGGGCCTCAACAGACTTTAAGTGAATACAGAAGGCTACAAAAAGTAGCGGTTATGAGCCTAGGTTCTAGAGCCTGACTGCCTGGATTTGAGGCCCAGTGCTACTACTTACTACCTGTAAGTCCTTAAGTTAGAATCTAGCCTTTCTGTGCCTCTATTTTTCATCTGTTAGTTGGGGATAATATTATCTTCCTCAGTTATGGACTGAAGGTTTGTGTCCTCCTCGCCCCCTCATATGTTGAAACCCTAACCCCTAGACCCAGTGTGATGGTATTTGGAGGTAGGGCCTTTGGGAGGAAATTAAGTTAAATAAGGTTATGAGAGTGGGACCCTCAGACTAGGATTAATGCCCTTATGAAAAAGGAGGAGACGCAGGCTCTGTCTCTGTGCTCTACAGCATGTGAGGATACAACAAGAAGTTGGTAGTCTGCAATCAGAAAGAAAGCCCTCATCACAGCCCAACCAGCGTGGCACCCTGATCTCAGATTTCCAGCCTCCAGAACTGTGAGAAAACAAATTTCTGTCGTTTATAAGCCACACAGTTATGGTGCTTTATTATGGCAGCCCAGACGGACTGACACCACCTCGTAAGGCTATTTTGAGGTACATGTAAAGCTCTTAGAGAATGCATAGCAAGCCCTCAGGACCCTTCCATCATTATATCAATAGCTGTTATTTGGAGCTGACTTCCTGATACTTCATTTGAACAAAGGCATTTACCATCCCCACTACTCCCTTGATAAAACTTTTATTTATAGAAGTTCTTTTATCTAAGAAATTAAAAGTAGATTTCAGACCCTTTGTTCATTCTCACAATATCATCCAGAAGTAGATAAGAGAACAGGTATAAGCCACTTTCCCACAGTAGAAAAGGAAAGAGGGTTTTTCTAATCGATCACTGTCAAAGATAGGAGAATGATGCTGCATGTTCTTAGATCATCATTAGCTGGTTCGTTCTCTGGCCTTTCACCATCTGTCTCTTTTCACCAGAGCACCATGAACTTCGTGACTTCCCCTGGGAACTGCTGATGGTGAATTTTCCACCCCTCCAGAAGGGATGGTAAAGGGAAGGAGAAATGAAGAGATCCTCAAGTTGTCATCACTTGAGTGATGCAGAAGTATAATGGTTTTTGTTTTTCTACTCAGAAACTTCTGCTAGAGTCACCACAAAACCCAAAGAACAAAAAGGAATGGCATTTGCTGTTGTTTTGATGAAAGCTACCTCTCAGGCAAGATGCTAATTTTAGGAGAAATGATCTGATTGTTCCAGTGTAGTACATGTAATCAAGAGGGGTGAGACACTGGCTGTTAGTATAAGACACAACAAGACCAATTTGGTTTCAATCCATTTCCCTGGACCAAGATTAATTATATTCCCTAGACTAGACTTGGAGAGAAAGGAGTCACTTCCCAGGAGTGGAGGCTTCTGGCTGTCTCTATTTGGGTATCATAGGAATTCCTGTCGGTTCTGTCTTCTGACACAGCAAACTCTCAGTTACTTTGTTGAACCCAGTGTGATATGTTATTGTATAAGGCAGAAAAATCCCCTGAATCTCTGCAGGTATATTGGAGACTAACTGGGTCCAGCTCTAATTTTCTTCCTGTGCTTGAACTTGTTCCCACAGATTCCACAAAGACCACTCTGAATCCATAGATTATTTCATATCAAAAGATAAAAGGATATCAGAATCTTGATGGATTCATTAATTGACCCCAATACCTTTTCTTAAGCCAGTAATTCCAACAGAATTATCCCCTTATGTTATAGAGTCCAAATATCTCATTCCCTTTGCCCAAAATGCAATTGCCCTGTGGCCCTTGTTACTTCCCTCCAGTATGCCCATGTTCTGATGGTGTTTACTTAGCTACTTTCGCAGCTTCCATGTTACCACTGTGGTTTGTTTTTGCAGTGTGACTTACTCTACTCTAGCTGAGCTGATAAACTCTGATGATCTCAATGCAAAGAATGAGCCACACATGGCAATTTGGGGGCCTGGAAGATACAGAGCCAGAAAGATGAAAGAGGAGTGGGCCTTTGATTTGAGCCGAAGAAAGTTGGCATGTTAGTGCAGATTTTTCTATGAGATGATATAACATGTTTCCCAGTAATGACATGCCATCTGGCTGCAGTGCTGTTGGTATCGCTCAGCTCCCCACTGGGAAAAGCAGCAGGCAGACCAGGCTCAGCCAGACGCCTCCAGACATTTCAGCCTCAACTGCACCCAATGTGTGCCTTGCTGGCTCTTTGCACCAAGTTCTGAAAACCATCTGCATGTAGAAGAAATGTACTCTCCCTGCTTCTGTATGACACTTCTGCTGAAGCCAATTTACATTCTCCTTCAGAAGAGCCATTTTATGTCCCAGAAACTTAATGAGCTTTTTTTTTTTTTAAAAAAAAATTAAGAACAAGCTGTTTTATTTTGAATGAGAAAGTCTCCTTCTCCCAAGAATTCTTTATCAAACTAAAACTCAGAAACCACAAGCAAAGTAAGAGTTGTTCTAAGACCAAGCCAAACTGCCTTCCAGATTTACCTGAAATGAAACCATCGGCCACCCAACAAAACGAGCCAATGGCAGGGTACATCCAGGACCACCAGAATGGAGGGTAGGAGCATGTGCTTAACGTTCTCCTTCCTACATAAGCGTTGGTGTGGCTTCATACTGGAGCTGGAATGAGTGGACAGATCTAGGTTGGAATTGAGATCTGGCCAGTATGCAGGGACAATTATTCATCAAGCACTCATGATCTACCATGCACTATGCTAGCGCTTCACAGGCAATATGTCTCTGTGGGTACTATTAGTATCCTGAATTTACAGATAAGCAGGCTGAGGTTCAGAGAGGTTGAGTAATTTGCTGAAGGTCAATCAGTGGCGAAGCTAGCATTCAACCAATGACTGGTAGACTCCAAAGCCCATGCATGGTTTTAAGCATATGCTCCACTGTACTTAGAGGCAGATAAAACACCTGTGATGGGCCTTGTACTACAGAATACCAAATGTGTTATGTATGTCAAAGGCTACCTGCTAAGGGAGAATTCAGAGTGTTTTACTGTCAAATTCAATTCTAAGATGTTTATTATTCATGCAAATCCAGGATAATAATACCTAATATTTATTGAGCATTTACCAGGTATAAGACATTATACCAAGCACTGTAAAATATATGACTTCATCTAATCACCAATGAATGGTAGATATTATTTTCTTCATTTTAAAGGAAAGAAAACTGAGGCTTGGAGAAGTGATGAAACCTGTCCAAGGTCATGTAAAATTAGGTTGAATCATGTGAAACTGCCATTTTGTAGGTCAAAACCAATCAAGTTAATCAATAGTACCTAGCAAAATTGGAAGTCGAGTCAAGGTCTGACCCCTAACTAGCAAAGGAATAGTCTTTAGAGTGCAAAATTGGATTCAATTGTCCTCACTGTTGATTGGAAAAGAATGCCCCAGATCAGAGAAGAATGACAGACTGTCAGAAGCCACTCATGGCGACTTTACAGCATGTGGATTGTCACATGCTTCTAGGATGAGCAGACGAGGAAGACAGTGGGAATGCTGTCTCAATGGTAGATGATAGACTCAGCCCTTGGGGAGCACACCACGCACCCCTTCTGTCTTCTTGTTGCTTTGCACATGACCCCTGCTTCCCTTTAGCTCCTTTTCCCTTTAGGACTCCATGATTCCTGCCCTTGGGTTCACCTCACACTCATGTGTCTCCTGTCCTGACTTGTTTGGATGGAGCTCTTCCTTTGGATAGGCCCCCGGCATTCTGTTGCTCCGTGTGACTCATCTCCTCCTCTGGTTCCCACCTCTCGCCTCACTCTGGGTCAATGTACTTTTGCTCTCAATTTAACCCTCCGGGGCTTCTGGCTCCTGCTCCCAGGCTCAGCCCTGCCTGGGCCCAGCCCTGCCTGGGGCTGACCTTGATGTTCCCTCAGTTCCCAGTTTTCCACACCAGCCCCTCTTCTGTGCTAGGCTCCAGCTGATCTGACTTCCCTCCCTTTCTCCCAACCAACTGTGTGGGCTGGGACACAACAGGCTTTGAAGGTTTTGGTGATAAGTTTGGAGGAGGTGGGAAACGTAGCTAGTTCTGTTTGGTTCCCACAAGTAGGGAGGAGTCTTCAGAGAGTGGGCAACTCTGGCAAAGGCCATGAGAAGCTGATGGCTATTTATGATTTCAGGAGAAGGATAGCTGTGATAAAAGGGTCCGATAGTAAATGGAGGGAGGGAAAAAAACATAGGGATTAAGTGTTGTTGGCTACCCAAGTATGCAAATCACCTAACAGCTTAGTTCTGTCAACCTAAATAACAGGGAGAGGCTCTCTAATAGAAAAAGATATTTATTTGGGAATAGAGCAATGCCATGGGAATATGTGTGGTACAGCAAATGATATGCATATTCAGGAAGGTAAAGGAAGACAAAAGTTTTTAAAGGAAAAAAATAAGGAGGATTACACAATTGTTTTAAAATAATTATCTTTGGCTGCAAAGATCAATAACAAGGGTGACACCAGTCTGAGGTTGGACGGGTAGTTGATGAGCAGATGTCCTTGCAAAAGTATTTTTTTGTGTGTAAGGTTGTGATGGCTGTTGGCCAAGGTTGTGGTTGGTGCAGTCTTTTTGAGATAATTTTTGTTATCAGGCATAAAAGCATGAGAACTCTCTTTTCATGACCTTCCCCAGCTCTATTTGTCAGCTTTTCTTTTCCTTCTCACATTAGTGACTCCATTTTGATTTTGATAACTTTCACAGTTCCCAGAGGAAACTATCAACCAGGCAAAAGAAATAAGCAGGTTATGTACCTAAAGAGAGAGATGAAAGAAAGGAGAAGCTGATTCCCACAGTTCAACTGAAAAGGAAAATGTATTAGGTCTTCCTCTTTCCCTAAGCAAAAGTAGTGACTGGGGATGGAACAGATGGGATGCAAAAGGGGAGATCAACTGTTTTGTCACCTCTTTCCTTATGGCACTTTTTCCTCCTGGCCAGCCAAAGAATTTGGCTTCA
Source organism: Rhinopithecus roxellana (assembly GCF_007565055.1). NCBI lineage: Eukaryota > Metazoa > Chordata > Mammalia > Primates > Cercopithecidae > Rhinopithecus > Rhinopithecus roxellana. Next base: position 507,682 of record NC_044551.1, read on the forward strand.
TCTCCATGGGCCAACTAATTAAGAAGATGGAAATTTTAAAGATTTGGGAACGAGAACTCAAGGGAAGGTGATGCTGAATGATTTTAATTGCAAGAAACCAATCAACTTTATGGGAAAATAAAAATGATTATGATAAGCATATTTAAGATGATTGGCAGGTGGGTGAGAAGAAACAAATAATTGGCATTTTAACCTACCTAGGACTTATTTAAGACCTGGCAGCTCTTGGACTAGGCAGTTGATCTTTTGTATGTTTAAAGACAACTACAATGAGGAAAATCTTTTCCCTAGAGTTCAATCATTCTTTCCCTCTCTAAAGTATAATTACATGGATGGGTTGTAGTCACACTACTTGGGCATGGCAGTGAAAGCAAACTTAGGGTATAATGAGACACTAGACATTTTGATTGGGAGGTATAGGGGGCCAGAGGGCAGCAAAGACAGGAATCTGAGCTTGGCCATGCAAGTCTCAGAGAGTTGGAGCCCTTCTACTTCTAAACTGAAACCCTTTTTGGACTGGGCCACTTCCTCCAACCAGGACTTAGAGGGTTTCCTTGAGCCTGACACCATGGAAGAGGTTGTAGGGGTGATGCGGTTACTTCGATGGGTATAAGAATGTTGATTAGTGAGTGGGTTTTGGAGTCAGATGTCTGGATTCAAATCCCAGTTTTACCACTTAGTACCACTTAAGTAAGTCTCTTTAGCTACTTTTTTGTTTCCTTAACAATAAAAATAGCAAAGTCATAGCTACCTCATAGGATTAAGTAAGAGCATGTGTGTATGTAAAATGCTTGGCATAGGGCTTCGTTTATACAAAATACTGAAAAAATAAGTGATGTAATAATGATGATGATGAAAATGATGGTAATGATGCTAATTCTTAGTTTGAGAGTCAGAGTTGATAGTGAAAAAAGATGCTTCAGTTTTCCACTTCAGAAATCTTCTTTATTTATTTATTTATTTAGATAGAGTCTTGCTCTGTTGCCCAGGCTGGAGTGCAGTGGCACAGTCTTGGCTCACTGCAACCTCCACCTCCCAGGTTCAAGCAATTCTTCTGCCTTAGCTTCCCAAGTAGCTGGGATTACAGGCATGCACCACCACACCTGGCTAATTTTTGTGTTTTTAGTAGAGATGGAGTTTCACCATCTTGGCCAGGCTGGTCTTGAACTCCTGACCTCGTGATCCACCCACCTCAGCCTCCCAAAGTGCTGGGATTACAAGCATGAGCCACCATGCCCAGCCGATTTCCTTTTTGTGTTTAACTTTGCTCTCCAGATGCTTTCCGAAAACCTTAATTTTCCTGCAGACATCGGACCTAAGTGTGGACTCATATATGCGAACAAGATGTTCATTTCCTCTTTTTTTCCACACTGCCTCCAGCCTCCAGAGCAGTGTTTTTCCCTTGCTATCTATCCCACTTCTGGTGCAGATGGTCCTGCCTGACCTAACCACAAACACCTGAGAGAAGACACTCACTAAAGGCCAAACCCTTTTTCCATTTGAGTTGGAGGAGAAAGCACCCTCTCTATCAAAGTGACATGAGAAGAACTGACTGCAGAGTAGCTCTGTATTACTTCCAGTTGGGGTATCAAACACCACATAATGCATACCCTTATAGATGGCAGGGTTATTGAACAGAAGAGTAATTTAGAAGGGCCTGATTTTGAGACTGCTACTTGATACTTTTTTTTTTTTTTTTTTTTGAGATGGAGTCTCGCTCTGTCGCCTAGGCTGGAGTGCAGTGGCGCGATCTCAGCTCACTGCAAGCTCCGCCTCCCGGGTCCACGCCATTCTCCTGCCTCAGCCTCCCGAGTAACTGGGACCACAGGCGCCCCCCACATCGCCCGGCTAGTTTTTTTTGCACTTTTTTTAGTAGAGACGGGGTTTCACCGTGTTAGCCAGGTTGGTCTCGATCTCCTGACCTCGTGATCCGCCCGTCTCGGCCTCCCAAAGTGCTGGGATTACAGGCTTGAGCCACCGCGCCCGGCCTACTTGATACTTTTTTAATGGAAAATATTTAGTGTCCATTTACTGGAAGTGATGTACCTCAGTACTGTGGTTCAGTTGTACCACACTGATTAAAACATGCTTGAGTGTTCCATATGCTTGTGGTTAATAAGCATTATATTTTGGTTGTTCTGTTTTCTGTCTTGTAATGTCCAGCCTTGCCTCTGTTACATGTGAGAGGAAGGGGGTTGAGAGTGCTTTGGAGGCAATTCATTTTGAAATCAAATTGACTTACAGAGTTAGTGTGGGTCAGTAAATATCCTTGAGCATGTTTATTTCATTTTGTGTTCAAGTATGGCAATATTTACAGTTTGACTCAAATGGATTATAATTAAAAAGAATGGTTATCTCCCTGAACATTGATTGTTTCCTTATGTTTTTACAAATTGAACATATACACATAACTTTACGAGATATAATACAGTCACACCTCTCCAGCATTATGGGGGAATTAAGTCTTCCAGGATAAGAATATTCCAGATAACTGAGACTTATTCCCTTTGAGTAAATATGTATTTATTTTAGTCATTTAAATGAAAATCTTTTTGGAAATGTGTGACATAGTTCTCTGACGTCCTGAACAACAATCCTCAACACAAGTTAGCCTTTTTTTTTGATAAGTCAGAGTGAGTGTTAAACCATCATCATTATACTGGTCCAGGTTTGGCCAAAGTGTTTTCAAGATTCTGTCACTAGATGGCTCTGGGTAGTGAGGCCTTTGGAATTCTTGGTTCTGATTTTTAGAATATTTCTTCTGTCCTTCATTGCTGTCATTCTGTTGGTGTAACTTCTTGCTGCTATCAGTAGGCCTTCTTCTACGGTTTCTCCTTAAACTAGTCATTTCTACACAACTTTGATGAAGAGACCAGTACCCAATCTTAGTGGACTTTTAAGTAAGGTGAGAGTAAAGAGTCTCTGAATGAGATTTTCTTAGGAATAAAATAGGTACATTTCAGTACATGGATATTGTGAGATGTATTTTCAATACTGTAGTGTCCTTTTGATGTTTCCCCAATGTTTTCTAGATAGGGAAATTTATAAAACATCTTAATTCTAGGTAATTGAGAGATGTTGCTGTGATCTTGAAAAACTAATCTATCTCTTTAAATTAGTTGCCTGTGTGTCCATTAGCTCCAGTAGTGAATGGTGCAAGTCTTCCTAATCATTCTAACCCACATGAATCCCTTTCCTGATTCCTTAAGGTTAGCATTTTGATCTCTACCATACAGTTAGTGGCTTATTATATGCAGTAGACCCCTGAAATTCACCAGAGATACATTCTAAAACCTTAGCAAATCTCCAAATTGCAAAAATTATGACAACATAATAGTATCCTTCATGCAATGCAATAAAGTGTTGTAGGAAAAGTTAAGTGCTCCTTCAGTCTCTTAATGATGTGTATAAATATAGGACTTAAGTTACTTATAAAGCTAGTTGACTGTCTTTTTAGCGCCACTTCTTACAAAGAAATGCAATTTTATAATTTCTCCAACATTATTGCACAGAACCTGACAAAGGGAAGCAAAATCCAGTTTTCAGGTGGACATCACAGGTTGCACGAGGAATTTTTCAAGAGAAGACAGAAATATGGACATTGGTGATATGTCCTATCTTTATAAATTTATTGGTGACCAATTTTTAAATTTTTAAATACTCTGAGTTGACAATGTATAAGATAATCTATAAATGTATGCCTGGACAATTTGGCTGGTTGTAATTTTATATCTTCAATCATGATTCATGAGAACTCATTCAAATTGTGCATTGGAGAATGCTAAGGATGTATCATACTAATGTATGTTGTTATTAGTTTATCTATGAAATCTTACCTCTACAAGTCCATTGTAGGCAACCTGAAAGAAAGAAACAGGCTACATTTTTCACTTCCTTTGGATGCCCTCTGTGTGGTTGAATACATAGATGTGTCATGTCTGTTGGGTCTTTGTAGGAGATTTTCAAGGAAATATAATATCGTGGTACCCAACACTGATACGCATTTATTACAGAGGGCGTAACACCGTGAGAAACACAAAAGAGTGTAGGAGAAGCGAAAAGGAATTAGAAAAAAATGCAGCAATCCCTGTGGTCTCATGGAAGGGAGCACACTCACATGACCTCGCAACCTGAGGGAAGCAGCAACCGCAGCCCATAAACACAGGAAAGAAAGTGATGCACAAACTGCACGCTTACGACCTGGGGGAATGAGAAGATGTGTTGTTACTCAGGGAAACCTTCATGCAAGGGATGAATCTTAAACCAGGTTTTAAATGGAAGGAGGACCCACCAAGTTACAGGAAAACTACTACTCAGAATCAAAATATAGAGACTTTTGAGGACGAGAAACCTCTCTCTGAAGAGAACCTGAAACTTGACTGTCTTTCCTTAGACACAGTGAAAAATCATCTCTGGGTGAATTGTTTATTTGTATACACATAGCATATTTCATGACAGGTTAGGTGAAAGTGGAAAATGTGAACGCTGAGAATATGCCAGATATGTTTGTTAAGCATTAAAGTGATTTCTATGATAATGAATGCATGCTTACCGAGCTGTGAAAATTTCAAGTGAGATGAATTACCAAGTACCTCGGTGCATTTAACAACCCTGGGATGTTTTCGGGGCTGGGAAGTTAATTTAATGCTACACATCAAACATCCAGCCAAGTACCCAAAGAATGTGGAACGAAAGCTAAGGGAGCCACACATCTTTTTTAAAAATCCCTAAACTTGACCAACAACATGTGCTTGCTCAATTCCTCAAGTTTCAGCAGGCTGGGAGCCAAATTTTCTGAATTCATTTCATACCTGTGATAGCTTCCCAAACTAATAGTTTTTGTTTTTGTTTGGTACACAGTAGTCTATGGATGATATTATGACAAGAATAATAAGATGGGGTGAAAGCCAGAAATGGACATGGCAGCTGTTGGAAGGCAGAAGTGGAGTTCAGCTGACTTCATAGGCCTTAGCTCAGAATGATGGGCTGGTAGGAGAACAGCAAATGATGTTCTAGGAGGTACACAGCCCTGTGCCGGGTGCTATGAAAAGGCCCAAAGAAATGCAGGTTGTCTGTGTTTGCCTCCAAGGAGCCTACAACGTGGGCACTTTAAACGTTAAGAGGATTCAGTAGAGAAGCAGACCCCTACTTTCATCTCCCAGTCCCATCACTGACATGTATGACATGGGGGATGGTACTTAACTTCTCTGAACTTCAGTGGTCTTCATACATAGAATGGGGCTAGCACATCTTAACCCAAAGGTTCTGCAGGGTTCAATGAGATAAAGTGGGCAAAAGAGCTTAGTAGAGTTTCCTGGCACAGAGTCCACATACATTAAGTGTTGGCTCACGTCTTTGTGGCTGTGACAACTCGCCATCATACAAAAGACTGAATTAGAGATAGTTCCCACATGATGGCCTTATTGTCCAGGCAGGCAGATATAAGTCACAATATCCGGCCCAAGTTGTACCCTTGAATTGTGTTGTGAGGGTGGTCCCTCTAGGAAGATGCTCTGGTAGGTACAAAGCAGGGTATGGCCTCATGTGGCTTTGTTTTCTTGGAGTCTAGTGCTGTATAAAATGCATTAACAGATGGCTTCCCTGGAAATTTAGAATTTAGTAGGAGGGACATCACCAGAGCCCCCAAATCCAAGCCCTAAAAGGTTGAAGCTGAACATTATTGTAAAAGTCATTCAGTCTAAAGAGCTTATTTTATGGAAGAAGAAAACTGCTTGCCTGTATCCATGTTACTCAGAGGGGCAATTTCTAGGAGGAATGGAGCTTGGGGAGGGGTGGGCTTGTGTTGTTGCTCTTGTTCCTGCCACTGCTCAGTCAATGCAGCTCCTGTTCCCATTGAAGGCAGAGCAGAGGAATTAGTAGAACGTGTGCTTCTTGCAGGAGCTGAGCTGTTCCCCAGGGGGTAGTATGGCTGTCCCTGTAGCCTGCGATGATTTTGATATAATTCTGCCTAGAGGTGTAGGGATGAACCAAGATGACTTTCCTAGGATGCTGCTGGTAATACTGAGGCCCAGGATTTTACACACACACACACACACAGAGAGAGAGAGAGAGAGAGAGAGAGAGAGAGAGAGAGAGAGAGAGAGCACATGAAATGAGTTATCTTAGTTGAGTCTATGCCTCTATTGCTACCTTGTGCTTTCTAGAAAACAATTATGCCAGTAAATTTCATTAATTTTATGTCTTTGGGTAATTCGCTGACTGTAATTGGCTTTGAGAGTATAGTGATTGCAGAGCCTCTGTGGGTAACACACAAGTGAAAACAACCTTTTCTCAGTGTAATGAAATGTAATTGAATGATGACTCCAATTTTTAATAACCCCCAGAACATGAGTGCTCTGGGAGTGGAGCTATTGATGATAGTTACAAGATCAAATATCACCCCAAAATGAATGAAGCACCATGGTGATGACAAATGGAGGCCATCACATTTGCCTAGAAACAACAATAAAAACAACGACAATAACAGAGGCTTATATCTGCCAAGAGCCAGGCACCATTCTAAAATTTTTGTGAACTAACTCATTGAATCTTCACAACCATTCTGTGAAGTAGGTGGTGTTGTAATCTCCATTTTGTAAATTTGGAATCTAAGTCAGAGAGAGATTTAAAAAAAAAAAAAAAAAACAAAACTTATCCAAGTTCACACAGCTAGTGCACAGTGAAGCCAGCCAGGGCAGAATTCCTTTCCCCACAACCCCACAACGCTCACACATTGGATATGTTCACTTTCTTCCTGCTCTCTTAGTCACCTGGGTTTTTATTTGGTTTTTATCATTTTGCATACCCATCTCATGTATTAGGTTGAACCATATTAAATTAATGTTTTCACAGGTCAAAAATCATTGACTATTAGTAGTAGTCTCATATGGTTTGACCTAATAATATTCCATGATTCAGGGATTATTTCTATCAATTAAGACAATCAGCATTTTATTCCACTGAACAGTCTATTGAGGAGAAACCCATGTGACCAAAGTAATCCAGGCAGGGTGAATCTCAGGACTCTTGCCTGGAATGTTAGAATGGAAGTTGTTATGCAGAGACATAAGGTCCAGAACTCCTGGAGCTGCATCAATAATAGCTTAAAAATGAAACCTATCCATGGAGTTTCCATGTCTATCCATAACCTTGAGAGTCACAAAATGTAGAGTCAGGACGGTGGATAAACCACACCTGGTCACTGGTCTCCCTACATTTTCCTTAGATGAGCCAATCAGTCTTCTTCATTTAAGCACCATTGAGTTGGGTTTTTTCTTATTCCCAATCACATATCAGCCATTCTTGAGGGAAGAGAGACAAAAGGGGATTTTAACTTTGCAATGGACATGAGTGATAGAGATGGCAGAAACATCTGGTGACATTTATATCCGGGTCCTCCAACTCTTCAGCCAACAAGCCACATAATGCTGTGACAAGAACAAGCCTGTCTTCACCACACAACCTGCTTTCCTCTTTTTGCTGCAACTCTTTCAACTTCGTCTTCACCACCTCTAAAGGAACAACTGCATGGCAAGGAAGCACAGTGAAGTGAAGCGTGCCTTCTTACTGGTATCAAGTTCTTTCTCGTGTAAGAGAGAAGAGTGTAGGCAAAAATTCTGGAAGGCTATATAAGACAGTGGACAGTGAAGTTTTACCTCTGAAGAGGGCTTATCCAAGAGAAGTAGGAAGTGGGGAGTACAAGGTAGTATCCTGGTCTTTGTTATGAACTTACCTTGAAATTTATAGTAGGCCGTTTCTGTGTAGTATTTTTCCATATGGAATTAGCAACCACCCACATTTTTCTCCAATAAATGGGGATACTCTGAGGATTGAGGATAACATCAGTGCTCTATTTGCTCCATAAAAGGATAATGAGTAGGATATTGGTTGCCTACCCAATATTTATCCCATCCTTTCTATTCTTTCCTAACAGAATCTTAATTTTATACAGAAATCAATAGCAGCCATGAGTAAGAATGCTCAGAGTGTACCCTGGGTAGGGCCTTCATATGAGCTAAAGGAAACCAAAGCCAATTTCTAAGATGGAAATGATTGTACCAATTGCCTAAGGGCATTGCTTTGGTGGTAACTCATGATTGCTCTGTCTAGGAATATAGAGATTGTGTATTTCAGTGGTAATATGAGTAATGTTCTTTGATCTTAAGTGATTTAATTATAGGCTCAGGGACCTCAGAATATAAAGGAGAGCCTTTCAATGTTGTTCCACTGAAAGAGTGTTAGCAACCACATGTCATTCAAAATGGGACTAGTTCCCAGAGAGATTTTATTTCTGGTCATGAGTGGGGATGGCGAATTAGGGAAAAAAATATCCTGGAATTTGTTGACCTAAATTCATTTACAATCAATCAGAGCCGAGAAGGCTAAGGGTTTAAGCCAAGGAACAAAAGGGCTGAGCCTCTTGAAATGCTGGTTTCCACTCTTCCTTTGCAACAGGACCCCCCACAGTGGCAAAGACATGTTTCTTTCTTGTGAGGTAGGCAGCACCAATGTTTGACTTCAGGTTACTAAACTCACTGGCTTTACTATCTATTCACCCTTTAGAAATCTCCTCTCAGGACTCCAGTGAGGCTGAAGACATTGTCACCAGTTGTGGATCTGCGGGTGAAGGAAGTGAGATCTGAGCAGGTCAAGGATGGTCTGTGGAGCAAGTGGCAAACACTGGTCATGGCTCCTGGCATTGGGGAATGCTTTAGATCCCTTGAGATGCATGCAGGAGCATGAGGCACTGGTCCTTGTGGTGAGGTGGGACAGCCTGGAGGTAAGGATGGAGGAGAGAGAGAGTACACAGTCTACAGGAGCCTTCTTGGGGGATGCAGGCTCCCTCCTGCAGTACACATGGGAGTTTTGCAGGCAGTTCATGTAGAAATGAACTTCAAGGGAAGCCTTTCAAGGTAAAAAGAAATTCAGTTTGCTGTCTGATATGGTTTGGGTCTGTGTTCCCCCACAAATCTCATGTCAAATTGTAATCCCCAATATTGGAGGTGGAACATGGTGGGAGGTGATTGGATCATGGAGGCAGAATTCCCCTTTGGTGCTGTTCTCATGATAGTGAGTGAGTTATCATTAGATCTGATTGTTTAAAAGTACGTAGCACCTCCCCCTTCTCTCTCTTCTTCCTAGTCTAGCCAAGTAAGATGTGCCTGCTTCCCCTTCATCTTCTGCCATATTTGTAAGTTTCCTGAGCCCTCCCCAGCCATGCTCCTGTAGAGCCTGCAGAACTAAGAGCCACTTAAACCTCTTTTCTTTATAAGTTACCCAGTGTCAGGTTTTTTTTTTTTTTTTTTTTTTTTTTTTTTTTTTTTTTTTTTTTTTTTTTGAGACGGAGTCTCGCTGTGTCACCCAGGCTGGAGTGCAGTGGCATGATCTCGGCTCACTACAAGCTCTGCCTCCCCAGTTCATGCCATTCTCCTGCCTCAGCCTCCTGAGTAGCTGGGACTACAGGTGCTCGCCACCACGCCTGGCTAATTTTTTATATTTTTAGTAGAGACGGGGCCCCACCATGTTAGCCAGGATGGTCTCAATCTCCTGACCACGTGATCCACCCACCTCGGCCTCCCAAAGTGCTGGGGTTATAGGCGTGAGCCACCGCACCCATTCGTCAGGCATTTCTTTATAGCAATGCAAGAACAGATGAATATACCATCTGGGAAGATAGTAATGGAGCCTGGGAAGCCTTGTCCACTTGGCCTTAGAGACAGTGGGAAGTGGTTATACATCTCAGAAATTTTGAAAGCATTATCTGACTTTCATCATCTCTTGAAATTTTTCCAGAATCAGGAAAATAGTCTCCATAAATACTGTTTCTATGTTCTGGAGAACTAGAAAAATGAGAAAATAAAATGAAACTTACAGTTTAATTGTGTGTAAGTCAGACCAGTTACAGTCATGTATGTGAGCTGCTCACCACTGAGGTCTCATGACAAGGATACATGAAAGGGTCATAGTACTTGACAGCGTAAGACTGATACTTGATTCCAGCCAAAACGCTGATATTCATGGGCTCAACATGTGTTCCTTATATGTCAGGGAGATTTGTCTGTAATGTAAATTCTTTTTAGAGGGCATTGATGGGGAGGCTTTGGTGCCTTACATGTCAAGGTGGGCTAAATTTCCTAACAAGACATTTGACCCATCCTTGGGTCTGGGCCGGGTGCCAGAAGCAGGCTCTGCAGTCAGCATGGACTCTCTCAGTTGCTGCTAGGATCGAAATCACCAAGAACCCAGAGGTGGCTAGGAAACCATCATATCACCATTCCACCAACGACAGCGACAACTAGCTTTTCCCTAGGGATTACTCTGTGCCTGATACTGTGCAAGAGATTTATGTGTGTTGTCTTATTTAGTTCTCACAATTACCATATGAAGTAGACATTCTTATTTCTATTTTACTCATTTCCCAGAGATGAAGAAAAGGGAGCTCAGATAGTTTAAGAAACTTTCCCTCCTCACACCATGGATAAGAGGCAGAGCCAAAAGCAAACGCAGGTCAGTGTGACCCTACACTCAAAGCCTGGGACTCACCCTGCACCAGGCTGGGTGAGAAGCCTTAGGGGCACCTGAGCTTTTGAAGCCACTCTGATGATAAGTCTTGTCTGAATGCCACACTGGATTCTTCATGTGACATTTAGAACCCAGATTGAATCAGATGAAAGGAAGTCTCCTAAAATTCACACACAAGGCAAAGGAGGCCTTGCAGCTGAATTTCAACAAAGCCCTGGATGGGGCTGGTGCTTCTGCATTCCAAATGTTCTCTTCTTGCCACGGTGCGGTTTTGGAGCGGGTGGCCTCTTTTCCTGGAGGCTTGCAGGCACCTCTTCCTGCAGAATGAGGTGTCACTATCTCCAAAACAGAGTGAAGCATCTTTGAGCTATCTCCAGTTTTTGATGGGAGGCTTTGAACCTCTCTCAGAAATTGTTTTCCCAGCCAGCGATCAGTCACCTGGGCCCAACAAAGCAGCTCATGTAAGACTCAGAGTTGCCAATAAGATAAGAAACTGCTATCAGATTTCACCCTTGAAAGTTCTTCCTCCCTTTTCTCACTCTAGGATTAATTCATCTTGAATTTCAAGATAGGGAAAGGTAGGGGTCTTGAAATTTAAAGGGCTGCTTCCCAGAGCAGTTTCCAGTGTTTAGCCATAAATATTTTCAAGAGAGATAAAAGCAGTTACTCTAACACTAACCCCCCTGTACAGACTGGCCCCTGGGAGCAGAGAAGTGCAGCCAGCGAGGGAGTGTGGGAAGACTAACCCAACGGGACAGCCACTTATCTTTCCTGTTTGCCTCAGGGAGGGAGGCTGGTGGTGGGGGATGGCTGCTGTTGGAAGTGCTGAGCATCCCCCACCCCTCCCAATTTGTATTTAATCTCCCTAGCCCTGTATGTTTTTTTCATTGCCAGGCCCTGATCTATGACAACAGTTTCCATTTCTCCCCATCTCCCAAGCGGTGAGCAGCAAAGGAAAGACATTCTAAGAGCCCATGAAACGTTTTTATTGAAACCCTGTTCTCCAGAGAGAGATTGAGGAAGCGATTTAAGCAACTTTATTACAAAATAAAAATGTATCCTCCTACTCCATGACAGGAAATGTGAGAACGAGAGACAAGCCCATAAAAAGCACTAAAAAAATTTTTAAAAAAAGTTTGCACAAGGACTAGAACAAAGGAGAGATGTTAAATAATTATGTGCAGAAGAAACAAAAACAGCATGAGACTCAAAAACAATCATAAAAAAAGCAATTTACACAATATTGCCTTAGGCAGGAACTTCTTTGGGATATTATGCATATTTCAAATTTTCTAATTAAAAAGATTAATCAACCTGTGCATAATAGCTGGGATGGGAATCCCTTATCTTTAACAGTATAGCTTATAAGAGCATTCCCAATTTTGTACAGTTGACAGTATTATGAAGGCATTTGACAATACTATCAGAAAGAGTTCAGGTGCCTCAAGTTTTGTTTGCAGCTTCATAATTTATCATAATTTAATGGCATCCAAATAAATCTGCTCATTAATGAAGCAGATTAGAAAATAGACACAACAAGTCTGCTTGGTGGCACACACCTGTAGGCCCTGCTACTCGGGAGGCTGAGGCGAGAAAATGGCTTGAGGCCAGCCTGGTCAACATAGTGAGTCTACTGTCTCTATTAAAAAAGAAAAAAAGAGAAAACAGACACAACATAGTACAGCTACATTTCTAGACTATCTACTTTCTCTCACCCACAGCCCCAGCTGGATTGAATAGTCTGCTGAAATTAAAGTGAACAGCAAGCACTGAACTCTGTTTTAGGAAACTTTCTTTTTTCTGTTTTACTCAGCATTGACATTTGTCATTGATGGCTAATCTTCAATAGATCTTATAAGCATTCTAGAATTCATGGAGTTAGTGATTTTTTCCATAGAATAACCATCTCTGTATTTTCACATACAAATGGTTGAGGATTCTGCCCTAGAGTGGGCTAGAACGGGAGGAACTACTTGGAATATCAGGTGCAGCCACGTAAGCATCTCATTAGAAGAGCTCATTTACTTTCCAGTAGACATTTCTCCCACTGGGCCTGGTTTCCTTCTTTGGCTCTGGGAGTACTGCTAAGTAACTTTTCCCTCCTGGGAGGAGAGGGTGTCAAGAGTGGACTGGGGAGACAGCCTCTCCTTCCTCTTGTGTGCCCACCTGCTGGAAATAGAAATTATGTCTTAGTTTCAAATGCTGTTGCCCATGAGAAGCAGTCATGGGGCAGGCAGAGTACAAAGCTTCCCCGCCTTGCTCTGTTGTTGGGGATTGGCAGGGAGTGGGGAGGGAGGAAGGATTAGTAGGCTGGGGTTGGGAAGGGGTGGATATGTGAGGGTTTCCTCTGTGGAGGGAGGTGAGCAGGGTGGACCTTAGAGAGGGCAACAGGTCTCATCTCCTCCTCCTAACCTCTGCAAGGGGTGGGGGGCGGGGAGAGGGAGTCCCAGTTGAGTCCCTGCAAAATATGCCTGCAAATGAGGCAGCTGACTGGGAGCATCCATACTATTTAGATACAGAACCTACATGGCTGTGAATTCCCCAAATCTCAAGCACACTATAGAATAGTCACAGAATCTGAGCAACACCTGACTATCTAAATGGCCCAATTTCTCTCTTAAGAAGCTTTTAGGAGAAATAAGGTCACATAAAAATCAAGGTAGCAATCGGTATTATTCCTCCAGGCATCTTTGTGTCAGAAAGAGCCTGAATTTTAAAAATAAAAAGTGCTGTCTTGCTTAATATATTCTCTTTTTTAATAAGCCACCAAGCAGCCATTGTACTCCCCAAGCCAGTGGACATATATCTTGCTAAGACACATGTGTCCACAGTCAGGATATTGTCTAGGAAACCTGAGCCTGCAGCCTGCGCAGGAGCCGCCGTCACTGCATAATTCCTTCCAGAAGAATAGAAACACAGGCTCAAGGCGGCAGCACAGGGCCCCCGAAGGACACATTGCCATTTATTTTCGGTGTGATTATTTTCCATTACACACTGTGCAAGGGGTGTTTTTGAACACTATCTTACTGTCTTTTCATGTCCCCCCATTTACTGCACCCCGAGAGACAGTCAAAATCTCCAGGCCACACTCTGCAATAAAAACTCAGCAAGTTTAGAGGATACAGCATGAAGCTTCCCAGACGGCCAGGAAGTTCTGCTGACGATACTAAAATTCAGGAGCCTCAGCTAGCATCCCAGGCAGGTGTGTCTATTCAGTGACTAGGAAGCCGGAAATGTTTCCTTCGAGGATGGCTTCTCTTCTTCCCACGGGCTAAGAGTTGGTGTATTTTCCTTCTGGACTGCCTTGATCCCTGACTTGGCCAGTTCTGAATGTCAGACCAGTTTCCAGGGGCTCTGTTTGCATTCTGGAGGTTATGGTCGGCAGGACCTTTAGTACTGTGATGCGCTGGGGATGAGTCCCCTCAGCAGGGGTGGAAGGCCCTTTGTGAACTGTGGTCTATGATCAGAATCTTCTTCCACTCAGAGCTTTTCTCAACGGCCCCTGAGTGCATGATGACAGAAAACACTCATAATCAGTCCTTGGTCTCTAAATACAAGGCACCCTCTAAATGTATTCATAGCAAAACAGTATGTTTCACCACCGAAATATACTCATAGAGCTGATTTCAGATGAAGTGGCCTAGAAGTTTACTCCATGTAACCTCACCTGTTGCCGAGGAGTCTCCCCTATCTCTTCAGGGTCTCACTCTGTTGCCCAGGCTGGGGTGCAATGGCAGGATCTCGGCTCACTGCAACCTCTGCCTCCCGGATTTAAGTGATTCTCCTGCCTCAGCCTACCGAGTAGCTGGGCTACAGTTGTGCATCACCACGCCTGGCTAAGTTTTGTAGTTTTAGTGGAGACAGGGTTTCACCATGTTGGTCAGGATGATCTTGAATTCCTGACCTCATGATCTGCCCACCTCAGCCTCCCAAAGTGCTAGGATTACACGCATGACCCACTGTACCCGGCCTCTCCTCTATTTCTATACATTTCTGAACTGTGTCAAGATCACTTTGGTGCATTTTGGGAAACACCTCAGTTACATTAAAATCAATGGTTCTCCAAAGCATCAGAATCGCCTTGTGGGCTTGTTAAAAATGGCTCACTGGGCCCCTCCCCCAGAGCTTCTGATTCAGTAGGTATTAGGTGGGACTCAAAGTTTGCATTTATGTCTAGTTCCTGGATATGCTGGGTCAGATAGTGTGTCCTCTGTCTTAACCCATTTTGGGCACCATTAAAAAAATACTGTAGACTGGGTGGCTTATAAACAACAGAGATTGATTTTTCACAGTTCTAGAGTCTGGGAAGTCTAAAATCAAGGTGCTAAAAGATTTGATGTCTGGTGAGGGCCTGCTTCCTCAAAAACTTCTGTCATCTTACTACAACCTCACATGGCAGAAGGGCCAAGGGATCTCTCTTGGAATCTTTTATAAGGGCGCTAATTGCATTCCTGAGGGCTCCATACTCATGACCTAATCACCTCCCAAAGGCCCCACATCCTAATACCATCACCTTGAGGGTTAGGATTTCAACATGTAAGTTTTGGGGTAATACAAACATTCAGCCCATAGCAACCCCCAAATTCCTGTCCTTCCCAGGACTTCATAATAAAAACGTATTTGGGAATAGAATTGTTGCTGATGTAATTAGTTAAGATGAGGTCATACTAGAGTAGGGTGGGCCCTTAATCGAATTTGCCTGGCATCCTAATAAGGAGAGAGCCTCAGACAGGGACACAGAGGGGAATGCCATGTGACAACAGAAGCAGAGAGGGGAGTGATATGTCTACAAACCAAGGAGGCCAATAATTTCTGGCAATGGCACAAACTAAGAGGGAGGCATGGCACAGATCCTTCCTTGGTGCCTTCAGAGAGAGAGAGTGCCCCTGCTGACATCTTCGTTTTGGACTTTTAGCCTCCAGAACTGTTAGAGAATACGCCTCTGTTGTTTTAAGCCACCAGCTTGTGGTAATTTGTTATGGGCAGCCCTAGGACATGAGTACAGGAGATACTGATATTGGACATACTGATATGGTACTTTAAGAACCACTCATGGAAATTAATTAGATTATTTCCTTCTTCTTCAACTCCTATCTCCCCTTACAATGTCCATGATGAATTTTCTTTCCAAAATAGTTTCTACTTGCATCTGCCAGCACCTTCTTAATTCCCTAAGAAGAATTTTCACCAGCTCCTGGTTCCTTAATACTTCCCTGATTCTTGTTCCTGATCTTTTTAACCCTATGTAATCCATGGGGGCCCTTTCCAGCTATGTTGTGGTAAAATGGGATCTCTGATTCCTCCATCCTGATAGGGAATTGTTACTTCATGTGGTTGGATTTCACACACTCTAGGAAGAGAAAGACACAGGTAGCAGGAAACCGTTGCAAGAGCCATCAGGGAACTGGAGAGACGGGGTGGGAGTGAGGGGATTTTGGCTTCAGGAAGACAAGCATTAAGAGGGATTTATCTGCCTTCAAATATATGAAGTGTTGCTGTGCATAAGATGCAGACAGCCTGCTTTCCATCTCCTCTGAGAATAAGCCAAAAGCAGGCAGGCTTAGGAAGAAGAACTTCGAGTGGACAGAAAGAATTTTCTGAGGTTGAAGGTTTTAAGTCGCTGGAATGTCAAGGGAGAATTTTAAGTAAGAGTAGACACCTCTTTATTAAATTTGATTTAGATGGGCCCCTTCCTGGAGCCAGGCAAATGAACAAGATAGACTTAGGAGGTGCTCTCTGCTTTTTGAGTCTGCAAACTTGAAAAAGCAAGAAAAAAATGTCCATTTGGGAAAAAAAATAACTCAAAGGAAAGAAACACCTCTCTGTTGATATATTTGTGATCTTAGATAGGGAATCTGCCTGCATTTTTTCTCTTATGTTTTTAATTGAGTACCTATACGGACACCCTTTTGTGTTAAATTAAGGAGTGAGATTGGTTAGAAGCTTTGCTTTTCAATCCCTCTGGTATTATCTAGGCTTTTTTTTTTTTTTTTTTTTTTTTTTTTTTAATTTTTTTTTGAGACGGAGTCTTGCGCTGTTGCCCAGGCTGGAGTGCAGTGGCACAATCTCGGCTCACTGCAACCTCAGCAATTCTCCTGCTTCAGCTTCTTGAGTAGCTGGGATTACAGGCACCCACCACTACGCCCAGCTAACTTTTTGTATTTTTAATAGAGATAGGGTTTCATGTTGGCCAGGCTGGTCTCAAACTCCTGACCTCGTGATCTGCCCACCTCGGCCTTCCAAAGTGCTGGGACTACAGGCATCAGCCACTGCACCTGGCCTTATCTAGGCTTTTCAAATCCAATTTTTTTCACCTGCAGGATGACAAAAGTAGTACATATTTGTTTTCTATTGCACCATAACCAATCACAAACTTAGCAGCTTAAAATAGCATAGTTATTATCTCACAGTTTGCACAGGCCAGGAGTCTAGACATGACTTCTGGATCCTGTCCTCAGGATCTCACAAGGCTGCCATCAGGGTGCCAGTGGCCTGTGTTTCTTTCTGGAGTTTGGGATCCTCTTCCAAGCTTTCATGATTGTCAGCTGACCTCAGTTCCTTTCAGTTGGAGGACTGAGGTCCCTACTCTATTGCTGGCTGCTAGCTGGGGAATGCTCTCAGCATCTGGATTCCTCGCAATTCCTGGGCCTTCTCACAACATAGCTGCTCATTTCTTCAAGGCCAGTGGGAGAACCTCTCCCTCTGTAATATGACCATGAGAGTGACATCCCACCGCCTTCTTCACACTCCCTGTCAGCTAGAAGCCAGTTACAGTTTCTGCCTGCACTGAAGGGGAGGGACTGATAGATGGCTGTGACTCGCTGTGGCCATCCTAGAATGCTGCCTGCCACGGGTGGTTGGGAAGGCCACCCAGCTGCCAGAGAGGGCTGGATCCAAAGGCTTCTACTTTATCTGGGATTCATCTGCTTAAATGAATTTAAATGCAGAAATGGAATTCCAAATGGAATACAGAAAGTGTGAATGATCCCAGCTTTACACTCTAGTTGCGCCCTAAAGCTCCATTAGGCAGTCAGTTGTTGGAAGTTAAGTTAATGAAGGACTTTCTTTTTCTAGGTAATATAGCATAGAAGGTAGACCTTAGAGCCAGACTGCCTGGGTTCAAATCCTGACTGATACTAACTGTGTAGTTTTGGTCAAGTCATTCAGCATCTCTGTGCCGTTTTCCTCATGTATTAATATCAATGTTGTTAATAATAGCACTTACTTCACGGAGTGGTAGTGAGGAAGAAATTAGTTAATATGTGTGAAGCACTTAAAATAATGCCTGGCTTCTCATAAACTCTGTCTATGCGCTCACTATGATCTGGGTTAGGACGGCAGGCATCACATGCCATCCATATGCACGACATTCCCATGGGCATGCTTAGGATTCTGGGCATTTCTTGGCTTGTAGCTATGGCTCTGTTCCTTTCTCTTCCACTCAGGGCAGCATTTCAGAATGCTAAAACAGAAAGTGACATTACTCTAGGGAGAAGTCTGAACAAGGACTGATTTTTAAAAATTAAATGATCTATAAATTTCAGTTCTCATAAGTAATAATAATGACAGCTGAATTTGAGCATTTACTGTATGTTTTCCAACATACATACATTCATAGACTTTCCAGTCTATGAAATGCTATGACATGAGCATCTCATTTGGTCTTTACAACACCTCATAAGTAGGTACTATTATCCCCTTTTTATAGAGATGGAGCCTGAGCTTATTTGCTTAACCCAGCTGGTCAGTGGTGAAGCCTTAGATGGAAAAATGTGAAGCAGCTATACTCCAGAACCCTCCGTCTTATGAGCTATTCTGTAGCATTTTCCCATTTTACTGCTGGCAACTCACCTTTCAACTTATGTGCTATAAAATTAGTCAAGAAATGCTGATATAAATGACACAAAAGGGGAGAAAAACTGTGAGTTCTTATTCGTTTGCTTAGTTGCGGGGGGTGGGGGGACCGGGCCTGTAATTGTAGACAGAGGGAAACAATTCAGGAGATATACATACTAGAGGAGCACCCACTAGGTTTCAGACAGTGTGCAATGTTTCTCACTCACCATTGTCTCATTTGATCCTCAGAAATACTGTGGAAGCCTATTATTTTATTACCTTCTTTTTGCAGATGAAGACATTGATGCTCAAAAGTCGCTAGTGAGAAGCTGAGCCAAGACTCAGATCCAAAGTCCTTCTGGCCCTGAAGCCTGCATTGCTTCCACTGCACGATGTTGTCTGAACGGCGAGCAATGGAAGAGAGAAAATACTAACATGGTACAAATTACCCTGAGTGGGCAGAGAGAAGGCCCTGGGGGGCTGCAAGTGTCCTGGGCAGGCAGCAGGGAGCCCCATTAGCCCTGACTAGCTTGATTGCATTTCTGATGGGTTTGACATCAACAGGCTCTGCTGAGTCCCAATTTGGCCAGGTACCACCACTTGTAGCACAGGGCAGATCACTCCAATGCTTGCAGCATTCATTTCTCAATTTTCAAATAAAACTTGCCTTGTTTGAAGGACAAAGTGAGATAATTTTTGACAGCACTGGGTAGATGCAATAACACTTTGCACTTTTCATTTAAACAGATACTTTAAGTGTGAAGGTAGAGAGGAGAGGAAAAAGATCAGCTGTGGGTGGAGAGGGGGAGATGCTGTTGATGAGAAACAAGCAGTATCCATGAGATATTATTATGAGCCTTTGCAGAAGAACACAATCCAATCCTGGAGCCTCAGACGTCACTCCAGAACGCCATTGGAACATTTTCTCAGTTCACTTTTAGAACATAGACAATAAGTGAGTAAACAGAAAACTTCCTGATAAACAGAAGTATTTTAAACACTTGGTGGAGAAAAGAGCTCAGTGATTGGCAATGAGTGGGTCACATCGTTAGTTTCCAAGGGCAAAAGCTCAGGAGAATGGATTAGGAATCATATGCCTGATTTAATTTCTGGCTCAACAACTTAGCTGTAAAATTGGGTAGAGTCTCCTCCAGCCTCTGTTTTCTCAGTTCTAAGATGGAGATAACAACAACCTTCTATGGTGTTTGAAGTGATTAAATTAGGCAGTGCTATGGTTTTGCTCTTTGTCCCTTCCGAAACTCATGCTGAAACTTAATCCCCAGTGCGGCAGTAGTGAGAGGTACGGCCTTTAGGAGATGACTGGGCTGTGAGAGCTCTGCCCTCATGTATAGATCAATCTATTCACGGGTTAATGGGTTATCATGAGAGTGGGACTTGTGACTTTGCAAGAAGAGGAAGAGAGACCTGAGCAAAGATGCTCAGCCACCTTGCCATGTGATGCCCTGCACCTCCTCGGGACTCTGCAGAGAGCCCCCGCCAGCAAGAAGGCTCTCACCAGATGAAGTCACTCAATCTTAAACTTCTCAACCTCCATAACTCGAAGAAATAAATTTCTTTTTCTTTTTAAATTATCCAGTTTCAAGGATTCTGTTATAAGCAACAGAAAACAGAGTAAGACAGGAAGTGATTCAATTACCACTGTGCACGGCATCTATAAAACGCTCATTAGTGATACCCGCTGCTGCTGTTTCTACTACTTCTGCTGAATTACTATTAAAATAAGAATGAAGCCTGAAACAAAAACATGGTCACTTTAGAGTAATACTATTTGGAGAAGTTTTTCTGATTTGAGTCCCATCCTTGGATTCCAACATGCAAGAGACTAAGGAGTGGTGCGACCAGGCGGAAAGAGACATGCCCCAGATGTTTTGCTCAGATATTCTGGCACTGGAAACAGTGTGGTATGAAAAGATAATTTTGAGCTTCAGGAGTAACTGGGTAATGACTTTAGAAAAGAATATGTGCCGTCTCTCAGGTGCAATGGAGGTTAATGATGATGATACCAGTCATGCAAGTGGGGTGGAGATGGGGGTGGAGGGTATCCTTTTCTCTACATATGTCAGTGGGCCTGCAAGAGGATTTGGCAGTGTGCTCAGGAGTTAGGGCACAGATTCTGGAAGCAGGTTTGGTACACAGGGCCTTAGATAACTCATGTAGCCTTTCTTTGCCTTAACTTTCTCCTCTCTAACAAGGCGGAGGAAAGGGTTGTAATACTGCTAACCACACACACTTCTGTAGTGATTCAGCAAGGCAGCACACATATGAAGGCCTTAGCAATGCTAGACACACAGGAAGGCCTCAGGAATATTAACTTTTATTATAGCTAACCCTATTCAAAGGTAACAGATTCAGAAAAACCAAAATAGGCAAATGAAAAACTAGAAGGTATTAAATCTAGGTCTAGAATTGTGATGCCATTTCGTGAGTGTCCCTGCCAACCTGTCTTTCTTGGAGCTAAGAATTCTCTTCACCTTCAGTCATGCATATCTGTCCATATTGTCACTGAAACACATATTATTTTAAAAGTATATCCAGAAAAGGTAATTTTAAGGTGCCCACATTTTCTATCTCCTGGCAGTGGAAGGACTTTGACTTTAGGGAAAATTTTAGGACATTGGCAAGGTCAATTACTCTTTTAAGATCATAATATCATTACAAAAGGGTCACATCTGACCAACCAAGAATCACAGTGAGTGAAGCACATTCACCTAGAGCTGGAAAAGTATTCATTTCTGATTCTTGTAGACTCCTAAGTGTTCTAAATACGATGTATAGCTGAAAACGAAGTTTAAAAGCTGATTTCAGAAGAGACCATTAAGCATATCCTGAAAGAAATCAATTGATTTCACCTATTTGGGAAAACATTTCAGCACAGAGAAGCCTAAAACAGAATGGTTGGCCTTTTGCAAAAAGCTCGTTTTGCAGGAGTCAGAAGGAGAAGCAGAAAGGTGCGTCTGCCAATGGCTTGAGATAAGTCTTAGGGACAAATGCAGGCAGCCTGAATCTCATAAAGAGCTTATCTAGAAAGAGAAATGAATATGATTATCCCTGGCTTTCAAGACAGTGCAACAAACCAAGCTGGTAGATTGGTTTCTTTCTCTTCAGGCCTGAGAGTAGAGGGCATTACCCCTTCCCCATGTCTCCTCCCCATCTTTCCACTGCCCACCCCAATTTGAGCAGGCACAAGATTGCCTATGAAAAGTGCCATCAAAGTTTCAAAGACTCACCAGAGACCACCAGTTTCTGACCTCTGGTCAAACACTCCAATGTGTGATATGCCTGTTTCCCGTGGACTATCCACATTCCCAGTTGGGTTTGTGGATAGTGGAGTTAGGTTTACCTCAACTCCACACTCGTCAGATGGTTATCTCACAGGAAAAATCAGCCAAGGGATATATATTTTGGGAGGCTGTCCTCCCAGAGGATTTAAGACCATACAACCAGGCTCCCAAAACAGTTCAAGAAGAAAGTCACCCTGGAGTGGTATTGTTGGATTACTAATACGTCTACTGCTACCCAATGGCACTCTTTTTTTTTTTTTTTTTTTGAGATGGAGTCCTGCTCTGTCTCCCAGGCTGGAGTGCAGTGGCATGATCTTGGCTCACTGTGGCCTCCGCTTCCCAGGTTCAAGCAATTCTCCTGCCTCAGTCTCCTGAGTAGCTGGAACTGCAGACGCACGCCACCATGCCCGGCTTTTTTTTTTCTTTTTTTTTTTTTTGTATTTTTAGTAGAGACAGGGTTTCACCATGTTGGCCAAGCTGTTCTTGATCTCCAACCTTGTGATCCGCCCACCTCAGCCTCCCAAAGTGCTGGGATTACAGGCGTGAGCCACTGCGCCAAACCTTTTTTTTTTTTTGAAATTGAAAGCCATAGTAGTCCTTAAGAAACCTCCCATTTAGAAAAAATGTTGAACAGGTGGAGAGGGACTAGAACACAAAGGACTCATGGAGGGACTGGGAAGGACACATCTGAAGCAGTAACCCACAGCATGAAGGTGCCGGGCCAGGTCTGGAAAGATGCCCAGCCCAGAGTGAGAGAGCAGCACACAGCAGGCCCCCAAATAGGTCAGCTCCAGTGGCCATGCCCTCCACCAGCAGCCAGCTCATAAGGTTTTCTCTGTCCCTTCTCTTCCTCCTTTTATTGCTGGCTCCCATCCTACCCAACCCTAGTGGAAAGATGAATAAAAAAAGTTAAAAGGAAAAAGAAAAGGTATATCAATTAGAAATGTGTTCAGCTGTGAGTAACTAAAAGCCCACTTTATAGTGGCTTAAAGAGGGGTCCATTTTTCTCAAAGCATAACAAGTTTGGATATTTCCTAACTTTTGTCAGTGGCTTGGTCCTGGCTAAGGTCTTTGTGATTCCCTCGGCTTTCCTGACATGCCTCATGGTCACAAAGTAGCTGCCGTAGTTCTAGCTATCAAGTCTGTCTTTAAGGCACAGGAAATGGGAAGGGGATAGGCAGGGACCAGTACCTATTTGCAACATAGCAAAACTTTCCATAAATGACCAGATTTCTGCTTATGTCACACAGTCCAGTATAAAATCCCATCACTTTCTTGGCCACTAGCGAGGCTGGGAAAATGGTGGCAAGGCAGAAGAGAATGGATATTGGAGTCAATCAGTCAGTAATGTTTACCACAAGAGGCAATGCAGAATCTATTCAAAATGAGAGAACGCTCCCAAGATACTTCTGGACTGCACCCTGGTTGATTCTGATAATCACCCAGACTAGGCAGCCACTGGCCTACATAGGAATCTCTGCATTCCCAACAAACTGTTGACAGTGAGTACTTGAAAATTAGAGTACTTGAATCCTGTAGACAGTGAGTACTTGAAAATTAGAACATCTGACCTTTTTAATCTTTCCTGGAAGGAAGGAATGAAGTGAGCTAGTGGTGTGCATACACTGTTCTGCAAGGTGATAGCATCTGGGACCGGAGAAAGAGCCATTATCCTTTTATAGGAGGCTGTAAGACAATAGAAACTGAGCTTGTTAACCAATACATAGATGAGAAACCTTGGGGCAAAGGCCTTCCATTTGGTAAAAATCAGAAATGAGCAGGAAGGACTCACCCTGAAACTCTCAAATATGCAGAATTGGAGAGTTAGTTAGGTCTCAGTGTGCACATAGCTGGATAGTAGTCTCCATTTTAGGGCAGATGGTAACAGTCCTTCCCTCTTCATGTAGCTCCTGTATGCTGAGTGCAGGCACTTCACTTGGTTATAAGAAGCTTTAAGCTGCACCCAGATGCTTTCCCTTTCCCTTCCCTGTCTCTGGAACAGATGGAGTTAAACTCTAGGCTGATCCTTGCCCAGAGCACATGGTCCTCTCCTTGTTTCTGCTGATGAGAGCTTTGTTACCAAAGATCTGAGCTCTAAGCCCTCCTCAAAAGCAACAGCTCAGGGAGGTGCTGACCAAAGCCTGTGGCTCAAATTTTAATACAGTGTCTTCTGGGGAGCTGGGAGGAACTATATGCAAATGAGCTGAGGACTTCAGTTGCCTCTTGTTCTAGAAGAAGAATTCTGTTGGCTCAGAAGGGGAGCCCCAACTTTCAAAGCCATTTTCCCCCCACATATGTTGACTTTTCCATAGTGTCAACTGTCATTTACCAGGTAGGTATCCACCTGCTTCATTGTCCCTTGGGTGAGTGAAGACATTACCACTTGTTAATTGCTCCCCAGGCACTGGACCAAACTCAACACATTAATTTTCTTACTAGGCTCACTAGTGGCTTGGCTGAAGAAGACTTCATGATCATTCCTATTTTGAAGGTCAGCACATTGAGGTTCAGAGTGGTGAAATGACTTGAACTTCCTATGGAGAGTAAATGGGAAACGTCAGAGGAATGATTTGAACCCTGGTCTGTCCACTTTCAGTGCCCATACTTTGTACTCCGTTCCTTAAAGCACAAACCATGAATCAGGTGAAGAAAGATATTTTAAGAGCTATGAAGATTGTTGGTATTCTCAAGGACAAGAGCTCTGTGGTCACATCTGAGTCTAGTTTGGGTTGTTGCTATTCAAACTTATTTGATTGTAAAACTATAGCTGTCAATTATTTTGCAAAACGCTTAGTGCTGCAGATGATGACTGCCTAGACATAAGCATCTGCTGCTGGGTTTTGCTTTCAGAAGACAATGAGAGAAAAATGCCAATTTATCAAATCTGTTAGCATAAGATTATTGTTATCATGAAGCATTTTGGTTTATAAAAGTATTTCCTTTAATAGGCATAGGCATTAGCAGCCCCATCCACCAATTGTCAACTTGGTGCCTACTCAGAGCAGTACTTTTACACCCTGCTGCCTCCTGCCACCTGCTGGGGTCCCTGCTCCCCACTCAGGAGCTCGCTGTGGAATGGATCTGAAGGTGCAGCCTGGGCATTGAGAGTTTCAGAAGCTCCCCACATGGTCCTAACATGCAGCCAGAATTCAGAACTATTGATTTAGATTGGTAGTGAGAATAGGAGAGTAGGGAAGAAGAAATCCACAGTCTAAAGGGTTAAGGAGCTCTTAGAGTGACCAACCCATTCCACTTTGCCAGGGATTATTCTGAATTGAAAACTGAAAATCCTGTGTTTTTTGAAACCCCTCAGTCCCAGGCAAACCAGGATGGCTGGTGACCCCAGTACATTTCCGGGTGTTAGGTAAAGACAAAGGCTCTCAAATGACAATCTTTGTCTATGGGAAATAAACAAAACCTCTCTTTACACAACACTTTAAAACCACATGGTTCTTACATGGAAATAAACAATCTCATTCCATTTGAATTCTAGCGAAACAAACGTATACCTTTGCTCTTGTGATCTGCGTTCCCTTTGCATTTCACTGTGGTGCAGGGCATAGCTAACATCCATACAGATTCTAGCACCAATCTGGATCGGTGGATTTATTATAGGGCCCTGTTATTTGAGAAAAGACTTGGCTGATAGCACTGTTGTTTTTCTTCTGTTGTCTTTTGCTAAATCCCAACACCTGAAGATTATCAGGCCTCTTTGAAGCATCCTGTGATTCTGATTCCAATCAAGTTACAAGGGATGTGAGATAAATCTGAACTTACCCAGATTAATGTGTAACTTTGAGAGGCACCCCATCCCCTTGCAAGCATCTTGACTGGATTTCGTGCAATCTCATTTGATTCTGACTTCCCACGGGCTCCTGAATCCAACCATGGAAAGAGGGAGGCAGTCATTCCTGCTCACTGAGCATGTTTGGCAGCTTTCGTAGTAAACACCAAGGAGACTGGCCTTTGCTCTGACATGTCTCAGGTACTGAATCCAAACTACAGGTTTCTGGTGGGCTCTGCCTGCCCAGTCTAGGGCTGGTTTTTCGAAGGCCTGGATATTGGCAAGTGACCTGCATTTACAGATTAGAATGGCTACCCTGGAAATCAACATGATGCCCACAAAAAAAATCCACATTTGGAAACATGTGACAGAGGAATTCCAGGGTGCTCCCTGGTGAGCCACCCCATGCATTGAGGGATCCTGCCAGGCCAGCACAGACATGACCGCTCTTCATCCTCACAAGAAAGGTGAGAAGTCGATAGTACCACCCTTGTTTTCTAGATGAGGAAGCAGGCTTGATGAGAATAAGCTGGTAAGTGACAGAGATGAGAGACGAGAGGATCTGATTTGCCTGTCACCAGGGCTACCACCATGGACCCCAAGGGCACATCCTCTGAAAGCATCAGGGAGAAAAGGCTGGAAATGCAGCACATGTAACAGATAACATTGAGATAGAAAAAGAATTTTAAAATGTCAAGAGTATAGTATAATGATTAAATGACTGGACTTGGAACCAGACTTCTTACTTCTGACTCTTGTTTCCACTTATCTGTGAAATGGGTTTAAATGAGTTGATACAGTTAGAAGAATATTAAGACCAGTAAGCACTCTCTGTGGTAGTTGTGTTCTTCTTATTCTTATTGCCCTCATTATTATTATGATGGCTTTCTTAAGTGTCTTTGATGAGGACACACCTTGAGCTCCTTGGGCTATGATACCACTGGGATTAAGAGGATCTTGGAAGAAGAAGCAGGGCACACTGTTTCCCATCACATCATGGCACACTTGCTTTCTTTATTTCATTTTTTTGAAAAAGGGAAAAGGATTCCCGGATCCCAAACTCTGCTAATTCTTATTCAAGAAACATTGAAGACAGGGCTGTGTTCAATGCTCACAGTTGATGCTGAATAATTTGCAACTGTACAACATTTTCCACCCCATTCCTGGGTCCAGGTTCACTTTCTATTCAGCAGAACCACGGTGGATTATGAAGAAACACACTGATTACAGACTTAAATAGGCCACCCTGAGCCATCTGGGTCTATTTTCCCCATTTCGGGAATCCCTCCACTGGAGATTCTCTACTAGCATTTGAATAACCCCGGTGCTGGGGCACTCCTGATCTTGAGAGGACTGTGAGGACTTGAGAAAGTCTGTGAGGACTCCCTACTAGCTCTATTACAAATTCTTTCTCTGAGCTAATCTGAAATCTGCTTCCCTCTAACAACATCTACAAATGGATACTCATCTTGCCTTGTCTACATGGAGTACCACCCCACCCTCTCCCACAAGAGGGAGGTATCACCTAAGTACAGTTTAGGTAGTTGGCAATTTATTCCTTTCCAAAATCTGTTTTCTGAGAGAAAGTGCTCCAATCCTTGAAGACTAGTCTTAGTATTATGCTAGAAACAAAGTACTTTCTGTGTGGATTGTTTTTTGGACCCAAACAATCAGCATTGCTTAACAGTTTTGTGCAAACATGTTCTAGTGGGCATAAGTATGAGATTTGGTCATTTCAGCCCAAGGCCAAGTTTCAGGCTTATAATTGAATCACTAGTTCTTAATCACCTTTATTACCTGCCTTGTTTTGTTTTCTATATATGGAATATTTTATCTCTTCTGATATCAGTGGGACCCGATCATCTTCGACTATTTCTATTTTCAGGGTAGAATTTTTATTTCCAGTCCAATGCCTTTGTCTGAAACATAGAGAAGATTCTCTGTGTAGGAATCTGCAGGGCCACTGCTTTCTAGGGCTGGAATTAGTTGTGAGAGGCCATTTGCTATGTTTTTTAAAGCGGGCTATCCCACGTTCACGCTAATAACAACCTTCCACTCTGTAGTCAGTTCCGTTTTGGAGTTCAAAGTGCTTTATAGTCATAGCCTAATTATATCATTTTTATTATGCTGGTTAAGTATGAGTGCTGTGCTATATTATTATCAACACTTTATGGAGAGGAAACTGCAGGGAAGCCCTCAGCATGGGAAAGAAAGAGGAGTTGGAAATCTGGACCCATGCCCCTGCTCTGGCTGCTCCTCACATTGGCCATGTCCTCCTCCCATTCCCCACCATGTCACCCATTCTTCAAGTCCACTTCATTGGACTTGAAGAATGACTCTAGAAGAGGCTATTTAGAAGAAAAGTCAAAGATCTTAAAATCCTATACATGTGTACAGTTATATTTGTTTAGACATATTAATACACAAAAAAAAAGTCTGGGAGAAGACAAATCAAACATCTTCCTCAACTTTACAGAGATTTTCTCTTCCAACCACTTGCATTCCATATGACTCTAGATTTGGTTCAGGCCTTTGTTTTCTAGGTAGGTGTTCTGGGGCATTTTGATTCATCCTAATTTATTTCAGTTGTTTATATTTTATCCC
Source organism: Rhinopithecus roxellana (assembly GCF_007565055.1). Lineage (NCBI taxonomy): Eukaryota > Metazoa > Chordata > Mammalia > Primates > Cercopithecidae > Rhinopithecus > Rhinopithecus roxellana. The sequence goes on from NC_044551.1 coordinate 535,729, forward strand.
TCAAATATGGAAAAGAAGTTCCTTAAGCCAAGGGGCTAGGTAATTTCTTTTGTGGCCCAAATAGTTCTTGTAGTGTAGTGGGGAGAGGGTACATAGTATTGGTTCAACAAAATCTTAGATCTCTTCCAATGATGTAGATGACAGGATATGCCCCATAGGAATGATGGATGATTCATGCCTAGAATGTGGACCTGGGAAGAAAAAGACTCAACCACTCAACCAAATAACACAATAATTGAGTATTCACTGTATGCAGGACATTGAGTTGTGATGTGAGGAGGATGCAAAGAAAGGCAGGATTCTGCCTCTGCCTTCAGGAATTTCCAGTCTCATTGTTTCAGTCTGTTTGGGCTGCTATCATAAACTGGGTGGCTTGTAAATAACAGGCATTTGTTGCTTACAGTTCTAGAGGCTGGGAATTCCAAGATCAAGGCATCAGCAGATTCAATGTCTGGTGAGGGCCTGTTCCTATCTTTTTGCTATCTCTTCACATGGTAGAAGAGACAAACAAGCTCCCTTGAGCTTCTTATACAAAGGCACTAATCTCATTCATGAGGCTCCAGTCTCATGACCATGTCACCTCCTAAAAGCTCCACCTCTTAATACTCTTATTGCATGGAGAACTAGGTTTCAACATACAAGGTTGAAGGGGACACAAATACTCAGACCACAGCACTCACTGAAGGGGTAAGAACCATATTGTGGGGTGACTGATAGCATAGGATTCACAGCATGGTGATGTGGCTTTGAATCCCTGCTCTGCCACTTATGTGTGGCCTTGAGCAGGTTGTCTAAACTGTTTGAGCTTGTGAATTTTCTTTTGTACAATGAGGATAATAATAATGTCTGGATGACAAACGAGATGTCTACAAAAGCATTTGGCACAGTGGCTCATACAGGGTTATGAATCAAATAGTAGCTATTATAACATTATTATTAGATGGCTGGTGATTCTAGGCAAAGTCAAAAAATGGCTCAGCAGAAAAGATATGTGGGAGTTCAAAAGAGAGGCCAAGGAGCCATATGGTGGAGGAGGAACCTACAATTAACCTTGAAAGATAACAGTTGGGTTTTGAAAAATAGGAAGGGGAGAAGGTCTAGGGAAATGTGTGATTCAAACTCAGGGGTGGGAAAAAGGATGGGCTTGGATGGATGAAATAGAAGGTTCTCATGGAGAAATTCTGGTAGACAATAGTAAGAAAAATGACAGCCATGCTACTGCTACGAATCATGGTAAATTCTTTCCTTTAATAACATGATGACATAAGAATTATCATGGCCATTTTACAGATTACGAAGCTGAAGTTTTGAGACAAGCTGCAAAGTTAGTTGTAAACAAATACAGAGGCCTTGGTTGGTGTTGGTGAGGATGGGTCCTCTCATATGCGTTTGGTAGAGGATAAATTGGACACAGGCTTTTGAGAGCACTTAGACAGCATTTAGTAAAATTGTTAATTTTACATCAAAGTATTGACCCTGGAGAAACATTTGCATATGTAATCAAAAAGGCATGAAGAAGAATGTTCACTGAACACTCCAAAAACTTGGATACGACTCATATATCTACAAATGATAGAGTACTTAAGCATTCTAAGTACTGGCATGTCCATATTGTGGTAGGTTACTTAATACTTTAATATAACATGACTGACATGTAACAAGCTCTAGAAGAGGTTATTCAGAAAAAAAGAAAAGTCACAGGTCTTTAAAATCCTATACATGTGTACACACACACTTTTTTTTTTTTTTTTTTTTTTTAGACAGAGTTTCGCTCTTTCACCCAGGCTAGAGCTCACTGCAACCTCCGCCCCCTGGGTTCAAGCCATTCTCCAGCCTCAACCTCCCAAGTAGCTGTGATTATATGCACCCACCACCATGCCTAGCTAATTTTTGTATTTTTAGTAGAGACAGGGGTTTCACCATGTTGGCCAGGCTGGTCTCAAACTCCTGGCCTTAGGTGATCTGTATATAAATATTAATACACAAAAAAAGTCTGGAAGAAGACAAATCAAACATTTAACAGTTATTATCTTTGAGAAGGGAGGGATATATTAGGGAGAGCATACATTAAGGAGGATTTGAATTTTAGTCTACATACTTTTGTATTGTTTACAAAGAAAATACATTCAGCTACTACTCAAATTCAGCAACTAAAATTAAAAAATATATATGCCACATCAGTACTGTAAAACACTATGAGGTAATTAATATGTTATGCTGTAAGATACACTTTTTGATTTGGAAATTTTCCCATTAAGTAGAAAAAACAACCCACCAAATTTTAGAGCAATATGAACAGTATATATATTGCTTTATTAAAGTTATCACATGTACAGCACACACATACAGATGTTAGGGAAAAACACACATTAAATGGTAGTTATTTTTGAATGGTGGGATGATAGTGTCTTTTCTTTTCCTCTTTATACTTGTAACAGTTAACTTTTTCCACAGGATTGATGTGTAACAAACCACTCCAAAACTCAGTGCCTTAAAACAATAGCCATTTTTTTTCTCATTCATGACCATATGTCTATGGGGTCAGCTGTTTTAGGTTGAGCTCAGCTCAGCTAAGATTGGCTTCCAACTGTAGTTTGGGTCCAGGTCTGCTCTCTGTATCACATCTTCCTTGGACCAGCAGGCTAAGTAGGGTGTGTTCTTTTCTTGGCAATGACAGACATGCAAAGGGGCAAGTGGGAACCTGTGCTATCTTTTAAGGTTTGATTTGAGGTTAGTACACTGCCCTTTCTGCTCCCATGTCCTAAATCAGTGGGGGAGAAAAATAGACTTTATTTCTAGTGGCAGGGTCTGTAAAGCCACATGGCAAAGGGCGTGGATATAGGAAGTGGTGAAATTTGGAAACTATCATGTAATCTAACACAACTTAAATGTGTTTTCTAATTTACCCCACTGTGCATGTATGTCACTTGCGGAATAATAATCTTATTATTTAATGTGTGGTTCCTCATGTTACCAAAAAGGGGTCCTGATCCAGACTCCCAGAGGGTTCTTGGATCTTGTGCAAGAAAGAATTCAGGTCAAGTCCATAGAATAAAGTAAAAGCAAGTTTATTTGGAAAGCAGGGAATAAAAAAATGACTACTCCATAGACAGGGCAGCCTAGAGGGCTGCTGGTTGTGCATTTTTATGATTATTTCTTGATAATATGTTAAACAAGAGGTGGATTATTCATGCCTCCCCTTTTCAGACCATATTGGGTAACTTCCTGACTTTGCCATGGCATTTGTAAACTGTCATCATGCTGGTAGGAGTGTAGCAGTGAGGGTGACCAGAACCATCTCGGTTTTGGTGGGTTTTAGCCAGTTTCTTTACTGCCAGCTGTTTTATCAGCAAGGTCTTTATGACCTATATTTTGTGCTGACCTCCTATCTCATCGTGTGGCTTGGAATGCCTAATTGTCGGTGAATGTAGCCCAGTAGGTCTCAGCCTTATTTTACCCAGCCCCTACTCAAGATGGAGTTGCTCTGGTTCAAATGCCTCTGACTCAGAAAGATGAGCAGTAAAATAAAAAGTCAGGAGCAGTGGTGCTTTGCTTAGTTCTTCTCTGGCTGAGATCTACAGCATATTTACTGGCTATATGGATTATCTCTAATCTCATCCTGCCAGTTTCTACCAGTGTCCTTAGGACACTCCCAGGAAGAACTTGCCTTCTGATTTGAGCAATCTTGCAGGCCTTATCTTATCAAATTCCCTGAGTAAGAAGAGTTCCTGTACCTTGAGAGAATGACATGGAATGCTGCATGATTTTACAAGGAATATAAAACTGAAAGCAAGGGTGGCTGCTAGTCACTGTATTCCAAGATGGGCAGACACCAAAGTCATCAGAAGTCCTTTTGTACCGTTCTACAAATCTCAAATGGGGCAATGAAGCGTACATCCAACTGGGCTAGCAATGGTGTGCAAGCAGGGCAGCCAATATGTCCTTATCTCAAGGAACCCAGCAGTGACAATAATTCATTATCTTAGGACCTTTCTTCTGACTTTTCCCAACCAAAGTCTTATCACAACCAAAGCACCAAATCACAGTCATGAGAGATTATTTCAATGCTGCCCACCTTGCATGACCGTGTACCCTGACAACAAAAGACAACGATACTTTTGGAGAATGTGCTTGAGACAGAAATCACTCCCTTCTCCCCGATGACTCCCCTCTGTCTTCCCCAAGCTAAACTTCTAATTTCAATACTGTGGTTCAGTTCTCCTGAGAAAAGCCAACAGACCTTTTCAGGTATGCAGTAAATCTTCCACCAGTGTATTGTAAAACCCTTAAAGGAAAGACATTTAGCCCTCTCTCTGGGCTGCTGGAGTGTGTGTGTGTATGTGTGTGTGTGTGTGTGAAAATTTTTCCTGATGCAAATATTTATGGACTTTTTAACCTTCATTCTAATCTTAGTTATGCCTTGCCCAAGCTCTTTTAACTGCTTTAATCTTTCTCATAAATCACTCTATGCCTCTTCCTTTTTCACCCTAACCTATCAGCCTCTTTCTTGTTTCTCAGGTGCCCAGAGTGGAAGTCACAATTGTCCAGATCTGCCCCCAGATTCTGTCTGGGTCTCACATCGTTTAGTCTGAATTAGGTATAAATCTGAAAGCTTCAGGAACAGAGGATTTTCTGCTACTACTTTAAACACATTCAAGTGCCCACTTAACTCAAAATGGACAACATTTCCATTGGAGTGGTCAAGCAGCAAAGAAAATACCCTCCAGGCTTTTCCACACAGAAGCTTCGCTAGGTTTTAACATCTGGGGAACTTGACTGGAGTGGGCTGGAGTATGAGGGGATTATGTCCCTGTGGTGACTGAGGGAGAGGGCACGTGACAAACGCATCACATTTTTCAGTTTGTCCCATGAGCTGCCCACTGATGATTTAAACACACATTTCATGCAAGTTCACATCTCATTAACTCCATATCAATAGCTTAAAATCTTTATGAGAGGGTACCATTTACCCCGTCCCTTTACCCCACCTCCTTTCTGCCTCTCGTAACTAAGCTTCTGGTTCAAATCCCCTGAGAGGAGTTCCTAGGTCCTTTCGGAGTGCAAGCCATGCCTGTCCTAACTACCCATTGTCCCTTTATGGGTGGTATAAGCCATGTCCTGGGTGTGTTTTTCTAAGCTGGGGAAGAGGTCCTCAAACTCTGTCTGTGGCCCTGCTCAGTTCTGAGTAATATACCTTTCAGAGAAATTCAAGATGGTAGAAGAGAGCGAGAGGCAGCAATGGGCTATCGCAGCCTTACTGCTAGCCTGACAAGGAGCCATTAGGGGACCTTCCAAAGTGGGAAGTGATTCTGCTGACAAGAATGAATGAGCCAATGTTTCTTAACAAACCACAGAGAGCTAAAAGGATGTCTGGAATCTGAAAAACGAATTGAGAAATAACATGTAGGAGAGGCCAATATTTTAACGAGTGCATTCTGAACTCTGAAATGGATCACTTAGAGACTTTGATTCTCTGATATTGGATGATTATGGGGGGTATCAACTTCTTTCTCATGATAGATCATGTCAATGAAGAAACCTTGGGAAGCTATTTAATTATTTATATTTTACTTAAAGCTAAGGCAAAGTTCTATAATGAGAAAAATGCAAAATCTTATTCTTTGAAGAGGAAGCGTTTTTTTTTAAAAAAAAAAAAAAAAAACAAGTGGTAATTTTACTAAGAAGGGCCATCTTTCCGGGCAGAGATTATGGAAGTAGGCATACCAGGCAGACTGGGGAGTGGAGCACATCAGGTATTATTGAAATGGGAGAGCTCCCCGACACCCTCAAGACATGAGACAGGGATGTGGCTCGTTTGAGCTGCGCTCAAACCCCTTATGGGAGCGGGGAGCACACAGACAGGCAGGTGCAGGAACTGGGGTGAGCGTTTTTGGGCTCCAGCCCTACGGGAGTGTCTAGGGATGTTCTACAGTTAATGCTCTTTCAGCAGTTGTTGTCCACAGATGGCTAAGTGTTAAACCAGCTCAGTGGAGAGTCAGGGTGACAGTTATTTACACCCTGCCCTCTTGGTACCCGGGTCCTTGTCTGGTGTCTAGGAAGTATCAGGTCACTCGAACTTGAAGGATGGTGAATGCAGGGATTTTATTGAGTGATGGAGGTGGCTGTCAGCAGGATGGATAAGGAGCTGGAAAGAGGATGGAGTGGGAAGACGATCTTCTCCTGGAGTTTGGCCATCCCACAGCCGCACTCCTCTCGACGTTCAGATGCTCTTTCTCTTCTCTTTCTCTGCCATGCCGCTCTGTGGCTCTTCTAATTTTCTGTTTGTGGAGCCTGGGGTTTGGGGTTTATATGAGTACAGGATAGGGGAGTATGAAAACAGGAATGCCTGTTCCCATTTAGGGCCATGGGTTTCCAGGCTTGAGGGTGGGGGCCTTTGCTGGGGAACCGCCCTCTTCTACCCAGTATTTCCCTGCCTCTTGTCTATATCATTATTGGAGATGGCATAACTAAAATGCTGGCAAAATTGAGATTTCGGAGGGACAAGAAATAGACAGGGTTTACAATATTGTTGAAGGATTGAGGTCTTAGGGATAAATAGAGGTTAAAATCTGTTGATCCCTTCCAATGTTCCATACCAGATTTCCTGGAGGAGCAATATATATTTATTGGTAAGTCCCATCTTTAGTCCTGCAATAATTTTTAGCATTTGTGTGAGGTTGATTTCAGGCAAGGGAAGAATTGGGCAAGTTACAGTACAGCATCTCTGAAAGTGTGTTTTGAGGAATGCAAATACTATAGAATATCATTAAATATAATAGATTCTGTGGTCAAATGAACTTCAAAACATTGATTTAAAAGATGTTAAAAAGCTTTCCTTGCTGCATGTCTTCTCAGAGCCTTTGAAATGCTGAGGTTCATTGTAAATCTCCAGGTAGAAGTGGAACTGGGAGGGGTGAATAGAGTATAGTGCATATATGATTCCAACATTTCTCTTACCATAAAACCTCCTTCTGCTCTCATTCTCTGGAAAATCTTTTAGAAGTTGTGTTTCATGAAATAGTCTGTGGTCTACATGGTCAAAGTGGAAAAAGCCAAAGACTGGGTATTAGCTTGTCAGGGCTCCCGTTCTGGTTGTTTAGCTTTGGGCATTTATTTAACCTCTCTGGGCCTTGGGTTTCTCATCTGCAATATGTGAAAGTTAGTCCTAATAGTTCCAGAATCCTGTGCTTCTTGTATAAGCGCTTCACCACTTTCTACCCCAAAATGTGTCCTGAGGACTCCTTTTTAAGTGTCAACCCACCACCAGTGCAGGACCTGCCCAAGATGAACAAATGATAACCCACTCCCATTGCTATGGTTCATTTATATATTGATAGAAAGAATCAAGTGCTTTTGTTTATAACCATCACACCACTAGCCAAACCTTCCCAGAAGGGAAATTTCTACTGTTGAATGTTCTCTGCACAGATTACTGTCAGAGAACATGAATCACACCTTAAACTTCAAGTCCATGGCAAAATTCATTATATTTTCCACCAGGGGCAAGGAGAATTTTCGACGTGGATGAAGACACAGTTATTTGCCCTGAAGTCATTTGTTGGAATGATAAAGAAAGTCTTCCAGAGCAGACAGAGGCTCCTACAATACTCTCCTTTAGGAGGCTTTGCAGTGTCCTTGCTGTCCTGCAAGGAAAAACCATTACCAGCATAAGTGAGCCAGGCTAAGTCCAAGGTGAACTGAAAGACAAAATTTCTTGAACTTCTTATTCATTCACTCAATTCTTTATTAAGCACTGAATAGGTTCCAGGTCTCTAGCAGATACTATCCTCCTCCTCCTCTTCATTATGATGAAAGGGCAAGACATTCCTTTAATACATTATTACCAACAACAGGTATCACATTATAAAACTCTTTGCTAATTTTGGAAGTGAAAAATGCTAGTTTACTGTGGTTTTAATTTGAATTTCTGATACTTGACATTTTATACTTTTAAACTCATTATATTTTCTCTTTCACGATTTTTACACTTATATGTTAGGCTCTTGGAATGCTTTAAATAAGCAAATGCCAGGAAAATAATAATCCATGAGTATGCAGCACAGAAAATATCTAATAATCCATGAGTAATGTAAAAACTGATGCAGATAAGGCATGCAGTGTGTGTAAGCAACACTAAGTACCCTTCGATGCCAGGCCCAGCCTCTGGTCTTCTCTCTGCCTGGCCATTGTTCTGACTGTAACATCTTTACCTTATGTCAGCTGCCCTTCCACTTCTATGAGCCCCTCATGACCTCTCAGACTCTGCTGGGGTGCAAGACTCTTTTTTTTTTTTTTAATTTTTAAATTTTTGTAGAGACGGGGTTTCCCTATGTTGCACAGGCTGGTCTCAAACCCCTGAGCTCAAGCAATCCTCCTGTCTCGCCCTCCCAATAGGCTGGGATTTCAGGTGTGAGGCACTGTGCCTGGCCCAAGACTCCTGTTGAACAAAATATTTTGTTTCCGTAAAGGTGAGAGACACCTATTATCCAATACCTTTATTTAGGTATTGAGGATTTTTTAAAAAACTTATTTGTCTTCTTTTCCTCTTGTCTTCATATGAATTTGGAATCCTCATGGGACAGGAGCAATACAACAGCCCATCTGTTGGGCAGAGCAGGAGCTCATGCTTGAATGACTGCCTCCCAAAGAAACCAAAATCCGCAGCAAACTTTGAAGCCAACCTCTTGGCATGAGTTTATTTTTTCCACATCCTTTATGTCCCATGCAGCCTATACTCCAGGGAAGTGTCACAAGGCTTACACAGCAGCAGGCAATGTGGAGAATCTCTGTGGTTCTGTGGCTCAGGGGATCTGGGTGGATGGCTACTTTCATAATAGTGATATTCTCACCTGCTTGAGCCTTCTGCCATCAGCCTCATTTTTTCCTCCTGCTTGAAAATGATTTGGGGTTTTAATGAGCCCCCAGCTGGCCTAAAGACAAACAGGTCTCCCAGTTTCTTTCTGTCCCTGCTCTCAGCATTAACCAATTAATCATCAGGCAGGGACGTTTTTCAAGGCAAGTCTTTTACTTAGAGGTTTGATTTTTCCAAGTAAGAACATGTTTTTCTGCTTCAAGAGGCCTAAAGAAGCTCTTCTCAGAGTAGCCTTATTTCACAAATGTATGTCAGGTTTTAGGGTTTGGTAATGACTCTAGATTTTAATCAGCTTTCAACCTGTGACTTTCAATGAAATAAAGCCGTTCTCCTTTCCCTCTCTCACCTTAGCATGAATTTATCGAAGGCTTGACTGCCTCCTAATGATGGAACAGCGATACTTATGATGATTTCTGTGCAACTCTATGATAGCTGACACATCCATTTGATAATGGAGACAGAGAAAATTCTAATATTAAATGTGTGATGAAAGTCTGGTTTGTTAGAGATGCAACATGCAGTCTGCATTAGATGGAACAGCTGGTCCCCAAGTTGTTGTTCTTTTATTATTCAAGTTGATCCAGCTTTGTTTATGTGCCTTCATCTTTCTTCTAATCACTCATGACTATGGATAAGAAATGGCAGAAGTTTGATAAAAGAAGTTGAGGTTTGGGTCTATGTCCATACTTTTTTTTTCCTTTAAAATTTATTTCATTTAAAGCTGTGTCAACTCATGGACCCAGAAGTAGTTGCCTTTGGAACAGCATCATGCTCTTAGTTCACAGCGGCAGGGGGCCACGGATGAGAAGGTGGATGAATGGAAAGAGACAGAGGGTCCAGAGAGCTGCTCATCAGGGTCATCTTTGCCAGTCCCATGCCCTTGGCTTCCACACTACACACCAGTTATGTGTTCCCTAACAAGTTCAGCAAGTCCTCCCCTAATGTCGTAGATAGATTCTTGGAAACTGTTACGTTAAGCAAAATGACAGATAAGGAAACCAATTTTACCATAGATGAATTGATATAAATAAGAGTTAAGTTACTGCAGCATATTTATGTTCACAAAAACATCACCAAATTTCAAAATGAAAAACACTTCTAACGCTAAACATTGAAATAAATGTGAGCCATACATACATTTAAGAAAGATGAATACAAACAGGTAAGATCATTATTTATTCAGTTTTTCCAGTTCAGGGTCATGGGTGGCTCTGAGCTTATCCCAGAAGTTTAGAGCACAGGGTAGGAACCAGCCCCCGCTCCCCTCAACATAAGCACACATGCATACTCAGACTGGGACCCATAGACACGCCAACAGCTTTAGGATGTGGGAGGAAGCTGGAGTACCTGGAGAAAACCCACACAGACAGCGGCCCCAGCTAGGAAGCGTTATGTTATTTCCTTTTTCTTTTTTCCTCAATGTTATAATAAAATGACATTTGAGGGTCTGCTGTACCACATTTTCCTCTTCATTATAATGAGAATAATTATACCTACCTCATATGGTTGTGGAAGGATTCAATGAGTGAAATGAGTGAATACCTGTGAAAAACTCAGAGCATCTGGTATATAGGGATTCAGTGATGTTAGTCATTGTTATTATTGCTGCTGTTGTTATGACGATGAGGATGATCAGAAGCAGCTCCAGTAAACTGCGAATGGAAGCCTATAGTTGCCCCAAAGGAATGGAGGAGATTAAATGAGCTGGTGATTCATGGTGCCGTGAACTACTGGTTTCTGAACAGCTGACCAGCTGCAAAAGAAAACATGTTCATTAGCCTCCTTTTGGCTTTCATCTCCTAGCTGATAAAATACATTTAAAGTATGTGTACCTCTGCTCCTCTCCCTGGTTTTCTATAAAAACAATAAAATATTTTTTGCAAAGCACTCTGGAAAGGGAAATGCAAGGTATTATTACTGTAGTTTTCTTTTCAGCCGTGAGGATGCTCAGACATTTATTCCCTACCACTAACACAGGTGAAATAGTCTCTTTTCTTTCTTTTACTGTCATTTTACAGAAAAGGGGCTTTAAAATGTTTGGAAGTGAAAGAACTGCTTTTAGAGCTTATTGTGTTAAGCTAGATCATTCAGTCATTAGCTCATCAACACAATTTGTGTCCAGAGACATGTCAACATAGGGGAACACTAAGCAGCAGTGAGAACACAGCAGAGGAACCTATGAGATCTTTGTCCAAGCAATAGCAGAAAACACAGTGAGCAATGAAAATGACCTGCCTAGAAACAAAGTAACCCGTGGACACAAAATATTGTAATAGCTGCCTGGGGAAGTCAGATAATCTCTCTGGAATAAGTAAAAGAAAATTGTAATTCACTGTGAACCTATGCAGCAGCCCTGTTTTTTTTTTAATCTCCTTAATCACACTTGTGAAAATTTGTTGGATATTATCTGTGCTCTAAGCACTCTCATAAGGGGTCTACGATAATACCTTATGTCTTTTAATCCTGATTAAAAACCCAAGGGATAGCTATCGTTGTTATTTTCATTTTATAGTTGAGCAAAGAGAAGCCCCAAAAAGTTAAGTCACTTTCTGAAGATGATAGCCAGTAAGTGGCAGAGCCAGAATTTAATCGGGATCTGCGTGACTCTAAGGCTCACATTTGTAACCATGATGCCACAATACCTCCCACATTAATGTGTGGTGAGTCCCATTGTCCTCTAGGATACCTGTCTGGGAAAGATAATAAAAAAAGTGCTCCTCCAAAAAGAGGTCATCAACCATAAGAGGGGTAGGGAAACATCACATCTTATCCTACATTTGTTCCAGACTTGTTTGGTTTTGAGCTTGTGAATTGATGCCTTTAAGGAATAGATATTTAAAAGGAAAAATATACCCTAGGCTCAGTATTGCCATGGCAAATGAGCTAAGACATGAGTCCTGCAAAGAGCTACGCATCAGTGCTCCTCAGCAAACCATAAATAATAATGGCAACTAATAAAATCCAATTCATGTGCACCAATGTGATTACTTGAACGTTAGCCTTTCCAGGGAGAGCCCAGCACATCTGTTGCTGTAACTCAAAAGAAATCAGACTCCTGGTATTTCTAGTGAGCAGTTCTGGGTGGCTACTTTTTTAAGAAGTCTGGAATAGTCTTACATATTTTGGTGAATATGCAATTGACAGATAATTTACTTCCCATTCATCAATACCCTCAATGAAGGAAAATGTTGGAGTGATTAATATAATGACTTAATGGGGGAGAGGAGAATAAAAGTCAATTTGGAGACTTGGTATTTAGATAATTTATGGGCAGTATGGCATGAAAAAGGCTGCATCAGTGTGAGCAAGTACAAGTTATGTGCTTCAATAAGGAACTTATAAAGAAACATGAAGGCCTAGCAATCTTGAACTTCAGAATTAATCTCATCTGAACCAATAAGGGACTCAGTTTAAAAGAGGAAAATCTAGGGCAGAATGCCTGGCTCAGTAGACAGTATGAGGAAGGAAGAGCTTTTGGAGAAATTAAAAACCTCTCCTAGTAGCATTTTTATTTTTAAGCTTAAACATAAGAGAACCAGAGTTTTTCACATGTAATCTCTGAAAATTTTAAGTGAGAGTAAATTTTATAGTAAAAAGGCGTTTCAAATGTATCTAGTTCAACCTTCTCATTTTGCAAGTAGAAGAAGTAAGATCACAGAGAGTCAGACTTGTATATAGTTACATATCCAGCCAGCCTTCATTTCTCTTTACAAGATTTAAAACATTTGTAATAACTTTACAATCTTTCTGACTATAAAAGTGACAAATGTTCACTGGAGCAAAATGAGGAAAATAGAACCCAAAACAGCAAAATGGAAAAAAATAGTACTCATAATTCTACCGTTCAAATCCCCATTCCATTAATATTTTGGTATATTTCCTCTCATCCTTCTTTTCTATACATTTATAATGAATTTGTATTTTACAATAATGGGGCCATATACTATAAAACTTTTAAAATCTGATTTTGCTTCAGAGATTTTTAATAAATTAAAAATGGCTGTATTGCTTTTTATGACTATCAAGGTAATTACATATTTAGTGTAAAACATCCACATACAACGGAAATTATAAAGAAAATGAAAATGACCTGGAACTCCACCATTCAAAGATAGCAACTGAAAATGATTTATTTTCTTCCAGAGTTTTTTCTGTGGTGCCCTTGTAACCCAAAGTCCATCTGCCTCACCCATTTATAGGATCACATGAGGTCTCTTAAAAATTAGTGTCTTTGCTCACACTTCCCTGCCAGCTGAAGAGTGTGGGATGGATCTCCAGTGCTGCCTCAACTTCTCCAGCAGTCATCTGGGAGAATCTGAGGTAGCCCGGGATCCCACATACTCACCCTCTCCTGTTCTGCACTGTGGATGTGCCCCGACCACAGAGACTTGAGGGAGTTATGTGGTCATCCCTCCAGGGAGCAGGAGTGCTCTGTGAGAGGAGCCCTGCTTCCCTGCCCAGTAGGCTGTCTCCTGGGATCTTGAGTCTGCAAAATATTCTTGGTGTCAAGAGACACTAGAGCCTCCTTAGCCTTCCATATAGACTGCTTAGAAGGGAGTGTGATGCCTCCCATTCTGCCCCCTGGCTTTGTAGGGTATGCCTTCCCATCTTTTTGTGGGGTCAGGTGCTTACGAACAGCTTCTCCTATCCCACCTGTCCCAAAGCAAATAACCTCAGGCAAAGTACTAACTGAGAATGTACCTGTCTTTATTTAGCTTTGGCTGTGATCCATTTTGAATTTTTAAATATTTTGGGTAAATTTTTGGATGTGCTTGAGTTTCAAGTTTTTGCAAATATGTGTCCAATGATTTCAGCATATTTGTTGAAAATACAATTTTTTCTCCACTGAAATGCCTTTGCACCTTTGTCAGAAATCATTGCCCATTTTGTGGGTGTCTATTTCTGAACTCTGTATCTATCCCCTTGATAGTTTATCTGTCTGGATGCTAACCCACGTTGCCATGATTGGTATAACTTTGTAATTAGCCTTGAATTCAGGTAGTGTTTGTTCTCCAACTTCATTCTTTCTCAAAGTTGTTTAGGTTAAGTCCTTTGTGTTTCTACGCAAATTTGAGAGTCAGTTTGTTAATTTTTATAAAAAATAGTACTGGGATTTTTATTTGAATTGTGCTGAATCTATAGTCCAATTTGGGGAGCACTGATATGCTAATATTGGGTTGGTGGAAAAGCAACTGCGCTCTTTGCTATTACTTTTAATGATATATCTTTTCATTTATTTAGTTCCTTTAAAATTTACCTTAGCAATATTTTGTAGTTTTTTGTGTTTAGGTTATTCACATCTTTTGTTGGATTTATTTCCAAGTATTTCATATTTTTTATGCTATTTTAAATGGTAAAGTTTTTAAATTTTGATGTCTGATTTTTTGTGTTTAATATAAAGAAATACAATTGCTTTTTTGTACGTTGCTCTTATCATCTCTAACCTTGTTAAATGCACTTGTTAGTTCAAGTAGGTCTTGTGCAGATCCACTGTATATTCTATGCAGACAATTATCTCATCTGTGAATAAAGACAACATTGCTTCCTTTTTAATACATATGTCTTTTTTTTTTTTTTTTTTTTTTTTTTACTTGACTTCTTGCACTGGCTAGGGTCTCCAGTACAATGTCTACCTGAAGTGATGAGGGTAAAACCCCTGTCTTATTTCTGATCTTAGGGGGATCTTCACTATTAAATATATTTGTAGGGTTAGTTGTAGGGTTTCTGTAGATGTCTCTTACCAGGTTGAGGAACTTTCCTTTGATTCTTACTTTGCTAAGAGGTTTTTTTTTTTTTTTTTTTTAAATCAGGAATGGATGTTGGATTTTGTCAAATGCTTTTCATTTCTTTATTAAGATGATCAAATTTATTCTTTTTAGTTTGTTAATATGATGAATTAGTCAGGGTTCTCCCGAGAAATAGAATGAACCAGATATATATGTACAGATCAGTGTGAGGGGATTCAGTATGGGAATTGGTTTATGCAATTATGGAAGCTGAGAAGTCCCTCAATTGGCCATCTGCAAGGTGGAGAATCATGGAAGTCAGTGGTGTAGCTCAGTCCAAGTCTGAAGGCCTGAGAAACAGGAGAGCCTATGCTGTAACTCTCAGAATGAGGCCAAATGCCTGAGAAACGGAGAGTTCCAAATCCTGGAGTCCGAAGGCAGAGTACCTGGAGTTCTGATGTCCAAGGGAGAAGAAACTTTAGAAGAATGAATTTGCTTTTCCTCTGCCTTTTTGTCCTATCTGGGCCCTCAACTTATTAGATGGTACTTGCTCACAATGCGTGAGGGTGGATTTTCCTCACTCAGTCCAGTGATTCTAATGTCGGTCTCTTCTGGAAACACCCTCTCAGACACACCCAGCTATAATGCTTTACCAGCTCTCTGAGTATAAGTATCCCTTAACACAATCAAGTCGATACCTACAGTCAATTACCATATAGGGCAAATTAATTGATTTTTGAATGTTATACCTATCATGCATTCCTGGATAAATCTTACTTGGTCATGATGTATTATCCTTTATATATATTCTTGAAATAATTTACTAAAATTTTGTTTAGAATTTTTTGTATCTATGTTCACAAGAGATACTGTTCTTGAGTTTTCTTGCCATACCTTTGTGTGATTGTATTAGGATAATGCTGGTTTCGAAGAATGAGTTCCTTTCTCTTCAGCTTTCTGTAGGAGTTTATGCAGGGTGGATATTTCTTCATAAATGTTTGCTCTAGTACCAGTGAAACCACCTGGGCATAGAAATTTTCTCTGTGGGAAAAATTTTAAAGTACAAATTAAATTTCTTTAATGATACAGGGCTATTCAGGTTATCTATTTCTTCTTGAATGAGTTTTGGTCATTTGTGTCTTTCAATAAATTTTTACATTTTATCCAAGTTGTCAGATTTGTAGATGTAAAGTTGCAGTATTTCCTTATTATCCTTTTAATATTTATATAATCTGTACTGATATCACCTCTCTCATTCCTGATATTGGTAATATATGTCTTCTCTCCTTTTTTCCTATTCCATCTGGCTAGAAATTTATCAATTTTATAAATCTCAAAGAACCAATTTTTTGTTTTATTGACTTTATTTTTTTCCTGTTTTCTATTTTATTGATTTCTACTGTAATCTTTATTATTTCCATTCTTTTAGTTATTTTGGGTTTCGTTTTCTCTTCTCTTTCTAACTTCTTATAGCGAAAGCTAAGATAATAGATCTATGAAGTTTCTTCTTGGGCCTGGCCTATGTTGCTCAGGCTGGTCTTGAAGTCCTGAGCTCAACGTATCCTCCCATCTCAGCTCCTAAGTAGCTGGAACTACAGGCACGTGCTGCTGAAGCTTAACTTTCTTCTTTTCAAATAATGGCACTTAGTGCCTACATTTCTCTCAAGTACTGCTTTAGTAATATCCTACAAATTTTTACATTTTTAAAATTATCATTCAATTCAAAATTATTTCTAATTTCTTTAAAATTGTATTATATAAAACATACAACTTACTTGTACATCTGTTATGAACCTCAACTTCATATTTAAAATACAGAATTTTTCAGAGCTCTTTCTGCTATTGATATCCAATTTAATTCCATTGTAGTCAGAGTACATATTTTATATACCTTAAGTCATTTTAAATTTATTGAGGCTTATTTTATGACTTAGAATATCTTATCCATCTTGATAAATGTTCTGTGTATAACTAGGCAAAGCATTGTAAGTCAAAGTGTTCTATAAATGTCAGTAAGTTGGTTGATAATATTGTTAAAATATTCTGTATTTTTACCAAATTTTTAATGCGCTTGTCCCATCAATTATTAAGAGGATATTAAAAACTCAGACTATAATTGTGGACTTGTTTAATTTTCCATATATTTCTATCAGTTTTTTCTTCATGTAGTTTAAAGCTGTTATTAGGTGCATAAACTTTTGGGATTCTTTTCATAAAATGGTCTCTTTATAATTATACAATGACTTTCTTGATCCTTGGTAATATTCTTTGCTCTGAAATCTACTTCATAAATATAGTATAGCCCATTCCAGCTTTCTTTTGATTAGTGTTACCATGACACATCTTTTTTTTTTTTTTCTCTATGTTTTTACTCTTAACCTCTTTGTGCTTTTATATTTGAAGTGTATTTCCTATAGGCAGTACAGAGTTGGGTCTTGCTCTTTTTTTCGAATCTAACACTCTGCCTTTTAATTGGAATATTCAGACCACTTACATTTAAAATGATTACTTATATTTTTACGTTTAAATTTATCACGCTATTGCTTTTCATTTCTTCAATCTGTTCTTCATTCCCCTTTTCCTCAGTGTTATATCTTATTTTATTTTTTGTATTAAATATCATAAATGATTCTATTTTGCATCCTCTGTTGACTTAGTAGTTATACTTCTTAAAAAAATGTAAGTGGTTGCTTTAGGGCGTATAGCATACATCTTTATCACACTCTACTGTCAAATGATATCGTATGACTTCATACACAGTATGAGAATCTAACAATGGCATACTTCCATTCCTTCTCCCTCAACCACTGTGGTATTGTTGTCATACCATGTACTTGTACATACATTATAAACACCACACTTTGTTATTTTTGTTTAAGCAATGAGTTATCAAAGATACTTAATTCATAATAAAACAGTTTATATATTTACCCAAGTAGTTTTGGTTCTCTTATTTTGTTTGTGGGATATCTGATATAATTTTTCTTCTATCTGATTGACATCCTTTAATATTTCTCTCAGTTGGGGTTTGATGGTGATGAATTATTTTGGCTTTTGTACGTCTAAAAAAGTATTTTAACTAAGCAATTAAAAATTTTTTTCCTGGGTATAGAATTCATGTTGACAACCTTTTTTTCTTTTAGTACTTAAAGACATTGCTCCACTGTTCTGTTTTCCGATAAGAAATCTGATATCATCCTTACTTTTGTTGCCCTGTATATAGTGCGTCCTTTTTCTCTTGCTGATTTGAAGATTTTTTTTTTTCACTGCTTTCATTATTTGTGCTTGATTCTTGTGCTTGGTGTTTGTTGGGCTTCTTGAAATTTGGGGGTTATAATGTTCATTAGATTCAGTAAAATTTTGGCCATTATTTCTATAAACACTTTTTGTCACTTCCCTCTCTCCTGACTCCCACTTTGGAGACTCTGATTACACATATATTAGGTTACTTGAAATTGTCACACAGCTTTCTGATGCTTTAATTTTTTAAAAAAACTATTTTCTCATACTATTTTATCTTGCTATATCTTCAGATTCACTAATTTTTTCTTCCGCAGTATCAAATCTGTCACAATACCATCTGCTGTATTTTTTAATATCAGATATTATAAATTTTATCTCTAGAAGTATGATTTGAATCTTTAAGAAATCTTCTATGTCCCTCCTTGAATATATGGAATACAGTTATAAATACTTTCATGTCCTTGTCTGATAATTCTAACATCTGTGTCCATTCTGGGTCAGTTTTGATTGATCATTCTCATTATGAATCACATTTTCTTGCTGCTTTGCATGACTTTATGATTTTCTGGACATTTTAAATTTTGTCTTGCTGGATACATTTTTGTATTCCTATCAATATTCATAGACTTTGTTCTGTGATGCAGTTAACTTAGTAGGAAACAATCGGATCCTTTTTAGTCTTAATTTTAAGATTTGTTATGTAAGACGTGAATAGTGCTTAGTCTAGGGCTTATTGTTTTCCATTGCTGAGGCAAGATCCTTCTGTGTACCTATTTAATCAATTGTCAAGTTTTAAAAATCTGTCTGTGGGAACATGCTCTATGTCCAGCCCTGTGTAGTGTTTGGTTTTTAAAAAAATTGTCAACATTTATTTTAGGTTCAGGGGGCACATGTGCAGCTTTGTTACATGGGTATATTGTGTGATGCTGAGGTTTGGGGTATAAATGATCCCATCACCTAGGTAGTGAGCATGCTACCCAATAGGTAGTTTCTCAGTCGTTTCCCCCATTCCTCCCTCCTCCCTCTAGTCCTCAGTGTCTATTGTTCCCATCTTTATGTCCATGTGTACCCAATGTTTAGCTCCCACGTATAAGTGAGAACCTGTGGTGTTCAGGTTTCTGTTTCCGCATTTCTGTTCACTTAGGATAATGGCCTCCAGCTGCATCTGTGTTGCTGCAAAAGACATAATTTCATTTTCATGGCTGCGTAGTATTCCATGGTATATATGTACCATGTCTTCTTTATCCAAATCACTGTTGATAAGCACTAGGTTGGCTCTGTCTTTGCTATCGTGAATAGTGTGTGGCAGGAATTTTGACCTCTAATCCTGTTACGTGGTTCTTTCTCCAGCCTTTGGAGAATTTTCTGATCAATACTCAGCTGAAGACTCAAGGAAGACCTTCTGCAGATCTCTGTGAAGCTCTTACCTTTCCAGTACTTTGTTCAGAGAACTCTAGTTTAATTTGAGTTTCTGACACTCTCAGCTCCACATCCTAAACTCTAGGAAGCCTCTGGACTCCACTTGAGTTTCCCCTCTCTCTATCGTGGTCTAGGAACTCTCAAGGCAGTAAGTTAAGCAATTGTAGGGTTTACCTCACTTGTTTCCTGTCTTTTAGCAGTAATTGTCTTTCATTCCTTGCAGTCTAGTGTCTTGAAAATCATCATTTAACATATTTTTTCTTTTTCTTTTTTGTAATTTCAGGCAGGCAGGAGAGTAAATCCAGTACCTTTTACTTCATCTTGGCTGGAGAGCAGAAGGCAAATGAACACTTTAAAGGTTTTTAATACATAGAGCAAAATTGCTGTTCAGTAACATCAGATAATAAATGACAGAGATGTTGAACCCAAGGTTATTTATCTTAATGGCTATCATTTTATTAAATATGTGTCAATTTGATAAGTAGCAAATATTATTTTTTAATATGCCATTCTTTTAATGACCCTTGAGACATAATGTACTTTCACCTCTTTATCTGCCATTTCTATTTCCTCTTTGGTGGTACTGACTGTTCATCACCTTTGTCATATTTTCATTAAGCTTCAAGGAGTAGTATCAGAGTGAGCACCAAGGGCACAGAGGCCAGTCAAACCCTTCAGATTCCTGTTCCTGCTCTGTTTGCAGAGAGGCTGTGGAACAGGAGGAGGGGCGAAGTGGGATGGAGAAGATAAGCTAAGGTGCTCTGAAAGCCAGAGAGAGCCTATTACCTAACCCAGAACATCAACTAACTAGTTCTTTGTTAGCAGCAAATGGAGATGGAATTAAAATCTAAGAACCAAACTCTTTACAGTTTCTTCCGACTATGGGCTTCCTGTGTGTGTTTGCAGGTGGTACCAGAGATCTGGATTTGCTAGCAACCGTGTAGAAGTGACTGGGGTGTTCTGGCAAATAGAACTGTATTGGTGAGGTCCGAGATTACTCGAATTAGTGTGTGCTTGGGCCAAATAAAACTCTATTTTAAATAAAATTATGTTCATTCTTTGGCCCATTTCATTTGGGGAAAAAAATGGCAATTTCGTTAATTGCCCTCATCATCCTGTTTGAGAAACATACGGATAAGGGTAAGTAGGGACAGGATTATCTTAAATGCCAGGTTCACTTCAGCAAACTGAAAGGTTGTTTGTTTTTTAAATAGCCTACATATCTTTGATTATATGACTTTAATAGAGTATGTGCAAGAATATTTTATATTAATTATGTCAATACCCAAAATGAATAAATATTTTAAAATGAAACTGACAAGTTTAACTTGGCAGATCAAGTTATAATAACCTGCAGGCTGTCCAGTGTCCATCTTCTCAACAATCTTTAAATAAGGAACCTATATACCAAATTACAGGGTTGGAATAATACAAAATATCTGTATGTAAGCATACTTACACATATACCAGGGCCATTATTAGTTTGTGCATTTACTATAATTAGGAGCTAGTCAAAGGTATTCCAGTGATTCATTTGTATATTAGTCTGCTCAGGCTGCTGTAACAAAATACCACAGACATGGTGGCTTAAACAATAGAAATTGTTTTTCTCTCATTTCTGCATCCTAGAAGTCCATGATCAAGGTGCTATCAGGGTTGGTTCTCCAAAGGCCTCTCTCCCTGGCTGGTAGATGGCCGCAATTTTATTTTATAAAATAAAATAAAAATTCTTGCTGCATGTGGCCTTTTCTCTGTGTGCACACCTGCTGGGTGTCTCTTCCTCTTCTAAGGACACCAGTCCTGTTGGATTAGTGCCCCACCCATATGACCTTACTTAACCTTAGTTGTCTCTTAAAAGGCCCTATCTCAAATACAGTCACACTGGGGGTTAGAGTTTCAACATATAAATTTTGTGGGGAAACAATGCAGTCCATAACAGTTTGCAAGGGGGTTCCGTGCTTCAAGAGGAGGAAGGCTTCAAGAGGAGGAAGGGAAATACAGAATTTAGGCTTAGTTCCAGTTTCCTGATGGTTTTAGGAAGAATATTCTTAAGAAGGCATGAGCATCTTGCTATTATAGACCCTGAATATAGGAGTGGTGGTCGGTCTGGGAAGAGTATTATGTTTGGGAACAAGATAATTCACCAAGGCACAGGAAACATCAGTGAACCAGGGTCTACCTCTAGAGATACTACAGATTATTACCAAGGTTTTATTTCCTTTTTAAAGGCAGCTAGGAAGCTTTAAATGATGTACATGGGTTTCCTAATCTTTGAATCCTTTTGTTTTTCAAGTAAGCCTTGAACCCAAGTCAGGCCAGACACAGAGGCTCACACCTGTAATCCTAGCATTTGGGAGGTCAAGGTCAGCAGATTGCTTGTGCTCAGGAGTTTAAGACCAGTCTGGACAACATGGTGAAACCCCATCTCTCTTTAAAAAAAAAAAAAATACAAAACTTAGGCAGGTTTGGTAGTGTGTGCCTGTAGTCCCAGCTACTTGGGAGCCTGAGGTGGCAGGATCACTTTAGCTCAGGAGGCAGAGGTTGCAGTGAGCCGAGATTGTGCCACTGCACTCCAGCCTGGGCAACAGAGCCAGACCCTGTCTCAAAAAACAAAAAAGAAAAAGAAAGAAAGACAAAAGGCATCATAACATAGACATATCCACCAGAAAATGAACCAATTTAACAATTACTGACCACTCAAACATCACTGTCTGCTGAACACTAGTACCTGGCCAATGGTGTGCTCAAGCTGGCTTAGAGGGACTTTCAGAGTCAACATACAGATCTTTTCTGAACTCTCAATTCAGTGACATCACACTGGAAGCTTGACATTGGCCATAGTGGAGTATTTACACTATGGCAGTTGGCCAACAGTGTAAGTCAGAGCTTTTGGCTTTCCGATAATTTTTTTTAAATTACCAGAAAATCACTGGATTTGTTCATGCCCATTGGGTCATTATTATTGCTGGACCACTTACTACTGATTGTTGAAAACACCTAAAAAATAATAATTCAGTAAACAAAAGGCAAAGTGAAACTATATACTCGATAAAATTTTGCAAAAGATTGAAAATTTTAAGACATTGACGAAAGTGATATTGAGCTGCTGTTCAAGACATACATAGCCATTGACAAATAAAAGACAACAGAGAATTTTGTAAGTTATCAACTAAAGAAGGAAAATTGGCCAAATACACACTTAAATGTAATGTATTACATATAAAAATATGAAGAGAGACCCTACTGAAAAGTTGTGAAACTGTCAATTTTTTCAAAAGTATTCCTTTTACTTATAGCACAATAATCCAACCTGAAATTACAATGTCCTCATTGATGCTATCATAGATTTTTTGAAAAATTTTCACCCTCAATTTCTAAAAATAGTACCTAATTATATATAATCTAAATTTGTATTATTAAAATAACTTACTTTAATAATTTTAATTTCATTTTAACATAAAATTTAGGTTAATTTTTTCTTTGTCATGTAGATTTTAAGTGATTTAAAGGGCTCTTTCCAAGTTTCAATTTTGCTCAGATAACGAAACACTGGAAATGTTTATTAAGCATCCATCCATCCATCCAAAGGTAGAGTGAAACTATCCATTTAATCAAATGTTAACCGAGTATCCACTACGTTTTAGATACTGTAACAGTGTTGGGGAATACTGAGATGAGTAAGATAGTGTTCCTGCCCTTAAAAGTTCATTCTAGCAGGAAGACATATGTATAATTAAATTACAATACAACTAGAGAGGAGGTGATAGTAAGAGCACATACACAGTCAGAGAAGCTTGGTAGTGAGAAGAGTGATGAACTTTATGTGATGGGGCTAGAAAGCACCTGAGATAATGGAAGGCTGAATTCCAGCACCACCCCCATGGAAAGCCCTTCTTCAATCCTTGGTCTGGTTTAGCTGTCCCTCATCTATTCTGTGATGGCAACCTATTGTAATTGTAGCCTTATTTATCTGTCTCTCTATCTAAACTAAGTATATCTTGAGGGCAGAGATTGGTTTTTTTTTTGTTTTTGTTTTTGTTTTTTTTTTTTTGAGACGGAGTCTCGATCTGTCGCCCAGACTGGAGTGCAGTGGCGAGATCTCTGCTCACTGCAAGCTCTGCCTCCCGGGTTCACGCCATTCTCCTGCCTCAGCCTCCCGAGTAGCTGGGACTACAGGCGCCCGCCACCACACCCGACTAATATTTTGCATTTTTAGTAGAGACGGGGTTTCACCCTATTAGCCAGGATGGTCTCGATCTCCTGACCTCATGATCCATCCACCTCGGCCTTCCAAAGTGTTGAGATTACAGGCGTGAGCCACCGTGCCTGGCCAGAGATAGTTTTTATATCCCTAGAATGCAGCAAAACTCTGCTATATGCGTGATGCTCAGTTAAGATATATATATATATATATAAAAAGAATGAAAAAATGAAGGAAGAAGGGCATTGGAGACAGATATTACTTAGGAGGAGTGTCTTAGTCTTGGCTGCCATGACAAAATACCATAGACTGGATGGCTTAAACAGCAAATATGTATTTCTCACAGTTCTGGAGGCTGGGGAGTCTAAAACCAAGGTGCTGGCAGATTTGATGTCTGGCAAGGGCCTTAGTCCTGGGTTGCAGATGGCTACCTTCTTGTTGTTTCCTCACATGGCAGAGAGAGAGAGAGAGAGACAGAGAGAGAGCAGAGAAAGAGAGATCTTGGCTCTTCCTGTAAAGGCACTAGTCTCTCATAACTGCATCTAAACCTAATTACCTTCCAAAGGCTCCATCTCCAAATACCATCACTTTAGAGATAAGGGCTTCAACCTACAAATTTGGGGAGGACATGCATATTCAGTCCATAGCAAGCAGTTTGAAGAATAAATCGAGAAGCTCTCAGAATTCAGGGTGGAGAATGAAGGCAGAGAGATTAGCATTCAAATATAAGGAACCATAAAACCAGCGTATAGTGTGACAAGTTTAGAAAACTAAGTTGTTTTTGTTATTTTTGAAGTCTGGGACAACAGAACAGTTAGGGAGAAGCAGGGTCCATGTTCCTTAGCTTTCATGTTTTACGTAACTGTTTCTTTGCAGGGAATGAAACTTATTCAAGGCTTTCAAGCAGAGACCATATCTACATTTTGGAAACATCATTCTCTGGGCAAAGCAGAGAATGGTTTGGAAATGGAGAATCTAGTCGAAGAGGCAGGAACACCACTTTGGAAGCTATTGCAATAATCCAAGGGAAGGATAATGAAAATTTGAACTAAGGGATATTTTTGTTGAGGGTAGGGGGAGTTGAATTATTCCTTGTAGATTAGCAGAGAGTAGAAAAGGGGAAGCTGGGGGTCAACACTGCACCCCTGAGAGAGAGAGAAATCTTTCCTTAATGCATGTTTGGCCTGGACCCAAATCTTTGAAACAATAGCAACAACAGTGGCTGCCACTTATTGAAGACTTACTAAGGGCCAGGCACTGTCGAAGATCTTTATACACATTAGCACATTTGACACTCATAAGTAAGGACAGGGTTGTGATTTCAAGCATCCCCCTTTTCTCTGAGCTCACCCGTATTAGTGAAGGTTTGTCCAAGTACATGCAGCTTCTGGGGCTCTCTGGTTGTTTCCCATGAGTTTCTCTTTCTCCCTGGTCTAGACTGATGTTTCTTAAGAACAGGAGCCGTGTCTTAATCTTCTTATGATAGCTCCTAAACTGAAGTAGATACTTATATTTTGTCAGTTAGGATGTAACAATGCAAACATGTAATTTAGATGTCCCGGAGACTGATTTATTCCCACAGCAAGGAAGCAAGGATGACCATAAATTTTCTGAAGCTGGGGCACTCCAGATTTCTCCTCAAATCCATCCTGTTTGGATTCCAACATTTGGCTCCATCATTCTATCAATACTTATTAAATCAGGGATCTGTGGCAGAAGGCCAGGTAACACTTGATGGCTGAGATCCTCTTTCAAATTTTTATGCTCTGTTGAATAGAAGATCCCTATAAAGTGTCTCTCGAGGGAAGCAGTTTCTCATCCTCTTTCCCCATGTACATGAGCAAGAATCTGTCCTCCTGAACATAAGTCTAACATTATGGGAGCTGAGAGATCCAGGGCTGGATCCACAACTGGCCAACCACACCTGGCCCCCAGCAACATGGCACGGCCCAAATCACCTACACGCCTGTCAGGAGCAGTCAGGGGTACATGGCTGTGGTGGGTAGGAAGAAGCAGAAATCTCAGGTATGTAAAAGCAGAACTAGTAATACCCATATCTCATCAACATCGTAGTAGTAATACCAATTCTATATTTTAAAGAGTAAATTAGTATCCAAGAGTCATTGCCCCACATCCAGCTATCATTATGCGGGAGCATGGTGGGAGATGCTTTTCATCACGTGTCTTAGTGTGGGCATTCCTCCCCCTCGCTCCTCTCTTACAGTAACTCAAACACTTTTGTGCCTCCTACAGGCTTTTAAACACAGCCTCCTTCCAAGGGTGAAAGCCCCAGTTGCCCCCTCCTCCACACACAGACTTGGAGACCTGGAGTTCCAGCCCTCCTGTTGTCCCCTCTGCCCCCAGCTGGCCTGTCTGAAAATGCCCAGGGACTACTTTAGTTCCTAGGCAAGATGGGGCTATTCTAGTTTCCCTAAATCATTTTGTGATTTCTATTTTCCCTAGCGATTTTTTATACAGGAGTACTTCTTTAAAAGGCATTTTGAAGTCTTTAAAGACTAATTACGAGTGCATTGGGAAGTGCACTATGATGAAATGAATAGCCTTACAGGCCGAGGGTAAAACGTTTTTCATGACTCAGTGGGGCCCTTGGGCATATTTCAGTGGGTTCCATGGGCTTCTCACAATACAGAGTTGTCTGAAAAGGGGAGGCTCTGCCCAGGTGATAATTACATAGACGGCAAGTGTGGTAAAAACCAGCTCTGGAAAAGCCTCTCATGGGAGATTCTGGGTAGGACAGCTATAATTTTGTGCCTATTCTCTCTAACCCCGGGGACTTTCAGCTAGATTAGCCAAAGGCATTCCCTGTTGATTCCAGCCTTTGAGGGCCCTCATCACACACCTCCACTCCCCTGCCTTCTCTGCCCCCACTGCAGTCCTGTCTGGGCCTCCTTGATTCAGCAAGCCCCACAAATTGCTAATGGGCTCAGGGCTGGAAGACCCAGATTTTGAACAAAGCTAGGGCAAGCCCTGGCATATGTGTTTTGGTATCTGGTATTTGTTCCTGAAATAGCCAGCTGTTTAAGCAGGAGGGGCATGTATCTGGAGCTGGGGAAACTTGGTCCTGGTTCTTCAATAATGACTTATGGGAACTTCAGCCCACCACTTCTCCTCCCTGGGTTATGGTTACTTCAGCTTTAAAGTGAGAATATTTTACTAGGACTCTGCGACCTCTTCCAGCTTTTAAAATGTGTAATGTTTTCAACTCTGGGCACGCATTAAATTCAAACCCAGGCAGCTTTCCAAACATGCTGATGGCCAGGCCACATCTCCAGAGACTCTGACTTGGGCTGGTATAGTACCTAGGTCCAGGGACAGATCCAGGTCTATGGGGCCTGAGGAGCATTCAGTTTGAGGGCCTGGTTAAGAAGAACAAAATATCTTACTTTTACAACTTTTACAGAAGTATGACTTTATGAACACATCACTGTGGTCCCTTCTATCCCAGAGCCTTAGAAACAGTTTGTGCAAATGAGTGACCCTGAAGGTTAACTTTATTGTTTGAGAGTAAGTCTAGGGATGCCCAGGCATCAGTATGTTGCAAAGGTTCCACACATGATTTCACCATGCACAGTTGCTGTGTGAGAACTACTGGTGTAGACAGGTTTTCAATCCAAAGGTTGTTACCCCAGAGTATGAAAATAGCACATGGTAACCTGTTCGTCTCTGCCTAGAATGTCTTTGTTTGGAAATTTCCCTTCCAGGCATCTCTCTCCTGATTCCCACTCACCACTAAGGCTCACATTGGAGAGCACCTCCTCTGGGCAGCCTTTCCTAGTCCTCTAGTTAGCTACTCCCTTCTGTATTTGTCTCAAATTCATGCATATCTCTGACCTAGCTCTTCCTATACTCTAATTATTTCCTTGTACTTCTTCCTCCCCCACTAATCTTGGCATTCCCAGGACCTAGTACAGTATCCAGCACATGAGACCTTCATGAAAAATATGAAAAAAACAAATTGGAAAGTATTCTTATTTTTACACAGAAGACCTTCTTCATCCCCCACTCCACCTACATGATATTTTCCAGCCTCTTTTTTCAATAACCAATAAAGATGCCACCCTTAACATTCAAGCAGATTCTCCTTGTTTACAAAGGTAAGCTCTCAACCCCCCTACCAATGCCATCCAACAGTTTATGGGGCACAAACAACTAGATGAATTGTTGGATGGCATTGTTGCTGGGCAGGAGGACATCGGCACAGAATGTGGTGTGTCACACAGGGTCCTGGCAAGAACCAGGGGGACCAGGAGGCACATTCAGCTGAGTTTTTTTTTTTTTTTTTTCCTTTTGAGAAAGAGTGTCACTCTGTCATCCAGGCTGGAGTACAGTGGCATGATCTTGGCTCACTGCAACCTCCGCCTCCCGGGTTCAAGTGATTCTCCTGCCTCAGCTTCCTGAGTAGCTGGGATTATGGGTGCATGCCACCACACCTGGGTAATTTTTGTACTTTTAGTAGAGACAGGGTTTCACTATGTTGGCCAGGTTGGTCTTGAACTCCTGACCCCAGGTAATCCACCTGTTTTGCCCGACCAAAGTGCTGGGATTACAGGCGTGAGTCACTGTGCCCGGTCTCAGCTGAGATTTTTAAGACAACTTAAGGTAAAAACCATTTGCCCTCCACTTTCCTGCTGGTGCCTCCCTTTGATCGAAACCAACTGGAAGCCAGAGGAATGGGGCCCAGTGATACACAAACATAAGGATCAGATACCCCAACCCCAGCTCAGAGTTGGGTGGAGATAGGTGGATAATGGATCCGGGGAGGGAAGATTAGACAGAAAAACCAGCACAAAATGGATGATGTTATATTGCCAGAAGCAGGGGAAGTAATTGGATGTTGTCTATATCTGCAATTAGTAGATGTTATTTTAAAGTGGCTCTGCTGTACTTTTTACTTGAAGTGAAAAACTTACCAAACTAGCTTAAAAGTAAGGATAGATAGCAAAAATATTTCTATGTAATCAGCTGCTATGTTCTAGAAAAGAAAAGAACCAGCTTGTAGGAGTTTTGACTCCCACTTTCCTATTCCTGCCCCTCATTTTTGAGAGGCAATTATTCTTGTTTCTACTGGAGTCTCATTTTCTCCCCAGGCCCCACAGCTGTTGGCACTGACGTCTTTCCTTACCACCTCCCATGTCATATCGGAGATGTCTAAGGGGTTCTCCTTCCCAACATAAAAGGCAGAGCTTGCTTATCTGGATATAACTTACACCTTAGCTCTTTGGTCCTGTGCATGGCTAATTACCCCCATGGACCATAAAATTAGGATCCATTGGTCCCCTTCTTAGCCAGAAACTCCACTGCCTTTTTTTTTTTTTTTTTTTTTTTTTTTTTTTTTTTTTGAGACGGAGTCTCACTCTGTTTCCCAGGCTGGAGTGCAGTAGTGTGGTCTCAGCTCACTGCAATCTCTGCCTCCCAGGTTCAAGCGATTCTCCTGCCTCAGCCTCCTGAGTAGCTGGGAGTACAGGCACCTGCCACCGTGCCCGGCTAATTTTTGTATTTTAGTAGATACAGAGTTTCACCATATTGGCCAACCTGGTCTTGAACTCTTGACCTCAAATGATCCACCTGCCTCGGCCTCCCAAATTGTTGGGATTATAGGTATAAGCCACCATGCCTGGCCCCCATTGCCCATCTTGAAGTAAAAGAACAGCACCTGCCGGTGTTGTGCACTCCAGAGAGGTAGGGCTAAAGGAGGACTCACATCTTGGCCCCTGGTACTGAGGGACAGCAGGTGTCTGCAATACTGGAGGAGGCCAGTAGGGGCACCCCACCTCACACTCCCCTTTTATCCTCATCTGTCCCTCCTTACAGGTCCTCTGCCTGCTCCTACTCACCCTACTGACCTATCTCCTTCACACAGGGAGTCCCCAGAAGCACAGAGAGGAGCGTCCTCTCAGGGGACTTGCCAGGAAGCTTTCTTCTGCCTGGGGTCCACCGTTTTCCCTCAATCTGGCTGCCCACCACCATTCTTTCTCTGCTTCTCTCACTCTCATATTCCCGCAGATGGGAGATGACAGCATAAGGGGGAGGTGAATGGGATTCTTTTGTTTCTCTGGTCCTTCAAGTCTATAGGGGAGAGTTTCAGAATAAGGATGTAATCGATCCTAATCACTTTTGAATTTTCTAGTCTCTTAGGCTTGTGGTTAAGACTGGCATCTGGGATGGGGAACCACATTTGTCAAGTAGGTAATTTTTTCTCCTGGGCTTTCTAGAAAGAATGAGGGATTTTAATGGAGCTAGAGCAAGAACTCAGCAGAGCGGGGAAGAAACAAATAATTCTCTTGGCTAAGACTGAGGGTGGCTTCAGAAAGGGCTGAGGTACCTGGGCATGTAAGGCTGTGTCTGCCTGGAGAGGACATCAGAGGGGCTCCTGTGAGAGGAGCCAGAGGCGGCCAGGTGTTATTCTGTGCCTGATCCTACAGGTGTGGGAGTTGAGCCAGGAGCCTTGGGCCTGAGGCTGCAAAGATGTTTCCTTCCTACTTCTTCTGGGGATTATGAGTCACTGAGTTGAAGACAGGGGATGACTCCAAAGGATTAGGGAGTCACTAATACAGGTGTCCTGTTACATTGGGATTTCCTTGAGGGCAGGGGTCATGGTGTCTTCCTTTTAACTTAGCCCCCAGAACAACACCTGATACTCAGTAGGTGCTGAAAGGATGGTTACTGAGTGAATGAATGAAGAATGAAGACCGTTGGTATTTCTGTTAACTTTCTCTTTAAGCATGGTGGTAAAAGCACTCATCAGCTGGAATTTTTCTTTCTAGATTATGGGTGGGAGTAACTACTAAAGTAGAGTAATCCACTTGCCCCTCCTCATCTTCAGTGCCTTCTTCTGTTCCCCCAGACAATATAAAGGTAACTTGGGAGTAGGTTTAGGAATCAAGCCAGCTTTCTGAGCTCCCAGTTCCAAACACGTGTCTATTCCCTGGTGCCCTGGAAAACTTGTGCCTGAGAAAAGCCCACAGGAGAACCATGAGTCTGACTTTTCTTTTTATTCAACTCTCAAGTCCAAGGCTATAAAACCTGGGCCAGAGCTCTAGATGGGGTGTGCCCTTGGTGCTTTGGGATCCAGCAAGGAGAGACTTCCAGACCACAGGCTTTGTCCAAAATCAATCACTCTTTATCTGGGGGACAATTGTGAATAACCATCCCCATGCCAAAACTGGAGATTGCCAGGGCTTAAAAGGCCAATTAACATAACCCCAGGAGTTCTGAGTACATTGCCATAAAAACCAACAGCCCTGCTGCCTACTCCAATTCAGAGGGATCTTGACTCACAGGGCCCATGACTCAGAATGCCCCAGGCAGATTTTACTAGGTTCTAGGAACATCTCCTCTCACTACTGTCTGAGGACAGGAGGCTCTGCTCAGGTGATAATTGCCTTGACCTTGAGTCTACTGAAAACTGGCAAGAAAATGCTATTGTAGCCAGGGAGTTTTTAGTGCTTGAGAAGGCCAAAAGCAAAGCCAGGGCTCATAGAGACACAGTAAAACCTGGTTTAACCACTGGGCTGGGAAACTGCATGGTCTCAGGAGACCCACAGAGACTCTGCAGTCTTCCATGAAAAGTCCAGCCCTACTTAATAGGCAGGAAACCATAGACGGGATTTAGTGTGATAGTTCCAAGTGGGACCTATAGTCTCAGACTTCCGGCTGCACAATCGTAGGGAAGCTCCTAGCTTCTATGAGCCTCAGTTTACTCATCTTTAAAATGAAAGTAATCATAAGTTGTTGTGAGGTTTGTTAAACAAAAACAGCATAGTGTCTGGTAGGCAATAAATGTCTGATATACTCCCTTTCTTCCTCTACACTCAGTAGGGAGCCAAGATGAAGTCAAAGGTTGGTCAGGAAACTCTTCCTGGACATTTACATTAGACAAAATATTTTTCTCTCTTCCTACCACTGACATCGCATCTAACAAAGAAAGAAATACAAATAAAATATATAAACTGCAACTGGAGGGTTGATTCTTCTACTGATGTGTAGCAAATTCTTTGCAGAACCCACAGTACTTAAGCAGTACCCCAGGGCCACATGAAGACACCATTGGCGATTACTCAACAAGCTTGCATTAAGCTCCTATGAAAAACAATATGGCTTAGTCCTGCCCTCAAGAAGTTCACAGTCTAGGTGGGAAGACACGTTCAAACACTTAATGTGACTCTAGGGCAAAGGCTTGAATGCAGTCATAGTTAAACAAGCCTGTCTCAGAATCATTTGGCAATCTTGTTAAAACGCAAGTCCTAGACTCCACCCTGACTGATACTGGATCAGGGATCATGCCTATTATCTTACATTTCTAGCAAACTCCAGTGATGCTATTCTGCTATTTTGTGGCTGTTTGAGTAGCATTGTTATAATAGAAGTCAAAGTTATGGGGTTATTTATAGAGGAGGGAAAGAGTAATTTCTTGTAGTGGGGAGGATACTATCTGGAGTGACTTCATGGAGGAAGTACTGTAGTTTTTAATCGAAGCCTAGAAGTCTGGGTAGGATTTCAGCAGGCAGCAACTATAAGTGTCTTCACATAAACAAAATACTAAGAAGTCAGGAAACAATGCAGAAATGCAGAATATATTCAGCAAGCAGAATAGCAGGGTGCATAAGGTGTGGAAGGGAGAATGACAGGAAGCAATGCTGGGCGCTGGTTTCTAGAAGACCTTGAGTCCACTAACTGGGTGCTGAGGCAGAGGAGGTCAGGCTTATTTTGTAACTGACAGGGATCATGAAATATTTTTGAACATAGGAAGAATGTCATCAGTTCGATGACCTAATGCTTCATGTCTGAGTGAGAGATGGATTGGAGGAAGTGATGAGGAATGGGAAGATAAGTTTGTGCACAGACTTATTAAATTCTTTAAGTGATAAGGAGATCATCTGAAAGCCTAACCTAGGCCAGTGGGAGTAGTAAGAAGGCCTCAGGAAGAGAAAGTGGAGGACATATCATCAGAATTTTAAAATTAAATTACACGTGGTAGGTGAGAGAGGAACAAGTGAAGGATGACCCTAAGGAGTGGAGACTGAGTACTGATGCCAGCAGAAGAGAAAGTAATTTTAGGGAAAGAAAGGATTCAACAAGGAAGATAGTGACTTGGTTTTGTACCTGTTGAATTTGAGGTGCCTACAAGTTATCTAGTAGCTTGCATTGCAAACCGAGGTTCAGTAGAGAGGCTGAGGCTGTGCAGATATTAAATATTTTTCATTATCTGAGTGTGTCACGCAGAAGTGATTGTGGAACCCAGGAGAGTAGATGACTTC
Organism: Rhinopithecus roxellana; assembly: GCF_007565055.1. Taxonomy (NCBI): domain Eukaryota; kingdom Metazoa; phylum Chordata; class Mammalia; order Primates; family Cercopithecidae; genus Rhinopithecus; species Rhinopithecus roxellana. Next base: position 568,468 of record NC_044551.1, read on the forward strand.
ATCAGGGAGAACACAGAGTGAGGAGAGAAGGATGAAGGCAACTGAACCTTAGGGAGTATTTACATGTAAGTGGTTGGCGGAAGTTGCCTGCAGAGAAAACTCAGCAACAATGGTCTGGGAGGTCCTGGGGAGGCAGCTGAATGCTGTGTCCAGAACAACAAAGGAGAAGACTTTGGCAGGGAGTGATTTGCAGAGTTAACTGTGACAGAAACTTAGAAGGAGGAAAGAGAAGCCATTGGATGTGTGGCTCAGGATGTTCAGGAGTGCACTTTCCATGGTGGGGCAGGATCCAGGCTTCCGGGAGTCAGGGAGTAAACCGGGGTGAGGAAGTAGAGGAAGCGAGTGGTGAGTGGTGATAGAAAGAAAATGGGACAGTAACTCGAGAGGGAGACAAGGTCATGGGAGGATTTGGTTGTATTTTTCAGGGTCTGGAGATGTGCATGTGTATAGGTCAAGGGGAAGGAGCCAGTGGGAAGGGAAGGATTAAAGAGGTAGTAAGAGAGAGAGGAGATGAGTGAGGCTGCGGGTCTGGGAAGGCTGGAGAGGCTGGGACGGATAGCTCTGGGGCTGAAGGGCCACTTCCGTATGAGGTCCTCTGGGTGTTCTGGCAATGAAACTGACTTGGACAAGGTCCAAGTGAGACTCTCCTTTCAGTAAAGCAAACAGCATGGTGGCACTAACACTTCTCTAAGAAGCTCAAATACAGAGGTGTCTCCTTTTCCCCAAGACCAGTCTCTCCACTTTCAAGCATTCAAAAAGTTCTAAAAGTTAAATTAGAGTTTCAATATTCTAATTTTCCAGCAAATTTATTTCCTTCCTGCGTTAGCCAAATCAAGGAGTCTTTTCCCTCACCTGGGTCCCCAAATTTAATTAGCCAACTTCCTCCTTCCCTTCTGAGAGTCAGAAAATAGACTTTTTCTCTCCTTCCACTCCTGGCTTTTGCTTATCTAAGCTAAGGTCCTCATGAGAGCTTTCAGCTGCTTTATTTCAGCTGGTCCCTCATAGCCACACTGACTCTGGTTAACCTTCTCTAGCTCCTCTGGGATCACTTTTAGGAAAGTTCGCTAGGTATTCTGACCTACTAATAGGTCCCTTAAGGGGAAGTCCACACCGTCACAGTAGATCCTACTACCTAACACCTAGTGAAATCCTAGGCTTTGCTGAGCTCAGCCAAGACACCACAGGAAACACATCGTCTGGGGTTCCCAGAGAGATTGTCTATATCTCAAAGAATAATGCTAAACAGACAGAGTACAAAACTGTCTGGAATAGAAGGCTTTGGGGTTTTAAAGAGCCCACTTTTTGTTTTTTCTAAAAATTTGTTTGGGAGGGATTAGCTTTGTGACTAAGCATAGGAAATAGACGAAATGTGTTTCCTAGATTTCATCTTATTTTTAGGTAGTATTACGGCATTATTCATCTCACCTTGGCATTGCTCCACATGCTAATGCTTTTTAAAAAGCATGTCATTAGTTTGAGTGACAGAAACATGTTCTGCACCCTTCATAGATATTCAATATCTGTTCTTAAAACATTTTCTTAAACATCAAGGTCTGTTCCATAACATTTACACAACCACAGCACTGAAAATTGTAACTGTCTCATCTTTCATGTTAAATTGAAGATATCAGGAGAAAGAAAATGACCAAACATGATTGTAAAGATGGCAAGTGGGACATAAACTTCTGCTCTAAGGCTTAGTTTCAAAATGTTTTATTATACTTTAAGTTCTGGGATACATGTGCAGAACATGTAGGTTTGTTACACAGGTGTACACGTGCCATGGTTTGCTGTACCCACCACCCTGTCATCTACATTAGGCATTTCTCCTAATGCTATCCCTCCCCTAGCTCCCCACCCCCGGGACAGGCCCGTGTGTGTGATGTTCCCTGCCCTGTCTCCATGTGTTCTCATTGTTCAACTCTCACCTATGAGTGAGAACATGCAGTGTTTGGTTTTCTGTTCCTGTGTTAGTTTGCTGAGAATGATGGTTTCCAGTTTCATCCATGTCCCTGCAAAGGACATGAACTCATCCTTTTATGGCTACATAGTATTCCATGGTGTATATGTACCACATTTTCTTTATCTAGGCTATCACTGGTAGGCAGTTGGGTTGGTTCCAAGTCTTTGCTATTGTGAACAGTGGCGCAATAAACATACATGCGCATGTATCTTTATAGAATGATTTATAATCCTTTGGGTATATAGCCAGTAATGGGATTTCTGGGTCAAATGGTATTTCTGGTTATAGATCCTTGAGGAATCACCACACTGTCTTTCACAATGGTTGAACAAATTTACACTCCCACCAACAGTGTAAAAGCATTCCTATTTCTCCACATCTTCTCCAGCATCTGTTGTTTCTTGGTTTTATAATGATTGCCATTCTAACTGGTGTGAGATGGTATCTCATTGTGGTTTTGATCTGCATTTCTTTTATGACCAGTGATTATGAGCTTTTTTTCATGTTTCTTGGCCACATAAATGTCTTCTTTTGAGAAGTGTCTGTTCATATCCTTCACCTACTTTTTGATGGGGTTGTATTTTTCTTGTAAATTTAAGTTCTTTGTAGATTCTGGATATTAGCCCTTTGTCAGATGGATAGATTACAAAAAATTTCTCCCATTCTGTAGGTGGCCTATTTACTCTGATGATAGTTTCTTTTGCTGTGCAGAAGCTCTTTAGTTTCATTATATCCCATTTGTCAAGTTTGACTTTTGTTGCCATTGCTTTTTGTGTTTTAGTCATGAAGTCTTTGCTCATGCCTATGTCCTGAATGGTATTGCCTAGGTTTTCTTCTAGGATTTTTATGGTTTTATGTTTTATGTTTAAGTCTTTAATCCATCTTGAATTAATTTTTGTATAAGGTGTAAAGAAGGGATCCAGTTTCAGTTTTCTGCATATGGCCAGCCAGTTTTCCCAACACCATTTATTAAATAGGGAATCCTTTCCCCATTTCTTGTTTTTGTCAGGTTTGTCAAAGATCAGATGTTTGTAGATGTGTGGTGTTATTTCTGAGGCTTCTGTTCTGTTCCATTGGTCTATATATCTATTTTGGTACCAGTACCATGCTGTTTTGGTTACTGTAGCCTTGTAGTATAGTTTGAAGTCAGGTAGCATGATGCCTCCAGCTTTGTTCTTTTTGCTTAGGATAAACTTGGCTATATGGGCTCTTTTTTGGTTCCATATGGATTTTAAAGTAGTTTTTTCTAATTCTGTGAAGAAAGTCAATGGTAGCTTATTGGGCATAGCATTGAATCTATAAATTACTTTGGGCAGTATGGCCATTTCCACAATATTGATTCTTCCTATCCATGAGCATGGAATGTTTTCCCATTTGTGTCCTCTTATTTCCTTGAGCAGTGGTTTGTAGTTCTTCCTGAAGAGGTTCTTCACATCCCTTCTAAGTTGTATTCCTAGGTCTTTTATTCTCTTTGTAGCAATTGTGAATGGGAGTTCACTCATTATTTGGCTGTTTGTCTGTTATTGGTGTGTAGGAATGCTTGTGATTTTTGCACATTGATTTTGTATCCTGAGACTTTGCTGAAGTTGTGTATCAGCTTAAGGAGTTTTGGGGCTGAGACGATGAGGTTTTCTAAATATACAATCACATCATCTGCAAACAGACAATTTGACTTCCTCTCTTCCTATTTGAATACGCTTTATTTCTTTCTCTTGCCTGATTGCCCTGGCCAGAACTTCCAATACTATGTTGAATAGGAGTGGTGAGAGAGGGCATCCTTGTCTTGTGCTGGTTTTCAAAGGGAATGCTTCCAGCTTTTGCCCATTCAGTGTGATATTGGCCGTGGGTTCGTCATAAATAGCTCTTATCATTTTGAGATATGTTCCATCAATAACTAGTTTGAGAGTTTTTAACACAAAGTGGTTTATCAAAGGCCTCTTCTGCATCTATTGAGATAATCATGTGATTTTTGTCAGTGGTTCTGTTTATGTAATGGATTACATTTATCAATTTGTGTATGTTAAATTGGCCTTGCATCCCAGGGATGAAGCCAATTTGATAATAGTGGATAAGCTTTTGATATGCTGCCGCATTCACACTGAATCTGGCAAACCGAATCAAAACATTTTTATAACATGAATATGAAGAGTTTATTTCCTACTGTCTTTCATTTTTGTTTCAGCCTTTAAAATAATATTCATGGACATTTATGAGAAATATAGATTTAATAAAATACAGAGAATGAACTGTGCTTTAAAATTAGAGAGGGAGTAGTAAATATTATTGCATGTTTTTGGTGTAATAATATTGCTATCAAGTCTTTATTCTATTTTCAAAAGTATTCATCTTGGTCAATGTTGCAGTAATAAAAAATATTTAATATCTGCTCATGATATATAATAATCATTTTGCCTGAGTGGATGTGACCACTAACCAAAGTGACCCAGTGAGTATGTAAGGAAAAGAGTTTGCCCATTTATGCTGCTTCACATCTTCCAATGTAAAGAGCAGGCTCGTATGCAGGATACACACAGATGCTAGAGTCAGACTGGTTTAAATCACAGCTCTGTGTGACCTTCATCAATATAATTGCTGTCCCACTGTCTCGGATTCCTCTTCTGTAATATGGGGATTATAAAACAGTAATCTACCTGAAACGGTGTGGTGACTAGATAATTTAACGTAGGCAGAGTGCTGCAGCAGACACTGTGGCTACTCCATGCAGCTACCCATCCCCCACCTGCTGAGGGTTTGGGCCACTAAAGACTCAGACCTGGCCAGGCATGGTGGCTCATGCCTGCAATCCCAGCACTTTGGGAGGCCGAGGTGGGCGGATCACTTGAGGTCAGGAGTTTGAGAGTAGCCTGGGCAACATGGAGGAGCCCCGTCTCTACTAAAAGTACAAAAGTTAGCCAGTCGTGGTGGCGCACACCTGCAGTCCCAGCTACTCAGGAGGCTGAGGCAGGAGAATTGCTTGAACCCAGGAGGTGGAGGTTGCAGTGAGCCAAGATTGCACCACTGCACTCCAGCCTGGATGACAGAGCAAGACTTCATGTCAAAAACAAAACAAAACAAACAAAAAAACAAAAACCAAAAAAGAAACTCATACCTGCACCCTTCTCAAGAGGCTTGCCCCTGGCTGACAGGCGCTGTCTTGAGGGGGGATGCTTGTTATGCACTCTCCCAGCACCCACTACTACAAGTGGCCCACAGGTAATGAACTACTGGTTCAGGATTATAAGAGCCAGCACCCCTGCTTCTGGAGGACTAAACACTGTAGCACAATCCACTGGTCAGAACTCCCATAGGATCAGGCTGGGGCTAGACTTCTGAAACCATACTTCGTTTATCTTCTTTCCCTGACCTGCTTCTCTCACACCTTTCCTGGTTTCCCCCCCATAAAATTATTCCTTCCCTTGCACAGAGTCCCTGGCTCAAGCTCTGCTGGGGAACTGGACCTGAGACCAGTACTTCAAATAGTGCTTGGCACTATGTTAGCAATTATGAAGGATTAAAACAAACTTTTTGGTCTAAGTCAGATGTACAACTTGGAGACTTTATTGTTTAGAATGGAGTGAGTGACTTGCACATTAGTCATCAGAGCTGATAAATAACTGCTTCCATATCAGCTTGTCTTTACTATTTTCTTTCACTGGGAATGCTTAAAGAAAGCCCATTTCAGGGTTGTCAGGCGCAGTCTGAACAAGGACAGAGAGTGTCCAGCACAACTGGGGAGTGTGAGGCCTGAATCCATAGCTGATGAGCAGGTAGGGTTGCAGGTGTCCTAGGTTTCAGAGTCTGTGGAACAGAGCAGGAGAAGGGGCAAAGCAGCAGGCACTGGGAGGAGCCATGGTTCAGCTCTCCCTCATTTCTTGAGAGACAGGAAGAGGTTTGTACCCTGGGGTACTTTAGCTGCTTGAAGTAAACAAGTCTTAGGCATTGTTTTGTTCAAATCAGGATAGAGGAAACTTCTCTCAATATTGAAAAAACAGAAAAGGCAATGGAAAAAAAAAAAGGAGGGAGAGGATGGGAGCTTTAGTTATCAGAAAGTGAAGACTGTTCCTGTGTAGCAGGGGAAAGAAGGGAATTACCTAGATTTAGGAGAGTGGACAGAGGGAAAACTCAGACAAATTTAACTGCTAAAATGCTAATCTGTGCTGAAAGGGCAGGAAGTATCCCCCTGGGAATGTGTTACTGTTGAGGAGAAAGGCCATCAGCAAACCTAAGGGGGCCCATGTTGCAGGAGCAAAGCCCCCACAAAGGAGCTAAGCTGCAAGCCCTTAGGTGGCAGTGTATGCCAGAAGGGACAGCCAAAACAGGCAGCTAGGCCTAGGAATTTTATCTTCAGAAATCCAAATGCAGTCTTGAAGATATTATCTTCCATCTCCTATCTCATGATGGAAAAGCAAAGCCACCATGCATCAGTTTGCAGTTGTGTAACATCCATTTGGTCAATGACCACCTCTGGCTTTGTTTCCTGGAAGCTGTGCAATCATCACCACTGTCATTTAGGGCTGATAATTTTGAGACACCTGTGTCCAGATAAAAATTTGGTCTCCTGGGATTTAGAATCAGACATTGATTTTCTTTACTACCAGGATCACTCACAGGATGAAGTAAGACAATGGCCAGGAGGGAAGATGGGTTCATCTGGATATTAGGCACTAAGGCTGGCTGCATCACTGCGACGGAAGATACAGGAGAGGCACTTCTAAGGGTCTCAAGTCCATTCTGACAAGGTTTCTTAGCAAAATTCAAGGCCGAAAGAGGAGGAAGGAGGGTTCTCTGGAGCTCTGGCTCGTGTTTAGCAAGGCCTATCTCCCCAGGCCTTGAGTTCACTGCCCTGGAGTGACACAACCATATATTGGAAGAGATTTTAAGGTTAACCGTACATTTTTTCACATTATTTTGGTCAGCCATCAAAACAGTGATATTATTTCCTCTTTTTTAATTAAAATGAGAAAACTGAGGCTTAGAAAATTTAGCACCTTTAGAAAGTGGCAAAGTAAGCATTTCGACCCTGGCCATTGACTTGAGAGTCTGGTGTTCTTCATTAGAGAAGAAAGCACAGCCCTGCTGTGACTATGTTCTCAGAGAATGTATCTTTTACCATAGGACTTGCCATTTTCATCTTTTGATTTATTCCTTGAATACTATTACACTTGCATCTTTGCAAATCCAAAATGGGTAAAACACTCCATGCCATCCTTGTCCCTCATCTGCCATGCTCTTTTCCAGCGCCATGGTAACCACTATTCTTAGTTTCTTCCATAGTCTCTTTATGTTCTATCAGGAAGCATGAGCTTCTTTTCTTCTTCCTTCTTTTACACAAAAATTACCATGTAATAAACAACATTTAATACCTTCCTTTGTCCAATTAACTATACATCCTAGAGCTCTTTCTGTATAGTTTTACAGGAGGCTTTTTCCTTCTTTATAGTTGTATAGTATTCTCTTGTATGGATGTTCTATAATTTATTGAATCAGTTCTCTATTGATAGAAACTTGAGTTGTTTCCTATTTTTTACTACTACAAAACGCTCCAAGGAACAACCTTGTACATTCATCCTTCAGTACATATACAAGTATATCTGTAGGTTACTTTTCTGAAAGATGAATTGCTGTAGAAAAATGTTTACGTATTTGTAATTTTTGTGAATAGTCATCAGAAACTGATAAAGCCAAAAACCAAACACAAAGCCATTTCATCCCTCACACCAGGGTTTTAACAATTGGTTTACATAGGACACACCCAACCAATGAGGACTCCAGTTCCGTTCCTTTACGAACTGAGTAAATACAAGGCCATTCTTCATGGCAGATTCTTCCAGGGCTCTTATCTTTGACTTTTGGTTGTCTCTCTTTTTTTTTTTTGGTAGGGGCTCTAAGGCAAGAAAATTGTAGATGTTTTTGAAATTCTTCCTCTTGTCCTTCAGATATGCTGGAAAAAAGCTGAGATAAGCATCTCTCTGCAGCTGGCCTTAGTGAAACAGAAAAATCACAGGCTCTGGGGTCAGAAAGATCTAAATTTGAACATTGGTTTTCTCACTTTTTAAATGCGTGATCTTGGGTGGGAATTTTAACCTCTCCAAGTCTTGGTTCTTTCATCTGGGGAAGAGAAAAAAAATACTTGAACCCATCAAAAATGGTTGTGGTAAGGTTAAAGATAATGTCATCAGAAATTGATAAAGCCAAAAACCAAACACAAAGCTGTTTCATCTCTCATACCAGGGTTTCACAATTGGTTTAAAAACACACCAAGGGCTCAGTGAATGATTTCTGTTATTTTGTAAAACTGTCCTAAAATACATGCTTATAAACAGTTTTACATCAGTGTCGCTGGGGGCCTAGGACCAGCCTCTACCTGGTATCTACATGAATGACTCATGACCTCAGCTTCCAAACCATCTCATTTTTGATGGTTTGCCTCTTGGTAAGCAGTTGAGGAGTGGTTTGCCACATCCCGCTGATGATACAGTGTTCCTCATGTACGGACGCATTAAACTGCAACCACACTTGTAACATCAAAGCACCCTGGCTCATCAATTAGTCAGGAAGCAATTTTTCACCATTCGGTCCAGCACCTAAGCTGACTCTTAAAAAGTGCCAAGGTTTATCTAGGGTCAGATGGCTTAGAAATCCTACAAATAGGGCCACCCACAGCCACATAGTTTTGTGACAGGTGTCTCGACTCACAAGAAGCAAAGACCCACAGAACACAGAGCAGCCATTTTCAGCTCTGATCTGAGAGTTGCTGTTTCCAAGTCTGTAGTTTCATCATTTTTGCATTTCTTGACACCCAAATGAACGCACAAAGGTCTGTGTCCTCCTGGTGAAGGAAATAGAGGCTCTTTGAAACAGACAACTCTGGTGATGGCAGGAATGCGATGATGGATTATCTTTATGTTTCTTCATTCCCCGAATCCATTAAAAGGGGGGAATTGAATTCTATCTTATCAGGATCCTCCTTCCTTTCCTTAATTACTTTTTAAATGACTGAAATGAAAATTTGCAAACGAGGCACATGTTAGGTATTCTTCTCATCTTCAGCCTATCCCTGCCACTGTTCCAACTTCTGCCTTTCAAAGTAATTCAGCAGCAAAGATGTTCTACAGTGTGAGTCACTCACAGATTGTTCAGGGGGCTGAAGGAAAATCTGCTAATGGGATTTGCAGTTCTACACCAGAAAAGAATGAGATAGGAAATGGGCAACGTGTACATGATTCTTTCATGTCATTCAGAATAATGAGACCTTGGAGCAGCTTCTTCCTGAATTGAAATCATTGACAATGTATTTGCATATTCATTTTTGGATACTTTGATCTAAAAGTCAGTCATGGGAAGTCAGTCTAACATCTGGGAATTGTAGGTCTAACATCTGAGAATTGAAAAGAAAAGAAAAATTCTCTCCTATGCTTATCTCTTTCCTCAATATTTCTTAGGACCTTGAAGAGGTTGAAGGCACACTGAACCATATTTGGGGTGATATTTTTAAAGCTTAAAAATTAATAAAGATTTGTGGAGAGACTATTGACCTATAACATTTGCAGCTTTTGTCTTTTATTATCAAGGATTTCTTAACGCTCATTGTATCATCATGATTTGAGTGGAAATGTTCTTTTGCCTGTACTGTGCAATACAGTAGCCACTGGCTACATGTGCTATTTGAATTTAAATTAAAATTAAACCAGATTAAAACGTCAGGTGCTCGGTAGCACTAGCCACATTTCTAGTGTGCCTGGTGGATGATACAACTCTCGGGTGTAGAAAGTGGCAGGCATTTATGTGAATGAAGGAAATCTCCCAGGCTGAATGTGATGGAGACTTCTATAATGATTAATCAACTAAGTGGCCTCTTTTTCTTCCTTAATAGCTTGGAGTTTTACTTGTCCTTCCTCCATAACATCTCTAATCATGGCTAGTGGTGGAGAAAGAGGCTTGCAAATTAAAGTTCATGCATTCATGGTTCAAGACCTAGTTAAGCGTAAGTGGGTTATTTGTAGTAATCAATCCTTTAGAATCACCAAGCTTATCCAAATTTCTTGATTAAGAAAAAAAATCAAGTCACATAACCAATGGACTGGCTTTGGGAGATTATATTCTCCCTAGGGAAAAAAAAGTGAATCAGTTTTGCATACTGATGTTATTCAATTTACAAGCATAGTCAAATATAGCACCATTTGAAATAACACAAGATTTGGGTTAGATATATGCAAAAACAAGCAAGCATACAAAACTTAATAGTCTGTGTTTTCTGATTATGAGTTCATTCACAAGTCTTGATGATTTAAGTCAACCTCACCCTTGATGCAAGGCAATAATTATGTTTATTAGTAAAATCAAGTCATCATTCAATATTCATGTGTTCTTTCAGAGAAATATCTTAGGCAGTTAATGTTATTTCTCCCTCCCTCTCTATTCTCCCTCCAAACCCCACCAACCATCAGCATTGTTATTCCAGCAGATATAATAAAAATGTACACCCCCACAGGAAGTCTTAGAAGAACAAAATAGGCTTAGGGCTTAAACGTGAATATCAATGTGAATCATTCTGTGAGCTTCAGCTAGGGGGACAAAGGTGGTAGAATGGTCTTATTTGATGTATATAAAATGATTAACTTTTACGGGACTTATTCCCTACCAGGCACTGTTCTGTATACTCCGTATGTACCAACTATCACAGCAGCACCCTTTCTCTGATGAAGAAACTGAGATAGGGAGAGGTTAAACAACTTCACTCAAGTTACCATAACCGGGCTACGAAAAAAAAGGCAGTTTAGGACCACTGCCTGTACTCTTAACCTTGAGGCCAAATGCTGTGTCTACTTAGTACCTGGGCTGGGCTGCCTCCTTTGTCCTGAGTACAGTCTGGTAGAATGGGCTGACTTCTGGAGCTATGGGAGGGCCTCAAAATATAGTGAGCCCTATGGCATGTGTCACTGACTTATCTGGAAGGTGTAAGGTGAGCTGAAGGAACCACTGCCATACTCACTTCCGTTCTTCCTGTACCTGGGCTGCTTTTGTTGGTCAGATGTGGAAGGGAAAGCTGCCTTCTCTATCACCTTTGATCAGACCTAGGCTACAGTGTGAAGATGAGAGCGTGCCTGCTTCTTAGAGAAAGCTAGGAGATGAAAGTTCCCAGTCCTGCTAGTACACTCTTTGCAGGCTCTTTGGTGGGCTTGGGATAACGCAGCACTTCTGAAGGCTACAGGGTGTGCTTTGTCTCCTAGATACAGAAAACTCTTTGGCAGGGTCTAGCCTGGGTCCACAGTGCCCTTTGGGTAAGGTGAAGGTAAACAGGCTCCAAGGTCCAAAACACGTCTGCTATTAAGCCCCATATTAATTAATTAAAACCTAAGATATAATTGAGAAAAAAGCAAAAGACTTTCCTTTGTAGGAGCACCAAATTAACTTATTGCTAGTAGCCTCTTGGGCACACAAATGAAAGCACAATGTCATAAACAGCAGTCCAGTCAGGACACTTGGTCAGCTCATCATCCAGCTTCTCTGTGGGGAGCTGCTATGAATGGCAGAGCAGCGCTGGGGTGGTATGTGGCTGGGAATTGCCTCCGCTACCCTTTATCTGCAGCAGAGTAACTGACAGAAGGTAGGGTTACGAGGCCAGATAGAAGGGGAGATTCCTTTCCCTGTGCTGCCTGGGTGGTCCTTTTGTCCCTATCTTCCTGGAAAAGATGATTAGATACAGTTCTGTGGTGGGAAGGAACCCATCCACATTATTGCTTTGCAGATAAGAAAACTGAAACTTGAAGTGGTAAAATGACATGCCCAAGGTCAGTTAAATGTCAAAGATTATGATCATTGATGTCATCCAAAGAAAACTCCAATTTTGTTCTAAGCTATGAAGTGGAACCAATTTGTAATACAGCTTTCTCTAAGGGCTGAAATCCTATTTCTTAAAGCCTCAGTTTATGTCGTTTATGCATTGAGCACTTGGGACAGAGGGAATTGAGGCAAAGGAAACTTTTTTATTATTTATAATAGAAATTCCACTGTCTAAAGGGATTTGAGGTGCCTTGTAATGAAAGGCAGGCATATCATAAAGCTGTAAAAATATTTTAAAAGGAGAAAAAAAGTTGAAGGCCAGGAAAAAAAAAAAAAAAAAAAAACCATATCAAACCCCCAAGTTAAAGGCAGCCAAGGAGAACAGTATGAGTAATTCAATTCTCACTGCCTGTTGAAAGGAAGCATAGTAATGCTTAGCTACAACATTCTTGGAGAAAAGTTAGTTGGTTAGCTTACTATTATTCTCTACTAATTCTGGAGAGTCTTTTTAAAAATTGTAATGTATTCAGGGATAGGGCTCTGGGCCAGATTGATGCTCTGATTCTTGATGATATAATGGATAGCCCCAGAAGCAGGTGCCAGAAGGCATTACTATCATGGCTTCACTATTACTCTGAGACACTGTTTTTATTGTGCACTATTTTATCCCCATATTAATGAGTGTAGATTTTACCTGGGCACATGTATTGTTACCTAATTATTTAGTTATCTTTTTACAGACTGTCAAGGTCTTTACTTCTTAATACAAGGACATGTCAAGGCAGGACTGCAAGCCAGGGAGAACTCACCAGAATTCATTCATCTGAGTTCAACAGCATGTATGCAGTACCCACTGCATGTCCCAACCTTGCTAAGGAGCAAGGGATAAAAATATGAGTTGAGCCTGATTGATTAAAGATTCAATGATTTATAATACAATATGATGACATCATATAACAGTGATCAGAATGATGTGTTTTAGGAATACAATAGAAAAAGGACAGATTCTGCCCAGAGACATTGGAGGTAGGTTCCCAGGGGAGGTAATGTTTTATTCATTCTTTTAAAAAATATTGAGTATATATTTTCTTCCAGATACTATGTTGGGTGTTGAGATTATCAAAGCAGTCATGGTCTCTATTTTCGTGGAACTTGAAGTAATAGCCTATTTGTAGATGGAGAAAAAGACTCATAGTGTATTGCAGAGGAAAAAGTATTGCAGAGAAAAAAAGAGCTCTATGAGCAAAGATGAGAGGGACATGCAAGCTAAAGGGTGACCAGATAATGTGTGGGGCATGAGGACACTTGAACTGTATCACACAGGCAATGGGGAGACAGCGAAGGATTTAGGAAGGGAGTGGCATGAACATATTTGTACTTTAAAAGTTAGCCACAAAGATTTCATTACATAAAAAAATAAAACCATAAAAGTACTAAAAAAAAAACATAGGTAAGTATATACTTTTAACTTGGGGAAAAGCTTTCAACGTATGGCATTGGAAAGTTAAAACCACACAGAAAAGAGGGATAGATTTGAAATATAAAGATTTAAAAGTAAACCACAAAACCACTAAAGTTAAAAGGATAAAAGTTTTAAAAAAGTTAAAAAGGACAAATTGGGGGATATTCAATAGCCTTGATATACAAATGACTCATACATACAAATAAGAAAAAGAAAATGCCTTATAGAACACGAATAAAATATTTGCAAAAGGAGATATTCAAAAGTTTCCCCCAAAAAACAACAGATGAAAAATGTTCAAACTCACTAGGAATCTAAACAAATTAAAATAGGTAGACATCATTCTTTACTTACCATATTAAACAAATATATTTAAAAAAAAAAAACAAAAACAATAATGCCAGGGTTAGTGAAGGACTAGAAGAACAGACTCTTATGTACTACTTGTATATGAGTGGTTTAGAAGACCAGTTTGTAACAGGTGTCAATTCTTAACAATGAATAGATACACTGATTTAACAAATTTATTTTTAGGAATATATCCTAAGGAAGTTGGCCAACTCACAAAAACGTTTTTTTCCCCCAAATGGCTCATTTCAATGTTGTTTGTAATGGCTAAACAAAATACTAAAAGAAAAAAAAAACAAAACAAAAACCCAAACAACAACAAAAACCCACAAAACAATGTAAATGCCTAACCCTGAAACAAAGGATTGTTTAAACAACACAAAGGCACTGCCTCCCACTCAGATGCTATGTAGCCATTAAAAAGAATATGAATCTATACTTACTGACATGGAAATTTTCCCATAATATATTGTTAACAAAGAATAAGAGATTACAGAGAATTATAGCAGGACATCATTTTTGAAAATACTTATTTTATGTGCATAAAAAAAATCCAGTAGGAAAGATAAAATATTGTATCATTTTTCTGATTATAGTTTGTAGTTTTTTTCATTCTGCTCATTTTTATTTTCTCATTGTTCTACATCACACATGGATTAATATAAAAATGATTCAATCATTATAACACATTAAGGTGATTAGCCTCAGGCACAAAAGATGAAGGGCATTCAGGAGGCATTTGCCATAAACTAGGTAAGAAATGAGAAAGGCTTGTGCTGGACTCCAGTGGTTTCCAGTCCTAGCTGTACTTTAGAAACACCTAGGGAGGTATTAAAAAGTACTCATGTCAGGCACAACACAGACTAATTAATTTAGAGTCTCTGGGATGGGACCTTGACACTGGTATGTTTTACCGTCTGCCCCCTGCCTCGCCCCAGGTGACTCAAATTCGCAGCTGGAGATAAGTCCACTACTCTAAGGCAGTGGCAGTTAGAAAGGAGAAGAGGATTTAGACCTGAATTATGTTCTAGGGGTGGGATCTCTAAAAAGGGTATAAATCTTAAGACATGAAGTTGGCTTTAGTGGGTTTCCTTTCATTCTATATAGCTCTCAAGGTCAAGTGCATTGCTGAGGAATGGACACTAGCCTCTGCTGATCCCTCTTGTCTAAGCTGCAGCTGGCATGGCAGCATCGGAGCCTGCATCCATTCTCAGCACATTTGGAGTGCAATGATGCTGCAGGAACAAATCGCCCACCTTCCAAATGCCCTGTGAGTGAGTCAGTGCTCAGCAGCTTTGGCAAGGCAGAGCACTATAACTGCAGAGAAAGGATGACATCTCATATCCATGTGTGAACAGGACTGTTTACTCATCGGATGGTTTTTTGTTTTTTTGTTTTTTTAAAGGAGAAGTTTGGTTTTCTAAGGTCCGTAAAGTTTGTTTCATCACTAATCACAGTGGGTGTAGGTGTTAGCTGGCATACCAGTAACTGAATGTTCTTAGCAATACTGCAATAGCTTCCCTTAAGGTTTAAAAATTATGATTTAATTGCTACCTCTCTTAATAGGTGTTACTCAAACAGGAAGGAAAATGCCACATATTCTCACCAGTTCTTGATGCCAGAGATTACTAAAGCAATTTGGAGAGATATTGAAAAGGTGTTGAGAAAATACAGGTGAATTTTAATACATGATGTGTATTGACATTTTTACTCTAGGTAGCCACAGAGAGACTTCTGTATTGCTGGGGAGGAATTATATGAGATTTTGGCTATGGAGACAGGATTTCTCACTTCTTACTGGCTGAAAAAAAAAATAAATGAAGCCATTATAAGCAGTATTGAAATATTAATCATACCTTCCAAAATTAAACACCCTTTCAAAAATAAAAGTTACACAATCTGTCTTTCACTTCATCTCTGACTTTCATCCCAACGCTGGTGGGAGGAAATAAGCTCTGGTTAAAATCAAGACTGAAAGTGACTCTGACTTTGCAGAGAACAGTGTCAAGGCAAAGAACTTGACGGTATCTTCTCTCCCACTTGGGGTCAGTGTTTAGGCAGATGAGAGAAGATGAGGAAACAGGACAGGAAATGGCAGCATTTCCACCAAAGGTCAAGGGGAACATTAAGATAATGGGCTACATTCCAGACCCAAGGCTGACGATCCTCTTCAAAGGAGTCAGTGGTGGGAACAGACACAGAACCACTCCCAAAAGGTACGATGAGGTCAGGAGCATTGAAGAGAGGCAGTGCACAGGGGGAGGTTGGGTGAGCATCTCTGAAGTTACCTTTCCGGTTGGTCTTTGACATCAAAGTGCGTATGTCTGCCTTTCATGGGCAGGTGGAAATGCTGTGCAGGTGACAACAGGCCTCTGGCAAGATAAGAACAGAAATTTTTGAGCTTCAAATTATAGATCTCTATGCTTCACTGAAGCTGGTCTTTACAGGGGTGTCATTCCCCACTGTGACTGACCACAAAACCCTGCAGGGAAGAGGCTGTGGGGTTCCTTGTGTGGTCCCCAGACCCTTGTGGCCACATATGGCCTTGTGGCTGCCGAATACGCATCTCTATTTAAAATGTTCAGAATCTGTGTATGTGGTAAGTAAATTTCAAACAATACCCTTTCTCTCTTCCGCTCCCTGTCTCCAGACTCCCATTTTCCCTCCCTGGGGATAACCACTGCTAGTGCATTTTTAGGTTTCCTACCCGTGATAGATATTCTTGTACTGTTTCTCTCTCCCCGACACCCCACATGCACATAAATGCATATGCACACATAAATATAACATATACATATTTTTACATAGAACTTCACACACCGCTCTGTACCTTGTCATGTTCCCTTACATTCACTTATCAATAAATTCTGGAGATCATTCCACACCATTCCATAGAGGACTGATTTAATCTGTGCATGAATGCATAGCACTTCACTGCAGAGGTGAACCACAGTCTGTTCAACCAGGCCTCTCTGACGGAATTTAGAGTTTTTCCAATTTTTGTCGACGTTGCAATAAATGTCTTTGTATAACTATTTTTATGTCTGTGGAAGTATTTCTGAAAGATTAATTCCTGGATATAAAATTTCTGAGTACATGCACTTTAAGTTTTGACTGATATTGATGCATTTTCTTCAAATATCAAGCCAATTTATACTCTATCAAGAATATACGAGGCCTTGAGAATATTAAGGGAAAGAAGGCCACAAAAGACCACAGAATATATATGATTCCTATATAATGAAACATCTAGCATAGGCAAATCCATATAGAAATAGATTAATGGTCACCAGGGGTTGGGGGAAGGAAGGAGCTAAAGAGTAACTGGTATTGGGTACAGGATTTCATTTTGGTGTGATGAAAATGTTCTGGATTCAGATAGTGGTGATGCTCCTACAACTACAAATATGTTAAACCCTACTGAATTTTATATTTTAAAAGGATTAATTTATGATATGTGAATTCTATCTCAATAAAGCTCTTATTTTTATAAAATGTATGAGAGTGCCTGTGCCTTCCACACCCCTATTGACAGTGTATGTTCACACTTTTTCATCATCACCATTCTAATTACAACATCTTGCTTCATTCCTTCTAAAGGAGGACTAAGCAGGAAATAAATAGATTGAATGGGCCAACTAGGGATTTTAGGATTTGGGCTGTCAACTTTATAGTCTAACAACAATGGAAATGTCTAAGATGGAAACAATCAAAACAGTCAAGTTGTCAACAATTGCCAATGAGTTCAGCAGCCTAAACGAAACAAGCAAGGAATGAGACTTAAGAATTAAAAACGGGATGAAGGACCCAGTTCTTCCAGCCTAAAGGATTTTGCAATCTATTTGCTTAACCACGGACATTAATGCCACTTCTCCTGAATACAGAACTTAATCCAGCAGCCTGCCTTCAGTAGAAAATATGCTGAAGCTCTATGTAGGTGAAGAAGGTATGGGAGCTGAGTTAAGACATTATTTTTGTACACCATTCTAGAGCTACTGATAGGCTGAAAAAATTAACCATTGCTTGCCCCTCTTAAAACTCATATTTTCATTGAGATGGGTTTCCTTTGGATTCCATTTCACCCCTTTTCACCTCTCACCTCTAGATTAACCCTGCTAAATACTTCTTTTTCTATGATGTCTTATATTTCAAACTGCTTGTGCCTTGTGGGATTAAAAGCTAAATACTCTTTAACAAGAGTAATCCCCTAAGTGGACATGTTTCTGAGATTGTTAGACATTTTATCACAAGTGAAAGATGAGAATGCAGAGGGAAGGTATGAAAGCGCAGAGAGTAGAGAGGTTCAGGATTTTCACCTTAGTAATAATTGATTGCAAAGGGGCTCTCTAAGCCAATATTTGCATGAAAATAGGCCCATTCTTAATTCAAGAATAAGCTCATTTTTCTCCTTTCCATTGAGAAGCAATATGACCCCAAGGAGCTACACCCCAGCAAGGGAGGCCTTGACACACTTGACCTTTCCCAGTTTTTGACTCAGCTTATGTGGCTTTAATAATTAACAGCTAGCACTTACAAATAGTGCATTTAATATGTGGCAGCCACTGTTCTAGGCACTCTATGTACACTGGCTCATTTAAGACTCAACAATCTTATGAGGAAAACACTATTTGTCCTGCTGCTATGGACTGAATTGTGCCTCCCCACCCCTGCAGAAATCATTATATTGATGCCTTAACCCCCAGTGTAGTGGTATTTGGGGATGGGCCTTTGGGAAGGCAATTAGGTTTAGATAAAGCCATGAGGGTGGGGTCTTCATAATGGGATTAGGGCCCCTGTAAGAAGAGGCTCCAGACAACTTGCTTCTCTCTCCTGTCTCTGCTATGTGAGGACACAGGGAAAAGCTAGCCATCTGAAAGTCAGAAGAATTTCTCACTGGGGGATCAAGTTGGTGATCACCTTGATTTTGAACTTCCCAGTCTCCAGAATAGTGAGATATAATTATTCATTATTTAAGGCATTCAGTCTATGGTATATTGTTGTGGTAGCCCAAGCTGACTAATGTAAACCAAAATTAAAATTCTAAGGCCCCCCAACCATCTGAATGAATCCTTCCTCTTGGCCAAGGGCATTCCAAAGTTAACCTGAAGAACAAGTTCAGGCTATGATGGGAAACGGGAGCTGGACATGCCTCATTATGCCCTCCTCCCTTTTGGAATTACTGGTAGAACGGACTCTAAGTTTGATAAGAAACATTTACAGTTTATTCTCTGAAACCTGCTACCTGGAGGCTTCATCTGTGTGACAAAACCTTGGTCTCCATGACCTCTTATTGTACCCGGACATTCTTTTCTATTGATAATAACTCTTTCAACCAATTGCCAGTTAGAAACTCTTTAAATCTACCTATGACCTGGAAGCTCCCACTTCAAGCTGTGCTGCCTTTCTGGACTTAACCAATATACATCTTACATGTATGGACTGATGTCTCATATCTCCTTAAAATGTATAGAACCAAGCTGTACGTACCCCACCACCTTGGACACATGTCAGGACCTCCTGAGGATGTGTCATGACTGTGTCTTTAACCTTGACAAAATCAACTTTCTAAATGGATTGAGACCAGTCTCAGGTACTTTTGGTTTACATAAATATAACTGCTATCTTATAGAGGAGCAAATTGAGACCCAGAGAGGCTGTCATAGCTTGCCTAGGGAGAAGTAGAAGATGATGAAGGCAGGATTCAAACTCACATAGTCTCGCTCCGGGGTCTGTATTGCTCATTACTATGGTCAAATGCCTGCAGTGAAGGCAATAGTTTCTGTGTGTTCTGGCCTCTTCTTCGGCCATCTTGAAACTCCAAATTATGCCATCATGTGGACTCACAAAAGATTGTGTTCAGGCTTCCACAATCATGGAATTGTGTATGTATGTATGTATGTCTCATGTGTTTTGGAGTTCGTGCCATCTACTCATCTGGGAGCCTGGTAATGACTGGTACTTTTTTTCATTTCCACTCCCTCAGTTCTTAGTGCAGTGCCTGGGTAGGTGTTTAGTAAATCTTGTTAAGTGAATATGTGTAAAGACGAAACAGCCTAATCTCACAAAGTTTTATAAATAAGAATAAATCATGTGAGTTCTTTGAAAATAAGAATATTGCAGTATGAGAGGTTGATTTGGTAATAACTCAGCTAAAAGACCTGCTTAAGCAGTTACCCAAGCCTGAGAAGGAGTAATTTTGTGCTATCTTATGATAGTCTGAATGGACTTAGGGGAACACCAGTTTTCCATTTTGCCCTTGGCCCCTTGTTCATAAAAAGTACTACTGCAGGTTGGGCTGCCACAGAAGCAGGCTCTGAGATAGAATCTAGTGTGCAGGATATTTATAAGGAGGGTCCTTGGGATCTTGCCTGCTGCAGGAAGAGACTAAGGCAGAACTGGGTAGAAGAAGAAGTTGAAATGTGGTCCAGGCCCAGTGACAGCCTGGCCGAGCTCATGAGAGCTCTTGAGGTAGAATAGTCTTGCGAGAGTTGAGCCAGATGGCAAGGTCTTCTTACTCCAAAGCTACTTAGTCACTAGATATGGGCTGCCCAGGAGGGGCTTGATAGTGAGCAAGGCAGCTTGCCTGAAGGAGTGGCAGCTGAAGGCTGTCCGTTGACAGACTCCCAGCAGCTGGGACAACAAGCTCTCATTTCAGGGAGGTCTGGGTGGTGTATCTCAGGGTCCCACACATGAACATTACTTTGGAATGAGTGTTTCCACAGCACAGGAGCCCAGCATGGTGAGTATTCTCATTATTGCAGAATGTTACTTTCATCTCTTGAGCCAGATTTTCTTTTATGACTCTTGGCAGATGCCCAAAGATCCTATGTCTGTGTAGCATCTTTTTGAAAGGTTTTTCATACATAATATCTCTTGTATGAGATTCCTTTCTAAGAACACTTCACCTCCCAGAGTCTGGCTTTAAATTTGTTTTCTCATCTTTCCTTCATAGCCCAGAAGAAAAAGTTCCCTCTCCCTTTCCCAGGTTAATTTTTCTCCTATAACTTTGACTTGACCCTTCTTGGCCTCCTACAAAACCTAGTTCTTTCAGTGAGTCTCAAGTCCCCTCAAAGCCTTTCCTCTCCTATACAGGGTAAGGCCCTAGAATATTATTGTACAGGAAATTGGGTCTTAGTACGGGAGTAAACACAGTGATGTCTGGCCCTAGAAGCAGGGAGGCCAGGAATGAGATGCAGCTCTGCTAACGAAACACAGTGTAACACACTATAAGCAGGGGTTCTTCTAGGAAGTTTTGATGAATAATTCTTAGTTGCTTGTTCCTCTGAGGAGCCCCTGAGGGTTGTATCAGTGCAAGGTCTCATGGTGAAGTAGAAGGAATGTGGTTTTTGGAGTTATTCAGGGCTGATTTTGACTTATAGTCAAGCCACTTGCTAGCTGTGTAACCCCCTCGGTTTACTTACCTTCTCTTAGCTTTAGTTTCCTCACCTGGAACACATGGCTTACAAAGTCCTCCCTCAAAGGGTTGCTGTGAAGGGGACACTCAATGAGATGACACAGGTGAAGACTTGCATAGCATCTGGCACATAGTATACCCTGTCATGCACACGCTGCTTCCTCACTGAGGCAGATGCACTGGGAGTCCAGCTGGCCAGCTGCCAACCCTCCTCTGGCTCATTCACACACATGGGCCCCACTACTTTTTGATTTTACATTTAAACCCCGTGCTCTGAATTCCTGTCTTGCCTTTATTGGTGAGACATCTCCATCTCAATTACAGCTCAGCAGGTGCATTATGAGCTGAGTGAATGCAAGATTGAACAAATAAAAAATACAACATGTAAGTAAACTCAAAAAATGCTTTTGGAGTACCCTGAGTTCAAACGTTTTGTGCTTATTCCATTCACAGATGACACATTCTATCTGCAATGACTACCAAGCTGAGTATGGCAAGATGGTTTCTTAGCATGATAAGAGACTAACAGGACCTACTTCTCATTTGTTAACCCCTCACAGTGTACCAATATTAAACAAGGTATTTTAAAAAGATCTGTTCCTGCCTTTGTGGTTAATTTTTAAGAGTTAAACTTCTTCTTGTTCTGTGAGCCCCTGAAAATTCACTTTAAATCAACAGGCAAAGAGCCAGCTACAAGGAAGGGCAAAGCAAAATTAAACTTTATCCTGCAGTCATGTCTTAGGGAAAGAATTGGACAAACCTGTTCCTTGTTTCAGTAGAAACTTCAATCCATGCAGCAGAATTAAGGAACAGCTAGATTGGTGCTTGTGGAGGCAAAAAGATAGAGAGTAAATATATTTAGTCAGGCTAATCAAGCACACATCTGTAAGTGAATTTTAAAAATGACTTTGCTTTGAGGAAGTTGACTCCCATTTTGGTTTATTACATGATTGACTGAATTGTTCTCTGTCTTGCATGTCACCTTATTTGACTTGACACTAATCTGACAGAGGGATGTAGAGGAAAATCTATAGGCCTGGGTGTCAGCCTTGAGTCAGGACTCTGACTCTGTTGCTTCTTAGCTATGGCACCATGGGTAAGTTACTCAGTCCTCTGACCTTCAGTTCCTTCAATAGTAAAATGAGGTTTTAATACTTACTTCTTTCTACTATAGTGTGTATAAAATGTAATATACACAAAGTGCCTGGAGTGAAGTAGGTATTAAAAATGCTATAGTTCCTCTCTCCTTGCCTCCTAATTTCCAAAATATCCAATGGCTTTTAGTCATATGATAAATTTTGGTTGCTACCATTTTTCCTTATTAGGCACTATTTACTGATATAGAATATTCTATACTTAGTGCTGTTGTCATAAGCAAGTCTCTAGACAAAGAGATGAAATTGCTGAGACAGTTTAGCTCGATGGGTTTGAATCCAGGCTCTGGCACTTGTCAAATGTTTGACCTTGGTCAATTAAGGTCAATTACACATTTTGTGCCTCAGTTTCCTCATCTGTAATATGTGGATATTAAACCTCATTCCTAGGGTTGTGTTGAGGATTAAATGAGTTAATCTATTTGAAGCCATTAGCATGGTGCCTAGCAATTGCAGGAACAATGTTGATGTCAGCTATTGAAACTGCTGCCCCTCGTTGCTATGTTTGTGGCTGCCTTCCTACTCACAGCTCTCATCTTCAGGAACTGCTTCCACCCACGAATCACCTCCCTCAGTGTTGTTTGCGTTACATAAATGGTGTACCCATCCAAGCCTCAACTATTTAGATCAGGAGTGGACATCTTATCTGAGCTGGAAAAATCAGAACCCTCTCTTTGGTTTGGGAACAGTGAGTAATTGAGAACAGCCAGCTGTGGGCTGTGGAGCTGGAAGGTTGTATAGACTCAGGGCTGAGGCCATTATCTGGGTCTTGATGGATGAATGGAGAAAGCTTTCTGCTAAAGGAATCAGGAAAGTGGGGACAGATATAAGAGAAAACCAGAGAGGAGAAAGTGTATTGCCCATAAGAAATGATGAGAGGCCTGGGAAGATGAATTTTCCAGTTCCTGAGACCAGGCTGTGCTGAGCACTCTGTGCTTACACTCTTGAGATGCCCACTTTCTTGCATGATCATGTTCCAATTCCCAACCCCTTCTCGACACGCTTAGGCAACTCTGTCTTCTGTGCAGGCAAAGAAGCTGTGATGAGAACACTGAACTTCAGCAGGAAGTGATCTACATCCTTGGTCTACAAATGTTTTTGCTCACATAGTTGCAGAATTTTTAAGAACCATGTACCCCTACACATTTTCAAATCGATATCTAAAATTTATATCTTAAGTTTAAATGTCACAGCCCACAGAATAGTCTATTGATTGTAAGATATTATAATTCTTTCATAGTATTATGAACAGCTAAGAAAAAATAAATGCTTAACATTTTTGTAAGATACACCCCAACTTAACAGATGTTAAAATGAAAAATATTATTTCCCTTAGAATCATTGAAATGTGAACATTAAGGATATAATCCTTATACATTATAAATACTGACATTAAAAAAGCCTGCTACATTCTTCTTTTAACTGTGTCCAAAGAATCTAAATACTATAAAGATTTAATATTCACATGATCCAGTTAGAAAACATATTAGATGAGCATGATCTACTCTGACATTTGGAAAATTTAAATCTTTTTTCCCCCTTGAATCTAGATTTTCATCCTATTACCCATACAAGATTTAATCTAAATGTATATAATGTATTTTTATGTAAAAATATAATAGTCTTTAAACTCTTTTACCAATTTCCCTATCATACGTTTTGCATACATACAAGAAAAATGTGCATATGAACTGGAGATTTGCTTTATTCTCTGTATTCATAAGACTGTAATCTGCACTATCCCAATATGGTAGGTAGCCTCTAGCACCTGTTGCTATCTAAATTTAAATGAACTAAAATGAAATAAAGTTAAAAATTTAGTTTCCCCATATTAGCCACAAGTGCCCGATAGCCAAAGTGGCTCGTCAGTAGTTGATGTATTGATACAGATAGAAAACATTAGTATTGATGCAGGACATTCTACTGAACAGAGCTGCTCTAGAGGTTAAAAATGCCTTTCAGGTTCACTTTTTATTATACTTATAATAAGTATTCAATTGATCAAAACAACCTAAACATATAACATAGTTTTATAAATAACTTAATTGACACAAAGAGAAAACATTTTAAGCATTTATGGCTTCTAATCAAATAAATGGAGCAGAACTTTTGTTTTTAGGTAGTTTCATGGGTTCTGTGACTTATTTCTAGAATAAGATAGAGGTCAACACCAATTTTATTTCTATTTTTTAGTTTTATAAATGGAAACATTGAAAAATTTTCTTTTCTTTTCTTTTTTTTTTTTTTTTTTTTTGGAGATGGAGTCTTTCTCTGTCGCCCAGGCTGGAGTACAATGGCACCATCTTGGCTCACTACAACCTCTGCCTCCCAGGTTCAAGCGATTCTTCTGCCTCAGCCTCCCTAGTAGCTGGGATTACAGGCTTGTATGCTCATGCCCGGCTAATTTTTGTATTTTCAGTACAGACGAGGTTTCACCATGTTGGCCAGGCTGGTCTTGAAATCCTTATCTAAGGTGATCTGTCTGCCTCAGCCTCCCAAAGTGCTAGGATTACAGGCATGAGCCACTGTGCCTGAGAAGTTTTCTTCATACAAATAAGGAGATAATGAAGAACTTTACTGCATTTCACTTCTTTGAACTTTTCCTGAGCCAAAAAAAAAAAAAAAAAAAAAAAAAAAAAAAAAAAAATCACATAATGATCTATCATCAAAATTTATATTTAAGGATAATTTAGCTGACAACTTTGTTAGGTACTGCTTCAGTTCTGTTCAAATCAAGGAATTGGAAACCACTTTGCTTGCAAAATAATTTAGAATTATAGCCATCTGCTGTCTCAATTTCTGCTAAGTCCTGTATATAAAAAACATACCAAGATTTATTAAATGATCATCAGTTGAACTTTTTGAGACAGGTCCTCCCTCTATTGCCTAGGCTGAAGTGCAGTGGCATAGTTATAATTCATTGCAGCCTTGAATTCCTGGGGTCAAGTGATCCTTTCTCCTCAACCTTCCAAGTAGCTAGGACTACAGGTGCATGCCACCACACCCAGCTAATTTTGTTTTAAATTTATATTTTTAATAGAGATGAGGTCTCACGATGTTGCCTGGCAGGTCTCGAACTCCTGGACTCAAGCTATCCTCTTTCCTTGGCCTCCCAAAGTGCTGGGATTACAGGTGTGAGCCCTCGAGCGATTATACCTGGCCTAAACTTTTATTCCTTCACTTAGAGGCACCCTATATAACTATATATATATTTTAAGTTAGGAATATATTACTGATTTTATATTTTTGCCAATACTATCTTTTTCTGCTAAATGTTCTTTTCTTATGCTTTAAATACATATTTTTTTCCCAGAAGCTGAAGATATAACTCATTTAATTACGGGAAATGTTGGTCATGAACTCTAATTGGCAAAGTCCAAATTAACATTCAAACAAATTAGCTAAATTAGAATTACTTCCTGTCAAAAAAATTATGACTTCAATTTTCAATAAACATATTAATATGTTTTATCAAATATTATAAGATCTAAAGAGAAATAAATTATGAAATGCATCTTGTAAGACAAGTCAGCTCAAGGTTAAGATGATGACAAATATAATTAGCTCATTTTTATAATGTAAATACAGAATGATAAATGATAAATATGCTTTGTTTTTTCCTTTAAAGATGGAATCTCACTTTGTCACCCAGGCTGGAGTGCAGTGGCACAGTCTCAGTTCACTGCAACCGCCACCTCCTGGGTTCAAGCGATTATCCTGCCTCAGCCTCCTGAATAGCTGGGATTACAGGGGCCCGCCACCACACATGGCTAATTTTTGTATTTTTAGTAGAGATGGGGTTTCCCCATATTGGCCAGGCTGGTCTTGACCTCCTGACCTTGTGATTCGCCCACCTCGGCCTCCTAAAGTGCTGGGATTACAGGCATGAGCCACCGCACCCAGCCTTATGCTGTTCTAATTGATAATAACGTGAGGTAATTTGTAAGATAATAAGTTATATATGACACAAGGAGTTCCAAAAATTTATTGGTAATTGTCATACTTTTTGGTAAACGTATGTGCATGTATGTCTTAAACTCTGATTTTTAGTTTTAGGAGAAAAGGTAGAATCATGTATCAAAAATAACTATATTAATTTCATTAGACAATCACCCTTATATTTAATGAAAGAGAAAAGTATATACCAATAAAAGCTAATTATTTGGCAGCTAGCATATAATTACTTTTTTGGAAATATGATAGAAAATATTTAACATTAGATGAAATAAGACAAAAATTGACCACAGTTGGGCTATATAGCTCATGATATAATTTGAAAAAATATATTTTAGATATCTTATTAAGCATATACATCCAATGTGAAAAAATTAAAAATATTATCCAAG
Organism: Rhinopithecus roxellana; assembly: GCF_007565055.1. Lineage (NCBI taxonomy): Eukaryota > Metazoa > Chordata > Mammalia > Primates > Cercopithecidae > Rhinopithecus > Rhinopithecus roxellana. Next base: position 594,938 of record NC_044551.1, read on the forward strand.
AGTTTTCTAGTGTATTTTGAAAATCATAGTAGTGCAGAAGAAAGAATAAACACAGAAATCTATACTATTTTGACTATTAGTGTTTTTCTTTCTAGGGTCGTGACATTCCAGGGAAGACTTTGAGAATAGCTGAACATTATAACTTGTATTTAAACATGGGATGGGGGAAAAGCTGTTTCTGGAGTTCAGTACTTTTCTGTGCTTTTTGGTTTGGGGCCCTGGGACTCTTCCTTGGGAGTGAGGTATTCTGACCATAGCTGGGGGGCAGAAGAAGAAAAGTAATAAAAACAGTCATTATTCTATCAAACTGTTCCACCATAGATCTGAATTTAGAACATCCAGGTGTGGGCCAAAATGCCCCTGCAGCTGGGAAGACTGGAGTCCTAGGGGTTTCTGGTGCCCGAAGAATATATCCCCTTTGTTTGTTGCTCTGAGAAAGCCTTACCACTGCTGCTAGGATCCAGAGTAAGATTCAAGATGTGTGAGCAGTTGGCCTTTCTTTTATATAGACCAGAGAAGGGCTTTGGGGGATGCAGGCATGTTCTCTTTCTTGGAGCAAGTTAAATTTTTGGGAAAAGTACAGGCAGAAGTTGAAGATCTGGAAAAAAAAATTATCTAAGAACTACATGTGATCACATAGCTTTTGGGAAGTGTATCTGTCTGAAAATACTAGTCCACATGTACATTTCTAAAAAAATGATGTTTTTCTTTTTCACAAACTATATTGTTAAAACTCTTAGGACAGCATGAAAGGGACTTTCAAAAAAGGAAAAAAATCACAACTTCACAGGCCTTAAATAACTATCCACATTTTCTCCCAGGCTTCCATCATTCATGTACACACTTCTGAATAACGGTCTTAGAAATCTGAGATTTTTGTGTTCTGATTATTTTCCTGTTGTCTTTTTTGACATAACGCTGAGAAATATTCCAAGTTGTACTCAGAGCACATAAAACCACTATCAATGATAGTCCATGTCTATGCTAATAAGACCTTGTATTCCTTTTGTATTGTAGCTATAACAAATTATCACAGAATTAGTGGTTTAAAACACCACACACTTTTTATCTTATAGTTCTGAAGATCAGAAGTCCTAAAATCAAGGTGTCAGCAGGACTGTGTTCCTTCTGGAGGCTCTAGGGGATAATCGTTTTTCAGTTCTAGAAGCCACTTGCATTCCTTAGCTCATGACACCTCCTTTCATTGTCAAAGCCAGTAGGGCACCATTTTCAAATCTCTCTTCGATCCAGTCTGATTCTTCTATCTGCCTCCTTTTTATTCATAGAACCCTTGTGACTGCATTGATTCCACCTAGATAGTCCAGGCTTCTCTTCCCATCTCAAAGCCAGTTGATTAGCAAACTTCATTCCATCTACAGTCCTGTAGCCTAACATACTTAAAGGCTCCAAGGATTAGAACACAGACATCTTTGGGAAGCCATTATCTATCTCCTATAAACCCTAAAATCAGCTTAAGTGTCACTAAATTCCCCTTTTATTTCTGGGAAAATAAAAGAGAACCATTTGGTGTTGTTATCATTCCATGTTGTTTGCCTGCCAATAACACACTGAGCTGTCCACCGAAATATATTTAGGAGCAGTCTCCGCTCAATGTGCTCAAAAAATGTGATTATTGTTAATATTGTCATTATTTAACATTTATGGAGCACCAACCATGCACTAAGTACTCTTCAAAACATACAATTAGTCATGGTTGATGCCCAAAGGGCTTACTATTTAAAATTAGAAAGACACATCTAATATTAGATGCTAACATCTACAAATAGCAATGCTTTGTGAAAGAACTCAATATCCCAGACAATTCAAATGTAGTGCTTCATATTATGTGTTCTCCAAACTCATCTGTATTCGCATGAGACCTAGAAATGTATACTCACCAGAAACTATGTAGACAGGAAAGAAATTATTGTATACATGCATGCTACTTACAAGCAATGTTTTAAAAGTTTGGGACAGCTGCATTGTGTTCTTATTTCAGATCTTGTGAGGGATTAGATCTTGTGAGGGATTAGATCTTGTGAGGGATAAAGTCTTTTTGTGTTCTATGGTTAATAGGATTCAGCTACAAGCAGAAAATATCTCATAAAAGTTGCACAGTATAAAATTTAATTGCTACTGGAGAAATAAATTTTCAAAAACTGCTGTTATAAACGACAAGCCAAGCTCCTACAGACCCATAATCATTTGGGAGACTGTTTCACACTGTACCTCAAGAGCCAGGAAGCCATTTCTACAGTTTAGAAACTTGACCCAACCTTCATGTTAATGCCTTATGTTGGCTGGTTGAAGTATAAACATGTATGTACTACTTGCTCTGAGTTTATACTGCTTCTAATGTGTTTCCTGGCAGTAACATGCTCCATGTACTATTCACAGGAAAGAGGATTAGCAGGGAGAAATTCAGTTTATGCACTTGCCCTTTTTTTAGAAAATGGAAATATGTTTACAATAGCATTTACTATGCCATTGTAGTTTCTTTGATGAATTCTAGGGACAAAATCACCTCATTAATCTAATGATGAACAACACACTCTGAGGTAAGGTGAATTAAGGTCATAAAACTAATTGACATCAGAGCCGGAACTAGAATCATATCACCTGTGACCCTCAATGGACGTTTTACCATTTCACCTGATGCTCACTGTCTGCCTCTTACCCTGACGCTCCCTAGGTCTCCTCCTGCCTCTACCACTACACACCCTTTGCCTCTAACTCTTTAGAAGAAGAGAGTTTCAGTAATGCCATATGTCTGTTATCATTGTTTTTTTCACCAGATGTCCTGTTGTAAGTTGTCAAGTAGACCGTGGAAATATCAACTCACAGCTGCAAGAAACAGCTCAAGTCATAATGTTCCCCAAGAACAATGAGTGACATGACTCTCCCCAGTCACAGTGATTAAGATTTGAGCTTGCCTGGATGAGCCGGCCAGTTAGCACTCTGGGCACAGGCATAGGTGGAGGCCTCAGCCTGTTCTCACTCCAGAGGATGGGGCTGCCATGTTAAGCAGCTCCACCAGAACAGGCCATCTACGTGTGTTTTTGGTGTGTGGATGTGTGGGACAGATTGTTATCTACATTAAATAACTTAGTGTTCACTCAACCATTTTTCCAGAATGAGAGTAGCAGATGGAAAGGCTGGAACGTGGCTCTTTGTTTCTAGGGACCAGTGCTCTTGTTGAGAAGAGTCTCCAGAACCAGTTTCACCCTTTCTATGCTTTCACCACAGGCTGAGCATGGAACTCCACCTTATCAAGTCGACCTTTAAACTGCTTAATGCCACCTCCCTCTGCCCACCCCCACACCATGCTGATTATATAAGGAGAATTGCCTGGATTTTAATCCAGCTGTATTACTTGCTACCTGTGTGAGAACTGGTAAGTTTTGTTGTCTATCTATGCCTATTTCCTCAAATGTAAAATATAGGTGATTTTGTATCTACCTAATAGTTCCATGAGAGAATACAGGGAAAGAATCTGTAAAAAAGATCAGACGTATATTAGTGTTCAATAAACGATCCTATTATTATCCTTATTATTCCTTTGATACATATAAATTGAGCAACTCATTAAGTGCCTGGTCCTTAGAGGGAGCAACACAGGGCAATGATTAAGCTATAGGCTTTGTCTTCAAGAAGTTCGCAGTCAAGCTGCAGAGGCTCTATTATAAAAGATAAAGATCATTTGGAAAGACATTAGAAGAAGCTGTCAAAGTAGGTGGTAAATATCCGGAAAGGTAGGAGGAAAGAAAGGATAAAGCAAGGAAAAGAACCAATGACCTACAGAGAGATGGTATCTCGTATGCATCTCCAATGCCTAAAATACCTCCTGATCCTCTAAGAGTTTAGTGGCATATAGATTCCCAATTGCATATATATATATATATATTTTAAAACTGTGAGCCAAGTGGAACAGTTAGGTCTAGTTTTATTAACTTACTATGTCATGGAGAATGAAGGAAAATCACTTTGTACCATGTCCCCATTGCCTGCAAGTCAGGTCTAAAATAGGTTTTTGAAGAAGGTAAGTAGTTCCAGGCAGTCACTAAACATTTTTTGCTGGATCCTCTAAGGAAATGTTAACTGACAAAAATATAATTTGCGTCACATAGGCAATTCCACATTTTCTACTAGCCACATCAAGAAAAGGAAAAAGAAGCAGGTGAAATAAAATCTAACACATTTTATTTAACTCAATACATTAAGAATATTATAATTTTAACTCATAATCAATACAAAAACTATCAATGAGATTTTACTTTTTTTGTACTAAGTCTTTGAAATCCAGTGAGCCAACTATACTTACAGCATCTCTCAATTTATTCTAGCCATATTTTAAGTGTTCAATAACCATATGTAACTAGTGGCTACCATATTGGACCGCGCAAATCTAAAAGTTTTAGTGAAATTAGAGATTAAAAGAAAAGCATACTTGAAAATATTTCAGAAAATAAATTCAAATACACGTGTTGGAGGATGCTGTACAGTACACAGTTTTCTGATGGCAGAGTGCACTGAGGTTGTTTCAGTAACCTCTGCTCCAACAACTTTTAAAGAATAAGGGGAAACACAAATCCAGTCTGAGGACTTGCTTGATGTGGTGATTAATTAAGACATATGGGTGAGCATAAAGCAAGATTTCCTCCTACAATCCGTCTTCTACTGACTTTCATTAAGGACAAAGAACATTTTAATGGATGAAGCCTTCACCTTTAATAAGCCTTTACTCTGTTATTTCCTACGGAACCATGCATTAGATTAACAAAACAATGGTAGCTGGCTAATGACAGAGCTGTGGTCAGAACCCCAGGGATAGCCTATGTCACTATTAGCGCCTCAAGGCAAAATGTCACTTGGGCCACCTCTTCCAATCCAATCAAGAAGACTTTGACCTATAATTGCATTCAGAGAGTTCAAGAGCTCAAGAGGTTACAGATGGGGTGAGTGGGCCCATGCTTTGCATCATCAGATCAGCTTGAGGAAAGAATGTATGAGAGCATAAATGGGGACTGATATGGGTAAGGGGGAGGCATGTTTGTCTCCTGTTTCCAAATGATATTTGGAAACAAAACAAATATTCCTGTTTATCATTGACTACTTAGGAGAGGTATATTTGTTTATTGCTTATATACATTTTTATTTTGGAATAATTTTAGATTTACAAAAAAAGTTGCAAAGCTAATGCAGAGAAACACTGTACCTTTCATCTAATTTCCCTTTACATAGGAAGTGTAGTACATACATCAAAACCAAGAAGTCAACATTGGTAACATTACTACTAACTAAATTCCAGCTTTTATATTGCATTTTTTTTCAATCTGCAGCTTTAAATTTCAGTAGGAAGAATTGTGTAAAACAATAAGATATCAAAGCAATTTTAAAAAACAGATAACCCCTATTTTGTAGAGACTAGGGATAGAGATGAAAGATAGCATGAGGCAAAGTGGTGATATTAATCCAGCAACTTACTTTTCCTACCACAGATATTTTAGATGAACTTTGATCATTCTGATGCAGATCAAAAGGGTACCTCCTCTGCGAAGCCTTCCCTGGTCTGACATCAAAAATGATATTGGAGTTGCCAGCCGAAAGAAAGGGACCAGAATATTCTCAAGGAGCAGTTATTAAAGCTTCCCCTCCCCTACTCCTTGCTACCTTCCAACTCATGTTACCGAATGTGCTTCCAGAAAGCATCTCTGAAGGTTTTATGCATGAAGAGTTTTTGCTGGGTCTTTTGTCTTTTAAATGATAGGAATTGCTGAAGCTATATATCCCTGAAAATGTCCAGTTTAGAAATCATCACGAATAACACATCTTAGCACATTTAGGTAATAGGTGAAGCTATTCACATTCAAATATGAGTTTGGGGGGAATGAGGCTTACTCAGTTTACCTCTGACCAAATTTAACACATAGGAGGAACTGCCACGAATTTTTGGCACTGAGCTCGCTATGGCTTCACTGAGGATCACTCCTTTCTGAACAGACACTCTAAATGATACTGTAGATGTTTCTCTCTACTAAACTAAGTTCCTGATGATAGGGACTGTGAGAAATGTGTCCCAGTCTTTCTTAACCGTGGATCCTCATTGCCTGAAACAATCCCTAGTATTTAACAGATGCTCAATAAATGTTCTTCGGCCAAAAATGGACAAATAACTATTGCATGGATAGATGGTTGAATAATGCATAACTGATGAGTAATTCCTCATCTCTGCCTTTAGGCGCTTACTCTCTGGAAAGAGACATAGAGAAACATCCAGATGATTATAATGCATGGTGGAATGAGGTAGTAAGTGCTGAGAGAGGTGAACATGCTAAAGAAAATGTTGTTTAGATTCCAAGAAGGTGGGAACTACAGCCCCTTGGAAAATAAGCAGAGGTAAGCCATACTTGAGATTGTCCAGGAGATGCATAGGATGTTGTAATCAGGGGTGGGATGGGAAATAAATAAGAACATTCCTGTAGGAGGGAACAGAGCACACTAACCCAGCAAGGTGGGAAATAAGGAACGCTTAGCATTTAGTTTAGAAAGCTTATGTGGCATGTGGAAGTAAGGGAAAATACATGAAATTCATACACTGAATTTCCACATTATGCATGTCCTTGAATGCCTCTGTTTGCCAATTTGGAAGCAATGATAGACATAGATAAATCATGAAGAGAAGCTGACTTGGGGAGGAGGTTAAATTTGTTCAAGTACATCTTCCAAAAACATGTTAGGTCTGAGAAAAATATTAGAACTGCAGGGAAGAAAAAAGTATTGTTATAATATGATGATACCATTTAGTCATTAAGTTCTATGGTGACAAAGCAGAATTTTCCTACGTTTGTAATGTAGAAGGCTATACTGTGATTAAATTATTATCTGTCCAGCCAATAAAATGAAAAGAAAGTCAGTAAAGCAATCTTGTTAAAGAAGTAATTGAAGGGCCGGGCATGGTGGCTCAAGCCTGTAATCCCAGCATTTTGGGAGGCCGAGGTGGGCGGATTGCCTAAGCTCAGGAGTTTAAGACCAGCCTGGACAACACAGTGAAACCCTGTCTCTACTAAAACACAAAAATATTAGCCAGGCATGGCAGCATGCGCCTGTAATCCCAGCCACTCAGGAGGCTGAGGCAGGAGAATCACTTGACCCTGGGAGGCAGAGGTTGCATTGAGCCAGAATCGCACCACTGCCCTTCAGATTGGGTGACAGAGCAAGACTCAATCTCCAAACAAACAACAACAATAAGCAATTGAAATAGCAGTTTTTGAACCTAATACTTTTTCTTTCCATGTTCCATTAACAGTTGCATGATCAAGCTGACTTGAGGGTTCTGAGCAGAAGCTGATCAGTCTACTGCACATTGTGAAGAAGTTAAAAACCTGGATTGAATTGCAAAATGTACTACTCAAGGAGTCCAAAGAATAAAATATGAGCAGCTTGTGGGGGTAAAGCATTTGTAGGTAAAGAAAAGGCCCATGAGCATCATGTCAGTGTCTTTTAACTTTCCGTTGCAATGGAATAATTGTGTATGCGTTTATGAAAATCTTTGGAAAAGAAGCCACGTCACTGGGTGGTTCTTATTTATTTTCCTCCCCAGGGTCTTTGCTGCTCTTGCTGGGTGCCTCAGTTGCTAGCTTCAAGAGCAGTAACGCCCCACTGTTCCCAGCTCCTTGCTTGCTGGGTGTGAGGACAGAGGCTATCATAGCAATAATTGCTGGATGTGCTGTGTTTGCACATCTGTGGTGGCCTTCTGAATTGAGTTTCGTGCCAGAGCCAGGCAGCGCCCCCCTACCCCACCCTCCCACCGCCCCTTTATTTTCTGTGTCACACCATTAAAGGAAATGAGATTATGGCACAAATCATCATTCACGTGACTCTAGCATAGAAGGTTAGCGAGATATTGCAGAGATAATTCCATAGCCACCATGGCCCCTGACAATAATTACAATGTGGCCACAGGGGATCACCTTCTAATAGGCTTTTGTTCACTCAATTCAGAGTCTGTTGTGTGCTAGAGTTTGGATAATTAAAGTTGTGTCTCAGAAGCCACATGTGGTAGCTCATAATTATGTAGTCGAGTCTAACAGAAAACTGAGGTGACTGACACCAGGCTGGAGTAAGGAACAGGGGTCCTGGTGACAAGGAAGAAAGAAACCAGTCCTCTCATCTGGGGACAGGGGATTGGTGTTCACGCCACAGCATCAACTGCTTTATTTATTTTAAACAAAAATGACTAATTGTAGCCCTTTCTGGTCCAATCCCTCACTCTCCACAGGGACTTTTCCTAACCCTTTCCTATTGCTGCAATAAAAGAGTGGTAGCTGGTCTGAGCAATGAAGAAAATATACATGGCTTATTTAAACAGCATAATGGTTTAATTATTTAATCATTTGCATGTTGAGTGATTTGCATAACAGCAGGAAAAGGCCCATGTTGGAATCTGGCCCGTTCCTCACTAGAGAAAAGATTCTGAAACTTGGCCTCGTTGAAGCCCTTGAATTTTAGAAAAAAAAAATGTGAACTTTGAAAAACTTAGATTTGTTATTTCAAGGATGCAATGTTTGAAAAGAAAACAAATCCAAAGACTATATCCCATTGGGCCATATTTCTCAAGTCAGCCTATGGCTGTCAAAGAAGCAAAGTAGCTAATTTTCCCTATAAAGTATGCACTTGAAAAGCTATTCTCCTAAGTATAGGCAGAATGCTTTGCTAAGTGGGTGCCTTTTCAGCATTCTAAGACTGGGTCCCACATTTTCTAACAATTCAATGTAAAAGAGATGGCTATTTCACCATTCTGCTTAAAATCTGAAACTTTAGTCCAGCACATCTCTTATCTTAAATCTTTAGAATGTTTAGAAGATTCTTGGAATGCACTTCTAAAAGGCTCTGAATTTCTGAGCCTTAAAAGTAAAATTCTGCTTTGTTCTAACAGAAGACATCTTTTCCTCCAAGTTTTGCCAGGTAGAGAACAAACCCCTTCATTTTGTTTCAACACTGTGGTCTCTTTTGAAGCACAGTGAGTTTATTCTTCACCCAATGTGGAAACAACAATTGATATTCAAAACGCTACCCTTTCCTAAGGCTTTGCCTTCATGAAAATGAAACATATTTCGTACTGAGCACCATATGGTGTTTGTGAAGAGTGGACACGCAGATGCCTCCTAATTAAAGCATTAAAGTTTGTCATGAGAAATGGCAGCACAGATGATTTTGGCTGGGTGTGTGTGTGGGAGGGGGTAGGCAGGAAGGGGTCCCAGAGAGTGGATGAAGTGGCAGGCTAACTCCCAGTTTTTTCAAACACACACTCTGATTGGTCCTCGGGGAGCAGATAATGGCAAGAGGCAGTTAATTTGAAGATAATTGAGAGATCTCTTTCCTGTCTTCACACAATAAAAAAAGGTGTCGGGCCTCAGCTGGCACTTGCACTCTGGCAGGAAGAAAAGGGCTCGAATTGGTCTGTAAAAGCTGCCACCTCCTTTTCACCTCTCACACAAAGCTGGGAAACCCCTTTCCTATCCTACACCCCACCTTCCCCCACGCTCCCAGCCGTGCAACCATGTTTATTGTTTCAACACATCAGACCATAAATAAGAGTTTCCAGAGGGAGAGCATATTGGAGGATGAGGGAAGATCTATTCTTCTGGAAAACATGAGCTGTGCCTCTAAAAACACTGCCTCCCGGACAGGCTGAAGGGAAGCATCCCCTCAGTTGGGGGTTTACTGTGAGATGGCGAACTGGTTCTTTGAACCATTTTTTCCCCTTTCTCAGCATCTCTGGTACTATGTGCCAAGCTGTTCTCAAACCCGTGCAGTCTAGTAACCCGGAGGGACTTTCCAAGGTTAAGGGAACACTCATCTGCCCACCTGTGTGTAGATGGCAGATAGAAGCTCTTGAGGTGTCGTGTGGTAGGAACGGTCTCAAGCTGGGCTTCACACTTGCCTCAGCAAGTCACACTGCGAAAGGGAAGAGGCAATCACATGTGAGGGGCTGTTTGTTTTTTAAGGAAACGCTCCCTCTGGCCTGCCAAACTTCCCAGCTCCTTTTTATATGATAATGCAGCTTGCTTATAAATTCTAGGAAAATCTTAAGTCGGCACTTAAAATAATCCTTTTTAAAAAACACACCCACGTGAAGAATTACTGGAAATTAGGATTACATAAGTGTGAAGAATGTTGCTTTTTCCCTCAGAACTGGGAAACTGAACGTTGACAGTCCTATGGGAATGACAATGCTAAGGGAGACTTTAAAACGTGAGAAGAGCTACAGTCACCAGTTTATTCCTTGTCAGTAAAGCCCCAAGAAAATGGATTGGATGGAGTGGGCAGAAAGGCAAGAAAAAGAGTGGTAGGGGCAATGCTGAATGAGAAAGCCGATCCAGGAAGCTAAATCAGCTCATGAACAGGATGGTTTGGGGGGTCATTAAAGGTAGCTACACAACTGGGTTTGCTAATCTGATTGAAAAAAAAAGTTTTCTGAAGTAAAGTATATTTTTCGGTCATTCTGGTAAGTTAGGTCAAGTTAAGTTTTTCTTCTCTCTGAGCAGCGAGACTGTGATGGCCTCTCCACCAGAGGGCTGCCTTCCAGTTCGTTCCTGGGGAGTACCTTGGGGTATGAGTCTTGGTCTGTGTTGGCATTTCCATGTCATAATTACACAGAATGGGCAGAATGGGAAAACCTAATAAAGTGCCGGGACCATTCAAATAAAGAATAAGACTAAAGTTAGAAACTTCTGTTTATCTAATGATATCATAAAGAAAACAGAGAGAAACTCCAAACTTGGAAAAGAGATTTCCAATACATAAACCAACAAGAGTTTAGTATCGAGAATAAAGAATAAAGGTATGAAGTCAATGAGAGAAAAATAGCCCAAGAAAAAATTTGCGTAAATGACAGAAATAGACATCTTAGGGTAAAAGAAATGCAAGTGATTAATATATATTTTAAAAATGTATATATAACTGATTAGTAGGCAGGAAATGCAAATTAAAACCCAAATGAGATCCTATTTTACATCTAACAGGTTGGGAAACAATTGGGAAGTTTGATAATATCTAGTGCTGATGAGGATAGAGACAAAGGAATTTCTTGTATGCTCTGGAGCATGTGTATGCATTGGTTCTACAACACTGGGAAATGATTTGGCATTATTAACTAACCCATTTGTCGGACATATTCCCTAGGTAACTTCTGGCACATCTACAATAATGGTCATAACACACTGTAAGACCCTAAATACTGTCTGAACAGTTCAAAGGCCATTAATAAGCAAGTCCGTGAATACATCGTGACAGTGGAGTACTATACAGCAGGATAAATGAATGAATTAGGACTATGCACATTTTGTAGAATCTCACAAATACTGTGGGAAAAAATTTTTGCAAGGTTTCATACAGTATGATGCAATTTTTCTAAAGCCTAAATCAAACAACTTGAATAATATCTTAAAGATTCAGTAGATTCTCATTATTTGCAGTGGTTATGTTCTATGAAGTTGATGCAAACACTGAATTAGCAAATACTGAGCCATTTCTCTCAGGGGAAATCTACTACAATATCTCTGTCTGTATTTATAAATACACACAATATAGAGTTGGCCCCCTGTATCCATGGGTTTTGCATCCCCAGGTTCTGCATCTACAGATTCAACCAACTGAGGATTGGAAATATTTTTAAAAAGTAAAAAATACAACATAAAAGTACATATTTTAAAATACAACTATTTACATAGCACTTACGTTGTATTAGGTATTATAAGTAACCTAGAGATGATTTAAAGTATACAAAAAGCACATGCATAGGTTATATGTAACTACACCATTTTTATACCAGGGACTTAGTCATCTGTGGGGAAGTCCTGGAACCTATCCTCCATGGATACGGGGAACGAGGGATGACTATACGTGCTCGTATATATCTCACATAGATTATAATCTTAAATCTTAAAAACAGCTCTTCCTGGTAGGTTCTATTTTCCTTATTTCACAAAAAAGATGAGGTTCAGAAGTGAGTGACCTGAGGCCCCCACTAACATGTGCGCACCATGCACTTGCCCCAGAATTGAAGCCCTCTTACATGGCACTGCACTGCCCCCGATCTCTGTCCTTGTCCGCTCTGCATAGGAGCTGAAACAAGAAGCCAGAGCATCCCCTTTTTTGAACGCAGCTGGGAATGGGAGCCTCACTGGAAACCAGTAAGTGACTCAAATTTTTCATCACTCTGTGCATGTCTGCAAATGACCGCAAGTGTGCTGTGTTGATTTAGGGTTTACAAATACATTTTAGCTAGTAAGTGAATTTGCAAATACAGAATCTATGAGTAATGAGGATCAACTGTACACAAATAGGTGCTAAAACAAAGGTCTGGCTTGGAGGTTAGATGGTGGATCAGAGGCTTACTCCTGTTTCACAATCCCCACTCTCTATTCTTCTCTCTATATAACGTATGCACATATATTTGAGTATATTATATATAATTGTATATAGATTTTGCGTATATTATACATACTTATGAATGTGTGTGTTTGTGTGTGTATTGGAGAGAAGCGACTCTTTGAAGTCCAGTCACAGTATGTATATTTTACCATTTTAAAACCGAGGTGGCTGTCAGCCTGCCAGGGCTGAGGAATGTAAAGGTGGTGTAAAATGAGCCCCCCTCAGATTCAATAATCCTCCTTTCTGTAAGATAACAAATATTGGGATTATTCCCATTTAAAAATAATTTTTTAAATTCACAGGATATCCACTAGAAGTTAAAGAACCTTGCCTTGCAAATTTCACTTTTAAGAGCCTGATATAGTTAGAATATTGTCAAAATTCTGGAGTATGTTTCATTATCTATTGAGGTAACTTTCAAAATTGGACAACCAATAAAGTGGTTCTAAGTATTTTGAAATAAGAATGTGTTCCTTCAATTTTTTTTTTCTTTCTTTTTTTTTTTTTTGAGACGGAGTCTCGCTCTGTCGCCCAGGTTGGAGTGCAGTGGCACGATTTTGGCTCACTGCAACCTCCGTTTCCTAGGTTCAAGCAATTCTCCTGCCTCAGCCTCCTGAGTAGCTGGAACTACAGGCGTGCGCCACCACATCCGGCTAATTTTTGTATTTTTAGTAGAGACAGAGTTTCACCATGTTGGCCAGGCTGGTCTTGAACCCCTGACCTCAGTCAATCTGCCCACCTCGGCCTCCCAAACTGCTGGGATTAGAGGCATGAGCCACTGCGCCAGGTCTCCTTCAATCTTTTTTATGTATTTGTAGAATATTTTTTAAAATGGGTTAATGCATCAAAATGTAAAGTATGATCCAAATTCCAGGGTAAAAACAAATATATATACACAAGTTATCCAAGACTTCTCAGGCCTCACACGAATATTAAAAACTCAGATTGTACCGGCTCTTTTCCCTACTACTCATCTAGGATACCCAGGTTTCCCCAATATTGCCTACATGCTACTTGGAATCCCCAAGGCGTGTCCCACATGTGCTCACACTCTTGGAGGTGGCTGATGGCCTGTAGGCATCACTGTAGCTCAGGGAGCCCCCCTTGGAGTCCTGTGTGGTCATAGGTGGCAGGCAGGGAGAACACTGCACTTCTCTGGGATTGTCCCCTACTAGAGCCTCTGAGCCATGTTTCTGGTGCCCACATCCTACAGAGTTGTTGGGAAATATGTAGCTTTTTCTCTTCATAGGACCTAAAGCTGCACGCAGGGACTTGGGCTGGGGACCGATTTGGGTGACCGACATGATTCTGGACTCTGGATCACCCAGGTTCCACTAAGGTTTTGTTACCAGATGAGTTAGTCACATCTGGCTCCTTTGTCCCTAAGAGATCTCCCTTAAGATCCAAGAAAACTCTTCAAGACTGGTCCTTCAAACTACCTCAGTAAACAAACACAATATTACATATTTTGACCGTCTACCAGACTGCTGGACATGTCTAGTTATATCTGAAACTTAGTTGTGAGAACTTTCCAGACATAAGCCATCTCCTAAAAAGTAGAGGTGTGTGTATGTGTGTGTGTACACACAAAAATACAGAGGATATCACTTAGTACTGTAACACCCCTCTCTCAACCTTCTAAATTTTCCTCTGGTTTCCACTATGTATCATATTTATGAGAAAAATGTAATGACCATACACTCCAAGAAAATTACAAAGCCTCAAATACAAGTTTTCCCTCTCATTACTGTGAAAAGAAAGTAAATTATAATTTTCACTTGTTTTTGAGAGGATATTTTAAAACCCATTTCCCATTATTATTAGAATTTGTAGATGATGTGGAGCCACTGAATAGTCAACGTGCTTGCAAATGTCAATAACTTTTCTAGAGATCAGCCATTATTAGATATAAAATAAAATGGAAATATATCCCACACTCAATACCAGTAAAAGACACAAAATAACTAGAAACCCTCAACAAGAAATGTGTGAAACCTAAATGAAATAATGCTTTATTGAGAGATAAAATAATTGAATATCCCAGGTACTTGATGACTGAATGGCAATATTGCCTGTCAAAATTATGTCAGTTATTCACAAGTTAACGTGTAGTCATAAGACAAGTATGACTAACACCCTAGTGAGGATTTTTGGAAGAAACTGACAAAGTTATTTTAAATTGTCAGGTATAAAGAATAAACATAGCTAAAAAATGTGGAAAATGAAGAACATTTCTGGCTCCTGGTAAGATGGTGGATTCGCATGGCCTGCTGCCACCATGCCCAGTAACAACCCTAGAGAAACTATTGGAAGAAAGAAGAAAGCAAGGAACTAAAAAAGTGAGACCCCTGTCAGGAGTGAAACCTGTCTATGTGTGTGTGTCTTTGTATGTGTGTCTGTGTCTCTGAATGTGTGTGTCCTTGTGTGTGTCTGTGTCTCTATATGTGTGTGTTTCTGTATGTGTGTCTGTATCTCTGCATGTGTGTGTCTGTGTGTCTGTATGTGTCTCTTTCTAGGTGCTTCTTTGTATCTCTGTGTCTGTGTGCGTCTTTGTCTCTCTGTATGTGTCTATGTGCTTCTTTGTATCTCTGAATGTGTGCGTCTTTGTGTGTCTGTCTGTGTGACTGTGTGTCACATAGTGTGTCTGAATGTCTGAATGTGTGTCTGTGTGTCTTTGGCGAGTGTCTGTGTCTGTGTGTGTGTGCCTCTCTGTGTATGCGTGTCTGTGTAGGGCTGGGGTAGGTGAGATGGCTGCAGGTTGGACACAGAGCAACCAGTGGCAATTGATAGAGGACAGGTTGGAGAAACAAAATTCTGCTTTCCCACGTGGCCTCTGTATAAATCTCCCTGCCCTAATGCCCTAGAAACAACCTCCACAGCTCAGGGCACTGATGTCCTGGTTATATCAGGGCAGCCACAACCCTACTGGGAGGAGCAGTTGATGAAGGACATTCATGCTTCTCTCCTTTTTTCATATCTCAAAATTTGGTGAATTTCTATATAAAAACTTTGCCTTCTAACAATGTTACTTCTTTCCAAGAGTTTAAAGGAACACAGATAAAGCAGGTCATTGTATACACAGCTTAAAACACATTTATTGGAAAATAAAAATGATTAAAAGCAACACTTAGCTAAGGATTTAACTCACAAGGTACAGAGGAAGCAACAGAACATTCAAAGAAACAAGAAAAAAAGAAATAAAGATAAATATATAATGTGTAAAATAGTGCATGTATCTATACCCACACCTGCAAATGACACAGAGGTTAACTAAGTCCAAAGTTATCTCCTTAAAAATATTCACAATATAGACAGGTTTCTGGAGTGAATAAGTCAAGAAAAAATATGCAAGTAAACCAAGTATGGAATTAAAAGGGAGAAATTTCTACAGAAAACACAAGTTTTTTTTTTTTAAAAAAACAAAATGACTAAATTTGAACTTAGGGAAATGCATACATTTTTGAAAATATAATATTGCCAAAATCAGTATAATAGAAAACTTGCATGAACCAATAAGTATGGAAGAATGAAATATTAAAGTATTAAGAAATGACAGTAAAGCACTTTTCTTTCAGAATCCCTAGTCCAGAGAGCTATGCAGTTGGTTGCTATTGTATTTTTAAATGCTCAGTTAATTGATGACTTCCATAAGTTGTTCCAGAAAGTATTTGCAAAGTACAAAAAGAACAAAAGTTTTCTAAACAAAGGTATATATTAATCGTAAACTTTTTCTTTTGCAATCTTTAATTGAATTTTTATATTGAAATAATTTTAGACACAGAAAGTTTACAAAAACAGAACTACTTATACTCTTTAGCTAGCTTTCTCAAATGTTAAAAATCTTGCATGATCATAGCACAATTATACAAACTAAAGCATCCATACAATGCCACTAACTAACCTACAGATTAAGGGGGACATTACGTTTATATGTCTTGTTACTGATGTTAACCTTAATCTTTTGGCGATGTCTACCAGGTGTCTCCACTGTAAAGCTGCTATCTTTCCCTTTGTAATTAGTAAAGATTTGGGGGAAGATATTTTGAGGTTGTGCAAATACTGTTTCTCCTTAAAGTTTTGCCCACTAGTTTTAGCATTCATTGGTTGATCTTGCCTGCAGTAATGATTACTGTGGTATTCTAATGGTGATATTCTATTTCCCTCATTTCTTCTAATATTTATTAGAATTCGATTTTTTTAAAAAGCCATCTTTTTTCTTCCACGAATTAATTACTTAACATCAGCGGGGCCCCATGGACATTTATTTTATTCTATGGGTTATAATCCAATACTGCTGTGAAATATTTTGTTGCTCAAGTTGTTTCAGTTTTGGCCACTGGGATCTCTTTCAATTTGGCTCCTGTGCCCTTTGCAACAATGCCCTCCCCCCACCATCCTTTCTCAAGAACTTTCTTATTTTCTGTCATTACAAGATGCTGAAGGCTTTTCTTACATTTTTCCCTACTCCAGCTTGTTTTGTAAGCCTAATATAATCTTGGTTCCAACAGCAGATAAGAACAACATGGAAAAAGAAGCACAGGCCTATTTAACTTGTGAATATAGATACAAAAAAATTCTAAATAAGATAGAAATCCAGCCATGCATAAAGAGTAACATTGTAATCAAGTGTTGTTAATACAAAGGAATGCAAGGATGCTTGGCACGAAAAACTCAAATAGTGGTATCATGTGATCCAGCAATCCCACTTCTGGGTATGTATCCAAAAGAAGTGAAATCAGGATCTCAATGTGTTCTCCCATCATCATGGTGGCACTATTCACAATAGCCAAGATGCAGAAACAACCTGGGTGTCCACAGACGGATGAATGGATAAAGAAAACATGGTGTATACATATAATGGGAATATTATTCAGTCTTAAAAATGAAAGTAATCCTGAATTTGTGATGACATGAATGAATCTGGGGGACATTATGCTAAGTGAAATGAACCAGTCACAGAAGGAAAAATACTGCCTAGTTCCACTCACATGAGTTATCTGAGATAGGCACACTCATAGATGCAAAGAATATAATTTGTATGACCAGGAAGTACATAAGAAAGTGTTTAATGTCATTAATCATAGGGAAATACAAGTTAAAACCACAATGACATACCATACACCCACTAGAATGTCTCTAGTTTTAAAAGACTGACAATGCCAAATGTCAACAAGGCTGTGGAATGCCCCACACTTTTATACAACGCTAGTGGCAGCGATGAATCTAGGGTGAGGGGGAGGAAGTGGTCATCCGGAGCAAAGGTTGTTAGGAGGTGGGTACATTGCCTTCAGAGAATTTAAAAACAATAATAAACCCAATTATAAGTCAGTCTGCTTTTTATTATCAACATATGCTGGCAATTCTAAACAATTTTAGTGATAAAATACTTCTCCCTGAAAAATATGTTTTTGTTGGTCTAAGGAAAACCTAAACAGTTGTTGAGGTTACTCTTGAATTTTAATAATGTATATGTAAGCATCAGATTAGCACATTTTATTATCTGTCCTTTAATAATCACTGCATATTGCATGGAAGTCCAGTTACTCCCGGTTATACAGCCAGTCCCTACACATTCAGATTCAGCTACATGTGTGTAGAGAATGAGCCTCTTAAGGTTTGGAATCTTTTCAGCTGCCTTCAGAGCACAATTTTAGTCTGCAGCCCGCTACATATGCCTGCATTTAAACAGTAGATTGAAATAAACAATGAAAGCACAGTGAGTACAAAGTCAAAATAACAGAACTTTAGTTATTTTAATTCTGTCATTCTATGTGACCACTTGGAATTTTCATTTGTGTTTAAAATTTAAAACAGAAATAGAGTGCAAACTGCAAGGTATTATGTTTCTGCTTAGATATGTGAAAATTTTAATTCCTGCATGAACTATATATTTGAATAACACTTTAAAAATTGAACTTTGTTTTCTTTTTCAATGAACTGGTCATTTAAAACTTAAGAATGAAACAATAAAATAATGATTACCACTGATTACTACATGAATGTTACTGAAAATAATTTTGTTATATAGAAGAAAAGAATGCTAAAAATTATCTACTTCAGGTGTCAAATACTCTAGATACACCACTATCCAGTGGGTATATAAAATGGTACGATCACTTTTAAAAAGGTTTGAAAATTTCTTTAAACATACATCTACCTACTCTTGGCCCAGTAATTCTATTCCTAGGTCTTTGTCCAAGAGAAATGAAAACAGGTCTACAAAAGTTTGTGCAAGAATGAACATAGCAGCTTTACTCACAATAGCAAAAAACTGGAAGCAGCCCAAATATTCAATAAATGGAGAATGGCTAAACAAATTGTAGTAACCATAATTGAAATGCTTTTCATCAATAAAAGAATAAACCACTGAAATATGCAATGTGGCTAAATCTCAGACATTATTAGGCTGAGTGAAAGAATATAGAAAAAAAAGAGAAGTACAGGGGTATTTATTATTAAGCTATTCTGTTTTCTTTGTATATTTTAAAAAATGTCCCATATTGAAAAGTAAAACGTATATAAAACAGTGCATAAATATGTGTTTTATAAGAGCACATAAAGAAAATTATAGATATCAAGCATGTTAGAATTGTTGCTTATGGAGGAAGTAGGAGATTTCAGTGTGGGAAGGTAGAGGTACTACGGAACAAAGAAGTAAAACGAGATTCTTCTGAAACAAAACAATAGTGTGTTATGAACTGTGGAAGAAGATGATCCCAGTCCTCTAAACCCAATGTCTCTCCTCCTGCCCACCCCCTGCAAAAAAAATAGTGGGGTATTTATCTTAAATATATATCATAGAACTATAACTATTAAAGCAGTATGGCATTGACGCAAAATTAGAGCTATAGATCAATGACTGACGAGATAGTTCAAAAACAGTTCCCAGTATACTCCAGAATTTAATATTTGACAAAGGTGCCATCTTAAATCAACTGGGGAGGAAGTGGTCCTGGAATAACTGAAAGGCTATTGTGGGGAGGGTGGCCAAATTTAGAGAATTGGCTCATATGAAATGCAAATAAATATATTATACTTTTCAAACATCTGGATTGCTACATTTAAAAGCGATAGAAAAATAAGAAAACATTAGAGATTTTCTTGCAAAAAAGGTTAAAATATCTTCATATCAAAAATAGCATAAAGAAAACCAATATGAATACAATAAACTGAAAGAAATATTTGGAGCTTTAAACAAATTTAGAGGGGTCACACAATTTGATAGTCAAAACACCAGCTTCCCAAAAACCAATAGGTAAAGGAAATGAACAGAAAACTCACAGAGGAGGAAAAACAATTGGCAAACTCAGTAGTAATAAAATCAACGGAACTTAATCAAGTGTTACCATTTTTCAGTTTATTAAATTTACTTTTATAAATAAAAATATTAAAATAGCACAGTAAGATGGGTATTTCCACGCCCCACTCTAAGTGAAGATCAGCAGCCCAATTTTATAAAATAATTTTACATATAAGAAGAAATAAAAGGAAATACATAAATAAAACAACATCTTACCATGCTGTCTTCTTTTTCTCATTATTCAACTTGTAGCAACTCTAAGGAAATAACCCAAACTGTAGTAAAGGTTCTATGTGTAACAAATACATTGTAGTTACAACCTAAATATCTGTCAATAAAGAAATATGGATATAAATTAGTTCACCCTATAAGATATTATGTAGCTGTTAAACTTTATGAATACTTTTTAAATTTTAAAATTTAATACACGTTTTAAAAATTCAATTGCATTCAAAGTCTCATAGCAACCCCCAGCAGCTTCCTGCTCCATCCTTCTTCCCTCCCAGTTTATCCCACCCCCAGAGGCAGACACTTACAACTCTCCTGAGTCTCTACTATCATAAACGTTAGTATTTCTAAAACCAAGAGTGCTGTCTCTTGGTTTATTAATCTGAGGCTTAATTCTTGTCTTCCTATTATGCTAGACAAAGATTTAGCTTTCTTTAATCTTTTTTCCCATGACATCCCCTTCCTTAATTCTCTGAATAATTATGTCACAATTATTCACTTAAGTAAAAGACAATGTTTACATTATTATTACTATGTAAATATTGTTTGTTAGTAAACCAAATAAGAAACGATGTTTATATTTCCTTATTTGTGGAACATTTGTTTTTCTGAGTTAATTATTACATTGACATTATTTTGCTAAATTTGCCATGTGCCTGTTGATGTACTTAAAAATTAAATTCTAGGCCGAGCCTGGTAGCTCATGCCCGTAAAGCCAGCACTTTGGGAGGCCAAGATGGGAGGATCCCTTGAGGTCAGGAGTTGGAGACTAGCCTGGGCAACATAGTGAGACCACATCTTTACATAAAATCGTTCAAAACTAGTCAGGCATGGTGGTGTGTGCCTATAGTCTTAGCTACTTGGAGCACTAGGGCTAGAGGAGCACTGGAGCCCAGGAGTTCAAGGCTGCAGTGTGTCATGATTGTGCCACTGCACTTCCCCTTGGGTGACAGAGCAAGACCTCATCTCTTAAAAAACAACCCAAAAACCCACATCTTTCAATTATTTTCCAAACACCCCGAATATTAGATAACAGTTCATTTTTCCCTGGGAGACCCCTTCCCTGTCTCCCTGTCCTTCATCCGCCTGCTCTGCACCCAGGGCCCTCTCAGCCTGAGGGGCAGCTGTCCACCTGGCACTTCCCTTTGCCAGGGCCTTGTGTTGGGTCTCTTAGATCCCATTTTCTTTTTTCTTGATGAGTCCTTCATATTGGTAAAGAACAACCTCTAGCAGTTCCTAAGAAAGGGTGCATGGAAGGTAAGTATTTGGAAGCAATGCATGTCTAAATGTTTATTCCATTCTCATGGTTATAGAATATGTAGAAAATAATTTCCTCTCCGAATTTTGAAATCTTTCAATATAGTCTACCTCCAGATATTGATGTTGTGAAGTCTGATGTAAATATCATTCCTGATCTGTTCCCTTTCTCCATGGGTGCTTTGTTCTTTTCATTCCCAGTGTTCTCAAGTTTCATAACAATGTTTTTGGCCTGGGTATGTTTGCCTTCATTGTGCTGGAAATTTTATGATCCTCTTAAATCTGGTGACTCATTTTTTCATTATTTCTTTAAAAATTTTCTCCCGTTTTCCTGGATGTGTACTTAATTAAGCATTGGACTTATTTGATGCTCTTTCTTGTCTTTTCTCTGTCCTCTATTTATTTGCCTTTTAATTCTACTTTCTGGGAGAATCTCCTGACTTTGTGGTAGAATGCTTCTGTTGAATTTCACATTCAGCCCTCATTTTTCTAATTTCCAAGACCTGCTGTTCTTGATTGTTCTTATCCCTTACTTCCTTATACCTTACTTCCTATTTGTGTTTGCAGATGCCATATCTTCTCAAAGTAGAGAAGAACATTTGCATTTAAACTGCTAGGCCCGGAAGTGACACCAATGACTCTGCTCACATTCCATTGGGAAGAACCAGCATTATGGCCTCACCTACATGTAAGGGGCTGGACAATGTACTCTAGTGGAGTGTCCAGGAAGAGAGAAGAACATTAGCAGCGTCTTCCACAGAGGATTTCCCTGGTTCGATTATCTCTGGTTTTCTGTTCATTTTTAAGAGTTAACTACTAAAAACCTTGTTGGAAGCCCTGTGTGTGTATGCTAGACATGTCATTCCTTAACTGGAGATTATGTGGTAGCAAGATGGCTTTTTTTGTTGTTGTTGTTGTTGTTGTTGTTGGGAGACCATCAAATATCAGTATCTGAAGTTTTCTCCAGGGACATTTTTTATTTGTTTTTGCAGGGGGCGGGGAGTATAGATTTAGTCGTTAGCATTTTGAAGCAGAAGGAAAAGAGCTAGGGAGGGTTCTTCTAATTCATACCTAGAATTTCACTTAATTTTCCTGAATTTATGTCCAGGTTTCTTTCTCCTCCTCCTCTTCTGTGTTTGGTTTCTCCGAGTCCAGATTTTCTCTGGTTCAATTTAATTAGAGACTAAACTTCAGGTTTCCTGCGGGAGAGGAGGGGGCTGAGAATCCAGCTAGGTTCACGATAAGACATGAACCAGTCCTCCTGCATTTGGTTCTGCATCTTATTGCACCCCTCAGGAATACCTGCTGCCACCAAGTCCTGGGCCTTCCTGAGTTCTGTAGGGTGAAAGAGTCATTCTTGGGCTGTCTACCACTGCACACCTCGGGGTTGTACCCTCTGCTCTGAAAAACCACAACACCGCTTCTCCATGAGCTCCTAAAAATGTATTGTAGAGTCTTACTTGCTGTTGTCCATCTCTAATTCTTTGTCCCTGTAATTGTATGTTTTAAACTCCTTTATTCTCATTTTAAATGGGTTTTAGAAGGGAGAGGATATGAACAAATGTGGTCAATATGTCATATCTAATGAGAAGCTTATAAATAATTTCATAATCCTCTGTACAAAAAAGACCTACAAACTATATAAATAGTGTGATCCCAAGCAGGTTAAAATGTATAGAAAAATATAGGAAAGAATACATAAAATGTGAATTTTTGTTATTATGCCTGACTGATAAATAATGGTAGTTTTTAGTTTTTGTTAAGCCTTTATTTATTGATTTATTTCTTTTTTGAGATGGAGTCTCACTCTGTTGCCCAGGATGGAGAACAGTGGGGCAATCTCAGCTCACTGCAACCTCCACCTCCTGCATTCAAGCAATTCTCCTGCCTCAGCCTCCTGTGTAGCTGGGACTACAGGCATGTGCCACCACACTCAGATAATTTTTTTGTACTTTTAGTAGAGACAAGGTTTCACCGTGTTAGCCAGGATGGTCTCGATCTCCTGACCTTGTGATCTGACCAGCTCGGCCTCCCAAAGTGCTGGGATTACAAGCTTGAGCCACCGTGCACAGCCACCTTAAATCTTTTATTTCCAAGTGTTCTCGTTGAGCATGATTGACTTTACTATTACTATTATTTTTGAGACAGGGTCTGGTTCTGTCACCCAGGCTGGAGTGCAATGGTGTGATCTTAGCTCACTGCAGCCTCAATCTCCTGGGCTCAAGTGATCCTCAGCCTCAGCCTCCTGAGTAACTGGGACAACAAGCATGCACCACCATGCTGGCTAACTTTAACAAAATTTTGTAGAGACAAGGTCTCGTGTTGCCCAAGCTGGTCTCAAACTCCTGGCCTCAACGGATCCTCCTGCCTCAGCCTCCCAAGTCTCTGGAATTAAAGACACAAGCCACCATGCCCAGCTTGAGTATGACTTACTTTTGTAATCAGAATGAAGTGAATATTTTTTAAAAATACTCTTTAGAGAAAATATTAAGAAACAATGAAGAGATTATCTCAGAAGTGTTTTTCTCTAGGCATAGCATATACAATTGAAATGGATCCTGTGGATTCTATCACCAATGAATAAGTAGACAGACATAATGCTAACACTGTATGTATGCTGTATGTCAAACACTTTACTCAGTATTTCATGTAATGGTTATAATGATTCCAGAGGTAGGCATTATTTTCTTCCCCATTTATAGATGAGGAAACTAAGGCACAGATGTAGGAAGTACATGGTCCCATGCTGGTATACGAAGAGCCAGGTTTTGGAACTACTAAGTTCAACTCTAAGGAGATACCCTTAATTATTATATTACAGTCTCTTACCACATTTGTATGTGTTTGCATATGTTCTTAGCTAATTCTTTATACATAATTATGCTTACATCTATGCATATATTCATTTAGTCAAGAATATGCATAGGCTCTTGAACAAGTTATAAAGTGAGGACAAGAGTAGAGGTCAGTAGGGCATCTGAGAACTGTGATAATATACACCAGAGACGGCTACACAACTACCCGGTTCAGAATCATCCCTTTCTTTCCTCTGCACTTTTCCATACCAATAAATAATCTCCCACCCATGACACAGGGGAGCACTGGGCTTCTGAGTGCATTCAGGAAACAAGCAACACTTACACCTGTTTAGCCTGACGTTTTCTAACAGCTTTAGAAGTACAATATGGCCCTAGGTCTTTGTTTCAGTACAGTAGGTGGAGGGGCTTCTTGCCAGCCAGAAAGCTTTAAAAATTCATGGCAGCTGCCTAGAAACCACTGCAATGTTTCCCATAAAAGATGAATAAGCTAGTTTAGACTCCCAAGTATTTCCAGGAATGTAGGAGTTTTTGATCTATTGTTCTTTCCATTCTGTTGTTTCAGAGCTCTAATTAAATAATGCCACATATAAGATTCCCCAATGCCCTAAGAAAATATATAATTTGAATTATTTGGGACACCCTAATTGTTTCCCCCCAGCCCCACCCCTCCACACCCCCAGACAGGGTCTCGCTTTGTCACTCAGGCTGGAGTGCCATGACATGATTATAGCTCATTGCAGCCTCTGACTTCTGGGCTCAAGCAATCCTTTCACCTCAGCCTCTTGAGTAACTGGGACTACAGGTATGTGACACCATGCCTGGCTTCTATTAACTTTTTGTAGAGATGGGGATCTCATTATGTTTGCCCAGGCTGGTCTTGAGTTCCTGGCCTCAAGTGATCCCCCCACCCCTGCCCTTGGCCTCCCAAAGCACTGGGATTACAGGTGCGAGATACCACATCCTGTCCTAACTTTCTCTAAAAAGTTTTTAAGACTTTATTTTGTAGGCAGAAATTCCTGGAATATCGATGATATTCCAAATGTGAATGTATTCCTGATGGTCACCCTTGGGGCCACATGCTTGGTTCTAACTGGCAAAAGATTTATCATTATGTACAGGTTTTAGTCTATATATTTTTCCCTTTGCTTTGTGAAATAGGGTACACTCTCAGATTAACTTTCTTTTTTCCCTTTTTATAAGAACATTGTTGAGATTCACATGCCATACAATTTTCCCACTTAGAGTGTACAATTCAGTGCTTTTTAGCATATTCACCGAGTTGTGTGACCATCCCCACAATCAGTTTTAGAACATTTTCATTACTTTAAAAAGAAGCGCCAGAGCAAAGCAAGTGCTGTGATCATAGCTTCTAAGAACATTCTCCAATCAAAAGATCCAGGGGTCCTTAGAAAAATGGCTGATTTTAGGACTGGGGCAGGAAATATATGAGATGAGCCTGGGGCACCTTGTAGTGCCAGAAAGAAGAGAAGTGTTTAATAAAACAAACAACAACAAAAACAGGTGTAAAACTTACCAAACCCTACATTCGCAGGGGCATATCAAAGGGATCCAGGGGGCGACTGAAATAGCTCCCAAAGGCCAAAGCTGGAAAAATTAGAGCAATAAAATAAAGCAGTGTTGGATCATAATACAAAGTGTTAAATATCCACGAGTATATCCATACTGATATAAATAAATGACTGAATAAATGGGGCAGAAAAGAGATTACCCTTACAAAATAATTTTAAATAATTTATAAAGTTATTTTTGTCTCTTTATTAATATTCTCTCTTTGAGGAGACATTGTCGTTATACCGACTGACATTTAAAAGCATGGTTTCCTGTAGTGTATTGAAGCGTTTCTTCTGGGAAATTCAACATCTTCCTCTCACGGGGAGTTTCTATTGCTTGCTTTGCTCCCTGTGCATGGGTCACACTTAGGTTTTTTTTTTCACGTCTCATACATTTTTGATGAAAATTGGACATTTTAGGTGATCTACTGTAGCAACTTTGGATACCAATTGCCTTTCCCTTCTTTGCGGCTTGTTTCTGATGTTGTCTGCTTGATTTCTTTGGCTGGTCCATTTTAGTGAAATCTATTTCCCACTAAACATGAAGCTTATAATGTTTTTTCTTAGAGGGTAGAGACTTGGTCATGCACAGGGTAAGCCTAGGATGACAGTAGGTTAAGCAGGCCTCTGTCTTGTTTCCTGATCTGTGAAAATATCTGTTTTAGTTGGTATCCCACTCAGCTGACAGTTTCCTCTCATTGCTGGCCAACTGCACTATTGTTTTTGAGCATGCCTGGGGCATACATTGCGCCACAGTCTGATTCTATTAATATATCTAGTCTCCTTGGAGTTTTGAGGTTTGTTCTAACCCTAGGAGGGCTTTGCTCAACTCCTTCTTTCCCTTCTTCTCTCTGGTAAACTTAGGCCCGCCATTTAGTTGGCTGCTCTCAGAGCTACCAACTGGTTTTTAGTTGTTTGCCACCAAAATATCCATTGTTTTCCTAAGTTCAATCCTTAGGCCTGAACTTCTCACTCTGCTTCAAATAAAGTCAGTTTCTTTGGGGAGAACTTCAGATGTCTCTGTTTTTGTGGTCTCCCTTATCTCTTGGGTAAAATCTCAGTTCTCTGAGCTACTGCTCCAGAAATAGGATGAGGGTGATACACCTGTCTTATGAGCAGAGTGTGGGGCAGGGGCAGTGGCCTCTAGTCTTCTTAGTTTGCCCTTCCCAGCATGAAATCTCCATCCTATGAGCAAGCTGAGGCCAGAGAAATTAGGGCTCCAGTATCCTTGGATTGCCATGCCTGAAGCAGAACCTCTGCCTTATGAGTAGGGGTTGTGGGAAGGAAGAGGGCAACCTCTTGGCTGCATTTGCCAGAAATTTAGTAACTTGGAGCTAAAAGAGATGAGATATGCTGGTAGCTACTGCCTCTTGGTGAAATACTGTATCCCTTGAGTTGGAGCTGAGGGAAGAGGGAGCTGCTGCTTCTTGGCTATGTCCACCCAGAGTGGAGCTTAGAGAGTGGAGTTGTGGCTGAAGTGTCGCAGACTCTTGCTTAATATTTCTTAATTTGCTGTATGACCTGACAACAATTTCCAGAGACTTTAAATGGTTGCTTTAAAAACTGTTTTCACTAGTTCAGGTTGTTTTGCTAGGGTATGGTTCCATGGAGCTTCTCATTCCACCAGCCTCAAAGTGGAACTCATTTTATTTTCTTGCCCCGAGTCTAAAGCATAGTTTATTTTTATGCACTCTTATTTATCTACCTACCTGATATGAATCGATTGTCTACAGATCAGTCTCTCAGGAGAGTGAAATAGGGCAAACTTCCCAACAGAGAGAAGTGGAAGGAAATGTGAGTTTTGTCTGGGCCACGTCTACCCAGGTTGTTCTGATTTATCTGCACAACATCCCCAGTGTGCCATGCTCAGTGATTCCGATACAGACAGGAGGCAGGGAAATACCTGGGTAGAAGAGGGCAGTTCCCCGGCAAAGACCCTCCCTCAAAGCCTGGAAACTGTGGCACTAAATTAGAACAGTTATCCTTGTTTTCCCACCCAAATGTTGCTTTTTTTCAAAACCAGCCTAGCCTGCCACACCCCTGATCCTGTGCCCATAAAAACTCCAGACTCCACTGGCAAAGGAGCAGAGTGGTGCGGCAGAGAAGGAGAGAAGATGTGTCTGAATGTCGAGAGGAGTTTGGCTGGGGACAGCTGGAGAGGAATTCAGCCCGGGACGGCTGAACTCCAGGGGAAGATTATCTTCCCACTCCATCCTCTTTCCAAATCCCTATCCTGCTGAGAGCCACACCTCCATCACTCAAAATCTACGTGTCCTTCAAATCCATGTGACCTGATTCTTCCTGAATGCTGGACAAGAACCTGGGTACCAAGAAGGCAGGGTATAAAAGGCTGTCACCCTGACTCTTTATTGAGCTGGTTAACACTTAGCTCTTTATGGACAGCAACTGCTAAAGGAACACTAATTGTAACACACCCTAGGCGTTGCCATGGGGTTGGAGCCTAAAAGCACTTGCCCCAGCTCCTGCACCCACTCACTTGCATGTTCCCCCTCCCACCAGGGGTTTGAGCAGAGGGTGGCTGGGTAAATGAGCCACACCCCTGCTGCAAGTCCTGTGAGGGGTTCAAGGGAACTCTTCTGTCTCAACTGGATCTTCAAGGAATGAGGAATAGTAAGGCTGGGGATTCAGTGATATAAATCATTTGGACTGAGGCCACACATCAAAGAGTTCTCCTCTACTCCCTCCAAATTAGCCAATCAAAAAATCCAGTTGAACCCTGTCACAGTCTATAGAACATGGGATGATTTTATATAGTACAGGACTTTTTTTATTGGTTATTCATAGGTTTACTAGAAGAAAAGAACTTATATAAAATATACATATAGATTTATTTAGAGAGTGCTTCTTGGCATATAGCAATATTAAAATTCATGACAGGTGGCAATTATTGCATGGTTTCCCTTTTAAAAACAAACCAACCAACCAGTTTAGAGTCCTGTATATGTGCAGGAGTGTAGAATGTGAGGCTGTGGTTCCATTTTATTGTTTCAGTGCTCTAATTGAAAAGTGTCACATCCATACTCTATTATTCTCCAAGCATCTAAAAGATTGGATGTGAGATTGTAAATTTTAAAGATGACATACACAAACTCATACACATACAAAGCCCATTAAAATTGTAATTCCACAATATTGTTGCTTCAACAAGGCTAAAATAGCTATTTTCTTTCTTCAAAGTAAGTTCATTTAAAAGTAATCCAGAGACATATCAAGGAGTGTAAAGGTTGTATGAGAATGATTGGATTTTGAAAAAAAGTATAAATATCAGGTAAAAATTTCACATGATACCAAATCTGTTTAGACAAAAAAAGTAATCAAATTGGTTGTTTGACTACAAGCATGATAAGAAGGAGCATTCAGAGTTCTTTCTTCTAATTAGTTACACTGCACAGCTTAAAAAATAGGGGCCTCAAACAGACAAAAGGGGAAAATAATGGTTCCTCTTCTTCCAGCCACACAGCTTTCTCATTTGTAGCTCCAGGTACATCTAATCTTTTCCTTTTCATTCTTGTTAAGGCACTATCAGGATTAGCTTGAATGAGCAGATGGCCTCAGTTAACTTAAAAGGGGAGAGTCTGCAGGCCGCTGCTGAATTATACAGTCAGCAGGACAGAGGTTAATTAGGAGCCGACCAGCAGAGTCACAGTTCAGATGGACCTGAAGCTTCCAGTCAATTGGTGGTAATAGCATAATTTCCAAGTTTAAGAGCAATCTTCCAGGGAAGGCTTGCGAACACTTTTTTGGGCCAGTTGTTACCTACACCATTTATGTATATAAACTCAAAGCATTGTTTTGTTTTGTTTTCATCTCTTTTGTTTCAAAGTATTGCTCCTAAAGTTGTTTTAAGATTTAGAAATTTGTCAGATCAGGCTGTGATAGAAATAGTTATTTCAGCCCTAGACATCTTTGGGCTGCCTCGTGCATGATTTCCCCATGACATAGATTTAACATTTGTATTTCACATTGCTGATGTGTTTCTTCTTAGTCAATCTTGCCCCCGCTTCCTGCCCTTCATCTGAGTAGAGGATCAAGTTTCAGGGAAATGGACACTCTCAGCACAAACCCCCCACCTCCTCCATGAAAAGAAAAGAGATTTTTCTGAAAACCAAGCTTAAGCAAACATCATCAAGAACTTACTTCTCCCCCATCCTTCAATTTAATGCCAACTGTCTTTATTCACCTTTATCTTGCTTAACCAGTTTTGCCAGTGAACTTCTAAGTGACAGCATTCACCAACATGAGTTTTCTCTTTCTTGCCTCTTGTTGCCTTTGTTAGAACAGCTTAAGAATTAGGCACAATAAGGATACAGAATGGAGAAATCAAGAGAAACAATGGGTCTGGAAATTTCTTGAGAATAAAGCATTGACTACGATTATTATGAGATATACTTGTAATAATAATACATCACATGTAGGACGCATCCTATGAGCTGCCTCAGATTCTCCTGGCCTCACCTGTCCTCTTGGCCAGCAGTTGAGAGAGGAAGGATTCTGTGCAGAACCTCATGGTTCCCCCTGTGTTGTCTTCAGCTCTTCCCTCACTTCCGATCTCATAAAAGGCCACTCCATATGGTACAGGGTCTGCTTCCCCCAGAGGTCTGCTGCCAAAAGGGGCCAGGTGACCAACCCAGAACTACAGGAGGGTTAACTTCCATGGGGTTCATCTTGGTAAATAGGAATGAGAAGACAAGAGGGAATCAGCAAGCTTTCTCTCCATTTATCCTTCTGATGCATTGTTCTGAGGTATGACTTTCCATACAAGCTTGTCCAGAGACATCCTGCACCTGTCAGGCAACTGGCTGTCACTTTGTGGCTTATTGTGGCACAGTGGCCAAAGCCATCACTCACATCCTTGCATTGGCTTCCTGTTTCCATTCTTTCTTTACTTCCCTTCCTCTCTGATATGGTCATACTTTGTGTCCCCACCCAAATCTTATCTTGAACTGTAATCCCCAGGTGTTGAGGGAGGGACCTGGTGGGAGGTGATTGGATCATAGGGGCAGTTTCCCCCATGCTGTTCTTGTGATATGGAGTGAGTTCTCATGAGAGCTGGTGGTTTTATAAAGGGCTCTTCTCCCTTTGCTCACTCTCTCTCCTGTTGCCACGTAAGATAACCCTGCTTTCTCTTCCACCATGATTGTAAGTTTCCTGAGGCCTCCCCAGCCATGCAGAACTGTGAGTCAATTAAACATCTTTTCTTTATCAATTACCCAGTCTCAGGCAGTTCTTTATAGCAGTTGTGAAAAGACTAATACACTCTCACTCTTGCTTTCCTGTGATTATACTTCCTACAAAGCACTCAACTTTGCCTAGGCTTGTCCCTCTCTTTTCCCAGGGAATCCCTGTTAAAATATATCCTAAAATTTCCCAGACAATTCCAAGTCGTATTTCTTTTTATCTCTATATGTTTTTGTTTGCTGAAGTAGGTAGTACAAACTTGTCCAATACATGGCCCATGGCCCCGGACAGCTTTGAATGTGGCCCAACACAAATTCATAAACTTTCTTAAAACATTAGCAGTTTTTTGTTTCTGTTTTTTAGCTCATTAGTTATTATTAGTATATTTTAGGTGTGGCCCCAGACAATTCTTCTTTCAATATGGCTCAGGAAAGGCAAGACATTGGATACCCCCGATGTAATCCCTTCTCCTCCCCACTCCCTTTAGAAAATTCCAGAAATGAGATGTAGAAGACAGTAGTGGTCCTTTAATTCAAATCTTAAATTTCTGTCTTTTGTTGCCTTGAGTTTAATTGATTTCCATCCCCTCCTTTTTTGTGTGTTTTCTTCTTTGTCTGGCAAAATTAGACTTATCCTTCAAAGCCCAGCTAAATGTAATCTACTGAGTGAAGGTTTGCTTACCACATCTGCCTCCCATGCCAGTCTGTGCCATCTCAAGCCTGGCATCACAGAGCATACATCTGTGCTTCCTAGAGTCCTGGCATTGTGTTTTTGTTTGTCGGAGCCAACCTGACCATGAGTTGCCCCTTCCTCATTGAGTCATACTCATTATGTTTTTCTAAATCTCCAGGACTAGCCCATAAAAGATTTCAGTACTGTTTGCTGAATGAAGGTGATCTGGGTTCTCCTTTTTGCATCCCTCATTGTTGCATCAATCCCAGTCCAAATAGGCCTCCTCACCCCGGACAGGACACTGACCATGGCCATGGCCTTACTGCTGTCAGTCTCCTTCAGACAATGCAATCTGCATAAGACCACCAGGCTGCTCTTTTTAAAAATTACATCCTCTCACCACTAGACCCCAAGGGCCTATAGGAAAGAGGCAGTACAGCAGAGAAAGAATGTAAATGCACAAAGCATAGACAGCAATAACACTTATATATTAGGTATATCATATCTGACATCAATGCCTCTGGTCTGGTGCATAAGGTCCTGTTCAGCCTAACTCCTGTGCTCTGCTGCTCCATACAAACTCTCCATTTTGGTCAGGCTTGGCTCCTCATCCCTTGCCTAAGCCTGCCCAACTGTCCCCTCCATTAGAACAACTCTTACCTCTTCTATACCTGTCCAAATCCTGTCCGTCTCTCAATCTCTCACCCTCATAGATGCTTGAGGAGTTGATGTAACCAGGGACATGCTCCCTTATCTCAACTTTTATGACAAGGATGTACCACCCAGTTTCTCAGGCTTGAGATCTGACTGCCTTAGCCTTTTCCCATTTTTTCCTCCATAAGACTATAAGCTCTCCAAGAGCAGGACTATGTTTGATACTTTAATAATCCTCCCAGTGCCCAGGCAAGTAAAGATTCAACAAATATTAGTTGACTGATTCGTAGCAATGGAAATTAGCCTAACCAAATCTGGCAGAAGAAGTTCATGACAAATTACAGCCTATAATTTAGAGGTTATTGTTATGTTTTAAATTTTTTAAAAAGGCGTTTTCTGTTATTTTCACTTATGTCAGCATCTAAGGAGAGAAATATGACATAATTTTCTATATGTCTAGGAAGAGAAATACTACTATATGTTATACTAGCTCATTAAAGCATTCTTCCACTCTCTTTTATAACATATGCTATGAATCTTCATAGCAGTCAGGGTACATTTTTTTCCAATTAATTTTTCTTTTTTGCTTTAGTGGCAGTCAGTTTTACTCATAGTCATTTTTCTAAGTCAAACACTTTAATTAAAGTTGGGATGAAAAATCTGATTAAAATCTAAATTGGCTCAAGGAGCTGTGATCTTTTGGTCTGCTCTTTGCTGTAACATAATTTATGTCCCAAAATTGTTACATTAGGACTTTCAGTACATTTTCCTTACCTAAGGCATTTAGAAAGGTCTGGAGCTTTGAACCAAATAATCCTAATTTAGAAGTTATTGCATACCCAATGTCAAGAATCTCAGGACTAGCGATAGGTTAAGGAGTGAATTTCTAGAATGATGTCATTTTTCAGCAATTCCAAAAGACAGGCACATGATTTATTTTCTGTTGGTTGCCTTTCCCATTGTAACCTGTTATTTAAATAAACTCAATACTCATCCTAAAATTCATTCTTGGTGATAGATGCTCTGCCACACTCCAGAAGAAACCAATTAATTTTGAATATACAAATGAGTAGTCAGTACGGGGGAAAACAACAACAACAACAACAAATCCAACCAAGACTGATGTGGCTTATTTGGGCTTTTTCTATTTTCCAAAAGTTATTCTGATGATGAAATGTTTAAAGGTAGGATCCAAAAACCCAGAAAAAGCAATGTTGTGTGTCTAAAAACAAAAACTCAAACCCTGAACTACAGAGTAAGTTGATAAATCTGATTCCCACTTAGTGTCTCAGGTGGATAAATTAATAATTTCATAAAAAATGTATGAGACCATTAGGGACATCTGAATTACAACAAAGCCCAAGAGAACAAAGCTAAGGAAAATGGGGAGCATTTATGAGAAAGACATCGAAGTTACTCAAGCGTGTTGTTTTTCGGGCTCAGCTTGTAGGGGTCACTGAGGGTAGTGGGTCCTATTGCTGTTGTCTACAGATTGAAATTGGCTGCCGTGGGCAAAGGTCACCCCACGGTATCAATTACTTGCCGCTACCTGGAAATTTTAATTTCATGCCCTGCAGTAGATCTGCTTTCTTCTCTAGTATGAATGGCAACTGTCCCCGATTGGTAACAAGAATAACTCATTTCCTCAGGGTCATTACACTCTAGAAACTTCTTCATTCAGAAAGTTGATTGCAGATTGCTGGCACAACCAGATCTGCGGCACAAATATGCTGAGTAAATAGAGTAGAAACTGTTTGCTCTCTTCTTAACCTTTTAAGATGTGGTTTTGGTTTCTGCTTTGTAGTGGGGTCAGTCTAAACTCTGAAGAACTGATATTTAGGTCAACATAGACTTTCTCTGTGGAATTCCTCAAAGAAAAAGATGACTAGAGATGTTAGCAAACATAAAATGTCTGTATTTTTAAATAGTAGGGAATACTGGTTGAAGGAAAATTTGTAGTGGGCTTATTTTTGCCTGGAAATACTGTTAAGGGTCTATAAATAATCTTACCCAAATTGTAGCCTTTGGAAAGATGAGGTGAGACCTATTTTGACAATGAGATTAATATTGCACTGGGAAGCTGATAGAAATATTTAGAACAAAAAGAACAAACTTTTTCTATTTGGTCTGTTCCATTATTGACCTGGCTTTGAGTTAAAATAATGAGAATGCAAAACTGCCAGAAATACATGATAGAAAGTGACCAAAGGAAACCCTTTTAAAACACATCATGTAAATGCTCCTCATTTTTGTTACCTTTGTTCCCTTGGCCTTGGTTCTAATTTCAAAATGTTCCTAATAGTTTCATCAGCATTGCAAAGAAAGAATAAACTTATAGCTCAATTAAATAGCAATGGACATTCCAGAGTATCTAAAACTTTTAAATAAGCAGAAATGAAAAATTTGAGTTATTAAATGATGTTTCTTCCAGAACCTGTTTGAGGATGTTTGCACATATACACAACATACATAACACCCTAACCATGCAGTTGTGCTTGCCCCTAAGAGTCAGTGGGAAACAAAATAGAACTCACATGCAACTTCTTCTCCAAATCACCAATCACCCTGCCCATTCTCATGAATACAATCAAATTTGTCCAGGTCATAAAGGCATGTAAGTGAAAGAGAATCTCCGCATTTTAGGTGTTGGGCATCTCAGTAGGTAAGGAAATAAACGATGGGGGAGATGAGGGAAGATTATGAGGTGGGTGAGAATTGCTTCCTCTCTGGCCATTAGTTTTCAGAACAATGGCCCAACTGAGAAGGGCTATTGTCAGATGAAGCAGCAAATATTACTTGCTGAGGTCAGGGGTCTTCAAGTTATTCCATCCTTTTTGATACAAAAGGCCATGCTCTACGCCTCCTTCCCCCCATGTTAGGAAATAAATGAATTAGTCATGTGTTGCTTTAGACTAAGTAACCACTATTATGGCCTATTTGAATGATTTTTTTAAATGCAAGCAAAAAATACTCACAAAATGAAAACCAACACGTTTTAAAAGGCTTTTAAGGAAAGGAAGAGAGGTAAAATGATGAATCTTGGTTCTTTTAGACCTACACATAGAAAAAGAAAGTAAAAATTTTCTAGTGCAACTCTCTCATTATGCAAAGTGAGAAAATGGGATTCAAAAAGCAAAATGACCTGCTCAGGTCACACAGCTTCTTAGAGTAAGACATTTTATGAAAAATCCTTGTTTCTTAAATCTGGGACAATTTGAGCTCAAAATAAGTGATCATAGTATACACTCTAACCGAGTGAATAAAATAAAACTCTTGATTCCATACCATACTGATGTAAGTAGATAAACAAGTAAATGGGTAAGAAGGAAAAGCCCTTCTTTAGCTCGAATGCCAATTAATAAAGAAAAGTAATAGATTTATAAAACTATCCGTGGATACTAAAACTAGAGAATTAAAGTTTAATGAGAAATAGGATATCTGCATAGTCTAAAAGGATTTCACCCCAAGGTGGCAAGGGTAGCAGCAAGTTTCCTGCTGGCACCCCAGTCATCCCACTGCACCACAGGCTCTGTGCCACATGTCAGGAAGTCTTCTAGGCATGGTTACTCCTGTTTCTATAGGCCCTGCAGGGCCTTTGTTCCATGATGCTAATGGATCTTTCCAATTAATATCCTCTCTTGTCTCAGAAAGATGTGTTAACCACATGCCCTCCCTGATGGATCTTAATTCCTGCCAGATAAATGGACATCCTTTGTTTGAATAGACCAGTATTCTAGCTTCCCAGGGCCCTTGACTCAACTTCACTACTGATGGAGGCACGTGGAAGGCAAGACTGCAGTCAATATTGAAATGTCATATGGCCTAAAGAGTTTAAGAAAGGCTCTTCTTGGGAGATGTGCTATTCTACATTCATGCTACAAAATTCCAAATGGCAAAATTAACATGACCGGAAAATGAATTGTTCACATTTTTCTGCATTTGTGATCATCATTAATGACACCCAGTAACAACATTCTAGAGTGTCGCCTAAAAGCCAGTATTTACAAACTGCTTGATGAATGATGCAGTGTCATGGAGAAAGAGGTAACTGATGTTAAATCAGCACCTCTAGGGAACTGCAGAGGCAAGCAGATCTATATTGTTTCAATACAAATAGGTTCCAAAGTCACAGCACTGTCAGTAATAACGGCAGTGCTACCTCTTTCTTGTGGTGGCAGACATGAAATTAGCTGGAAACAGTGCATTTGACAATAAAGAACATAAGGAGATAGTTTAGTTCCTGGACTTGAGCAGGAAGAGATGGCATCTGGATACTATCAAGAATCTTCACCTGCACTTATTGAATGATAAGCAAATGCATAAGGGCCTCTTTTCTACTTTTTTCCAAATCTCCATTAATAAATCACAGTATATCACAAGAGCCTATGAATGTTTAATAAATATGTTAAAATCAAATTGTGTATATAGACAGGGGCTCTGTGCAATCTAGTGGGGGGGTGGAATGGGGGAGCTGGCTGTTGTGATATCTTACGTTGATAATGATAGCTTAAGAAGGGTTACAAAATGAATTCTTGAGAATTTGTAGTACCTCTCTGGGCCTCAGGTTTCTCACATAGCTGGTGTATATAGCTAGAAGGCCAATTTATTATTTTGCACTTAGAAATATCATTGTCAAGCCCAAGCCTGCATACAGATTGGCTGGTCAAAGCACTCTTTCCTTATAGACAAGGGCCAGGGAAGCAAAGTTATGGGATCAGAAATAGGGGAGTTTATTCCACAATGGGAATGTTTAACGTCATCCTCAGGAATTGACAGCCAGATGTGTGTAAACACATTGGGATTCTAGCTTTGCCTTCAAAGGGCATCTTCTCTCCTAAGTGGTGCTAAATGGGGCAGCACTAACCTTCAGTCTGAGATCATCAAGCATGGCAGACAGCTGTCCTTCTCTGGCCTGAGTGTCCCTTGTATAGCTATGTTAACATTTTCAGATAGATTTTGCCCTGCAAGGGAGTCAGAGTCATGTGGACATTGTGTATTTTCATTTGAATTCTTATATCTGATCCTTTCTCTCACCAGGGGCAAGATCTTACAAATTCTTCATTTCCAAGTTCTTGGGAGTGGCTCATGGCTGTCTTGCCATGAGGGTTCACTTGTGCTACAAAGGATGTGAGTCTGTTAAAGCCTAAATGATTGTCTGTTATGTCTCTATTGGAGAAAATATGAGAGGAAATGAAGTTTGTGTCTCAGCTTGGAAAGTCAGTTTCCTCTGATCACCAATCATCTCCTCAATTTTCATCCCTCCCAGCCAGGTAGGCAGATTCTGCCTCCCATGCTGTATTAAGGGCACATTCCTTTAGGATAACTTTTATATTTCATTATGTTTATTTTACAATTCTGCCTCCTCTAAATCATGATTTCGTGAGAGTAGGGACCACATTTTACACACCTTGGATTTCCCAGAGCCCATATAGTGGATCAAGAGCAGCCAAGCTCTTGATCTCTGGAGTCAGACTGTCTAATGTGGGATCCTTGCTCCTGTGTTTCTTCCAAGTTCCCTCAGCCTCTGTTTTCTCACCTATAAAATGGGGGATAATAACCGCCTTATAGATTGTTGGGAAGAGTTGGAGATGCCATATGTAAAATGTTTAGCACAGTAGCTGCCATTTGACACACATGAAATATTAGTATTTAGTTAGTAGTAGTTGGTGCATGGGACATAGTTACTCAA
Organism: Rhinopithecus roxellana; assembly: GCF_007565055.1. NCBI lineage: Eukaryota > Metazoa > Chordata > Mammalia > Primates > Cercopithecidae > Rhinopithecus > Rhinopithecus roxellana. Next base: position 632,762 of record NC_044551.1, read on the forward strand.
AGAAATGGCACTGAGGCCAGGCATTCATGCCTGTAATCCCAGCACTTTGGGAGGCCAAGGTGGGTGGATCACCTGAGGTCCGGAGTTTGAGACCAGCCTGGCCAACATGGCAAAACCCCGTCTCTACGAAAAATACAAAAAATTAGCTGGGCATGGTGGCAGGCGCCTCTAATCCCAGATACTCGGGAGGCTGAGGCAGAATTGCTTGAATCCGAGAGGTGGAGGTTGCAGTGAGCTGAGATGGCGCCATTGCACTCCAGCCTGGGTGACAGAGCAAGACTCAAAAAAGAGAAAAAGAAATGGGTACTGAGTGAATGGACAAGAGATGCAGCCAAGCCTGTGAACGGAAGTCACGACTAGAGCTCCAAAACCACAAAATGGGTCCCTATCATAGCCCATTGACACTGAAAGGCATTTAATAAATGTGGTTGCAGTAGGAGGAGACATTTTGGTGACTACAACAGATAGGTAAGTCAATCTCCGGGCTTCCTGAGGTTTTCAGCATCTCATTCTTTGCCCAAAGGAACCTTTCCTGGGAAGTCTCATGGAAGACTCAGCTCCATTGCATTACAGAATTAATGTGCAAGGAAGGGATATTAGAGATTGTGGAATTTGACCCATCTCACTTCAGGAAAGATTTAGGCGCAGAGGGTTAAGGATAATATTCTTCTGAGGCTTGCCTGCCATCCCTATGAAAAAGTCGGGCCACAGTGGTTGGAGGCAGGACTAGAGGCATACAGTGAGGTGTGTCTTCAATATAAGGCCAAAGGCTAGCTGCCACATTTTAAGGCCCTTTTCAGGGGGAATTTTCTTAAAAGGGCTGCCTCAGCACAGATGCACTGGCATATGTCACCGTGGCAGGTAGACACATCTTAAAACAAACCTCACAAACACAATTCAAAACACACCGAGTCTGTAAGGACTGGTTCCTTACATTAGCTCATGAGTTCATCCCCTTGTCAAGAAGAATCGACTCTCTAGGTAGAAGGCAAAACACTTGATCCTCTCCAGAAGACCACGAGAATTTAAACTTCTTTCCCTTTCAGAACTGATAAGATCTCACATCAACACTCAGTTTGGCCCACAGGAGGAGTGAGACCTGGCTCTGCTAAGAGGCTGGTAGTTGTCAGAGGGAGCTTGAGACCCACAGACAAAGGGATTTTCAACTACCTGGCTGTACTTACATTTGGTTTTATTTCAGGCTTTCACACTCCATGCTTACCTCACTGGCTTGTTATGTAGACCGAATGAGATGTGCATAACAGTGGGTTTAAACACAACATCTCTATGCAGATATGATCTTTCCCCATTGTTAAGGGCAATGATAATACAATGCCCTTAAAGAACTTTTGGTTTGAATCAATTTATAATCTGTATATTCATAAGCTTTGAGTGTGTGTGCGATTCTGATAAAGTCGGCTTGGGTGAGAGCTCTTTCCCATGGGAGAGCACGGAATGGAATAGGGCATTAGAGGCAGGAGCTTGGCACTACCTGTGTAACTCAGATCTCCCCAGGCCTCCCAAGCCTAAGGGTACATAAACAGTCATTACCCCAATTCCACCACCTCTTGGCTCCCACTTGTCCAGGAAGGGCTCTGTGAAGTGCTCCTTCAATATTTTGGTCTGTGTCAATGGGTGTTACCACTCTGCCACCTCCTACTGGGCCCCTTCATTTGCCCCTGCCAGGTCATGCCCTCCGCCCCACAAGCCCGCTTTGTGGCACTGTGTGTTGTCTCATGCTTCATTCTGTGTCCCACTCGGTTGGAATGCTCTCACAGCAGGACTGCCTGAGCCCCTTTTTTTTCCCAGAGTTGAGGGGAAAAACCTCTTCTTTTTTATTTCCTGGTCACATTGTTCTCCCACACTGAGTCCAGTAGGCTCCACTAGGAGCAAAGCTCAGGGCTGTGCCTAGAATGGCTCTTCCCTCTTGATGGCTAGGACTTTGCTTCAGCTCCCACGGGCTGTACCTTCTTTTCTCAGAAGGCTTTTCTCTCTCTCAGGCAACTCCTTCTACCTCTCAAGGTCTGTGCTACCCTGTCCCACTCATGTTTTTTCAGATTTCCCAGAGGCATCTGTGGAGACTTTACTTCCTTTTTCCCTTGCCCCACCTCCCCAGCCTTTCCTAACATTCACTCATTCCACAGACTTCTTTGAATAATATTTGAACCATATGAAATGTTTTTCAAGCTGTCAAATAAAATTGTGTTTTGACATATAGAGGGGGCGGAGCAAGATGGCCGAATAGGAACAGCTCCAGTCTCCAGCTCCCAGCGCCAGCGACAAAGACAGGTGATTTCTGCATTTTCAACTGAGGTACTGGGTACATCTCACTAGAGAGTGGGGACAATTGGTGCTGGTCAGCTGCTGCAGCCTGACCAGCGAGAGCTGAAGCAGGGTGAGGCATCGCCTCACCTGGGAAGCACAAGGGGGAAGGGAATCCCTTTTCCTAGCCAGAGGAACTGAGACACACAACACCTGGAAAATTGGGTAACTCCTACCCCAATACTGTGCTTTACCAAGGGTCTTAGCAAACGGGCACACCAGGAGATTATATCCCACACCTGGCCGGGAGGGTCCCACGCCCACGGAGCCTCCCTCATTGCTAGCACAGCAGTCTGCATTCTAACCGCAAGGCAGCAGCGAGGCTGGGGGAGGGGTGCCCGCCATTGCTGAGGCTTAAGTAGGTAAACAAAGCCGCTGGGAAGCTCGAACTGGGTGGAGCTCACAGCAGCTCAAAGAGGCCTGACTGTCTCTGTAGACTCCACCTCTGGGTACAGGGCACAGCTAAACAACAACAACAACAACAACAACAAAAAGCAGCAGAAACCTCTGCAGATGCAAACGACTCTGTCTGACAGCTTTGAAGAGAGCAGTGGATCTCCCAACACGGAGGTTGAGATCTGAGAAGGGACAGACTGCCTGCTCAAGTGGGTCCGTGATCCCTGAGTAGCCTAACTGGGAGACATCCCCCACTAGGGGCGGACCGACACCCCACACCTCACATGGTGGAGTACACCCCTGAGAGGAAGCTTCCAAAGCAAGAATCAGACAGGTACGCTCACTGTTCAGCAATATTCTATCTCTGCAGCCTCTGCTGCTGACACCCAGGCAAACAGGGTCTGGAGTGGACCTCAAGCAATCTCCAACAGACCTACAGCTGAGGGTCCCGACTGTTAGAAGGAAAACTAACAAACAGGAAGGACACCCACACCAAAACCCCATCAGTACGTCACCATCAACGACCAGAGGCAGATAAAACCCCAAAGGTGGGGAAAAAGCAGGGCAGAAAAGCTGGAAATTCAAAAAATAAGAGCGCATCTCCCCCTGCAAAGGAACGCAGCTCATCGCCAGCAATGAATCAAAGCTAGACGGAGAATGACTTTGACGAGATGAGAGAAGGCTTCAGTCCATCAAACTTCTGAGAGCTAAAGGAGGAATTATGTACCCAGCGCAAAGAAACTAAAAATCTTGAAAAAAGAGTGGAAGAATTGGTAACTAGATTAATACAGAGAAGGCCATAAACGAAATGACAGAGATGAAAACTATGACACGAGAAATACGTGACAAATGCACAAGCTTCAGTAACTGACTCGATCAACTGGAAGAAAGAGTATCAGTGATTGAGGATCAGATGAATGAAATGAAGCGAGAAGAGAAACCAAAAGAAAAAAGAAGAAAAAGAAATGAACAAAGCCTGCAAGAAGTATGGGATTATGTAAAAAGACCAAATCTACGTCTGATTGGGGTGCCTGAAAGTGAGGGGGAAAATGGAACCAAGTTGGAAAACACTCTTCAGGATATCATCCAGGAGAACTTCCCCAACCTAGTAGGGCAGGCCAACATTCAAATTCAGGAAATACAGAGAATGCCACAAAGATACTCCTCAAGAAGAGCAACTCCAAGACACATAATTGCCAGATTCACCAAAGTTGAAATGAAGGAAAAAATCTTAAGGGCAGCCAGAGAGAAAGGTTGGGTTACCCACAAAGGGAAGCCCATCAGACTAACAGCAGATCTCTCGGCAGAAACTCTACAAGCCAGAAGAGAGTGGGGGCCAATATTCAACATTCTTAAAAGAATTTTCAACCCAGAATTTCATATCCAGCCAAACTAAGTTTCATAAGTGAAGGAGAAATAAAATCCTTTACAGATAAGCAAATGCTTAGAGATTTTGTCACCACCAGGCCTGCCTTACAAGAGACCCTGAAGGAAGCCCTAAACATGGAAAGGAACAACCGATACCAGCCATTGCAAAAACATGCCAAAATGTAAAGACCATCGAGGCTAGGAAGAAACTCCATCAACTAACGAGCAAAATAACCAGTTAATATCATAATGGCAGGATCAAGTTCACACATAACAATATTAACTTTAAATGTAAATGGACTAAATGGTCCAATTAAAAGACACAGACTGGCAAACTGGATAAAGAGTCAAGACCCATCAGTCTGCTGTATTCAGGAGACCCATCTCACATGCAGAGACATACATAGGCTCAAAATAAAGGGATGGAGGAAGATCTACCAAGCAAATGGAGAACAAAAAAAAGCAGGGGTTGCAATCCTAGTCTCTGATAAAACAGACTTTAAACCATCAAAAATCAAAAGAGACACAAAAGGCCATTACATAATGGTAAAGGGATCGATTCAATAGGAAGAGCTAACTATCCTAAATATATATGCACCCAATACAGAAGCACCCAGATTCATAAAGCAAGTCCTTAGAGACTTACAAAGAGACTTAGACTCCCATACAATAATGGGAAACTTCAACACCCCACTGTCGACATTAGACAGATCAACGAGACAGAAAGTTAACAAGGATATCCAGGAATTGAACTCATCTCTACAGCAAGCAGACCTAATAGACATCTACAGAACTCTCCACCCCAAATCATCAGAATATACATTCTTCTCAGCACCACATCACACTTATTCCAAAATTGACCACATAATTGGAAGTAAAGCACTCCTCAACAAATGTACAAGAACAGAAATTATAACAAACTGTCTATCAGACCACAGTGCAATCAAACTAGAACTCAGGATTAAGAAACTCAATCAAAACTGCTCAACTACATGGATACTGAATAACCTGCTCCTGAATGACTACTGGGTACATAACGAAATGAAGGCAGAAATAAAGATGTTCTTTGAAACCAATGAGAACAAAGATACAACATACCAGAATCTCTGGGACACATTTAAAGCAGTGTGTAGAGGGAAATTTATAGCACTAAATGCCCACAAGAGAAAGCTGGAAGGATCTAAAATTGACACTCTAACATCACAATTAAAAGAACTAGAGAAGCAAGAGCAAACACATTCAAAAGCTAGCAGAAGGCAAGAAATAACTAAGATCAGAGCAGAACTGAAGGAGATAGAGATACAAAAAACCCTACAAAAAAAAAAAAAAAAATCAATGACTCCAGGAGTTGGTTTTTTGAAAAGATCAACAAAATTGACAGACTGCTAGCAAGACTAATAAAGAAAAGAGAAGAATCAAATAGACGCAATAAAAAATGATAAAGGGGATATCACCACCGACCCCACAGAAATACAACTACCATCAGAGAATACTGTAAACACCTCTATGCAAATCAACTAGAAAATCTAGAAGAAATGGATAATTTCCCGGACACTTACACTCTCCCAAGACTAAACCAGGAAGAAGTTGAATCCCTGAATAGACCAATAGCAGGCTCTGAAATTGAGGCAACAATTAATAGCCTACCAACCAAAACAAGTCCGGGACCAGATGGATTCACAGCTGAATTCTACTAGAGGTACAAGGAGGAGCTGGTACCATTCCTTCTGAAACTATTCCAATCAATAGAAAAAGGGGGAATCGTCCCTGACTCATTTTATGAGGCCAACTATCATCCTGATACCAAAGCCTGGCAGAGACATAACAAAAAAAAGAGAATTTTAGACCAATATCCCTGATGAACATCGATGCAAAAATCCTCAATAAAATACTGGCAAACCGGATCCAGCAGCACATCAAAAAACTTATCCACCCTGATCAAGTGGGCTTCATCCCTGGGATGCAAAGCTGGTTCAACATACACAAATCAATAAACGTAATCCAGAATATAAACAGAACCAAAGACAAAAACCACATGATTATCTCAATAGATGCTGAAAAGGCCTTTGACAAAATTCAACAACCCTTCATGCTAAAAACTCTTAATAAATTCGGTATTGATGGAACATATCTCGAAATAATAAGAGCTATTTATGACAAACCCACAGCCAATATCATACTGAATGGGCAAAAACTGGAAAAATTCCCTTTGAAAACTGGTACAAGACAGGGATGCCCTCTCTCACCACTCCTATTCAACATAGTGTTGGAAGTTCTGGCTAGGGCAATCAGGCAAGAGAAAGAAATCAAGGGTATTCAGTTAGGAAAAGAAGAAGTCAAATTGTCCCTGTTTGCAGATGACATGATTGTATATTTAGAAAACCCCATCGTCTCAGCCCAAAATTTCCTTAAGCTGATAAGCAACTTCAGCAAAGTCTCAGGATACAAAATTAATGTGCAAAAATCACAAGCATTCTTATACACCAGTGACAGTCAAACAGAGAGCCAAATCATGAATGAACTTCCATGCACAATTGCTTCAAAGAGAATAAAATACCTAGGAATCCAACTTACAAGGGATGTAAAGGACCTCTTCAAGGAGAACTACAAACCACTGCTCAGTGAAATAAAAGAGGACACAAACAAATGGAAGAACATACCATGCTCATGGATAGGAAGAATCAATATTGTGAAAATGGCCATACTGCCCAAGGTCATTTATAGATTCAATGCCATCCCCATCAAGCTACCAATGACTTTCTTCACAGAATTGGAAAAAACTGCTTTAAAGTTCATATGGAACCAAAAAAGAGCTCACATTGCCAAGACAATCCTAAATCAAAAGAACAAAGCTGGAGGCATCACGCTACCTGACTTCAAACTATACTACAAGGCTACAGTAACCAAAACAGCATGGTACTGGTACCAAAACAGAGATATAGACCAATGGAACAGAACAGAGTCCTCAGAAATAATACCACACATCTACAGCCATCTGATCTTTGACCAACCTGAGAGAAACAAGAAATGGGGAAAGGATTCCCTATTTAATAAATGGTGCTGGGAAAATTGGCTAGCCATAAGTAGAAAGCTGAAACTGGATCCTTTCCTTACTCCTTGTATGAAAATTAATTCAAGATGGATTAGAGACTTAAATGTTAGACCTAAAACCATAAAAACCCTAGAAGAAAACCTAGGTAGTACCATTCAGGACATAGGCATGGGCAAGGACTTCATGTCTAAAACACCAAAAGCAACAGCAACAAAAGCCAAAATTGACAAATGGGATCTCATTAAACTAAAGAGCTTCTGCACAGCAAAAGAAACTACCATCAGAGTGAACAGGCAACCCACAGAGTGGGAGAAAATTTTTGTAATCTACTCATCTGACAAAGGGCTAATATCCAGAACCTACAAAGAACTCAAACAAATATACAAGAAAAAAACAAACAACCCCATCAAAAAGTGGGCAAAGGATATGAACAGACATTTCTCCAAAGACGACATTCATACAGCCAACAGACATATGAAAAAATGCTCATCATCACTGGCTATCAGAGAAATGCAAATCAAAACCCCAATGAGATACCATCTCACACCAGTTAGAATGGCAATCATTAAAAAGTCAGGCAACAACAGGTGCTGGAGAGGATGTGGAGAAATAGGAACACTTTTACACTGTTGTGGGATTGTAAACTAGTTCAACCATTATGGAAAACAGTATGGCAATTCCTCAAGGATCTAGAACTACAAGTACCATATGACCCAGCCATCCCATTAGTGGGTATATACCCAAAGGATTATAAATCATGCTGCTATAAAGACACATGCACATGTACGTTTATTGCAGCACTATTCACACAATAGCAAAGACTTGGAATCAACCCAAATGTCCATCAGTGACAGACTGGATTAAGAAAATGTGGCACATATACACCATGGAATATTATGCAGCCATAAAAAAGGATGAGTTTGTGTCCTTTGTAGGGACATGGATGCAGCTGGAAACCATCATTCTCAGCAAACTATCACAAGAACAGAAAACCAAACACCGCATGTTCTCACTCATAGGTGGGAACCGAACAATGAGATCACTTGGACTCGGGAAGGGGAACATCACACGCCGGGGCCTACCACGGGGAGGGTGGTTTGGTGGGATGGGGAAGGAGGGTGGTTTGGTGGGATGGGGAAGGAGATGAGCCCTCTATACCTCTCTAACTTCCTCTATTCTCCAGCCCCTTAGCCTCTAGCTCTCTAGTATAGCCCTAACCTATTCTGTCTGCAAAATAGCTTCACTCAGTGTATAGTGGTAGAAAGATCCAGAAAGGGGAGAAAGAGGGCACCCAAGACAAATTTCCTTTATTCTGCAAATTTTTCCACATTTTCTCCTCCAATCAGAGAGCAGATTACAAGTTGACCCCATAACCCCTTGTGCTGCTTGAAGAGTCTGACCTGAGAATGAGAGAAGGAAGGGCGGGCAAAGTCATGCCTCCCTGTCGCAGTCAATCCTTTCTTTTGCAATTCTCTCCTCCTCTCCCCTCTGGTCATCCTTCCATTTCAACATTTGTCGGTCCCTGCAGCAATTTATAGCAGTGCGAATCAACACCTTCCAGGAGAATCCTTGGTCTTTGTGGCTTTCTAAAAGCGTTGCTTGTCTATGAATGAAGTAGGCTGCCAGATTGGAAAGGTCACAACACTCAGACTTAAAGACCTACTGATTTTTTGCTCTATCGTTTACTAACAGGGTTGAACACTTAGCCTCTCTAACCTTCAGGTTTTTTCTGTAGCAGAATGGGTTCAATTTATCTAATTCTACTAATAGGATCATAGAGAATGAGATTAACGTATGTAAAAGGGCTTTATAGACTGTATATTGCTAGTCACATGTATTATCCAGATAAAGTTTGAGCAAAGAAAGTATGATATTGGCCATTTTATATAAAGCAAGTGTCTTAGTCTGTTACAACAAAATGCCACAGACTGGGTGGCTTACAAACAACAAATATTTCTTGCTTACAGTTCTGGAGTGGGGTGGCTCATAGGGCAGCCTAAATAATCTTTGTCTCTTGCTTTCACTAACACTAATTCTGTTTTTTGTCTCTGATTTTTTTTTTAATGAAACTCTAAGGCTTAGAGGTGATTCCATTCTTCACAGGATTTGCATTGGTTCCAGCCAAATGTCCCAGAGCCCTTCTCTGCTTGGGGCATTTTCAATCATGCAGGTGCTGTAAATTCAAACCTCAAAACCAAAGAATGACAAGCACAAGGCTGCAAATTTTCCAGAAAGTCCTTTTTTCACCACTCAGAATCCATATAGTCATTCATGTTTTCTTGTCCTCTCCCTTTCTCAATACACCGTTTTCCCCTTTAATCTGTGCTTTGACTTCAAAAGTCCCAGGTTTTGACAGATCTCAGTTTCACCTCCCCACCTGGCACAGACCCTGTCTCCTGCATAGTTAAAACCCAAGGGCACCCAAATTGTACAACACCCTCAGGACAGCCCGGCCTCAACACCTGCTTCCCACTCGGGTTTCTATTTCCCTCTCCATTTTTGGTGGCTTGGGATTTCCCCAACTTTCTTGTTTGTTGCATTTTCCCTAGCATTTCCAGGTATTTTGTAGTAGGAATGTTTTTCAGAATAGGTAGTCTGCTGTATCAGTAGAAACTGAACCCCTACCGATATTTTTACACAAGTAATGTCTAATAATTAACATGAGAAGGGGAAAAGAACAAAGAGCCTACCACCAGAACAAGTAGTAGCTCTACTCTTCAAACCAAAAGTAAATATGTATAACTACAAGATTTTTTTTTTTTAATGAGTTCAAGGGATGTAGCATCTAAAATAAGAACTGGCCCAAGAGATCCATGGGTATAGGGATGAAAGCATCACTGCCAGGGGTAAGCTCATTATGACCCCTGACCAATGAGAAAGTGTCTCCAGAGGCCAGCGGGAGAGTCTGCTTCTGCCTGCTCCCAGCCCTGACTCCCTGACCTGCTCCCCGTCATCCAGTTTCCAAAGAGGAGAACCCTGAATTTCTTGCCCTGTGGGAAAGCCTTGAGTGATTTAAAGGAAAGGTTCTGGAAAACACGAGTATGGGTTGAAATACTAAGTTTTTCTGCCACTGTTTTCTTAAAACAGTTCAAAAAAGGACTCAGAGAAATTGGCTCTTGCTACAGGACAAATTGAATACTTGAGTCAATCATCCAATGATTTGTCACAATGCTGAACAAACACCAGAGCCTTTGCTAAAGGTAAGGAGACAGATGTTCTTGATAGAATCACGTCCATTTGTCGATCCCAGGAATATTCCTAAACAAGTTGATGGTCTAACTTTGAGGGGCTTGGTGGCAATGTAGAGGTGTGGATGGTGAGGAAGGGGAGCCGCTCTTGCTTATTGTCCTCCATGATCTTCAGACCAATGAACTGTGCCTACCCTCCCTTCATCCTGCACTTAGTCATACATGAAGCTTCCTTGTCTCAGTAGATCCCACTGGATTTTCATCTTTGTTATTAAGTCAGGGCATTTGGCATGCTTATTTTATAAGGACCATCTTATGACATGTAGGTCCTTTGGCTGAGGGAGAAGAAATGCCTCCACAAATTTAATTACCCTCAAGTGAGCAGCACTGGGTGCTTGTCATGTCAGAACACCCCAACAATTGGGAACAAATCTGTATTTATCCTAGAGACAAGACACTTTGAGTCTCAAAGGATAATGGTCTCAGAGTTTACTTTCTCCCCTTATTCCCTTTTGGGCTACCAAGGTTTTAGCCACTGCTGAAGCTACTTTGTATTTTAAATCCACAGTCCTTTGATTAATTTTAAAACTGCAAGGTTTTTTCTTTCCTCTCACCCCTAAATTCAAGGCCCAGAAACGCCTGGTGCTATACCCAGAATCACATTTCTCACCTGGGGCAGAGTCTCCAATTCCTAGGGCAGTTTCAGTCCCCTATCTCCTCAGCACTTCCCAGAAGATAGTAATGGATGACATGAACCTGGCAAACAGCTGGGAATTACTGCCCTCTAAAGTGGTGGAAGGAGTGAATCTGAGGGCCTGTCTTGGCTGACGTAGATTTGGTATCAATACCAGTTGAGTAGAGAGGTCAAACAGACCGCACCTGGGCTCTGCCTGTAACTCTCCAACCTAACTCGTGCCATGCCTTGTGAGGAGTTAAAGAAACAAATCTTTGATTATTTTCTTCATAGGATCAAATCGCTCAGGGTACTTGTAAGGAGTGGACCATTATTTTACAGGCGTGTAATGCTTCCACCTCTTGCATCCTTCCCTCTTTCAAAGGCTGTCATAGCAACAAGGCCCATCTCTGCAGGCGTCAGGAGACCTTCACATTAACTTTCCTTGGACAAGTAACATCAGAACAAATTCTCCTTTGAACTTAGGTCAGAGAAATCTAAACCTCATGGAGGGTATGAAATGCAAACCATCGGTATGAATTAGTCTTTGAGTCCATTATGATATTGGGAACTTATTCTTTTTAAAAAATTTTTAAAAATTATTTCAGTTTTTGTTAATTTTGTTTTTGAGATAGGGTGTTACTATGTTGCTCAGACTGATCTGGAACTCCTGGGCTCAAGCAATCCTTCCACCTAAGCCTCCTGAGTAGCTGGGATTACAGGTGTATGCCACTACACCCAGCTAAAGTTATTTTGTTTCTAATTGACACATGATAATTGTACCTATTTATGGGATACAGTGTGATGTTTCAATACATACATACATTGTGTAATGATCAAATCATAGTATTTAAGCATATCCATCACCTCAAACATTTATCAATTCTTTGTGGTGAGAACATTTGGAATCCTCTCTTCTAGCTATTTTAAAATATACAGTATACTATTGTTTACTACAGTCACCCATCTGTGCTATAGAACACCAGAATTTATTTCTCCTATCTAACTGTAATTTTGTACCTGATCAATCTCTTCCCATCATCCCCTCCCTATTACACTCCTAAGCTCTGGTAACCACTATTCTAGTCTATATTTCTATGAGATCAACTTTTTAAGATTCCATGAGTGACATTATATGGTGTTTGTCTTTCTGTGCCTGACTTCTTTCACTTAACATGAGGTTCATCCATGTTGCTACAAAAGACAGGATTTCATTATTTTTTATGACTAAGTAGTATTCCGTACTATAGATACACCATATTTTTTATCCATCCATCTGTTGATGGATGCTGAAGTTGATTCTTTATCTTGGCTATTGTAAATAGTGCTGCAATAAACTTGGGAGTGCAGGTGTCTCTTTGACGTGTTGATTTCATTTCCTTTGGATAAATATCCAGTAGTAGGATCACTGGATTATACGGTAGCTATATTTTAATTTATTTTTAGGAACCTCCATAGTTTTCCATAATGACTATACTAATTTACATTCCCGTCAACAGTGTATCAAGAGGAACTCCTCTTTTTTTTTTTTTTTTTTTTTTTTTGCTTTGAGATGAAGTTTTGCTGCATCGCCCAGGCTGGAGTGAGGTGGCTTGATCTCAACTCACTGCAACCTCCACCTCCCAGGTTCAAGTGATTCCTGTGCCTCAGCCTCCTGAGTAGCTGGGATTACAAGCAAATGCCACCACACCTGGCTAATTTTTGTATTTTTAGTAGAGACGGGGTTTCACCATGTTGGCCAGGCTGGTCTCAAACTCCTGGCCTCAAGTGATCTGCCTGCCTCGGCCTCCCAAAGTGCCAGAATTATAGGCGTGAACCTCTATGTCCGGTCTTCTTTCCTTATCTCTCAAGAAAGGAAATTCTCAATTTTAGAGAAAGCTCTGTTGTGAATATTTAGCAGTTTTGCCTTTCCAGCATCTGAACTATACCTCCAGGCCACCCCAAGACATGTTGAAGGTAAGGCTTGCCACAAAAGGTTCCTCTCTCACTAACCTGGCCCCTGGCGAGTGGGGTTGGATGCGACTGCCCTGGATTTTAAATCTGAAGCAGGTGATACAGGGAAATACGGGGTACTCAAAATTCTGGCAGTATCAGCAACATCTTAAGATTGCTTACTGGTGGGGATTTCAGAGGCAGCTGCAGCAACATCCAGACCCTTCTGTGGCATGACCTTGGCTGTGTTTCTAGCACCTGGACTCCGTTGGCACCTGGACATTGCCCAAGCTTAGTTCTCCATGCACATTCTCGGTTTTGCAAGTTATTCCATCTCCTTCCAATAATTTCCTTTTCTGCTTAAATTAACTAGACATAGCTTGTTGTTTGCAACCATGGATCCTGACTAGCCCTGCCTCCTTAAAGTTGTTTCAACGGATGAGTGACTATTTAACGAGTGAGCTATGCTTATGGCATCTTAGCAAAAGGTACTGAAAGTAGGAGAGCTTCATGACTGAAGCTTGAAGGACTTTTACTTCTCCAGCTGCCGACAGTGGGGAACAGGAAAGGAGGTCATTGAAAGCCAGCAGGAGGTGGTGGTCTACGTTAAATCACCCATGTGACTTTGCTACAGCTCCCACACCCCCAACTTAAAACCAGGTACTGACAGGCATCCTGTGGATTTATTTTTCCAGCTCTGCCCTATCTCTTTTGCTGGCTGTCCTTTCCAGTCCAAAGTCAGGCCTCACAGCTGGATGAAATAAAATGGTTATATTGGGAGGCCTTAAAATTAGCATGGTTCAATATGTCTTAAAGTTGGGGCCATTCCCTGGGTAAAGAATGGAGGTTTTCTCACTTTCTCTGCTGCAGCTGCTGGGGATAAAGT